>NC_058082.1:22053731-22683765 GCF_014858855.1 Bufo gargarizans | reverse complement strand
ATGAAGAGAAGGTAGGGCAGAACAGCAAAGGTTGTGATCAGACATATTTATCAGATTTCTGAAGAAGTGATTCAGTGTAGAATTTTGGACCTAAAATCACATACGGTATTAACAGCCTATGTGTGAACATTATTTTATATATATATATATATATATATATATATAGCAAAGAAAATCCGCAGCACTCCTTGAAGTATAAAAAATGTGTAGTTTTATTCACACATGTCGAAAATAAGACAACGTTTCGGTTCTCTCACAGAACCTTTCTCAAGTCAGTTATATATATATATAATCTCCGAAAGACAAATAATGAGGTAGCACTCCAATGTAGATAAAGGGTGTCAGACCCGCTTATTCCCCAGCTGGAATTTCTTTGGGAGATTATATATATATACAATGAAAAAACAGGGCACCAAAGCCTCAAGGTAATGGTAAAGGCTTGAGAAAGGCTCGGATATAGAGCCGAAACGTCGCCATTGCCACTGAGGTGAAAAGGGTATTTTTTTTATTTTATTTTTTGGAGTGCTGCCCTTTTTTTCTTTCATATATATATATTGTGAGAAGGCACAAGGTGCCATAATAGATGATAGATACGTGTCACCGAGGTGCCTGGCCTCAGTGAAATTAACCGGTAATGTTTTGTCAGTAACCCTAGGTTACTGACAGTTGCTAGAGGTAGTTTAGCTGCTAGCTGCAGCTCATCCGGGCCAGGTTTCATTGGAGTACTCAAAGAGCAGGGTGGGATGACTACTCCCACGTATCCAGGCCAGGTGTTGGCTGGCCTATTTAAGCCAGGAATCCCAGGAGAGCCGGGGGTGTGGTTCCTAGTCTGGAAGTGTAACAGACTGGAAGTAAAGCTGTGTGGTGTGTTGCTGTGGATAAGCCTGCCGTGGCCTACTCTTTTTCCCCTCTCCAGCGGGTGGTGGAACTCTGGAACTACAGAGGACTGTGAGTTGGACCATTTCATATGAACTGTGTTTCTTTGTGTTTACCCGCTGAAGTAAGCGAGCATTTGTTAAAGTTGTGTTGAACAAAATAAAAGACTACTGTTTAAATGACACCTGAAGTCACTGTTTGAGCTGATCAACACAATATATATAATAAAAAGTAGAGCAGCACTCCAGTGTGGTGAAAAAAGAAAACTGTTTATTCACCCAGTAGTGACGCGACGTTTCGGCTCCAACATGAAGCCTTTCTCAAGTGTTGGAGCCGAAACGTTGCGTCACTACTGGGTGAATAAACAGTTTTCTTTTTTTCACCACACTGGAGTGCTGCTCTACTTTTTATTTTCTATTATCCAGGGCCGCTTTTCCCATTGGAGCTTGCACCCAATTTTCCATTCCAAAAGGTTGGTGCTGCCATTTATTACAATATATATATATATATATATATAGTATGAAGGTACAAGGAATCCTCGTGGATGATAGGTACGTGTCACCAAGGTTCCTGGCCTCGGTGGAGTAAGAGCCAGTTTTTATGTGTCAGCAGCAGTTGCTGTTTGACACCTTGGTACTTAGCATGGCTGTACAGCTGATCCGTGACGGCTCTTACTGGGAGTAGTCAAAATGCTGGGTGGGTGACTACTCCCCACGTTCCAGGCTGTGTTTTGCCAGGCATAAAAGCAGCCAGTAGTGCCAGGTGGAGAGGATTACCTCCGTCTGACAGTGGAGCTCAGGAGGTCTGTGTGCTGGGATCTGAGGCCTGTGCTGGGCTGGAAAGCAGAGACCCGTGTGTCAGGGGAACAGGCCGCCTAAAGCCTGTGTTTGAAATTATTAAAGCAGAACTGCCACCAAGATGACTTTTGTTATGTTAACTTGCCATTGGGTGTGAAGTAACACCAACACTGCAAAAGTGACATTTTGTTTTTGGCATCAAGTGTGGATAAACACTGAAGTTTGTTCTCTAACAAGGAGCTTAATGGCAAAATTCACAACAGGTGTTTGATCCATGAATCGCCCAATTAATTCCTGGTTTAATTAGAATTGGTATTTAAACAGTCCTCCTCATTATGCTGTTCACATTTTGACATCATGAGACCTAGATGAGATCTAACAATTGATCAACAGTAGCTCACCATTGCGAGGCTTCAAGCAGTATGTTCTCATACAGAAGTGGCCACTGAGTGTCAGCAGACATACAAAGAGACTGGAAGATTCACAGAAAGGCATAGAAGTGGATGTCCTTTGGCCACATCCCACACTGATGTATAGACACGCTCCCTTCTTTAGACCTTGTGTGAGAGGGGAAGAAGTCACAGATTCTGCCGCAACATGGCATGCAACAGAATCTGCGTCAGATATATGCCACAAAAGTGGAGTATATCTGTTTGTAAATGACCCTCTATATTTTTTAGGTTGTTAAAGCAAAATAAATAAAGTTGGGTCCTGTAGAAAAAAATCTTGATGATGTAGAGTTCACTTTGACGTTATTTGACTTCCACAGATACACCGTTTTTTTTTTCTCCCAGAAGTAAAATATTTTTATACTGATCCAACAACTCCAAAACTTTGCTTAACTTCTTGTGACATTTAAATTGACTCTCAGCATCCAGCGAGAAAAAACTTAATGAGTAATTAAATTACACCACATTAAACTTACCTAGTTTAAGTTCAACAGAAGGGGAGAAATCTACACCCAAGGGTTTAGCAATATCATCGTAATTACCGAGATGGAAAGCCCCCACTTTTTTTTTTCCTGTTTCGCTTTTCCTTATAGGAAATTTGATTAAAAAATGTGATGTCTTTATGAAATGTAATGCTTAAAACCAACATCATAATCTTAAATTTTAATTACTAATTATAATTAATCATTATTTCATTAATGGAATGTTTAGTTGGTAATTGTCTTTGAGCACCTTAGTCCCTGGGCTTATAATCATTTTCATGTCATTTAATTTATTGCACTTGCAGTCGCTCATTATGGAAAAATGTCAACTCAATATTGTTTTAACACTTTCATACACAGTTCCTTGTTCAAGAGGCATTTATTTTCTTCTAGCGAAACATTAATCCTTCTAAAATAAAACATATATAACAAAAAAAATCCCCCAATTTTTACACTTTTTAGATCACTGGCCCCTAATCAGCACCAAACCTAGCATGACAATGTCAAAATGTCAGCAATAACTGATCCCTGAATGTGTTAATGATGCAACATTGTGTCTCTTTGCTTGTTCATTTGATGATCGGCAGCACATTTACAGATTACTGGGAAATATTTTTTGTAGTAACGTTTGTTCCTAATAATCTGCTGGACAATTTGTCAGTATAAATCCAGCATAGGTCACCATTGGTCTATATATCCCATCATTCCTTGCTTCAAAACAAATTTAAAGGGGTTGCTTGAACTATTCAGAAGGCAGGAATTATTGTAAAATAAAAGAAAGCATACTCACCTATTTCATCCCCCTCTGCGTCCAACACTACCCCTTTGGTCGAGCTTTTTTTTTTTTTTTTAACTTGGGGGCAGTAGTGAAATGGCATATACCCCACATGATTTCTGCAGCCAATCACTGGGCTCAGCTTTGTTATGCCATATATGTAGATTGGTCCTAAGTCTGGGATTGACCTCGCAGCTTCCGGATTCAACATCTAGAAGGAATGTCCATTGAAAGCGGCATCCGTAAACCCATGTGTCATCTTGATTTTTTGGACCAAGTTCCACAGAGTTCCCACTACTCATAGTGTCTGGGGCTGTATGTCCGTAGCACCATGTTGTTTGTGTATGGCTCAAGATGCCAGGAACCCCTCAAAACCCCGCCTAGCCAGGATTGCCTGTAGAATAGTAGTAGTTGAAGGCAGCCAAATCCAGAACGGGCTTCTTTTCAAATTCTTTATTAAATATATATCCAGCTCAATGCGTGTTGGGGTGTATTAGGCACAACCCCTTCATTAGGAGCTACATACACAGACCAAGAGTGATTTTTTTTTGTGTAGAATGTTAGAATAACCCGGCTTCATACTATTGGTATATTATACTTTGGTACTGTGGGCTGGGTTTGAACAGATGTCATATCATGCAGACAGTTAATCGTAAGAGTCTCCACTTCTTAGGTCAGGAAGGTAACCTGATTTCATGAAAGCAGATGTTCTTCATTGAGATGGAAGATGGTTAGAGGAATTGAAGAGTACAATAAATGTTCTTCTGAGGATCTACCACCTGGTTCTTACTGATGTTAGTAGATATTGTAGGATTTTATGTATAAAACAATTCAAAAAAAGTCTGTCAATGATCTATATTCACTCATATGAAGGTTTATTGACATATTTCAGGAAGAAGCAGTTAATTTGTTTTTAGAAAATAGAAAAACATATCTATTTTTTTCATTTCTCCATTACACAGAGCTTTCACAATTCCAAAGTTTCTATAAAATGATCATTAAAGGGGTTATCCCATGAACAACGTAAAAAAATTAAAATCATACATAATCTAGTACATGACAATTTCTTTCTAACAAAGCTAGAACCAGCCCTGTACCTCACGTGGATCCAGATATCTCTAGATGCATTGCAAGTTGCTTAGGTGGCATGTCCATTCTCAGGGGGCATGTCCATTCTGCTGCAGCTGGTGGCAATTGAAGGACGAAACTGAGCATGTGCTTCTGTCACATTGAGCAGTACAGAGAAATTAGAAAAAGAGCAAACAGCAGGTGGCGCTATACAGATAGATTTCAGTAAATAACTCAGTAGCTATAATGCATTTTTAATTACTCACAATTACAAAAAATATTCAGATTCAGGTGCTGGTTTGAAAACTGTAGAATATTTTTTTTTTTAAATATTCAAAACAGTTATTGATATTATATATTTAGACTGCAATCCAGAGTGTAAAATTAAAGGGGATGTGCAGTGCAGTGCAAAGTTATTGATGACCTATCCTCAGGTCTTCAACATCAGATAAGTGGGGGTTCGACTCCCAGTTTGAAAATTACCTGTGTAATGTCTAATTTACAGCGGTGGCACAGCGTTATTACAACTGCTCATCACATTTACTTATAGAGGCTTATCCCATGACTAATGTAAAAAGTGAAAATCAGACATAATCTAGGACATGACAATCTCTTTCTAACAAAGCCAGAACCAGCCATGTACGTCACATGGATCCATAGATCTTCCCATTTATTGCTCTTCTAGAATTATATCAAGCAGAAATCTCAAGGGGAGTGTCTTTTATGCTGCAGCTAAAGGGGGCGTGCCCATGCTCTCCCTATCACAGCTCAGGGGGGGTGTCTCAGCTCTCCCTATCACAGCTCAGGAGGCAGTTCAAGGAGGAAACTGAGCATGTGCGGCCTTCTCAGTGAGCAGGTAAAAAAAAATAAGAAAAAAATAACTGCATTTGGCGCTATAAAGATGCATTTTATTGAACTCAGTGTACAATTTTTTTTATTATATGCAGTTACAAAAGTATTCAGATCCAGGTGCTGGTTTGAAAACTGTAGAAAACAACCCCTTCAACAAGCAAGACAATTCAAGGTAATTTTTAAGAGGAAGCAGTGTTCGCATGAGCGCCACTACCTCTTCAAACAGCTAATTTGAGGGGATTCCGGGAGTCAGACCCACCTCATTCTGATATTGATGATCTATGCTATCCCAGAGTTCTCATGTGGCAGCCTCTTTCACCAGTGTTCTGGTGTCAGTATATGTGGAAGAAAAGGAAAGCTTTAAAACTAGATGTTGCTTCCTTGTGTCTGGTTGCGAGGTAGCTTGCTTCAGAAGAAACCTAGAGAAAACTGAAGATAAGATGAGCCACAGCCTCTTTATCACAACTTCCTCCAAAGACTAAAATGAGATGAACATCTTCAAGATTGGACAGACAAACACAAAAACCAGGCTTTGTTCACATTTGATTTGTTTTTAATGAAAATTATAAACAACTATTCTGAATTATAACGGAGTCCACCAGGTTTCTCGGAGGTGTCTTACACTTCAAAAGGAAAAAATATATTTTTTCTTTGTCTAATATTATGGGAACTTCAATGGAGCTTCTAGGGAACAGAACTAAAAATTAATTTATTTTTCTCATGGATATTCATTAAAGCATGGGAAATAATGAAGATTACAGGGGCTATTGTTTGGGCCCTGTCCAACTAGGGCCTATGGATGTTAGAAAAGAGGATCATTCAGTTGAGTCCTCCTTCTATGAGCTAGATAGGTGGACTGAAACCATGACTTTATTACATGGATGACTGTTCATCTGAAAAGTTGCTATGGAATACTAACCATGAGCTGTTCATGGGAGTGCCATAGGCAGGTCCCGGGACAATAGTTAATAGAACCGGACCCGCATATATCAGACATCATTGGCATATCCTGGTGATATGCCTCCAATGCTTGAGATGATGCAATCCTTTTAATGTCTGAGGTGGAAAAACCACTTTAACTGAGATACGCCATGGTTGATGTAAAAAATAAAACTCAATCTTCATCTAACAATGTGGCTCACATAGGTCCAGAGATCTCCATAATCACTGCTCTAATTGCTCTGTAAGATTATCTTCAGCCTAGCAGCTCAGGAGGAGTGGCCTTTCTGTTGCATATTTCTCCCTGTGGCTACCACAGCTTCTAACAGAACATATGGCTGGTGGAAGATAAAAACTGAAACTGAGCATGTTCTTTCAGCTTAGTGAGATGGACAAAAATAAAGAAAGCACAAACAGCAGGTGGTGCTACACAGATGCATTTTATTAAGTAAAATTTTAGGTGCTGGCTTGGAAAATTTAGAATATGTTTTGTGACACAACCCCTTTAAACGGCAGTTAAAGCATTTACAATTTCACCATATGAAAGCTATGCTTTATGTAATGAAAATGATAACATTTTCTGTAAACTTTCTGTTCTTAATCGCTTTATGTTTTTAAGACAACTGCTGGCAGAAACCTTCATTGTTTACATCCAGCAGATAAACATCTGATATATGAAATCCAGTAGAGATCCATCCTTGTTCTATACACAAAAAGCACTACTAAAAAACGTAAGGACTTTGGCCTTGTTATATCAACATTCCAACAAGTCAATTCATTTAATTTCTAAATTCTGGTGCCTTTACACAGAATAAATTGACATTTTTGCAGACTTTTTGTATCAATTTGACTAACTTTCTACTGTGTATCTTTTTTATATCCATATACTGTATATTATGGATGGATATAAAATATTGTGACATATCTTCATCACATCCATATCTAGCAAATCTATCCATAGCTACAAAAAATAAACTTTAAGACTTTAAAATATTTGACCTATTAAGATGGTGCTTTTTCATCTTCTTAAGGTCACTTTTTTAATGAAGCTATAGATGAGCCAATATCTTAAATGCAGTAATTATTTTCAATGGGGCATAGAAATTAATGGAGGAATAATGTATTTTATGGACTGTGGGACTAATGGGATATATTTAAAGACTATCACCTTTAATATATTAATGGACTATTAAGAAGAAAAGTTTTACTCTTTACTATGAGCTGTCTCCTCATTTTATCTTTCCAATACTACAGTCATGTTTTTGCTCAATCTAGCAATAGATTTAGCAATTTTTTTTTTCCAGGATTCTTGTCTAGTCTGGATTTTAATTTCAAGGAGCTTTCCACTAATAAGGTGCATGTCAATCAGAAATGATGATTAACCTTTTGCCTAGTGCCAAACAAATATATGTGTCGTCGCGGTAGGCTCTTAACTATTAATCCAACGTATGAAAGCATCAGGTTACATTGCGATCTGCCAGCACCCCATGGTGCTGCATATCACTTTGACTGAACTGTCATTAGACAGCTATGGTTATAGCTAGTATCCCTGAGACCAGCAGAAGTGGTCTCAATTCAACCCAGTGTAAATTGTAAAAGCCGGTAGGAGAGCTCTCTGTAAAAGTGTGAGCCTGCAGGCTGTGAATAAACCTTTTTCAGCCATGACTTTGTCAGGAAGGGGTTAATTCTAAATTTGTATACAAAAATAAATAAAATTAATAAAAATTGAAATAAAGACAATAATAAAACAATGAAAGATGTATAGCTATCATTACCTCTTTGTCTTCATGATGAAATGCCCCTTCTTTTTAAGATGTAAGACAGTACACACCAATTCATAGTGCCCATTTCTAAGCATCCCTTTATGTAGCCCTCCTTATACTTAGGGTCCATTCACACGTCTGCCCTTTGCATTTTGCGGACCGCACATGGCCGGCACTTTAAATGGAAATGCCTTTTCTTGTCCATGTCTGTGGACAAGAATAGGACATGTTCTATTTTTTTGCGGAAAGGAAGTGAAGATGCGGAATGGAAGTGCGGATGCTTACAGCACACTGTGTGCTGTCCACATCTTTTGCGGCCCCATTGAAAATGAATGGGTCCGGATCCGTTCCGCAATGTTGCTGAACGGATCAGTACCCATTTTGCCGACGTGTGAATGGACCCTAACTTGTATATAATTCCACAGCCTTCTTACAGTGTCATTTTTCCAGACCATTAAATATATTTCTTCACTTACATATTTGTATTGATGTCTTTCATAAATTAAAGAGGAATTCTTCCTTGGTGACCAATAAAGACTATATCTTAGATGACATAGTAACATAGTTTATCGGGCAAAAAAAAAACATCTGTCCATCCAGTTTGGCCTGTTATCCTGCAAGTTGATCCAGAGGAAGGAAAAAAAAACATCTGAGGTAGAAGCCAATTTTCTTCATTTTAGGGGCAAAAAATTCCTTCCCGACTCCAATCAGGCAATTAAAATAACTCCCTGGATCAACGACCTAGTAGCTATAGCCTGTAATATTATTACACTCCAGAAACATAGAAACATAGAAACATAGAATGTGTCGGCAGATAAGAACCATTTGGCCCATCTAGTCTGCCCAATATATCTGAATCCTATGAATAGTCCCTGGCTCTATCTTATATGAAGGATAGCCTTATGCCTATCCCATGCATGGTTAAACTCCTCCACTGTATTTGCAGCTACCACTTCTGCAGGAAGGCTATTCCGTGCATCCACTACTCTCTCAGTAAAGTAATACTTCCTTATATTACTTTTAAACCTTTGCCCCTCTAATTTAAAACTGTGTCCTCTTGTGGTAGTTTTTCTTCTTTTAAATATGCTCTCCTCCTTTACCGAGTTGATTCCCTTTATGTATTTAAAAGTTTCTATCATATCCCCTCTGTCTCGTCTTTCTTCCAAGCTATACATATTAAGGTCTTTTAACCTTTCCTGGTAAGTTTTATCCTGCAATCCATGTACCAGTTTAGTAGCTCTTCTCTGAACTCTCTCTAGAGTATCTATATCCTTCTGGAGATATGGCCTCCAGAAATACATCCAGGCCCCTCTTGAACTCTTTTAGTGAACTCACCATCACCACCTTCTCGAAGGTGTGTACTATGTGCTATGTTATACAGGTGTGTGCTATGTTATACAGGTTTCTTAGTAATTAAAGGGGTCACACTGACATATTTTCTACCACCTGTTACTGCCTGTTACTGTGCCTATTACTAACAAAAAAATAATAATATTATTGAATGACTTTGTGTATATACTGTATATATATATATATATATATATATATATTGTGACACAGTGAGAGGTTTGGCCTGGGAAAACAGGTATTTTCCTCCCAGCATGTGCTGCTGAGCTGATTTACAGCCAGGTGAGGTCAAATACCAGACCGGATTTTAAATGCCGGTCCGTGTTTTGGCAGCACCTGGCTGTCCTTAAATAGGCAGCTGGGCTCAGAAGCCATGTCTCTGTGTTGGGATCTGGGAGCCTTGTGTCTGGATGAAGGCTTGTTACCTGTTTGGCGTGAAAACAGGTTGGTGCTGCTATCAGCAAGGACTCTTTGAGGCAGAATTTCCGCATGGTGTGAATTACCACCAACACCGCAAGGTGACTTTTTGTTTGAATATGACTGCTTGTTTTGTCACTTGCCTAAAATGTGAATAAAACACTGAACTGTTTGATCCAAAGAACTTGTTGTTGCCTGACAAAATAGCCTAAATTGTTACAATGAAATAAAACAACAGATACCTAAAAAAAAAAAAGAAAAGTTGTGTATTCATCCCTTTTGCTGTGAAACCAATCAAAAAAAGTCTAGTCAACCCAGTTGATTTCAGCAATCACACAATTAGTTGAATATGCTTCCCATGTGCAAAGTGTCACAAGATCTTTCACATGATGTGAACAAATGTTCTGAAAGTCCCTCCAGTCTGTAACGTTATTAAGTGAGATGAAGACCAATGAGTTCTCCAAACAGGTCAGAGATAAAGTTGTGGAGAACTGCATATATAGATCAGGGTTTGATTATAAAAATATCCCAAACTTTGAACATCTACCAGGGCACCATAAAATTAATTATAGCAAAATGGAGAGCATATTGCACAACTATAACCCGACAAGAGAAGTTCTCCCATCAAAAAGCACAAACTGGGCAAGGAGAGCAAAAATCTGAAATTCAAGAAAGACGTCAATGATACCACTGCAGGGGCTGCAGCCTCAAAGATCACATCAGAGATGGAAGCATCTGTACATAGGACTACTATAAGCCTTACACTACACAGAATGAGGGTCTATATCAGGGATGCATGCCTGAACAGTCTTCATCTATCAGGCTACAGCATGGTGGGAGTTGTAGATTTACAACAGCTGGACGGACGCAGGTTGAACATGCCTGGTCTATAGGAAAGCTTATATTGAGGCTGCATTGAATTTTCCATGCCATCTTATGCACATTTCACCATTAACTGCAGCTTATGTCCAAGTGGAAATCCCAAATAGTTATTGGAACTCATAGCAGCTGCTATGGCTGGTCCTTTATTAGTTACAGCCATGTGCACAGAATACAGGTGAAACTTGAAAAATTAGAATATCGTGCAAAGTTCATTTATTTCAGTAATGCAACTTAAAAGGTGAAACTAATATATGAGACTCATTACATGGAGAGCGAGATATTTCAAGCCTTTATTTGTTATAATTTGGATGCTTAAGGCTTACAGCTAGGGATGAGCGAACCCGAACTGTATAGTTCGGGTTCGTACCGAATTTTGGGGTGTCCGTGACACGGACCCGAACCCGGACATTTTCGTAAAAGTCCAGGTTCGGGTTCGGTGTTAATCGCTTTCTTGCCGCTTTTTGAAAGGCTGCAAAGCAGCCAATCAACAAGCGTCATACTACTTGCCCCAAGAGGCCGTCACAGCCATGCCTACTATTGGCATGGCTGTAATTGGCCAGAGCACCATGTGACCCAGCCTCTATTTAAGCTGGAGTCACGTAGCGCCGCACGTCACTCTGCTCTGATTAGCGTAGGGAGAGGTTGCAGCCGCGACGCTAGGGCAAGATTAGGCAGTGATTAACTCCTCCAAAGGACTTCATTCAGAGATCGATCTGCAGCTGTGGATGATTGAACTGCTGCTATTGAATTGCTCACTGTTTTTAGGCTGCCCAGAGCGTTTTTCAGTCACTTTTTTCTGGGGTGATCGGCGGCCATTTTGTGTCTTGTGGTGTGCCAGCACAAGCTGCCATCAAGTGCATTTAACCCTCAATGGTGTGGTTGTTTTTTGGCTAAATCCTACATCAGGGTGAAGCTGTCACACCAAGTGCATTTAACCAGCAATAGTCTGGTTATTTTTTGGCCATATACTACATCAGGGGAAAGCTGAGCCTGTCACCAAGTGCATTTAACCCTCAATGGTGTGGTTGTTTTTTGACTAAATCCTACATCAGGGTGAAGCTGTCACACCAAGTGCATTTAACCAGCAATAGTCAGTTTATTTTTTGGCCATATACAGTACTACATCAGGGGCAAGCTGTCACCAAGTGCATTTAACCCTCAATGTTGTGGTTGTTTTTTGGCTAAATCCTACATCAGGGTGAAGCTGTCACACCAAGTGCATTTAACCAGCAATAGTCTGTTTATTTTTTGGCCATATACTACATCAGGGGCAAGCTGAGCCTGTCACCAAGTGCATTTAACCCTCAGTAGTGTGGTTGGTCAAGCTGTCACACCAAGTGCATTTAACCATCAATAGTGTGGTTATTTTTTGGCCATATCCCAGTCTAATTCTGTCAGTAAACGTATACCTGTCACCCAGCGCCTAAATACTAGGCCTCAAGTTTATATCCAGCTAAATCTGTCATTACTGGTGTGGCTGGTCAAGTTATTTAGTGTCCGTCAAAGCACAGTTTTTGTTCTGGGTTCAAATACAATTCCCAATTTAGCAATTTCCTAATTTAGTGGTTTCTGCTGTATCAGGCCTACTTTAAATTTATCCCTAAAAGGGTATATCAGATTCAAGGTGCACATAGGGTCATTCTGAATAACTTCACACACACGCTACTGTGCATTTCCAAGTCTAATTCTGTCAGTAAACCTATACCTGTCACCCAGCGCCTAAATACTAGGCCTCAAATTTATATCCAGCTAAATCTGTCGTTACTGCTGTACTGTTGTGGCTGGTCAAGTTATTTAGTGTCCGTCAAAGCACAGTTTTTGTTCTGGGTTGAAATACAATTCCCAATTTAGCAATTTCCTAATTTAGTGGTTTCTGCTGTATCAGAGCTATTTTAAATCTATCCATAAAAGGGTATATCAGATTCAAGGTGCACATAGAGTCATTCTGAATAACTTCACACACACGCTACTGTGCATTTCCAAGTCTAATTCCGTCAGTAAACCTATACCTGTCACCCAGCGCCTAAATACTAGGCCTCAAATTAATATCCAGCTAAATCTGTCGTTACTGCTGTACTGTTGTGGCTGGTCAATTTATTTAGTGTCCGTCAAAGCACAGTTTTTGTTCTGGGTTGAAATACAATTCCCAATTTAGAAATTTCCTAATTTAGTGGTTTCTGCTGTATCAGAGCTATTTTAAATCTATCCCTAAAAGGGTATAACAGATTCAAGGTGCACATAGGGTCATTCTGAATAACTTCACACACACGCTACTGTGCATTTCCAAGTCTAATTCTGTCAGTAAACCTATACCTGTCACCCAGCGCCTAAATACTAGGCCTCAAATTTATATCCAGCTAAATCTGTCGTTACTGCTGTACTGTTGTGGCTGGTCAAGTTATTTAGTGTCCGTCAAAGCACAGTTTTTGTTCTGGGTTGAAATACAATTCCCAATTTAGCAATTTCCTAATTTAGTGGTTTCTGCTGTATCAGAGCTATTTTAAATCTATCCATAAAAGGGTATATCAGATTCAAGGTGCACATAGGGTCATTCTGAATAACTTCACACACACGCTACTGTGCATTTCCAAGTCTAATTCTGTCAGTAAACCTATACCTGTCACCCAGCGCCTAAATAATAGGCCTCAAATTTATAGTCAGCTAAATCTGTTGTTACTGGTGTGGCTGGTCAAGTTATTTAGTGTCCGTCAAAGCACATTTTTTGTTCTGGGTTGAAATACAATTCCCAATTTAGCAATTTCCTAATTTAGTGGTTTCTGCTGTATCAGAGCTATTTTAAATCTATCCTTAAAAGGTTATATAAGATTCAAGGTGCACATAGGGTCATTCTGAATAACTTCACACACACGCTACTGTGCATTTCCAAGTCTAATTCTGTCAGTAAACCTATAACTGTCACCCAGCGCCTAAATACTAGGCCTCAAATTTATATTCAGCTAAATCTGTGGTTACTGCTGTGCCTGTATTAGTGTAATATGGTACCTAAATAGATAGCCAGATAGTGTTAGGTGTCTGTAAAAAAAGGCCTGAATTTGAATTCAATACATTGGGCCAAATAATATTTTTGTTGTTGTGGTGAACGATGACAATGAGGAAAACATCTAGTAAGGGACGCGGACGTGGACATGGTCGTGGTGGTGTTAGTGGACCCTCTGGTGCTGGGAGAGGACGTGGCCATTCTGCCACATCCACACGTCCTAGTGTACCAACTACCTCAGGTCCCAGTAGCCGCCAGAATTTACAGCGATATATGGTGGGGCCCAATGCCGTTCTAAGGATGGTAAGGCCTGAGCAGGTACAGGCATTAGTCAATTGGGTGGCCGACAGTGGATCCAGCACGTTCACATTATCTCCCACCCAGTCTTCTGCAGAAAGCGCACAGATGGCGCCTGAAAACCAAGCCCATCAGTCTGTCATATCACCCCCATGCATACCAGGGAAACTGTCTGAGCCTCAAGTTATGCAGCAGTCTCTTATGCTGTTTGAAGACTCCGCTGGCAGGGTTTCCCAAGGGCATCCACCTAGCCTTTCCCCAGCGGTGGAAGACATAGAATGCACTGACGCACAACCACTTATGTTTCCTGATGATGAGGACATGGGAATACCACCTCAGCACGTCTCTGATGATGACGAAACACAGGTGCCAACTGCTGCGTCTTTCTGCAGTGTGCAGACTGAACAGGAGGTCAGGGAGGAAGACTGGGTGGAAGACGATGCAGGGGACGATGAGGTCCTAGACCCCACATGGAATGAAGGTCGTGCCACTGACTTTCACAGTTCGGAGGAAGAGGCAGTGGTGAGACCGAGCCAACAGCGTAGCAAAAGAGGGAGCAGTGGGCAAAAGCAGAACACCCGCCGCAAAGAGACTCCGCCTGCTACTGACCGCCGCCATCTGGGACCGAGCACCCCAAAGGCAGCTTCAAGGAGTTCCCTGGCATGGCACTTCTTCAAACAATGTGCTGACGACAAGACTCGAGTGGTTTGCACGCTGTGCCATCAGAGCCTGAAGCGAGGCATTAACGTTCTGAACCTTAGCACAACCTGCATGACCAGGCACCTGCATGCAAAGCATGAACTGCAGTGGAGTAAACACCTTAAAACCAAGGAAGTCACTCAGGCTCCCCCTGCTACCTCTTCTGCTGCTGCCGCCTCGGCATTCTTCTGCTGCTGCCGCCTTGGCCTCTTCTGCTGCTGCCGCCTCAGCCTCTTCCTCCGCCTCTGGAGGAACGTTGGCACCTGCCACCCAGCAAACAGGGGATGTACCACCAACACCACCACCTCCGTCACCAAGCATCTCAACCATGTCACACGGCAGCGTTCAGCTCTCCATCTCACAAACATTTGAGAGAAAGCGTAAATTCCCACCTAGCCACCCTCGATCCCTGGCCCTGAATGCCAGCATTTCTAAACTACTGGCCTATGAAATGCTGTCATTTAGGCTGGTGGACACAGACAGCTTCAAACAGCTCATGTCGCTTGCTGTCCCACAGTATGTTGTTCCCAGCCGCCACTACTTCTACAAGAGAGCCGTGCCTTCCCTGCACAACCAAGTATCCGATAAAATCAAGTGTGCACTGCGCAACGCCATCTGTAGCAAGGTCCACCTAACCACAGATACGTGGACCAGTAAGCACGGCCAGGGACGCTATATCTCCCTAACTGCACACTGGGTAAATGTAGTGGCAGCTGGGCCCCAGGCGGAGAGCTGTTTGGCGCACGTCCTTCCGCCGCCAAGGATCGCAGGGCAACATTCTTTGCCTCCTGTTGCCACCTCCTCCTACTTAGCTTTCTCCTCCTCTTCTTCCACCTGCTCATCCAGTCAGCCACACACCTTCACCACCAACTTCAGCACAGCCCGGGGTAAACGTCAGCAGGCCATTCTGAAACTCATATGTTTGGGGGTCAGGCCCCACACCGCACAGGAGTTGTGGCGTGGTATAGAACAACAGACCGACGAGTGGTTGCTGCTGGTGAGCCTCAATCCCGGCCTGGTGGTGTGCGATAATGGGCGAAATCTCGTTGCAGCTCTGGGACTAGCCAGTTTGACGCACATCCCTTGCCTGGCGCATGTGCTGAATTTGGTGGTGCAGAAGTTCATACACAACTACCCCGACATGTCAGAGCTGCTGCATAAAGTGCGGGCCGTCTGTTCGCGCTGCCGGCGTTCACATCCTGCCGCTGCTCGCCTGTCTGCTGCTACAGCGTAACTTCGGCCTTCCCGCTCACCGCCTCATATGCGACGTGCCCACCAGGTGGAACTCCACCTTGCACATGCTGGACAGACTGTGCGAGCAGCAGCAGGCCATAGTGGAGTTTCAGCTGCAGTACGCACGGGTCAGTCGCACTACGGAACAGCACCACTTCACCACCAATGACTGGGCCTCCATGCGAGACCTGTGTGCCCTGTTGCGCTGTTTCGAGTACTCCACCAACATGGCCAGTGGCGATGACGCCGTAATCAGCGTTACAATACCACTTCTATGTCTCCTTGAGAAAACACTTAGGGCGATGATGGAAGAGGAGGTGGCCCAGGAGGAGGAGGAGGAAGAGGGGTCATTTTTTGCACTTTCAGGCCAGTCTCTTCGAAGTGACTCAGAGGGAGGTTTTTTGCAACAGCAGAGGCCAGGTACAAATGTGGCCAGCCAGGGCCCACTACTGGAGGACGAGGAGGACGAGGATGAGGAGGAGGTGGAGGAGGATGAGGATGAAGCATGGTCACAGCGGGGTGGCACCCAACGCAGCTCGGCCCATCACTGGTGCGTGGCTGGGGAGAAAGGCAGGACAATGACGATACGCCTCCCACAGAGGACAGCTTGTTCTTACCCCTGGGCAGCCTGGCACACATGAGCGACTACATGCTGCAGTGCCTGCGCAACGACAGCAGAGTTGCCCACATTTTAACGTGTGCGGACTACTGGGTTGCCACCCTGCTGGATCCACGCTACAAAGACAATGTGCCCACCTTACTTCCTGCACTGGAGCGTGATAGGAAGATGCGCGAGTACAAGCGCACGTTGGTAGACGCGCTACTGAGAGCATTCCCAAATGTCACAGGGGAACAAGTGGAAGCCCAAGGCCAAGGCAGAGGAGGAGCAAGAGGTCGCCAAGGCAGCTGTGTCATGGCCAGCTCCTCTGAGGGCAGGGTTAGCATGGCAGAGATGTGGAAAAGTTTTGTCAACACGCCACAGCTAACTGCACCACCACCTGATTCGCAACGTGTTAGCAGGAGGCAACATTTCACTAACATGGTGGAACAGTACGTGTGCACACCCCTCCACGTACTGACTGATGGTTCGGCCCCATTCAACTTCTGGGTCTCTAAATTGTCCACGTGGCCAGAGCTAGCCTTTTATGCCTTGGAGGTGCTGGCCTGCCCGGCGGCCAGCGTTTTGTCTGAACGTGTATTCAGCACGGCAGGGGGCGTCATTACAGACAAATGCAGCCGCCTGTCTACAGCCAATGTGGACAAGCTGACGTTCATAAAAATTAACCAGGCATGGATCCCACAGGACCTGTCCATCCCTTGTGCAGATTAGACATCAACTACCTCCCCTTAACCATATATTATTGTACTCCAGGGCACTTCCTTATTCAATCCTATTTTTATTTTCATTTTACCATTATATTGCGAGGCTACCCAAACTTGAATGAACCTCTCCTCTGTCTGGGTGCCGGGGCCTAAATATATGGCAATGGACTGTTCTAATGTTGGCTGACGTGAAGCCTGATTCTCTGCTATGACATGCAGACTAATTCTCTGCTGACATGAAGCCAGATTCTCTGTTACGGGACCTCTCTCCTCTGCCTGGGTGCTGGGCCTAAATATATGACAATGGACTGTTCAAATGTTGGGTGACTTGAAGCCTGATTCTCTGCTATGACATGCAGACTGATTCTCTGCTGACATGAAGCCAGATTCTCTGTTACGGGACCTCTCTCCTCTGCCTGGGTGCTGGGCCTAAATATATGACAATGGACTGTTGCAGTGGTGGCTGACGTGAAGCCTGATTCTCTGCTATGACATGCAGACTGATTCTCTGCTGACAATAAGACAGATTCTCTGTTGCGGGACCTCTCTCCCCTGCCTGGGTGCTGGGCCTAAATATATGACAATGGACTGTTGCAGTGGTGGCTGACGTGAAGCCTGATTCTCTGCTATGACATGCAGACTGATTTTCTGCTGACATGAAGACAGATTGTCTGTTACGGGACCTCTTTCCTCTGCCTGGGTGCTGGGCCTAAATATATGACAATGGACTGTTGCAGTGGTGGCTGACGTGAAGCCTGATTCTCTGCTATGACATGCAGACTAATTCTCTGCTGACACTAAGCCAGATTCTCTGTTACGGGACCTCTCTCCTCTGCCTGGGTGCCTGGGCCTAAATATATGCCAATGGACTGTTCCAATGTTGGGTGACGTGAAGCCTGATTCTCTGCTATGACATGCAGACTGATTCTCTGCTGACATAAAGACAGATTCTCTGTTGCGGGACCTCTCTCCCCTGCCTGGGTGCTGGGCCTAAATATATGACAATGGACTGTTGCAGTGGTGGCTGACGTGAAGCCTGATTCTCTGCTATGACATGCAGACTGATTTTCTGCTGACATGAAGACAGATTGTCTGTTACGGGACCTCTTTCCTCTGCCTGGGTGCTGGGCCTAAATATATGACAATGGACTGTTGCAGTGGTGGCTGACGTGAAGCCTGATTCTCTGCTATGACATGCAGACTAATTCTCTGCTGACACTAAGCCAGATTCTCTGTTACGGGACCTCTCTCCTCTGCCTGGGTGCCTGGGCCTAAATATATGCCAATGGACTGTTCCAATGTTGGGTGACGTGAAGCCTGATTCTCTGCTATGACATGCAGACTGATTCTCTGCTGACATGAAGACAGATTCTCTGTTACGGGACCTCTCTCCTCTGCCTGGGTGCTGGGCCTAAATATATGACAATGGACTGTTGCAGTGGTGGCTGACGTGAAACCTGATTCTCTGCTATGACATGCAGACTGATTCTCTGCTGACATGAAGCCAGATTCTCTGTTACGGGACCTCTCTCCTCTGCCTGGGTGCTGGGCCTAAATATATGACAATGGACTGTTGCAGTGGTGGCTGACGTGAAGCCTGATTCTCTGCTATGACATGCAGACTGATTCTCTGCTGACATGAAGCCAGATTCTCTGTTACGGGACCTCTCTCCTCTGCCTGGGTGCTGGGCCTAAATATATGACAATGGACCGTTGCAGTGGTGGCTGACGTGAAGCCTGATTCTCTGCTATGACATGCAGACTGATTCTCTGCTGACATGAAGACAGATTCTCTGTTACGGGACCTCTCTCCTCTGCCTGGGTGCTGGGCCTAAATATATGACAATGGACTGTTACAGTGGTGGCTGACGTGAAGCCTGATTCTCTGCTATGACATGCAGACTAATTCTCTGCTGACATGAAGCCAGATTCTCTGTTACGGAACCTCTCTCCTCTGCCTGGGTGCTGAGCCTAAATATATGACAATGGACTGTTGCAGTGGTGGCTGACGTGAAGCCTGATTCTCTGCTATGACATGCAGACTGATTCTCTGCTGACATGAAGACAGATTCTCTGTTACGGGACCTCTCTCCTCTGCCTGGGTGCTGGGCCTAAATATATGCCAATGGACTGTTGCAGTGGTGGCTGACGTGAAGCCTGATTCTCTGCTATGACATGCAGACTAATTCTCTGCTGACATTAAGCCAGATTCTCTGTTACGGGACCTCTCTCCTCTGTCTGGGTGCCTGGGCCTAAATATATGCCAATGGACTGTTCCAATGTTGGTTGACGTGAAGCCTGATTCTCTGCTATGACATGCAGACTGATTCTCTGCTGACATGAAGCCAGATTCTCTGTTACGGGACCTCTCTCCTCTGCCTGGGTGCTGGGCCTAAATATCTGACAATGGACTGTTGCAGTGGTGGCTGACGTGAAGCCTGATTCTCTACTATGACATGCAGACTGATTCTCTGCTGACATGAAGCCAGATTCTCTGTTACGGGACCTCTCTCCTCTGCCTGGGTGCTGGGCCTAAATATATGACAATGGACTGTTGCAGTGGTGGCTGACGTGAAGCCTGATTCTCTGCTATGACTTGCAGACTGATTCTCTGCTGACATGAAGCCAGATTCTCTGTTACGGGACCTCTCTCCTCTGCCTGGGTGCCGGTGCCTAAATATCTGAGAATGGACTGTTCCAGTGGTGGGTGACGTGAAGCCAGATTCTCTGCTATGGGACCTCTCTCCAATTAATATTGGTTAATTTCTATTTATTTTATTTTTATTTTAATTCATTTCCCTATCCACATTTGTTTGCAGGGGATTTACCTACATGTTGCTGCCTTTTGCAGCCCTCTTGCCCTTTCCTGGGCTGTTTTACAGCCTTTTTAGTGCCGAAAAGTTCGGGTCCCCATTGACTTCAATGGGGTTCGGGTTCGGGACAAAGTTCGGATGACAATGGACTGTTGCAGTGGTGGCTGACTTGAAGCCTGATTCTCTGCTATGACATGCAGACTGATTCTCTGCTGACATGAAGCCAGATTCTCTGTTACGGGACCTCTCTCCTCTGCCTTGGTGCTGGGCCTAAATATATAACAATGGACTGTTGCAGTGGTGGCTGACGTGAAGCCTAATTCATTTCCAACATTTCCGGGAAGTTCGGCCGAACTTCTCGAACCCGAACATCCAGGTGTCCGCTCAACTCTACTTACAGCTTATGAAACCCCAGTCTCAATTTTGAGGTTCCCTTTGCTCAGGGGGTATGGATTAATTAGCTGACTAGAGCCTAGTCTTGAGCCTAGAATATTGAACCTTTTCACAAAATTCTAATTTTAAGCTGCATTAATGCAATTCCTTTTAAGTTACATTACTGAAATAAATGGACATTTGCACGATATTCAAATTTTTGGAGTTGTACCTGTAGATGATACATGTCTTATAGTTTGAGGTCCAAAGTCTGAGTCATATGTCCTAGACTGACATTCTGCTGCACATCCCTGGTTAAATGAAGGTCAGCGGACTCACTATTCTCCCAATAGGTGGGGCTCACAGCATCGACATTATACTAATCGTACTAATCATACTATCAAAAATTCCTGTGTTGACCGGATATACTTAATTTCTTAAAATATAACTTTTACTAGATATGCTATAAAATAAATCAATAGTGAGGCCAAGTGGATTTATTATCTTAAAACTGTACAGCCTAACGGACTGAACGAGCAGCAGAATTTTAGCTGCTTCATCTAAGGAGACAGGCAGGTTCTAGCTACCATCGTCCGTTTAAAATTGTCCCAGATAAAAATCCCCCCCCCCAAAAAAAAATATAATCCCCTCTCCCCTAATGGGCTATTCTTTTACTTGATCTACTTGGTGTGTAATGAGGATAGTTTGGTTGCACACTGAGTGGTTCCATATGATTGTCTAATTTTACTACCGGTATCCCAAAAACAGCATTAGGATACAGATTTGAACTACCCCAATAATAATTATAAATATAAATTTGCCCCTCTAAAGTAAATATAAAAAAAAAAGGGGGGAGCGGAGCGGTGTTGTTAATTGATCATGTCTGTGCTAGGAAGTCGACTAAATGAATCTGTTTATGATTCGTCTTGTCTATGACTCAATATGTAAGTAAAACTGCTGTCTATCATCTGTGGCAGCGGGCAGGCAGGAATCGACGCCCCTGTGCTTACCTAGCAATGGTGGACGCCGAATTCAGGCGGTGCCATGTGATGCGCGGCCCCGGTATCACATGATCCCTGACTTCCGGAACTGTGGAACGCACGCCGAGCGTTCCACGGAAACACTACAGGAAGTAGGGGTGGGGCTAAAGAGTGAGGCGCATTTAATAAAAGGGATGAGACGCAGGTCTGCGCTCTCCCCACTCGGCTACACCAACGGTGAGGCGGCATGATGTATGGGACACTTCTCTGCATCTGAACACAGCGGGACCACTGTCGGACTGTGTCTACTCCTGATTAGGAGCTGATGTGATACCTCATTGGTAAGTAAGAGGTTGCTTAATGGATACTATGTGTATGGTGTTTATTGACTGAATCCTATGAAGAATGGAGTACTGGTAGTTATTATGTTTGTTTTGTCTCTTGTGTTTTTCAGTTGAACTTCACTATAAAATTCACCCGATGAGTCCTGTGATTAGGACGAAACGTGGCATGTAGGGATCTAGTGAGGGCAAGCATAGGGAATAGGCCCCTAACTAGGGACAGGTTCCGTACGGGGTCGCCCCTGTCGGGGCGGGGGCTCTGTGTCTGCTAGGCAGTTAATGGCCTAGTTCCCCTCCTTGGCATCACTGTGAGGGAACTGTTGATCAGGGTCACTAATCTATTGCTGCTTATTATACTTGCAAGCAAAGCACCCGTCCTCTACATCCTTGGCCACTGCATTGAAGGATACTTCTCTAGTACACACCTTACATTCATCTGCAATCTTCACGTCTGGAGGCGGTAGGACTGTATCTTACTTTTTGTTCTGTCCTCAGGCAACTAGATTGAATTACAATAAGTCTTTTTGATTTGCTCACTGTCTTTTGGTGTTTTTAACTATTGATTTATTTTATGGCATATCTAGTAAAAGTTATATTTTAAGAAATTAAGTATACCCGGTCAACACAGGAATTTTTTATATGTTTGGGAGTGTGACTATACACCTCTGCACATTCAAGTGCATTCAGGTGTTGGATTAGCTTTTACTAATCATACTAAGGCTACTTTCACACTTGCGTTCAGAGCGGATCCGTCTGGTGTCTGCACAGACGGATCCGCTCCTATAATGCAGACGATGGGATCCGTTCAGAACGGATCCGTCTGCATTATAGTTTAAAAAAAATTCTAAGTGTGAAAGTTGCTCAGACGGATCCGTCCAGACTTTACATTGAAAGTCAATGGGGGATGGATCCGTTTGAAAATTGAGCCAGATTGTGTCACCTTCAAACGGATCCGTCCCCATTGACTTACATTGTAAGTCTGGACGGATCCGTTTGCCTCCGCACGGCCAGGCGGACACCTGAACGCTGCAAGCAGCGTTCAGGTGTCCGCCTGCTGAGCGGAGCGGAGGCCAAACGGTGCCAGACTGAGGCATTCTGAGCGGATCCGCGTCCACTCAGAATGCATTAGGGCTATAACCTTCCCCCTACCCACCTTCCTAATCCAGGACTGGATAGGGAACAAAATATCTCTTCCTTCCTTAGCTCACTTCATCTTCCTACTCTTACGGAGAACCAGCATGACCAGTTGGCTGCTCCGTTTACCGTAGCGGACATTCAGGAAGCACTTAATTCTTCTCCAGTCGGGAAATGCCCCGGCCCAGATGGTTTACCTTTGTCCTATTATAAAGCTTATTCCGATATTCTGTTTCCCCACCTACTCCCAATATGCAATAATGCTCTACATAACTCCCCTGTGTCATCCGATATGTCCAGAGCTACAATAACAATTATTCCCAAACCAGGCAAGGATCACTCAATCTGCTCAAACTACCATCCTATATCTTTGCTTAACACTGACCTTAAACTACTGGCTAAAATGCTGGCTACCAGACTACAAAAATTACTCCCCTCCCTAATTCATCCAGACCAAGTCGGATTTGTTAAGGGAAGAGAAGGTAAGGATAATGTTATGAAAGTTCTAAATGCCTTGTACTTCTCCTCTTTCAAAAAAATACCTATAGTTCTCCTAGGTACCGATGCCGAGAAGGCGTTTGACAGAATATATTAGTCTTACACTTGCCAAATTCAATATTCCTGTTCAATTTTCGAATGCAATCAGGGCTATGTATCACTCCTCCTCGGCATCGGTACTAGTCAATGATACCCTATCTTCCTGCTTCAGTATAAGGAATGGCACAAGACAGGGATGCCCCCTTTCCCCGCTCATTTTCGTATTGGTTATGGAGACGCTTTTACGATCCCTGAGGCAGCAA
Organism: Bufo gargarizans; assembly: GCF_014858855.1. Classification (NCBI taxonomy): domain Eukaryota; kingdom Metazoa; phylum Chordata; class Amphibia; order Anura; family Bufonidae; genus Bufo; species Bufo gargarizans. The sequence continues at coordinate 22,660,128 of NC_058082.1, read as the reverse complement.
ACGGATATTATAGGACTCAGAGTGGGCGAGCAAGAAATCAAGTTGGCTGCATTCGCTGATGATCTCTTGATCTGCACAACCAATCCGAAAAAGTCTCTTCCTGCTATTCTATCATTGTTGGATTTATTCGGGTCACTCTCCAATTTTAAAGTAAACCCTGCTAAATCACAACTTATTCACAGTGGCTTTCCTCCCTCAACAATTAGGACTCTCAAGATCCAATCTCCCTTTGACTGGTCCACACAATTGTTGACGTATCTGGGAGTGAAAATCTCCCCTAACACTAAAGACCTATACAAACTGAATTTTATTCCACTTTTACGGTCGGTTATTGACCAGATGGACTCGTTGGACCTCCCTTTCCTGTCTTGGTTTGGCAGGAAAAACATGGTATCAGGCTTGATTCTACCCAAATTGACCTATGTCATGCAGGCTCTGCCTATCAAAATTCCGAAATCCTTCTTTAACAGATTTAACAAAGCAGTACGTAATTTTATTTGGAAGGGGCGTCGGCCTAGAATTGCATTGGACACTCTCACAAAACCAAAGAAGCTAGGAGGGATCAATCTCCCAGATCCTGAAATATACATGAAGGCCATACATCTAGCCAGAGTGGTTGATTGGATTAGAGCTCCCCCCCATAAATTTTGGGTTCAGATGGAAAGTAGCTTTCTCCCCTCCACTCCCAGAGCTGTTTTGCTTGCCGGAAAACCCTTTCCCCTTTCTCATCAAATCCAAAATCCCATGATAAGATGTTCATTAGCAGTTTGGGAATGGTTCTCCTCTCATAGTAGAATGCTTACTACGCCTTCTTCACTTCTGACTTTGGGAGATGTCATCGAATTAGCACCCTTAGATTTAAAGGAGACTTGTAACCCGGTGATTAGGCAGTCTAACTTACTCATCTCGGATATCCTAAAAGAGAACGTTAATTTTCCTCCTCTTCCTCTCCTTTTCAGCAAGCTGAAAGAGTCTATGTCTCTTTCATTTATACACAAATTTATTGTGTCTGAAGTGTCTTCGACAAAGAACCTTCCTACGGTGCCACCTCTGTCCCCTTGGTTTGATGAGCTAATTGGATCTAAGCAAGCGCCTACTAGACTAATTTCATTCCTATATAAAAAGATTAAGTCCCCGGTGACTGATGTTAAACCAGCAATAGTGAGAGTCTGGGAAAAAGATCTCAATCGCTCCCTGACCCCCACTGAAATTAAGGTTATGTTTTCTGTTCCTCATAAAATTTCGAGGTGCGTCCGTGTCCAGGAAAATGGGTATAAAATTATGATGCGGTGGTACAAAACTCCAGAAAATATTGCGCAATATTTCTCTAACGTTTCCGACTCCTGCTGGAGATGCAAATCCTCCAAAGGCACTTTTTACCACATATGGTGGGATTGCCCAATTATTCAAACATGGTGGAATTCTATAATAATTAAATGCAATAAAATTTGTGGCACTTCTTCAGTATGCTCTCCAGAACTGACTCTTCTTGGTTTGGGGCTGGATGGGATCCACAAGAAAGTCAGGTCCTTATTACTTATCCTTTTAGCCGCGGCTAGAATTTTAGTTGGTGCCGCTTGGCTTTCCACGGAGGCCCCGGAAGAGGCTAAATGGACACATAAAATAGACCAATTGTATAGACTGGAGGAACTCTCCCATTGGGAAACCCGCACTAGAAGTACTTTCCTGGACATATGGGCTCCTTGGAAGGTATTTAGGGCCCTCCCTTGATACTTATTTTCCTAGCTTCCTTTTCCCCCTACTACCTTCTCACCCTTTCTCTTATGTATAGGACATATAATTGACTTATTACCATAATCTGTTGCTGCATCATGTGTGCTATAATTTATACCTAGCCTTATTTATACCATTTGTTTTACTGTTTACTCAACTTCCCTTTCCCTTTTATGTGAATTTATGGCATTGTTACTTGAATGGAAATGTTATGCTGTGCTGGTATGACTTAATACCGTGTATTTTCATTTTTGTACTCTTATATTGGCACTGTCTTACTGCCATTGTAATATGTTTATTATTATTTGAAAAACAATAAAATTGTTAATACAAAAAAAAAAGAATGCATTAAGGCTGGACGGATGCGTTCGGGGCCGCTTGTGAGAGCCTTCAAACGGAGCTCACAAGCGGACACCCGAACGCTAGTGTGAAAGTAGCCTAATATTAATACATTGTCATTTTTTCGATTGAGTTCATAGACCTAACAGAGGTGGGGACTGGCAGCACACACTGCACATGGGTGAAGCTTTCTGGATACATTCCCTGGACACCAGATTTCCAAATGGTATGAACTCAAAAAATGACAATGTATTTATGTTAGTATTTGTATTAGTATTATGATTGCATTTTGCCATTGTTGTAATTTAGATTACACACAGCAGCAGTTAACCATTAGTAATTATGACATCATTTGTAATCTGCTGGATGATTGGTCGGTTTTTATTCCAAATCACTGAATGGTCCACACTATAATTTAACTATGAGTAAGCACACACGCAAGCAAAACGCATAAGCCATTTTCCTGTGGAGGCCTTTATTTGTGCACATGATGTTTTGGGTTTTATTGCTGAAATTGTCTACAAATAAAGCTTCCTAAGGATTTCATGACACTGCATTTCTTCTTTATTCCTTTTAACTTTAGATCAGACAGCCTAAAGATGTGCTACAGAAGCTGATCCTGAGGTGAAACATTTGGTGCAGCTTTACACTGTCCTGTCTACATTTATACCCCTTATTAGCTGGCTTAGGCTACTTTCACACTTGCGTTTTGATTTTCCGTTACTGAGATCCGTCATGGGCTCTCACAAGCGGTCCAAAACGGATCATTTTTGCCCTAATGCATTCTGAATGGAAAAGGATCTGCGTCAGTTGGCCTCCGATCAGTCTCCATTGCGCTCTGGAGGCGGACAGCCTGCAGCGTTTTGCTGTCCGCTTGACGAAACTGAGCTAATGTAAGTCAATAGGGATGGATCCGTTTTCTGTGACACAATCTGGCACAATAGAAAACATATCCGACTCCCATTGACTTTCAATGGAGTTCATGACGGATCCGTCTTGGCTATGTTACAGATAATACAAACAAATCCGTTCATGACGGATCATGCGGTTGTATTATTGTAATTGATCTGTTTTTGCAGATCCTTGACGGATCAGCCCAAAACGTGAGTGTGAGAGTAGCCTTACTTTGCACCTGAATTGTGCCCCGAAATTGTGTCTCACTTTCAGAGTATATTGGTGCATCCCCATCCACAACTTCTTTCAGAAGATAATACCTATTTTCAGCCAAGCCATGCACTTTTTTGGACAAACTATAAACGTGGTTTAAATACATATAAGCCCATTTTTTGGTGAAAAGTGTGCCAATATTCTAGCTTATCTTGCTCTTATCTTGATCTTAGGCCGAGTTCACACGAACGTGTGTGACCCGTGCTCGTGCTGCGGCCCGCAAATAGCGGGCTGCAATGCACGATCGCCGGCCGTAGGTCAGCCACATCGGATTGCGGACCCATTCACTTTAATGGGTCTGCGATCCGCCCGTTCCGCTAAAAGATAGGACATGTTCTCTCTTTTTGCGGAACGGAGGTACGGTACGTAACCCCACGGAAGCACTCCGTAGTGCTTCTGAGGGGTCCCGTCCCGTGCGGCCGTTCCGCCATTCCGGATTTGCGGACCCATTGAAGTGAATGGGTCCACATCTGTGATGCGGAATGCACACGGAACTGTGGCCGTGTATTGCGGCCCGCGATTTGCGGGCCGCAATACGGCCACAGATCATACACGTTCGTGTGAACTAAGCCTTAATCTCTCACATTATTTTTTTTATTTTCTTAAAAATATCTCTGCAATATCCGTTAGGGTTTCCTTCTTTTTTCTACCCTGTACTGGAAAATTAAACCAGGCGGCTGCCAAAACCAATGTATGTTCCTTTGGCTACTTAGTGATTAAACTAGTTGCTTGCCCTCAGTACTAAGAGTAAATCTAACTTATTCTTTATCTCCGCGCAGCATCAACAGATTTAGCGACAAAAATCAAAGGCAGCTCCAGAAATAAATTGAGTTGAAACAAATCTAGATCTGAATTCCTAAATACAACAGGACATTAAGTGGAAGCAAATAGGAGCCAAAATAGAATTGAAGAATCCTTCTATTATTTGGGGAATAGATTTTAGGAGGAAAGATGATTTTAGGAGAACTTTATATTGGCAAGACTTGACAAACATTATTAAAACATTGATGAAAAAAAAACATTGAAGAACTGAAATTTTCACCAGCCAGTAAATACAGAGCGGCATTAATCTTGTTAAAACTGCAGAAAAACAAAAAGCTATGACAAGAACAACTTTGGCTTTAAAGTAAATTTTAAAGGGGTTATCCAAGTTTTCAAACACCCGCACCCATTGGCAAGGGCCTCTTACAGGTAACATACTTACCCTGCTCCCGGCGCCGGATCAGGAAAGGCCTGGCACATGGGGAAGGGGGCTGTTTGTGAACTTGGATAACCCTTTAAAGGGATTCCATCTCCAGGAAATGCACTTGTAAACCATGCACAATGCCTTGTAGGTCTAGCTTAGCTGAATGTAGTGATACCTTTCACTTAGTGATCCATTGCTTCATTCTGGAGAAAAATTACTTTTAATACATATGCAAAGGAGCAGTTATGTGCACCAAGGGGGGGCCCAAGCGATTCAATGCACCCTTGCTCATCCTACTTCCTCAGCCAGCCCCTCCTTTTCCATCTTGATTGGCAGGGCCAGGTTCCTACATATCCATTTTGCCTAGGCCTGTCAAGTAAGAAAGGTTGAGACTGGCAGAGAAAGGCGGAGGAGCAAAGGTGCACTGAGTGACTTAGGCTTGAACTTAGTGCACTTAAATGTTCTTTTGCATATTAATTAAAATTACTTTTTTCTCCAGAATGAAGCAACGGAACAGACACAGAAAAAATGTTGCGTTTGTGTGCATGAGCCCATACTGGCACTTTTCACGTACTATAAAGAAGATTATGGGAAAAATAATTAAAATAAATAAATACATAAAAAGCATGGCGTTTTCTGAAAAAAATTTATAAAGAGATGGCCTTGCCGTTCGTCCGAACATGCAAACATATGGTGATGTCCGCATGCACCAAATTTTTTGGATTGCGCCGAACTTTGACCCATGACACATCCATCAGGTGGTACAGGACAGCCAATTGAGACGTTTCAGCACATGGACACACCCCCACCCTATAACAGAACCCGATCTGGCAGCCATTTTACATTCTGTGTTTTGCCAGTGTAGGGAGAGGTTGCTTTGTGGAGCAGGGACAGACTGTTAGGGATACCAAACGCTAGCTAATAGGGCCACAAAACTCCTTGTAAGGACTGGTATAGGTGTGATATCCTGAGGGGTGTCATATACTTATACTATACTTTCTAACATAGAAACATTTGTAAAAAATATAACTTTTACTAGATATGCCATAAAATAAATCAATAGTTAAAAACACCAAAAGACAGTGAGCAAATCAAAAAGACTGAACCACTACCAACACATCCAACTTATTGTAATTTAATCTAGTTGCCTGAGGACAGAACAAAAAGTAAGATACAGTCCTACCGCCTTTATGCTCCAGTGTTTGAAAAGGGACCCCCGTATAAAAAGCATAAAGGGCAAGGACCAGTACTGGGTAGCAATGTACCCCCGGTACAAACACAAAATGGCAGACATGTTAACAGCATCACAGAGGGCTGTCAGAATGCAGCATTTCGAGGCCTTGCTGTGAGAGAAATTCTGCATTCTGCCGTTGCGGGCAATGGCAGAGGAATTTCCACTCACAGCGAAACAGGTGCGGGTACCAATCCTACCGCACCTGCAAGAAGAGGGCGATTTGAAGATGTGTTGATCTCTTCAGATATGAGATCATTCTTGCAGACAGCCGCCCTCCGGATCCAGCCTCAGGGAACGCCTAGACCGACAGGTGTCCGACTACATCGGGTTAACGGCCGATGTGGACGCTCTGAGAAGCGAGGAACCCCTGGACTACTGGGTGTGCAGGCTTGACCTGTGGCCAGAGCAGGCACAATTTGCCATTGAACTCTTGGCTTGCCCCTCGTGGAGTGTCCTGTCTGAAAGGACGTTCAGCATAGCAGGGGGGATCTTGACCGATGAGTGCACTCGCCTAGCTCACGACAGTGGAGACTATCTCACATTTCTAAAATTGAATGAGGCATGGATCTCGGAGGAATTCAACACCTGTGATGACCATGTGTAATTGAATTTCCTAATGCCAGCCAACACATATCCGCCACCACTCAGAAAAAAGAATGGTCCTTGTCTTATGCATATGCAACAGCATAAAAGGCCTTTTCTGTCAGGTGAATGCCTAATTTTGGGGGCCTCTACTCCAGTGGCGTACAGTAAAATTTTTATCCAGTGACCGCCTAATGTACCTCCAGACACATAATTAATAGTTCTTTTCTTGTCAGGTGAATGCCTAATTTTTAGGGCCTGTACTGGCCTACAGTAAAAAAAATTGCCCCGGTGACCGTCTATTGCACCTCCAGCCACATCATCACAAGTTATTTTCTGTCAGGTAAATGCCAAATTTTTGGGTCCTGTACTGGCCTACAGGGAAATTGTTATCCACTGACCGCCTAATATACCTCCAGCCACATAATCACTTGTTCTTTTCTGTCAGGTGAATGCCTAATTTTTGGGGCCCGTACTCCTGTGGCCTAAAATACATTTCTTTGTAGGCTCCAGCAGGGCACATTTTTGAGAGTTTCCCTTTAAGACGCATAAAAATGATCACTGATTAAAATACATATTTTTTGTGGGAATTTTTGCCATTGATCCCCCTCTGATATGTCACTGTCCATGTTCTGGGACTATTTGTGCACTTCTAGTAAATATTTAGTGGCTGCAAATATGACCTGAAGGGTTTTCAGGTTTGCCTGCCATTAAACTGAATGGGGCCCGCAGCAAATGCGCGGTTTGCGAACATTTGATCGTGAACGCGTGTTCGCAAAACGTCCCGGCCAATGTTCGTCCATCACTGAACACAAGCTTTGGGGCAGGTTTATGAGGCTTGGACAAGGCATAAATATAGACTGTCTAGCCATACACAAAAGTTATTAGAGTGGCTCAACCTGGATGATAAATCTGGTGCACAGATAGACACTTTTGGATACCTTTATATCAACTATTGGTTGGCTTACTTAGTGACAGATTATTTCTCCAGAATGGTGGAACAATTGTGGTGAAAAATGTTGCATAGTAAGCCATACTACCTTCCATTACTGTTACAGTAGATCAGGCCTGCTACAACTAGATGTGGTTTGCTGTGACTACCTGATCTACTTTTAGTAGTTCAGGTTAATATTTTTTTACTAAGCACAAATAACACATACTGTAAGAATATGTTTATTTGATTTGTAAAAAAAAATAGCTACCTTAATATGATGTACACTATGGGGAGGGGAATTTATCATTTGCATTGCTTTTCGTGTCAGTTTTAAGTCTGTCTTTGCGAGGTTGCTCCAAATTTATAAAGTAGCGTACAGTAACAATATATTTGGAGCAAATGCAATGTGAAGTTCTACCATGTCTGTAAAAGTATACCAGCATGCCGTGAAAATGCAACTTTTTTGCGACTTTGTAAGAAGTGCAGATTATAAATGAGACTTAATCTAGAATCCTGACCTACCACTTTTATAAGAGAAGAGGCTCACCAAATGTCACACAATTTGACCAAATGATGCAAAAATATGCTCCAGTATTTGCACATGGGCATCACTTGTGATATTTTTACACTGATAAATGTCCCCTTATATGTGTATGTTACTACCCTGTATGAGCACCTGTCCTGCACCTATATCTGGATGTGAAACATCTGCAAAATATCTATAAAACTACAAAATGATTTAAAAAAAAACACACACATAAATCAAATATGAAATGTTGATCAAGATTAGGGATGAGCGGATCGACTTCGGATGGAACCTCCGAAGTCGATTCGCATAAAACTTTGTTTCGATACTGTACGGAGCAAGCGCTCTGTACAGTATTAGAATGTATTGGCTCCGATGTGCCAAAGTTATTACTTTGCGAAGTCTCGCGAGACTTCGCATAATAACTTCATAAATTGATTTATACTGTACTGTAAAAAAACCAAGGTACCACTTAGAACCGAACCCGAGTTTAGGATTTTTATTTTTTTACAATAGAAATCAATTCATGAAGTTATTACCGTACGTTCGCAAAGTAATAACTTCGGCTCATTGGAGCCAAAACATTCTAATACTGTACGCTCCGTACAGTATTGAAATTAAGTTTTATGCAAATCGACTTTGAATGTTTCATCCGAAGTAGATTCGCTCTTCAATACTCAAGATGTTTCTTCTAGCTTTGGGCACTGTAAAGTAACTGACTAAAACAAATGTTAAAAATATGTTAGTGTTTTGCGTCATAAAAATGTGTTTAAGCCGTTTATATATAATTACTTCTCCTTTTGAGTGCAATTACTGGTTCATATTTAGACCATCTGGAAGTTGTTTCTTTTTTGTGCAGCTACTGTAAGTCACTAAAAGTTTGGGTCTTAGGTGTTCTGCTGTTATTACATTGGATGTTCAGCAATTTTGTCTGATAGTGAAAGTTAATGGCCTAACTGCATCTCTTAAGTAATATGGCATTTCACACAGTTTTTTGAAAGTAATCATTTCTGTGAAGGAATTCAGAACTTGACCATAACTTCAAGCTCAAATACATTTGCTTTCAATGATAATGGGCAGACAGTTATAGATATAAATATGTTTTTATAAGGTTAGTTATTCCTGTGCTCTAGAACCCTCACTTACTGGAAAAAATTACCTCCGATGACAGTGGACACTTTCCTATAGAATAAAATAAGGAATGGAGCTCTTTGCTCAGCTCTTTTTATAATTCCCATAGACATCAAGGAAGACAACTGCATTCAAGCATGGTCTCCTCTATATTGTATTATATGCAGACAGTGACTGCTTTGAGGGTCACATGAACACCATTCTTCCAGTAAATGAAGATTCCAGGGATGGAACCAGTACCTGTCAGGTATCAATGGCACATCCTATGTTTGGAGCTGTGTTAACCCAATGGTGGGCCAGATGGTAATAGTGCCAAGCACAGTAATAGTGTTCCTTTAGTGGCATTATCAAAGTAACTGTGCCTCCTACATACCGTCAGGGGGGTAACTATAGGGGGTGCAGAGGTAGCAGTTTCTACTGGGCCCATAAGCCTGAGGGGACACAAGGACCCTTGTACAGCATAAAAGGACACCGTTATTATGGAAAGTGCATGCTGGTCAAGTTACTGTCACGGCCTATGGTGTGTTTTGTGACACTTTCCTTCACTTGGTTGCCCGTGGCAATGTGTGGTGTTGTGTGCATGTGGTGGCAGTGTCTCAGCCCTATGGCTGATCCCCAGGACATGGTTGCCACGCATGCCGTTGCCCGCGGCAACAGGTGAAGTGTATGTTTATGTGTGTACTTCCCCTTTAAGTGGCCGTCTTCCCTTGCCTGGTTTTGGAAGGGTTAAATCCCTTCTGTGTGTGTGAACACTGGGTGTGTCTGTGTGGGTGTGGCTACTTGGGCCTATAAAGCCTCAGTGAATATCACTAGTCTGAGGGGTACTTCAGCCATGGCTAGCTGGAGCAGCCTCCTGTGTTATTCCATCTGCCAGTGGGGGCCACCCTTGTGGTCATAAGTTCACGTATGGTCTTTAGAAGATGTTTGTTTGGTCTCCTTGTTATTGCAGCATATGGTTTCCTGGGTTCCCGTGTGATGTCTGTGGTGTGCTGTGTCCTTTCTGTTGTTCTGGACAGCAGCACTTATACTTGGGTTCCAGGTTGTGTGTCTGTGGCAGGTAAGTGTGGTATTTGAATCACTTACCTGTCATTGCCATATGTCTGTTCATGTTCCCCTTTCTATGTAGCTTGGCCAGTGAGACTCCTGTCCCTCCGTGTCTAGGAGGAACAGGTCGTCTTACCCTGCTTCTAGTCCAGGGCCACCCTGAGGGCTAGCAGGAATATCAGGTTCTGGAATATGAGCCCTCCTACCTTCAGTGTTGGCTCATATGGATAGGAGACAGAGTCAGAATTAGGAATGTGTAGGAGGTGACCTGCTCCCTGATTCCTGTCCTGGCCTGGCATTGACCATCCGCCTTCTAATACCGCACGGCTGAGGGTTTTCCCCATCCTCAGCCGTGACAGTTACACCTATGGCTGGAGGGAAGTGATTAGGTCAAGAATTTGGCATGTGTGTTTGTGTGGTGGTGGAGGGGGGACAAAGGCAATGTGCTTCCCTGACCCTGGCCACAAAGTATTAAGGGAAGGGGGGCCCAAGCTGAATTCTTGCACTAGGGCCCATGTGCCTTTAGCTATGCCTAGGAATACCATAGTAATAGTGCTCCTTTAGTGCCTACACACAGTAACCATGTTCACATTTGTGTCTGCAGACAGTTATAATGACCCCAACACAGTAATCATGCCCCTTCATTGCAAAAGTGCCACTTTAGTGAATCTGAACAGTTAATGAATCTGAGCAGTTAATATAAACATAGTTATAATTCTCTAATAAGACAACCTTGCACAGTAAACGTGTCCCACATTAATAGTGCTCATGTATTACACCTACACAGCTATGGTGCCTCTTTAATGCCTCTTATATGTGGCTCCTAAGTGTCCTTACTGCTCCTGCAGAGTAATAATAACCTCTTGGGACATTCCACACAGTAGCAGTACCCCTTCAGCTCCTTCCTCGCAGTGCTCATTCCCCTATGCAGTTAAAATGACCTCTTATAACTAAGTGCCCCATTAGTGTCTCCATGCAGTAAAAGTGCCCCCCTCAAAAAAAAAAAAAAAATCAATACTCACCTAACCCGTTCTCTTATTGAATGTAGCATATCAGGCTACAGGCCTCTTCGGACATGGTGTCAAGGGGGACATGATGAAGTCGCTGTATTGCACCGTTCGGCCTGTAGTTTGTGACTTCTCATAGGCCACAGATCTAAAGTACCAGTGGTACACTATGGCAGAGCAGAGAGCTGGTGAGTTCCTGCTCCACCCATAATGTTCAACTATATCTGCATCATGAGAATATGAATGTTGTGGAAAGTGGCACTGCCATCAGAGGCTCACTTCCAATGGGTCCAGTGCAGGTGCACTGCTTGCCCTATGGTTTGTGTTTACATACAGAGAGAGAAGGGAGCATCATAGAGAGAACCGGTTGGAACAAAGGCAAAAATCCAGACAGGAGAGCTGCTTACCAAAATTTGTTGTGCTGAGGGCACAACAACCTACACAGGCATTGTCAGATCAATTTCAAGGTGCTGTGCACTGTCCCTACTAGATCTACAAGCAAGCCAGAAAACATAGTGAATAGAGAGTAGAAGAAAAGGGAGCTCTGGAGCGGCACTACCTCAGCAGATCATACAAACTGTTATCGGTAGTGTTGAGCAAATCAAATTATTCGTAGTGGACTTTGATCTGAATTTCAGAGAAAATTTGATTCGTCACGAAGCCAAAATTCCTTGTTTCGTGGTGGCGAAATAATTTAACCTAAAATAGTGTAAAAAAGAGAAAAAAATTATACTTACCTGATCCATTTTCTCGCGACTGGGCGGCTAGTGTGATGACGTCATCACTTGCCGCACGAGATTTCACACCAGATCGGCTCATCGTGAGCAAATGGATCAGGTAAGTATTATTTACTTGACATTATATCATCTGTGATCTGTATCTGTTATTTATATCAGATGCTGCGATCATGTATTATTATGAGGGATACAATGACGGGAAGCGCCACAATCTACGCTCCCTGTCATTGCACATACTACTTACAAAGAAATGCACTTTGTGGCAAAATAATTCGCCATAAAGATAATTTTTTTGTAAAATTCGGCAAAGCAGCCAAATTGAATTTTTTAATAATTCACTCATCTCTAGTGGTAACTAATCAATTTTCACTGAAATGGTGGTAAAAAAAAATCATATTCACCTCATCCATTTGAGTGTGAAGAGGCCCGCACAGCCATCTTGATTGAAGATCCTGGACGAAATCTCACCGGCCAGCATCATGACATCATCATGCAATGCGCGCGATTTTGCTTGGGATCTTCAATTAAGATGGCTGCGGCGGACTCTTCAAGCTCAAATGGATAGGGAATTTTTTTTAAGCTGATTAACCCTTGAAAGCCCTCATTTTACATCTCAAATGTCAGGGGTTTAATGACAGGGGGCGGTGCAATTGCAGTTACCCGTCATTCATCACAAACCAAATTTCTTTGTGAAATTCGGTGAAGTGGCAGAATCTAATTTTTGTAAACTTTGCTCATCTCTAGTTATCAGCAATGTTCCCTGTATTGATTCTGGTCTATTTCTGTTAACTTAGGTTACGGCCTGACGAAGGGACCAATATGGTCCCGAAATGCGTTGCAGAGACAACTATCAATTAAGTGTACCTTACCGATAACAGTTTGCATGGTCTGCTTAGGCAGCGCCGCTCCAGAGCTTCCCATTCTCCTAGGCTTTCTTCACTGCCCTGTGGTTTAAGCAGCCTTGGCTGTGTATATTTCATACATTTTGATATGAGATGTGAAATGATGGAAATTCTGTTGGCCTGGAGTGGCACCAAAGGAAGCTTACAGCACAGGATGTTGTAAATCAAAAATAAATGAGCACACAGTGAGCTCGTCCTAGAGGGGACAGAATTTTTTTTTACTTAGTGTTTTAGGATGGATCTTGAAGACATTTGCAGATGGCAACGGGAAAATAATTACGGTATAATACAAAAAGGGAAATATTGGAGGTACTTAATCAGTTGAAAGCCAAGCTTTTTTCCCTCTTCATGACCAGTCACATTTTCTTGTTTTAAATACGGTACATACAGCTTTGACAGTGATAACTTTTTTCATTTCAGTTATTCCTGACACCTAGGAATTTATTTTTGTTTTTCAATTTTTGGTTTGGTATTTTAATATTTTTATATATATATATATATATATATATATATCTTGGAAAGTATCTGAATATATATTGTATATAGTTACTAGGGTTTGCGCTGGAAGCTGCTGTGAGAGCTAGCAGTGGCACTATTTTGTATTTTGTATTTTTTATTTATTCTTTTTTTTTGCTTTGACTTTTTACTTTATTCAATATGTTAGCCTCAGTTAAGGGAGAAGGAAGCCTTGTGGCACAGCTGTTATAGAACATGTAAAAGATCTGGTCGGCACTCGGGCTTGTGGTTGTGCATGTGTAAGGGATGAGTTCCCGGTCTTTTTAGAAAGCAGATGATCCCGGCACTTGCATTCTTCGACATGCTTTTATTATTACAACATCAGTTGTTACATAGGACGCGTTACGGACTGTCCAGAGCCTTTGTCAACTTTATAACTACTAGACGGCCCAAAACGCGTCCTATGTAACAACCGATGTTGTGATAATATAAACATATTGAAGAAAGCAAGTGCCGGGACCATCTGCTTTCTTGTGGCACAGATGATCTGAGTCTGCTAAGCTCGACCAGTTTCCTAGCACATGGGGCATGCGGAGGAAGTGTAATCACCACTTTTTGAATGATAAATACACCTTTATACGCTGTGTATGCATTCAACAAGAATGCATGGTCAAGAATAAACTATTTACGCCTCTGCTATGTTACGGGGAGTCCAGCTGTCACTGGCAACCAGCTCCGAGCTCCTGCAGCCACATGATCACTATGAAGCTGCAGGTTCAACACAGATGTTCAGGAACATCCTTGCAGAATTACATGCGGGATTATGTATTAAAAGCTTTTTTTGAAAGCACAGGTGTCTAAACCCTACAACAGCCATTTTGTATTTAGCTTTAACATATACAAGTAGAAAATAATGAATGTTATCAAACATGTAAACTTTTATACTTTGCTTTCGCACTTTTGTTGCTTGTGCACAATGGCCAGTTTTTCGTATTTCTCGTTGTCCTTGTGGCTCGAGTTCAATAAAAGAGAAACCAGCTGCCTTCTATTGGCTTGTAAAAGCTGAATTCATTTGACTTCATGACAAGTTTCACCCAGTTTCTAAAAAGCGGCACTGCCATTTCAAGGATGTTATGTTCTTTTAACCATGTAAAAGAAAATCACACAAATGAGTCCACTGTGTAACTTCCAGATGGTTCCTTTGTTATTATTAAAAGAGTCTCTAAAGCCCTTGAGGCTCTGATGTGATATCCTGTAATGAAAATACAATCCTGCTATCAGTAAAACAGTGGTGCGGTTTATGTCTACGATGAGGGACAGTAAAATTCATGCAGTGTAATAAGATGATATTTACATAAAGTAATAAGGATTTACAGTATCTGAAATTATGTCTTTTCGGGAAGATTTATACCTATACTGAAGGAGACTGAGGCATCTGTCTGAAAGGAGTTTTCCAATTAGAAGAACGAGCCATTGGTTCATTCTGACTACCAGAAACCCAACTGACTATGGAGACAAAGGAGCACCACTTCCTATCCGTAGCAGAGAGGTGGAGACATAAGCGGTCAAGCTTTACTGAAATCAACCATTGAAGCGGAGAAGAAGATCAGAAGTATCACAGCCTAACCAAAGTATACATTAGGTTTGCAGAAGGTATTTTATTTAAGAGTTGACCTGGCATCGCGTTTCAGGGCTGCCCTGACCCCTTTGTCAGGCAGATAACAATTAAACAGTTGTTATCTGCCTGACAAAGGGGCTTTGATGGCCCAGAATCGTGTTGCTAGGACAACTTTAAATAAAGTATCCTCTTCAAACCAGAGACATCCCTAACGTATACCTTTGTTGTGCCGCTACGATACTCCCAATCTTCTTCTCATCAGTGTGTGATCCGGTCCAACGTGATATCTGGAGGGAGTTCATGGCTGTACCTCTGTTGCTGTGTTGTGTTCCATTCTGCAGTGAACAACGCTATCAGGGGAAAAGCTCATCACCTAGTTCCTTTGTCTATGATTGTCAACCCTCCCTATGATGTGCTC
Source organism: Bufo gargarizans (assembly GCF_014858855.1). Classification (NCBI taxonomy): domain Eukaryota; kingdom Metazoa; phylum Chordata; class Amphibia; order Anura; family Bufonidae; genus Bufo; species Bufo gargarizans. The sequence continues at coordinate 22,645,113 of NC_058082.1, read as the reverse complement.
TTCCTTCTCTTCTATGTGAGTTTCACTGAAATCAAGGGATGTACAGAAACATCCATGGAAAATGGAAATATCGATTGGAGATTCCACCTTTACAGGAACCATGATGGACTTGACAGATCGGTTTGCACATTTAAAGGGGTTGTCTAAACACATTAATTAAAAAAAATTACAAAGCTGTCGAATATCAAAAGGAGTAATTCATCTTAACACTCTCCTGATGCTAAGGTGCCAGTGCTTCCCCAGTCTGCCGCCAGTCTCCTGCTAGTCTCCAGTGATGACATGACAACACATCACCAGTGATTGCCTGAAGCAATGACCTCAGTGGTGTGGACACATCATCTCTGGAGCAGGAAGAACAGAGACCAGGGTTGGGATAATTAAACTATCGCATTGGGTTTGGGTCTATTTGAAGAAGAAACTAGGTGTTATTGGGTCTTTACTGTTACGGAAGAATTGAGTAATTTTGATCATATTAATATTAAAGCATTTAGTGCTTGTGGCACTAAAAGTAAGTTTTTCTTTTAGGCACAACAAAACTGTCTAATTAACTCTATAGTCAATTTTCCTCTTAATAAAGGCTTCATATCTAAGTTGTATTCAGTGCTACTGAAGGTGGATCCGTATGAATTTTGTTTAGCATCACAGGAAAGATGGTTAAGAGATGTTTTTTTCTGGACTGGGGAGAATGGCAGAGGATCTATCAGCTTCTCTGTAGATATCTTTACAATTCTAACCATAGATTAACACAATTTAAGATGATACATAGACTATGTTATTTGGCCAAATGTCTCTATTCTATTAAATTGATAAAAGCTTTTCAGATATTGGTAGGAGGTTCTGAAGAATATTAAGGTAGTTGCAGGGTAAGTATCCCCTTGGACCTACGATATTAAATGCTGAGGGATCTAACTCCACTTTTACTGAGTCCTATTCTATATGCAATAGTATATAAATTGTTATTTGTGGCGTGCAATGCTATTGCTAGACTTTTGTTGTTATCATGCATTCCTACAGTACATGGCAGAAATGTAACACCTCAAATGCCATGGTCAATGTGAACATGACATCTAAGGGTACTTTCACACTTACGTTGTTTGATTTCGGCAGGCAGTTCTGTTGCCTGAACTGCCTGCCTGATCAGGCAAACTATATGCAAATGTCATTTTTTCTAAAAGATGAGGCATTTGTCAGACTGATCAGGATCCTGATCAGTCTGAAAAATGCCTGATCAGTCAGAAAAATGCATTGCAATACCATTGCAAGTTTTTCCGGTGTCATCAGGCAAAACGGATCCGGTATTTATTTTTTTCTCATTTTTAAAGGTCTGCGCATGGCTCCGCGAAGGCAGGGAGTATACAACAAAAACAGAAAATCCAAGGGTCTTAAAAGGGTAAATAAGGGTTAATAATGAAGACCCTAAATATATCTGCTCCTAGTGGCTCATCTGGGTGAAGTGAATAGGGGGGAGCTTTTTTTAATTCAGCTGCATTTGTATGTTTTGTATGTTTCCAATTTGGTTAATAAAATGTATTAAAAAAAACAGAGACCAGTGAAGAACAACGGAAGAGACAATAGGCCATCAATATCAAATTCTGGAATAACCCCTTTAATGGCTGCATAGAGCCCACGATACTGAGTGACGATTACTGATGAAGTCTGTCTTGGAGCCCACTGTGACTCATACACCTGCACAGTACTCAACCGCAGCGCAATCACCTCAGAAACCGCACTGTGTGGTTGTAACCCTAGGCTCCAGTGACCAGAGCCCCATTTACCATTACCAATTTATAATACTAGTGTCTTCTTATTTGCAGGGGCAGACTGAAAACGTAAAGTGCCCCTGTTAGAAAACTGAAAGTTGCCCCATGTTGTAGGCATCCACATTGACATATTGCAGGGCCAACATAAATAGGCAGGGCTAGCAGTCACTGATAGCCAGACCCCTGCTGCATGACGGCTCATTAACCCTTGATGTGGCTGCGGTCAGTGCTGACCGCGGCATGTGCAATGTCCTTGCGGGGATCAGAGCTTCCATCGGGTCCCCGCGCTGCTGTGACGGGGACCCGATGGCAGGGAAGGCAGTCCGGTGCCTTCCTTAGGCATTGTAGCTGCCTTCCGTGACAGCCTGTGAGATCCAGCCTCCTGGATCTCACAGGCAACTAGGCTGTAAGTGTGTTACATTGTGTAATACACTTACAGCCAATGCATCACAATACAGAAGTATTGTGATGCATTGTAAAGGGGATTAAACCCCAAAAGTTCAAGTCCCAGAGTGGGATAAAAAATGAAGTGTAAAAAAAGTTTAAAAAAATTAAGTTTTACCCCAAAACAATTTAAGTTTTAAGTAAAAAATAGGTCATTTTTCCAAAATAAAGTATAGAAAATAGGGAAAAAATAGGGAAAAGAAGAAAAGTAGACATATTAGCTATCATCACGTCCGTATCGACCGGCTCTATAAAAATATCCCATGAACTAACCCCTCAAATGAACACCATCAAAAAAATAAAATAAAAACTGTGCTAAAATAAAACTTTTTTTGTCACCTTACGTCACTAAAAGTGCAACACCAAGCGATCAAAAAGACGTATGCCCCCCCCCCCCCCCCCGAAATAGCACCAATCTAATGTTGTCTCATCCCGCAAAAAATTATACCATACCTAGACAATCGCCCATAAGATAAAAAAAACTATGGCTCTCAGACTATGGAGACACTAAAACATGAATTTTCTTGTTTCGAAAATGCTGTTATTGTGTAAAACTTAAGTATATAAAAAAAGTATACATATTAGGTATCGCCGTAACAACATGCTCTATAAAAATACCACATGACCTAACCCCTTACGTGAACACTGTAAAAATAAATTTAAAAAAACGTGTCAAAAAAGCAATTTACTGTCACCTTACATCACAAAAAGTGTAATAGCAAGCGATCAAAAATTCATATGCACCCCAAAATAGTTCTAATAAAACCTTCACCTCATCCTGCAAAAATGATATCCTACCTAAGCCAATCACCTAAAAACTTGAAAAACTATGTCTCTCAGACTATGGAGACACTATAACATGACTTTATTTGTTTAAAAGATGATATTATGTAAAACTTATATCAATAAAAAAAAGTAGACATATTAGGTATCACCGCATCCGAAAGAACCTCCTCTAAAAAAATATCACATGACTTAACCCCTCAGGTTAACACCGTAAAAAAATAACATAAAAAGGTGTCAAAAAAGCCATTTATTGTTACCTTACATCACAAAAAGTGTTAATAGCAAGCAATCAAAAACTCATATACACCCTAAAATAGTAGCATTTAAACAGTCATCTTATTCCGTAAAAAATTAGCCCCTACTCAAGACATTCGCTAACAAAATAAAATAAAATACGGCTTTCAGAATGTGGAGACACAAAAAAAATAACGTATTTTTTTCATAAATGCTTTATTATGTACAACTGAAACAAACAACCAAAATATTTGGTAGTGTCACGTCCGTAACAACCTGCTCTATAAAAATACCACATGATCTAACCTTTAAATAACAAAGAATAAAAACTGTGCCAAAACAGCTATTTTTTGTTACCTTGCCTAAGAAAAAGTGTAATATAGAGCAACCAAAAATCATATGTATCCTAAAATAGTACCAAAAACTACCACCTTATCCTGTAGTTTCCAAAATGGGGTCAATTTTTGGGGAGTTTCTACTCTAGGGGTGCATCAGGGGGACTTCAAATAGAACATGGTGTCAAAAAACTAGTCCAGCAAAATCTGCCTTCCAAAAACCATATGGCATTCCTTTCTTCTGCGCAATGCCGTGTTCCTCTAAAGCAGTTTAAAACCACATATGGGGTGCTTCTGTAAATAAAAACTAATTCTGTAAACTGCAGAATCAGGGCCATAAATATTGAGTTTTGGTTGGCTGTTAACCCTTGCTTTGTAACTGGAAAAAATTGGATTAAAATAGAAAATCTGCCAAAAAAGGGAAATTCAGAAATTTCATCTCTATTTTCCATTATTTTTTGTGGAACACCTAAAGGGTTAACAAAGTTTGTAAAATCAGATTTAAATACCTTCAGGGGTGTAGTTTCTAAAATGGTGTCATATTTTGGTGGTTTCTATTATATAAGCCTCACAAAGTGACTTTAGACCTGAACTGGTCCGTAAAAAGTGGGTTTTGGAAATTTTCAGAAAAATTAAAAAATTTGCTTCTAAACTTCTAAGCCTTCTAACGTCCCCAAAAAATAAAATAGCATTCACAAAATGATCCAAACATGAAGTAGACATATGGGGAATGTAAAGTAATAACTATTTTTGGAGGTATTACTATCTATTTTATCTATTATAAAAGTAGAGAAATAAAAATGTGGAAATTGGTTAATTTTTCTAAATTTTGGGTAAATTTTGTATTTTTTTATAAATTAAATTAAAATTTTGGACTCATTTTTACCACTGTCATGAAGTACAATATGTGACCAGAAAACAATCTCAGAATGGCCTGGGTAAGTAAAAGCATTTTAAATTTATCATCACATACGTAAAGTGACTCATGTCAGATTTGCAAAAAATGGCCTGGTCCTTAAGGTGAAATATGTCAGGGTCATTAAGGGGTTAAAGAAAATTCATAAAAATGCAACATCAACATTGAATTCTTTAGAATGAAGCTGTTATTGTAAAAAAAAAAATATATGTTTCCTGATAAGAATGTATAAAGCACTATAATAACACTGCATTATATTCCATGATGCTAGAACACCCACATCAAGGACAACTTTACATAGCAACATGCAATAAACCTGCCAAACAAATGAAACCCTTCAGGACTAAAAAATGTACTTTATCTCAAGTTTTATGAAATATCTTAAGAATACACAAGGCTTTCCCACTTGATACATACATTAACTATTCACACTGAAAGGTTAATCGGAGGTAATAGAATGCCTATGATCTAGATGCTATAGGAAACTGGCTTACAGTCCATATTTAATGGGCCTTCATTGTCATTACAAAATTAATGATTGCCATCCAAGCCACTCTCCTACCTCCTGCATCTGGCATATGTTTAATTAAATTGGGGGTGTTTAAATGATCTGAAAAATATAAAGTGGTAAGTACTTCTTTTATTCACGTCACGGCCATTGTAATCAGCTGGCTTTATACATGTGAGTGTTTGAATTTATATATCTAGTTCTTTACAGTCTGTCAGGGTCATTTTAACACATTAATGGACCAATGTACAGATTTCATGAGTGTCCCCTGCTGCATTGGCATTATATCGATTTAAGAGTCTGTGCCAACCCAATATGCTTCTATTCAGTGCCTTGTATGCCTTTTGTAGTACAGTCACTATTTATGTTAACAGATTCACACACCACATACTGCACATAGAACCACACATTAATGGGGTTTTCCAAGATTTTTTTATACTGAATGACCTATCCAGTAGATAGGTCGTCAGTATCAGATTGGTGGGGGTCTAAAACCCAGCTGTTTGAGAAGGCACTGGCGCTCAGAGTATCACAGCAGCCTTCTCTGAGCTTAGTCTAGGCCATGTGACGTCAAGTTCATCAGTCATATGGCCTAGACGCAGCTAAGCCCCATTGAAATGAATGAGGCTGAGTTGAAGGCCACAGCCATATGGTGAAAAACATGATGGTAGACAGGCAGGCTGCGGCAGTGGCCAGATGGAGCACTGTCAGAGAGGGTAGATCAATTCAACAGTTTCAGCTGGAGGAGTGTGAAAATCCTCATGGATACATATGTCATTTAGGGCTCATGCACACGACCTGTATGGCTTTTTTAGTGTTTTGCGGGACGTTTTTAACAGATCCGTTTTTCCATTTTTTATTTTAGTAGTATTTCCGGTTCCGTTCCATTTTTTCCGTATGGCATATACAGTATACAGTAATTACATAGAAAAAATTGGGCTCGGCATAAAATTTCCAATAGATGGTACCGCAAAAACAAAACGGATACGAAAGACATATGGAGTGCATTCCGTATGTGTTCCAATTTTTTTGCGGACCCATTGACTTGAATGGAGCCACGGAACGTGATTTGCGGGCAATAATAGGACATGTTCTATCTTTCAAAGGAACTGAGAAAACGGAAATACGGAAACGGAATGCACACGGCACACTTCAGTTTTTTTTCGCTGACCCATTGAAATGAATGGTTCAGTATAAATAACACATACTGAACTAAAAAAACGGCCAGTATACTGAACGCAAAAATCTTTCGTGTGCATGAGCCCTTATTGTGACAAAAGTATCAAACTTCGTTTTTTTGGGGTTTCATAACATCACCTGCCTGTGCTGAAACCCCTCTCTGAGATGACACTGAAGGCTGGGCAAGAGAGAAGAGAGAGAAATGGGCCACTGTTTTAGTTTGTCTGCCCAGAAGGTCATGGAGTCAAGGAACATGGTATGCTCTTGGGGAAAGGCCACAGACATTTAGAGAATTAGAGAATTAAAAAACAATTTTTGAATAAAAAAGTGGACATTTGGCCAGATGTGCAAATATCATGCAGCAAAATTAAATATAGGAGAAGGTGCAGAAGTGCGCCACATTTGCAAAGCAACAAGACAATTTTTACTATTGCTTGTCTGGCTAGGAGTCCAATTATACTTTTGCTTGCCTGGCTAGGACCAGAAAAATTTAATTTAGACAAAGGCGTGGAAATGTGCCACAATTTCTGCAACTAAGTGATACGGCAGTGGGGGATGTCACAAAGAACACCAGAAAAAGGAGGACAGACTTGTTCTGATTGGGAATGCTGGCCACTTAAATTTTCCCTAAAGATCCGGTGTTGCCGGCTCATGTGCTACAATAGAGACCTGCTAAATATGTTTGTCTCCATAGCTTAGTTTAATCATGCAGATCTTGCACATGACTGTGGTTTTGTGTTCTGGCCTTGTGGATAAAAAATATGTGAGTTACTTGCACAGAGCTATAGTCAGCCCAGCTTGGCTTAGGTCTGACATGTTTTGAGCCTGTTCCCACAGTATCAACAGCATCACCAGTTCCCAAGGTGACCACAACAGAAACAGATCTGGCCCTGCCAGTTTGTTGGGAGGTTTTCACAATATGTTGCCACTGCTCCTTATTGCTACCGCAGCCAACACTCTCCTCTGATGTCATCTTCTCCACAGCACCTCAATATAACTCCTAGGCCCTGTCCAACACACAATCATCATCAACTCACCCTCCCCATCTACTACTGCCCTTACCGCCACCACTGTGACTGCAAGTGTCACCACCACTACTGGGCAGATGGCTGATGCTGCTACTAAACACATTCTGACTCTCGGATGACGAAACATGGGTCTTTCATTGTTTACTCTTTATTTCCATTTTATTATGAGGCTGATAAATTAAGTCACCAGTAGAGTTGAGCGAACACCTGGATGTTCGGGTTCGAGAAGTTCGGCCGAACATCCCGGAAATGTTCGGGTTCGGGATCCGAACCAGATCCGAACTTCGTCCCGAACCCGAACCCCATTGAAGTCAATGGGGACCCGAACTTTTCGGCACTAAAACGGCTGTAAAACAGCCCAGGAAAGGGCTAGAGGGCTGCAAAAGGCAGCAACATGTAGGTAAATCCCCTGCAAACAAATGTGGATAGGGAAATTAATTAAAATAAAAATTAAATAAATAAAAATTAACCAAAATCAATTGGAGAGAGGTTCCATAGCAGAGAATCTGGCTTCCCGTCACCCACCACTGGAACAGTCCATTCTCAGATATTTAGGCCCCGGCACCCAGGCAGAGGAGAGAGGTCCCGTAACAGACAATCTGGCTTCATGTCAGCAGAGAATCAGTCTTCATGTCATAGCAGAGAATCAGGCTTCACGTCACCCACCACTGTAATAGTCCATTTTCATAAATTTAGGCCCAGCACCCAGGCAGAGGAGAGAGGTCCCGTAACAGACAATCTGGCTTCATGTCAGCAGAGAATCAGTCTTCATATCATAGCAGAGAATCTGGCTTCCCGTTACCCACCACTGGAACAGTCCATTCTCAGATATTTAGGCCCCGGCACCCAGGCAGAGGAGAGAGGTCCCGTAACAGACAATCTGGCTTCATGTCAGCAGAGAATCAGTCTTCATATCATAGCAGAGAATCAGGCTTCACGTCAGCCACCACTGCAACAGTCCATTGTCATAAATTCAGGCCCAGCACCCAGGCAGAGGAGAGAGGTCCCGTAACAGACAATCTGGCTTCATGTCAGCAGAGAATCAGTCTGCATGTCATAGCAGAGAATGAGGCTTCACGTCACCCACCACTGCAACAGTCCATTTTCATAAATTTAGGCCCAGCACCCAGGCAGAGGAGAGAGGTCCCGTAACAGAGGATCTGGCTTCATGTCACCAGAGAATCAGTCTGCATGTCATAGCAGAGAATCAGGCTTCACGTCAGCCACCACTGCAACAATCCATTGGCATATATTTAGGCCTAGCACACAGGCAGAGGAGAGAGGTCCCGTAACAGACAATCTGGCTTCATGTCAGCAGAGAATCAGTCTTCATATCATAGCAGAGAATCAGGCTTCACGTCAGCCACCAATGCAACAGTCCATTGTCAGATATTTAGGCCCAGCACCCAGGCAGAGGAGAGAGGTCCCGTAACAGAGGATCTGGCTTCATGTCAGCAGAGAATCAGTCTTCATGTCATAGCAGAGAATCAGGCTTCACGTCACCCACCACTGTAAGAGTCCATTTTCATAAATTTAGGCCCAGCACCCAGGCAGAGGAGAGAGGTCCCGTAACAGACGATCTGGCTTCATGTCAGCAGAGAATCAGTCTGCATGTCATAGCAGAGAATGAGGCTTCACGTCACCCACCACTGCAACAGTCCATTTTCATAAATTTAGGCCCAGCACCCAGGCAGAGGAGAGAGGTCCCGTAACAGAGGATCTGGCTTCATGTCACCAGAGAATCAGTCTGCATGTCATAGCAGAGAATCAGGCTTCACGTCACCCACCACTGCAACAGTCCATTGTCATAAATTCAGGCCCAGCACCCAGGCAGAGGAGAGAGGTCCCGTAACAGACAATCTGGCTTCATGTCACCAGAGAATCAGTCTGCATGTCATAGCAGAGAATGAGGCTTCACGTCAGCCACCACTGCAACAATCCATTGGCATATATTTAGGCCTAGCACACAGGCAGAGGAGAGGTTCATTCAACTTTGGGTAGCCTTGCAATATAATGGTAAAATGAAAATAAAAATAGGATTGAATGAGGAAGTGCCCTGGAGTCCAATAATATATGGTTATGGGGAGGTAGTTAATGTCTAATCTGGACAAGGGACGGACAGGTCCTGTGGGATCCATGCCTGGTTCATTTTTATGAACGTCAGCTTGTCCACATTGGCTGTAGACAGGCGGCTGCGTTTGTCTGTAATGACGCCCCCTGCCGTGCTGAATACACGTTCAGACAAAACGCTGGCTGCCGGGCAGGCCAGCACCTCCAAGGCATAAAAGGCTAGCTCTGGCCACGTGGACAATTTAGAGACCCAGAAGTTGAATGGGGCCGAACCATCAGTCAGTACGTGGAGGGGTGTGCACACGTACTGTTCCACCATGTTAGTGAAATGTTGCCTCCTGCTAACACGTTGCGTATCAGGTGGTGGTGCAGTTAGCTGTGGCGTGTTGACAAAAGTTTTCCACATCTCTGCCATGCTAACCCTGCCCTCAGAGGAGCTGGCCGTGACACAGCTGCCTTGGCGACCTCTTGCTCCTCCTCTGCCTTGGCCTTGGGCTTCCACTTGTTCCCCTGTGACATTTGGGAATGCTCTCAGTAGCGCGTCTACCAACGTGCGCTTGTACTCGCGCATCTTCCTATCACGCTCCAGTGCAGGAAGTAAGGTGGGCACATTGTCTTTGTAGCGTGGATCCAGCAGGGTGGCAACCCAGTAGTCCGCACAGGTTAAAATGTGGGCAACTCTGCTGTCGTTGCGCAGGCACTGCAGCATGTAGTCGCTCATGTGTGCCAGGCTGCCCAGGGGTAAGGACAAGCTGTCCTCTGTGGGAGGCGTATCGTCATCGTCCTGCCTTTCCCCCCAGCCACGCACCAGTGATGGACCCGAGCTGCGTTGGGTGCCACCCCGCTGTGACCATGCTTCATCCTCATCCTCCTCCACCTCCTCCTCATCCTCGTCCTCCTCGTCCTCCAGTAGTGGGCCCTGGCTGGCCACATTTGTACCTGGCCTCTGCTGTTGCCAAAAACCTCCCTCTGAGTCACTTCGAAGAGACTGGCCTGAAAGTGCTAAAAATGACCCCTCTTCCTCCTCCTCCTCCTCCTCCTCCTGGGCCACCTCCTCTTCCATCATCGCCCTAAGTGTTTTCTCAAGGAGACATAGAAGTGGTATTGTAACGCTGATAACGGTGTCATCGCCACTGGCCATGTTGGTGGAGTACTCGAAACAGCGCAACAGGGCACACAGGTCTCGCATGGAGGCCCAGTCATTGGTGGTGAAGTGGTGCTGTTCTGTAGTGCGACTGACCCGTGCGTGCTGCAGCTGAAACTCCACTATGGCCTGCTGCTGCTCGCACAGTCTGTCCAGCATGTGCAAGGTGGAGTTCCACCTGGTGGGCACGTCGCATATGAGGCGGTGAGCGGGAAGGCCGAAGTTACGCTGTAGCGCAGACAGGCGAGCAGCAGCAGGATGTGAACGCCGGAAGCGCGAACAGACGGCCCGCACTTTATGCAGCAGCTCTGACATGTCGGGGTAGTTGTGAATGAACTTCTGCACCACCAAATTCAGCACATGCGCCAAGCAAGGGATGTGCGTCAAATTGGCTAGTCCCAGAGCTGCAACGAGATTTCGCCCATTATCACACACCACCAGGCCGGGCTTGAGGCTCACCGGCAGCAACCACTCGTCGGTCTGTTGTTCAATACCCCGCCACAACTCCTGTGCGGTGTGGGGCCTGTCCCCCAAACATATGAGTTTCAGAATGGCCTGCTGACGTTTACCCCGGGCTGTGCTGAAGTTGGTGGTGAAGGTGTGTGGCTGACTGGATGAGCAGGTGGAAGAAGAGGAGGAGGAAGCCGAGAAGGAGGAGGTGGCAACAGGAGGCAAAGAATGTTGCCCTGCGATCCTTGGCGGCGGAAGGACGTGCGCCAAACAGCTCTCCGCCTGGGGCCCAGCTGCCACTACATTTACCCAGTGTGCAGTTAGGGAGATATAGCGTCCCTGGCCGTGCTTACTGGTCCACGTATCTGTGGTTAGGTGGACCTTGCTACAGATGGCGTTGCGCAGTGCACACTTGATTTTATCGGATACTTGGTTGTGCAGGGAAGGCACGGCTCTCTTGGAGAAGTAGTGCCGGCTGGGAACAACATACTGTGGGACAGCAAGCGACATGAGCTGTTTGAAGCTGTCTGTGTCCACCAGCCTAAATGACAGCATTTCATAGGCCAGTAGTTTAGAAATGCTGGCATTCAGGGCCAGGGATCGAGGGTGGCTAGGTGGGAATTTACGCTTTCTATCAAATGTTTGTGAGATGGAGAGCTGAACGCTGGCGTGTGACATGGTTGAGACGCTTGGTGACGGAGGTGGTGGTGGTGGTGTTGGTGGTACATCCCCTGTTTGCTGGGCGGCAGGTGCCAACGTTCCTCCAGAGGCGGAGGAAGAGGCCGAGGCGGCAGCAGCAGAATAGGCCGAGGCGGCAGCAGCAGAAGAGGTAGCAGGGGGAGCCTGAGTGACTTCCTTGGTTTTAAGGTGTTTACTCCACTGCAGTTCATGCTTTGCATGCAGGTGCCTGGTCATGCAGGTTGTGCTCAGGTTCAGAACGTTAATGCCTCGCTTCAGGCTCTGATGGCACAGCGTGCAAACCACTCGGGTCTTGTCGTCAGCACATTGTTTGAAGAAGTGCCATGCCAGGGAACTCCTTGAAGCTGCCTTTGGGGTGCTCGGTCCCAGATGGCGGCGGTCAGTAGCAGGCGGAGTCTCTTGGCGGCGGGTGTTCTGCTTTTGCCCACTGCTCCCTCTTTTGCTACGCTGTTGGCTCGGTCTCACCACTGCCTCTTCCTCCGAACTGTGAAAGTCAGTGGCACGACCTTCATTCCATGTGGGGTCTAGGACCTCATCGTCCCCTGCATCGTCTTCCACCCAGTCTTGATCCCTGACCTCCTGTTCAGTCTGCACACTGCAGAAAGACGCAGCAGTTGGCACCTGTGTTTCGTCATCATCAGAGACATGCTGAGGTGGTATTCCCATGTCCTCATCATCAGGAAACATAAGTGGTTGTGCGTCAGTGCATTCTATGTCTTTCACCGCTGGGGAAGGGCTAGGTGGATGCCCTTGGGAAACCCTGCCAGCGGAGTCTTCAAACAGCATAAGAGACTGCTGCATAACTTGAGGCTGAGACAGTTTCCCTGGTATGCATGGGGGTGATGTGACAGACTGATGGGGTTGGTTTTCAGGCGCCATCTGTGCGCTTTCTGCAGAAGACTGGGTGGGAGATAATGTGAACGTGCTGGATCCACTGTCGGCCACCCAATTGACTAATGCCTGTACCTGCTCAGGCCTTACCATCCTTAGAACGGCATTGGGCCCCACCATATATCGCTGTAAATTCTGGCGGCTACTGGGACCTGAGGTAGTTGGTACACTAGGACGTGTGGATGTGGCAGAACGGCCACGTCCTCTCCCAGCACCAGAGGGTCCACTAACACCACCACGACCATGTCCACGTCCGCGTCCCTTACTAGATGTTTTTCTCATTGTTATGGTTCACCACAACAACAAATATATTATTTGGCCCAATGTATTGTATTCAAATTCAGCGGGATATAAATTTGAGGCCTAGTATTTAGGCGCTGGGTGACCGGTATGGATTTAGTGACAGAATTAGACTTGGAAATGCACAGAAGCGTGTGTGTGAAGTTATTCTGAATGACCCTATGTGCACCTTCAATATGATCTACCCTTTTAGGGATAGATTTCAAATAGCTCTGATATAGCAGAAACGACTAAATTATGAAATTGCTAAATTGGGAATTGTATTTCAACCCAGAACAAAAAATGTGCTTTGACGGACACTAAATAACTTTCCCAGCCACAACAGGACAGCGGTAACGAGAGATTTAGCGGGATATAAATTTGAGGCCTAGTATTTAGGCGCTGGGTGACAGGTATGGGTTTAGTGACAGAATTAGACTTGGAAATACACAGTAGCGGGTGTGTGTGAAGTTATTCTGAATGACCCTATGTGCACCTTCAATATGATCTACCCTTTTAGGGATAGATTTCAAATAGCTCTGATATAGCAGAAACCACTAAATTATGAAATTGCTAAATTGGGAATTGTATTTCAACCCAGAAGAAAAAATGTGCTTTGACGGACACTAAATAACTTTCCCAGCTACAACAGGACAGCGGTAACGAGAGATTTAGCAGGATATAAATTTGAGGCCTAGTATTTAGGCGCTGGGTGACAGGTATGGGTTTAGTGACAGAATTAGACTTGAAAATACACAGTAGCGGGTGTGTGTGAAGTTATTCTGAATGACCCAATGTGCACCTTGAATATTATATACCCTTTTAGGGATAGATTTCAAATAGCTCTGATATAGCAGAAACCACTAAATTATGAAATTGCTAAATTGGGAATTGTACTTCAACCCAGAACAAAAAATGTGCTTTGACGGACACTAAATATCTTTCCAAGCAACAACAGTACAGCGGTAACGAGAGATTTAGCAGGATATAAATTTGAGGCCTAGTATTTAGGCGCTGGGTGACAGGTATGGGTTTAGTGACAGAATTAGACTTGGAAATACACAGTAGCGGGTGTGTGTGAAGTTATTCTGAATGACCCAATGTGCACCTTGAATATTATATACCCTTTTAGGGATAGATTTCAAATAGCTCTGATATAGCAGAAACCACTAAATTATGAAATTGCTAAATTGGGAATTGTACTTCAACCCAGAACAAAAAATGTGCTTTGACGGACACTAAATAACTTTCCCAGCTACAACAGGACAGCGGTAACGAGAGATTTAGCGGGATATAAATTTGAGGCCTAGTATTTAGGCGCTGGGTGACAGGTATGGGTTTAGTGACAGAATTAGACTTGGAAATACACAGTAGCGGGTGTGTGTGAAGTTATTCTGAATGACCCTATGTGCACCTTCAATATGATCTACCCTTTTAGGGATAGATTTCAAATAGCTCTGATATAGCAGAAACCACTAAATTATGAAATTGCTAAATTGGGAATTGTATTTCAACCCAGAAGAAAAAATGTGCTTTGACGGACACTAAATAACTTTCCCAGCTACAACAGGACAGCGGTAACGAGAGATTTAGCAGGATATAAATTTGAGGCCTAGTATTTAGGCGCTGGGTGACAGGTATGGGTTTAGTGACAGAATTAGACTTGAAAATACACAGTAGCGGGTGTGTGTGAAGTTATTCTGAATGACCCAATGTGCACCTTGAATATTATATACCCTTTTAGGGATAGATTTCAAATAGCTCTGATATAGCAGAAACCACTAAATTATGAAATTGCTAAATTGGGAATTGTACTTCAACCCAGAACAAAAAATGTGCTTTGACGGACACTAAATAACTTTCCCAGCTACAACAGGACAGCGGTAACGAGAGATTTAGCGGGATATAAATTTGAGGCCTAGTATTTAGGCGCTGGGTGACCGGTATGGATTTAGTGACAGAATTAGACTGGGATATGGCCAAAAAATAACCACACTATTGCTGGTTAAATGCACTTGGTGACGGGCGCAGCTTGCCCCTGATGTAGTATATGGCCAAAAAATGAACAGACTATTGCTGGTTAAATGCACTTGGTGTCACAGCTTGACCAACCACACTACTGAGGGTTAAATGCACTTGGTGACGGGCGCAGCTTGCCCCTGATGTAGTATATGACCAAAAAATAAACAGACTATTGCTGGTTAAATGCACTTGGTGTGACAGCTTCACCCTGATGTAGGCTTTAGCCAGAAAACAACCACACCATTGAGGGTTAAATGCACTTGGTGACAGGCGCAGCTTGCCCCTGATTTTGTATATGGCCAAAAAATGAACAGACTATTGCTGGTTAAATGCACTTGGTGTGACAGCTTCACCCTGATGTAGGCTTTAGCCAAAAAACAACCACACCATTGAGGGTTAAATGCACTTGGTGACAGGCGCAGCTTGCCCCTGATTTTGTATATGGCCAAAAAATGAACAGACTATTGCTGGTTAAATGCACTTGGTGTGACAGCTTCACCCTGATGTAGGCTTTAGCCAAAAAACAACCACACCATTGAGGGTTAAATGCACTTGGTGACAGGCGCAGCTTGCCCCTGATTTTGTATATGGCCAAAAAATGAACAGACTATTGCTGGTTAAATGCACTTGGTGTGACAGCTTCACCCTGATGTAGGCTTTAGCCAAAAAACAACCACACCATTGAGGGTTAAATGCACTTGGTGACAGGCGCAGCTTGCCCCTGATTTTGTATATGGCCAAAAAATGAACAGACTATTGCTGGTTAAATGCACTTGGTGTGACAGCTTCACCCTGATGTAGGCTTTAGCCAAAAAACAACCACACCATTGAGGGTTAAATGCACTTGGTCGCAGCTTGTGCTGGCGCACCACAAGACACAAAATGGCCGCCGATCACCCCAGAAAAATGTGACTGACAAACGGTCTGGGCAGCCTAAAAACAGTGAGCAATTGAGGATCAGCAGCTCAATGATCCACAGCTGCAGATCGATCAGTTAATCAAGTCCTTTGGAGGAGTTAATCTGCCTAATCTCGCCCTACTGTCGCAGCCGCAACCTCTCCCTACGCTAATCAGAGCAGAGTGACGGGCGGCGCTATGTGACTCCAGCTTAAATAGAGGCTGGGTCACATGGTGCTCTGGCCAATCACAGCCATGCCAATAGTAGGCATGGCTGTGATGGCCTCTTGGGGCAAGTAGTATGACGCTTGTTGATTGGCTGCTTTGCAGCCTTTCAAAAAGGGCCAAGAAAGCGTCACAAAAGCGCGAAGAAAGCGACGAACACCGAACCCGAACCCGGACTTTTACGAAAATGTCCGGGTTCGGGTCCGTGTCACGGACACCCCAAAATTCGGTACGAACCCGAACTATACAGTTCGAGTTCGCTCATCCCTAGTCACCAGTTTCCTATAAATGAAAACTCATGGGTTTCCTAAATAAAAAGTCATATATTTAGTACACACAAATTATTAAATGGTACTAGGAAACTTGCAAGTGTTTTTTTTCTGTAATTTAAAGACAAATGCAATGTCTTGAATCCCTCCCCTTCCACAAAGACACTGCACATTGGTATTGAGAATGTACAATGATAATAATGCAATTTTTGCAGTGAAACATGTTTGAACTAGAAGCTCTGATGCAGTAATGATGACTCTACCATTTGAATGTCTCAACAGAAATCGAGACTCTTCAGACCAGGCAACATTTTTCCAGTCTTCAACAGTCCAATTTTGGTGAGCTCGTGCAAATTGTAGCCTCTTTTTCCTATTTGTAGTGGAGATGAGTGGCACCCGGTGGGGTCTTCTGCTGTTGTAGCCCACCTTTCTTTCCCATTCTGACATTCAGTTTGGAGTTCAGGAGATTGTCTTGACCAGGACCACAACCCTACATGCATTGAAGCAACTGCCATGTGATTGGTTGACTAGATAATCGCATTAATGAGAAATAGAACAGGTGTTCCTAATAATTCTTTAGGTGAGTGTATATATATATATATATATATATATATAGGCACTGAGTCCCTTAAACAGTAACTTGCTATTTCTGCATTTTTTAAATTGGGGTTTAAAGGGGTTTTCTGAGATTTTTTTTTACCGATCACCTATCCTCTTGGATAGGTTATCAATTTCTGATTGGTGGGATTCCTACACCCGGGACTTCTCAGCTGTTTGAGAAGACATCAGTGCTCCTGTGAGTGCTGCAGCCTTTTTTCTGCTTTTTCTAGGCCGAGTGATGACACATTAATGTGTCACATGGCCTAGTAGCAACTCCGCCCCTTGAAGTGAAGGGGGCTGAGCTGCGATACCAAGCACAGCCACTATAGAACATATGGCACTGTGCTTGGTAGGGTGCGAGAAGGCTCACCGGAGTCAAAACAGCTGATCTGCGAGGTTCTCAGGTGTCTCGGGTTCCCAGAGGATAGGTCATCAGTAAAAAAATCTCGGAAAACCCTTTTAAGCTCTGAAATAGTGTGCACAGTGTTCCTGTGGTAACAGTTTCTGAAACATACAGCGGCTATCATCTCACCTTAGCAATAAAATAATGTCAATAGAATATATCAGTGAAAATAAACTACAAGGTCCAATAACATTTTATTTCAGGTTATGGACCTGGTTTTTATTAACCTGTAGAAAAATAAGACACATTTATGGGATCTTTGCTTCTATAGAAAATGACATTTTACTGTTATATAGAGATGAAGTAAGCATTTGGTCTAAATTTTCAAGTTTGCAATTTTTGTGTTTTGCAACCAAAAGGGCTTTTTTGGATATTAAACATTATGGATACATTCGGGGCAATTTTTTATGATCACATTTCACTCATTTACATAAACACTCATTTAAGCCATATTCTTACCAGTTTGATAAGAGTTTAGTTTTAAAGAGTGTTTATGAGGTCAGGAGATCAGAGATGAGGCTTCACTCAACACGATATCCCAAGTGATATTCTGCAAATAGACATTTTTAACCCCTCATCTCAAAAATGGCTGAAATTTGGAATAAATACAAATTGAAATAATTATTGTTTTTGGCCAAAAATGAATGAAATGCAATCATAAAAAATTGCTTAAAGGTGTCCATAGCCTTTAATTGTAATTGTTGTTTCATGTGACTTTTCATACATGCTGTTTTCTTTGTCTACATGTGGATAAGTCTATCTTAGACCATTATATGACTTGTATTCTGCATTTTTTTAGAAGTTTTCTCTGAGCTGGTAGGTGGAAATAATCAGTTATTATGTCTCCCATACATTGCACATGTAGTGGCCCAGAGGGACACTACGACTCCTATATTCCTATTGCTGGCCTGTTTGTGGCCATTGTATTGTTTTGCACGACCAACTGTACCACCAGCAGCAAAGTGTAATTTTTCTATATGCAAAAACTGTTATGTTCATGCAATGTGCTTTGTTGTCCAGCAGATAGCAGTGTATCTGGCAGAGAGATCTTTAGTCAGAATAAAAATAACCATTCCATTCTCCCCCTTTTGGCCAATAGTGGGCTAGTCTTGCATTCAACCAAGGGAGGGGTTGCAGTAAGCTGTAGTTGAGTTGAGAGTTGGAATGAGAGAGTGAAGCAGCATGGTGTGGTGAGGGAGTGTTTCCCCTCACTGCTCCAGGAGCTTTGAGAAAGTAGCTCAGCAAACAACCCACTCCTGATATATAAAAGGACTTAGTGCTTCTGAGAGGGAAAATGGTGCCAAAGACACCCTACTCAGCAAAACGGGTCACAGAATACCTCACTCTCATAAGAAACAGTGACTGAAGCTGATAGGAGCCAGACTGAAGCCAGAGATTAGCACAGCAGCAAAGAGATAAAGCAATGTATTCAAGTTTACCTGCCAGTTTACCCTTAACCTGCTTGAGTCAAAAGAAAGATCAAGTATTGTTTGGATGACACAAGGTTTTTGCAAGTTTATTCAAGTAAAACCCATTAAACGAATAAATCAATAATAATATAGGCTGGCTCACAGTATTTTTGCATATAAAAATTTATTGACCCACTAGATATTAGACAAAACTAATTTAGTGTCGACATATCAGCATGAATACATAAATATGTATATAATGTATAGATATATATAGTGCGGAGCTCACGCACAGTGAGATACACCCAAAATTATTAAAAGAGCTTAGTGGTGAGCTGGCAAAACCGTTAACAGATTTATTTAACCAATCATTAGTAACAGGAGTCGTCCCGGAAGATTGGAAATTGGCAAATGTCGTGCCCATTCACAAGAAAGGTAGTAGGGAGGAATCGAGCAACTATAGACCAGTGAGTCTGACATCAATAGTGGGGAAATTAATGGAAACCCTATTAAAGGATAGGATTGTGGAACATCTAAAATCCCATGGATTGCAAGATGAAAAACAGCATGGGTTTACTTCAGGGAGATCATGTCAAACAAATCTTATAGATTTTTTTGACTGGGTGACTAAAATAATAGACGGTGGAGGTGCAGTAGACATCGCATATCTAGATTTTAGTAAGGCTTTTGACACTGTCCCACATAGAAGACTTATCAATAAACTGCAGTCATTGAGCATGGACTCCCATATTGTTGAGTGGATTAGGCAGTGGCTGAGTGACAGACAACAGAGGGTTGTAGTCAATGGAGAACATTCAAAACAAGGTCATGTTACCAGTGGGATTCCACAGGGATCTGTACTGGGACCAATTTTGTTTAATATCTTCATAAGTGATATTGCAAAAGGCCTCGATGGTAAGGTTTGTCTTTTTGCTGATGACACAAAGATATGTAACAGGGTTGATGTTCCTGGAGGGAAACGCCAAATGGAAAAGGACTTAGGAAAACTAGAAGAATGGTCAGAACTCTGGCAACTGAAATTTAATGTGGATAAGTGCAAGATAATGCACCTGGGGCGTAAAAACCCAAGTGCAGAATATAGAATATTCGACACAGTCCTGACCTCAGTATCTGAGGAAAGGGATTTAGGAGTAATTATCTCAGAAGACTTAAAGGTGGGAAGACAATGTAATAAAGCAGCACGAAATGCAAGCAGAATGCTTGGATGTATAGGGAGAGGTATAAGCAGTAGAAAGAGTGAAGTGCTTATGCCGCTGTACAGATCACTAGTGAGACCTCACTTGGAGTATTGTGCGCAGTACTGGAGGCCATATCTCCAGAAGGATATAGATACTCTAGAGAGAGTTCAGAGAAGAGCTACTAAACTAGTACATGGATTGCAGGATAAAACTTACCAGGAAAGGTTAAAAGACCTTAACATGTATAGCTTGGAAGAAAGAAGAGACCGAGGGGATATGATAGAAACTTTTAAATACATAAAGGGAATCAACTCGGTAAAGGAGGAGAGCATATTTAAAAGAAGAAAAACTACCACAAGAGGACACAGTTTTAAATTAGAGGGGCAAAGGTTTAAAAGTAATATAAGGAAGTATTACTTTACTGAGAGGGTAGTGGATGCATGGAATAGCCTTCCTGCAGAAGTGGTAGCTGCAAATACAGTGAAGGAGTTTAAGCATGCATGGGATAGGCATAAGGCCATCCTTCATATAAGATAGGGCCGGGGCTATTCATAGGATTCAGATATATTGGGCAGACTAGATGGGCCAAATGGTTCTTATCTGCCGACACATTCTATGTTTCTATGTTTCTATGTTTCTATACAGCTGGAGTACTCCAAACAAATAGATAAGACCCTATGGCTAAAGTATAACTACAATAATTATTCGATTGAACCACTCAAATGTCCATATGATTGTATGCCGATTTACCAATTGTTGAAACCGGAGACTATCACATGATTCAGGTCTTTTAAACCTTTTTAAAAAAAAAGAAAAAAAAATGAAGAAAAAGTGATCAGAAAGTGTTATGCACCTAAAAATGATACTAATGAAAACTATAAGTTGTCCTGCAAAAATCAAGCTCTCACACAGCTCCATAGAAAGAAAAATAAAGAAGTGATGGGTCTTGAGTTGATGCAATTAAAAAAAATTTTTTTATTCCACAACAGTAGTCAAACATTAAAAACTACATGTATTTGGTATTACTGTAATTGTACTGACCCATAGAATAAAGTTATTGTGTTATTTATTCCGAAAAATTCACGCCACCAAATTTATACCAAAAAAAACCAGTAGCATTATTGCAGTTTTTTTTCTATCTCCTCTAAGAAAGAGTTAATAAAATCTGTAAGTTATGTGTAACCCAAAATGGCACCATTAAAAGTTACAACTTGTCCCGCAAAAAACAATATAGCTACATAGATGGAAATATTAAAAAGTTATATTTCTTGGAAGAAGACAATAAAAAAATGAGGCCCAAAACATGCTGGTCACTAAGGGGTTAAAGCTCCCTTGCTGCCCCTATTTTGACATGAAATTCGGAGTCGATTTGCATAAAACTTCATTTCAATACTGTACGGTGCGAGCTCTACGTACAGTATTAGAATGTATTGGCTCCAATGAGCCGAAATTATTACTTCGCAAAGTCTCGCGAGACTTCGCATAATAACTTCATAAATTGATTTATACTGTAACAAAACATTTCCCGAACTCGGGTTTAGTTCCAAGTTCATGAAATGTTTTTTTTACAGTATAAATCAATTTATGAAGTTATTATTCCAAGTCCAGGCAGAAGCGTGTCCAAGAACTAAGACAGGGTCAAACCAGGAGATACAGAAAAGTCAAATCAAAATCTAGAAATCAGGGTCAAAAGGAGTAGCAAAGGTCAGGAGGTTAGAACAATTGACAATTCAAAGCACTGGTAAGGTATATAGTACCATTCACAGGTAATCTGTGACCAACTGTTTAAATACACTGCACTTCCTGGTCATGTGATGCACTGCCTGGTCACGTGACACACTAGGTGTCAATTGACCTATGACATCAGAATACCTGACTGATCAGACTGTGACAACGGGATACCGGCAGGTATGCAGAGAATCATGTCTGCAGGCGCTGGTAGTGACTAGAGATGAGTGAATGTTTCAAAAATTTGATTCGCCGTTTCGCAGCGAATAACGTTCAAACAACGGCTATTTCCTGGCTGCAGAGAGCTTTTAAAGTGGTGTAGAACACTGTGCCTTGCAGTAACACGCATAGGGAGTCTGCTTTGGTAGTGAAATAATGCTGTAAGTCCATATGAGATGCAGATGACAGGCGTCGCTCTTAGAATCACTGCACACTTCACTTATTTGGGCAGTCACGGGGCCAAAACTGACCAAATAACTCAATTTTGAACTCAGCCTTACAGGTCGATGTTAGCGCCAAGAAGAAGCGCACTCCTTTTACACCGTCATCAGCTGATTCCACATAGATGTCTACAGAACCTGTTCTATTAAATGCTTATACAAGTAGAGCCCCCCCTCCCGACAGAGTGGAGAGGGTGTCAGCAGTAAGTTTGTGTTAATGTCACTGATTAATTTGCCCTTCCTCTGATCCGTCAGAACAATAACCCACAAAAAACGGATCCTGTCTGTGGAGCATATGCCTTCACTCGGTCAGCATTTGCTCAATAATCCATCAGTATTGCTAATGCCAAAAAACACAGGAGTGGATCTAAAACAGAGATGGCACGTGAATAGAATATTTGCATGTCTTCTGTGTTTTCTACCCTCTCCTGCTTTTGGCTACCAAATCATAAGTCTCTGGGTCAGGAGCCTGACCGCTCGCAACACCACCTCCCTCGCCACTCTCCTCATTACTACTTGCCCGCCTAGCGGAGGAAACAGCGGATGTCTCCTCCAGATCTTGGCTGGGCAGTAGCTGCTGACCGCTCTCTAGTAGCTCTTCCTCGCTGAAAAGTGGAGCTGAGCCTACAGCATATGATACTTTTAGCGGTGAGGGAACAGAAAAGGACAGAGGCAGGTTGAGGACAGGTGAGGACTGTTGGCTGGGGGTGTCTGATGTCACTTGGGATGAAGTGGATGACTGAGTTAACAAATCAAGAACCACTGGGTTGCTGGTCAAGACACGACCGCTAGATGATACCGGGATCTCAGGCCTCTTGCTGCGCCTCCTGCTGCCACACTCCCTCTCTCTGCTGTGACCTCTGCCTGCTCCAGAAACAATAAGGCTTTGGCCACTACTTTGTGCATGGCCTGGCACTTCTCTGTCTGACATACTTTTAGCGAAACTAAATAAATTAAAAGCAAATTAAAACACCCCTAAAATTGACAAATATATATATATATATTTTTTTAATTAAATAGGCCACTAAATGCTTTCACCACAAATAACTGCAAGTGAAGTGCGTATATATTTTTCTTTTTGTTCTGAAATAGGCCACTAAATGCTTTCACCACAAATAACTGCAACAGTGAAATGCGTATATATTTTTCTTTCTGTACTGAAATAGGCCAATAAATGTTTTCGCCACAAATAACTGCAACAGTGAAGTGCATGTATATTTTTCTTTCTGTACTGAAATAGGCCACTAAATGCTTTCAACACATATACGGTAACTGCAGAAGTGAACTGAGAATATATATTTTTTTCTGTACTGAAATAGGACACTAAATGCTTTTGCCACAAATAACTGCAACAGTGAAGTGTGTATATATTTTTCATTCTGCACTGAAATAGGCCACTAAATGCTTTTGCCACATATAACTGCAGAAGTGAACTGAGAATATATTTTTCTTTCTGTGCATAAAAAGGCCACTAAACGCTTTCACCACAAATAACTGCAACAGTGAAGTGCGTATATACAGTCATGTGAAAAAATTAGGACACCCTTTGAAAGCATGTGGTTTTTTGTAACATTTTTAATAAAAGGTTATTTCATCTCCGTTTCAACAATACAGAGAGATTAAAGTAATCCGACTAAACAAAGAAAACTGAAGAAAAGTCTTTTCAAGATCTTCTGTAAATGTCATTCTACAAAAATGCCTATTCTAACTGAGGAAAAAGATAGGACACCCTTGCCCCTAATAGCGAGTGTTACCTCCTTTGGCTGAAATAACTGCAGTGAGACGGTTCTTGTAGCCATCTACCAGTCTTCGACATCGGTCTGAGGAAATTTTACCCCACTCCTCAATGCAGAACTTTTTCAGCTGTGAGATGTTTGAGGGGTTTCTTGCACGTACAGCCCTTTTCAAGTCACCCCACAGCATCTCAATGGGATTCAAATCTGGACTTTGACTTGGCCATTCCAGGACTCTCCATTTCTTCTTTTTCAGCCAATCTTTGGTTGATTTACTAGTATGTTTTGGGTCATTGTCATGTTGCATGGTCCAGTTCCGCTTCAGCTCTAATTTTCTAACTGATGGTCTCACATGTTCTTCAAGCACCTTCTGATACACAGTAGAATTCATCGTGGATTCTATGATGGTGAGCTGACCAGGTCCTGCTGCAGCAAAGCAGCCCCAAACCATGACACTTCCACCTCCATGCTTCACAGTTGGTATGAGGTTCTTTTCTTGGAATGCTGTGTTTGGTTTACGCCAAACATGTCCTCTGCTGTTGTGTCCAAATAATTCAATTTTGGACTCATCTGTCCAAAGAACATTATTCCAGAAGTCCTGGTCTTTGTCAACTTTATCTCTGGCAAATGTCAGTCTGGCCTCGATGTTTCTCTTGGAAAGCAAAGGTTTCCTCCTTGCACACCTCCCATGCAAGTTAAACTTGTACAGTCTCTTTCTGATTGTAGAGGCATGTACTTCTACATCAACAGTAGCCAGAGCCTGCTGTAGTTCTCGAGATGACACTTTAGGGTTTTTGGAGACCTCTTTTAGCATCTTGCGGTCTGCTCTTGGGGTGAACTTGCTGGGGCGACCAGTCCTGGGCATGTTGGCAGTTGTTTTGAAAGCCCTCCACTTGTAGACTATCTTCCGGACAGTGGAATGGCTGATTTCAAAATCTTTTGAGATCTTTTTAAATCCCTTCCCAGACTCATAGGCTGCTACAATCTTTTTTCTGAAGTCCTCTGACAGCTCTTTTGCTCTCACCATGGTGCTCACTCTCACTTCAACAGTCAGGAGCACACCAAACTAAATGTCTGAGGTTTAAATAGGGCAAGCCTCATTCAACATGCAGAGTAACGATCTACTAATTATGTGCACCTGGTGTGATATACCTGTGTGAGATCTGAGCCAATTTAAGAGGGAATACATGTGAGGGTGTCCTATCTTTTTCCTCAGTTAGAATAGGCATTTTTGTAGAATGACATTTACAGAAGATCTTGAAAAGACTTTTCTTCAGTTTTCTTTGTTTAGTTGGATTACTTTAATCTCTCTGTATTGTTGAAACGGAGATGAAATAACCTTTTATTAAAAATGTTACAAAAAACCACATGCTTTCATAGGGTGTCCTAATTTTTTCACATGACTGTATTTTTCTTTCTGTACTGAAATAGGACAATAAACACTTTCAATACATATAACTGCAGAAGTAAACTGAGAATATATTTTTCTTTTTGTACTAAAAAAGGCCACATAATGCTTTCGCCACAAATAACTGCAACAGTAAAGTGTGTATATATTTTTATTTTTGTACTGAAATAGGCCACTAAACGCTTTAACGACAAATAACTGCAGAAGTGAAATGTGTATATATTTTTCTTTCTGTACTGAAATAGGCCACTAAACTTTTTCACCACATTTAACTGCAGAAGTGAAATGCATATATATATTTCTTTCTATACTCAAATAGGCCACTAAACGCTTTCAACACAAATAACTGCAACAGTGAAGTGCGTATATATTTTTCTTTCTGTACTGAAATAGGCCACTAAACACTTTCAACAAATATAACTGCAGAAGTAAACTAAGAATATATTTTTCTTTTTGTACTAAAATAGGCCACAAAATGCTTTCGCCACAATTAACTGCAACAGTAAAGTGTGTATATATTTTTCATTCTGTACTGAAATAGGCCACTAAACGCTTTAACAACTTATAACTGCAGAAGGGAAATGTGTATATAATTTTCTTTCTGTACTGAAATAGGCCACTAAACTCTTTCACCACATTTAACTGCAGAAGTGAAATGCGTATATTTTTTTTTATGTACTGAAATAGGCTACTAAATGCTTTCAAAACAAATAACTGCAACACTGAAATAAGTATATAGTTTTCATTCTGTACTAAAAATAGGCCACTAAACGCTTTCACCACATATATCTGCAAGAAGTGAAATGCGTATATATATTTCTTTCTATACTGAAATACTGAAATAGGCCACTAAATGCTTTCACCACAAATAACTGCAACAGTGAAATGCGTTTATATTTTTCTTTTTGTACTGAAATAGGCCACTAAACGCTTTTGCCACAAATAACTGCAACTGTGAAGTGCGTATATATTTTTCTTTATGTACTGAAATAGGCCGCTAAACTCTTTCAACAAATATAACTGCAGAAGTAAACTGAGAATACATTTTTATTTCTGTACTGAAATAGGCCACAAAATGCTTTTGCTGCAAATAACAACAGTGAAATAAGATTCATTTTTTCTTTCTGTACTGAAATAGGCCAATAAACGCTTTCACCACAAATAACTGCCAGAGTGAAGTGCATATATATTTTTATTTTAACCTGACAGAGGCCACTAAACACTTTTGCCACAAATAACTGCAACAGTGAAGTGAGTATATATTTTTCTTTCTGTACTGAAATAGGCCACTAAACGCTTTCACCACAAATAACTGCAACAGTGAAGTGAGTAGACATTTTTCTTTCTGTGCTGAAATAGGCCACTAAATGCTTTCACCACAAATAACTGCAACAGTGAAGTGCTTATATATTTTTCTTTCTGTACTAAAATAGACCACTAAATGCTTTCATCCCATATAACTGCAGAAATGAAATGCGTATATATTTTTCTTTCTGTACTGAAATAGGCCACTAAACGCTTTCACCACAAATAACTGCAACAGTGAAACGCGTATATATTTTTCTTTCAGAACTGAAATAGGCCACTAAACGTTTTTGCCACAAATAACTGCAACAGTGAAGTGCGTATAGTGTGTTGCGACTAGTTACCTCCATGTGCAGCAGCAACCGGTGGGAGGAGGAGCACACACATCTATATGTACCACCTTAATCAATGTTGCCTATTAGATAGGTGGGGCAAAAGTGCATATGAATACTACTCCCAAGATAGGAGCGTATTCACAAATTAAGGTGCCAGTTCTTCAAGACAAGTTACACAAATCACAGATTTTTTTTTTCTAAAACATCCTGCACAATATGATAATAAATGTTGAGGATGTACATGGCTACATTTATACAGTCACAGAAAATAATGAACTATAATAATAGTTGCAAGCAAAACATATGGACTAACCCCTCACGCTATTTATAAAATCTGAGACACTTGGTCAATACATTTTGATCAAAACATATCTAAGCCCACCTACCAAGCGACAAGGTGGTCTCAGTTCAGGCGGGTCATACGCTAAATCTGCTTAGATTTGTTTTGATCAAAATGTATTGACCAAGTGTCTCAGATTTTATCAATAGAGTAAGGACTTAGTCCATATGACTGTATAAATGTAGCCATGTACATCCGCAACATTCATTATCATATCGTGCAGGATGTTTGTTTCTTTTTTTTCACCATGATTTGTTTAACTTGTCTTGAAGGAGTGGCACCTTCATTTGTGAATATGCTCCTATCTTGGGAGTAGTATTCATGTGCACTTTTGCCCCACCTATCTAATAGGTGATACATACAGTGATTAAGGTGGTACATACAGTGCCTTGCAAAAGTATTCACCCCCCTTGACTTTTTTGTATTTTGGTGCCTCACAACCTGGAATTAACATTGATTGTTTGAGGATTTAATTTACAGAACATGCCCACAACTTTGAAGATGTTTTTTTTTATTGCTAAGCAAACAACAAATAGGAAAAAATAACAGAAAAAGTCAATGTGCATAACTATTCACCCCCCTAAAGTGAATACTTTGCAGAGCCACCTTTTGCGGCAATCACAGCTCCATGTCACTTTGGGTAAATCTCTATGAGCTTGCCACATCTTACCACTGGGATTTTTGCCCATTCCTCCTTGCAAAACTGCTCCAACCCCTTTAAGTTGAATGGTTTGCACTTGTGAACAGCAATCTTTATGTCTGACCACAGATTTTCTATTGGATTGAGATCTGGGCTTTGACAAGGTCATTTCAACACATTTACATGTTTCCCCTTAAACCACTCAAGTGTTGCTTTAGCAGTGTGTTTGGGGTCATTGTCCTGCTGGAAGGTGAACCTCCTTCCTAATCTCAAATCACGCACAGGGTGGTACAGGTTTTGCTCAAGAATATCCCTGTATTTAGCACCATCCATCTTTCCCCCCACTCTGACCAGTTTCCCAGTCCTGGCTGCTGAAAAACATCCCCACAGCATGATGCTGCCACCACCATGTCTCACTGTGGGGATGGTGTTCTTTGGGTGATGTGATGTGTTGGGTTTGCGCCAGACATAGCGTTTTCTTTGATAGACGAAAAGTTAAATTTTTGTCTCATCAGACACCTTCCTCCATAAATTTTGGGAGTCTCCCACATGCCTTTTTGCAAACTCAACGTTTTGCTTTTAGCTGAAAGTAATGGCTTTCTTCTGGCCACTTTGCCATAAAGCCCAACTCTATGGAGTGTACGGCTTATTGTTGTCCTATGTACAGATACTCCAGTCTCTGCTGTGGAACTCTGCAGCTCCTCCAGGGTAACCTCAGGTTTCTGTGCTGCCTCTATGATTAATGCCCTCCTTGCCCGGTCTGTGAGTTTTGGTAGGCGGCCATCTGCCATGTGAGGAAATTCGCATTTGTTGCGAATCAAATTTTTCCTGAAATTCAGACCCAATTCCACTTCATCAGCTTCGATTCGCTCATCTGTAGTAGTGACATTTTATTTTTATTTTTACGTGTCGTAAAATGGCCCAAAAGTAGCAATTTTTTGCATAAACTGGGACATTTGGAAAAATGTGTGCATTTGCTTTGTCAGACAACTAATATAGAAACTTTCCTAAATAGTGGTATGTATTGGTTGGTGTATGATGCTTCTAATGCTGTGGCCATCTAAAAAAAAAAAATTGTTAAGTGTTCTTTAACCAGTGTTATAGGACAATAGGCATGACCTAATATTTGTTTACAGCTAAAAACTTTGTAATTCTTAGGACAGTATTTTGATGACACAGCTTGTAAGTTATACATAGATTTTACACAGAAAATACCACACAGTAATTAAGCAAATGTCAGCACTAGTGTTGAGCGAGCATGCTTGGCCGAATATCAGTTCGGCTCGAGCATCGCTATGCTCGGCACATGGCGGTACTCGGCCGAATACCACATGTGCTCGAGCGCAATACTCGAGTCTCCAACCCGCACGTTTTGCGGCTGCTAAACAGCCAATAACCATGCAGGTAAGTACTGCCCTCACTGTAATGCCAGTAGCCATGTTGGCTACTAACATTACAGTGATTGGCTGGCCGAAACGAGTCATTTGGTGCTATATACCACCCAATGATGCGTGTTTGGCTCTATCAAAGTCAGGGAGAGCTGAGCATATGGTGGGACAGAAAGTGTAGGTAGTGTAATGGAAGGAAATTCTTCTACAAAAAGCATTTCATAGACCCCAAAGTCCTTGTACGGGCTATTGTGTGTGACAGCAGCAATATATGTTTGGAGCGCAACCTGCTCTAAATTGCTCAGTGTTAGGGAGAGCTGTGCATAGTAAGGGACACACAGTGTAAGGAGTGTAATAGGAAGATTTTTAGACAAAAAACTTTTCAGAGACGCAAAAGTCCTTTTAAGGACTATTGTGTGTGACAGCAGCAATATATATTTTTTGCGCATCCTGCGCAAAATACTGTGTAATAAGCCGCTGCGGACAGTTAAATTATTTGCGCCTGTGTACATTATGTTCATCCCTAAAATTTCAGTGGCATCCAGTGCACTTTTTCCGTAGACGGTGTTCGCTGCGAACAATTACATTATCCGCGCCTCATCTCCTGTTTAAAGTGTGTGCATGCCTAAAATATCAGTGACATCCAGTGCACTTTTTCCATAAACGGTGTCCCCTGTGGACAGTAAGATTATTCGTGCCACATCTCCTGTTTAAAGTGTGCGCATCCCTAAAATATCAGTGACTTCCAGTGCACTTTTTCCGTAGATGGTGTCCACTGCGAACACTTAAATTATTTGCGCCACATCTCCCGTTTAAAGTGTACTCATCTCTAAAATATCAGTCACATCCAGTACACTTTTTCCGTAGACACTGCGAACTGTGACATTACCTGTGGAACCTGTCCTGTATAACGTTTCCTCATCACAAACACCTTTGTACATTTTTTTGCACATACACTTCCAAATCCTACGCTAATGTACGTGTGACATACTTTCAAGCATATATCACATTTAATATGAAGAAGGCTAGCAGTAAGGGACGGAGATGTGCACGTGATGCTGATGGGGCAAGCAGAGGCCGTGGCCCTGGGCGTAGAGAAACAGTGCCTGCTGCTAGAGCACAAGAAAAACAATCATCCAAGATACCTAGCTTCATGTCTCAGTTTGCAGGGCGGCACAGAACACCACTCTTGAAGTCAGACCAGTTTGACCAGGTGGTCGGTTGGATTGCAGCAGATAATGCTTCAAGTCAGTTAAGCACCACCCTGTCTTCCACGAAGTTCAGTCTCAGTAGCCAGGAGTCTGGTCAACACAATCCTCACCCTGATCCTCCTTCCTCCCACCATTTACAGTCTGGCCAAACAAGTGATCCCACACTTGGATATTCCGAGGACCTCTTTTCATTGCCATTACTTGAATTGGCCCTCTCGCCAAGCATGCTTGAAGAGGGACATGAGATCTTGTGCACTGATTTCCAATCTCTTGAACATCTACAGTCACAAGAACATGACTGTGGGGAACGGCAATTAGTGTTCAATGAGGTGGATGATGAGGGGTAGATGTTCCGTAGTATGGCGCTTTTTTGTGAAAAGTTTCGACGACAAAAGAATAGTAGTTTGCAACCTGTGCCATACGAAAAATGAGCCAGGGCCTGAACACTAGCAACCTCACCACCACCAGCATGATCCGCCACATGGCATTCAAGCACCGTAATAAGTGGGACGAACGCTTGGGTCCACAATCTGTGTCTGCGGGTCACACCACTGCCTACTCTTCTCCTGTGGTTTGTGTTGGCCAATCCCCTGTCGAAGGCGCAGGCCTGGATACATCCCGCCCTGCACCTAGACCTTTGCAAGCACTATCTGCAACCACATCCACTTCCGTGTCCCAGCGCAGCGTACAAATGTCCTTAGCCCAGGCATTTGAACACAAGCGCAAGCCACTCACCCACAGGCCATCGCACTAAATGCGCAACTTTTGAAATTACTGCCATTTAGGCTTGTGGACACTGAGGCCTTCCGCAGCCTGATGTAGGTGGCCATCCCTCGTTGCGCAGTCCCCAGACGCCACTATTTTTCACGGTGTGCCATGCCCGCCCAGTCATACCCTGGGATGGCAGATGTGCTACCGACGCCAAGGATTGCGGGCCCTTCATCGATCAGGGTTTCCGCCAGCACCTACGTTAGTGGCTCCAAACCACACTTCTCCTCCTCCGCCTTCTCCTCCACTTCCTCCAACTTATCTGCGTGCAGCACTAGTCAGTCATCAGTTGGTAGCTGGAAGCAGTGTAGCACTGCAGTGGGGAAGCGACAACAGGCCGTGCTGAAGCTGATATGCTTAGGGGACAAACAGCACATCGCCGCAGAGCTGTGGCAAGGGATAAGAGACCAGACTGAGCTGTGGCTCTAACCACTCAACCTAGAAAAAGGCATAGCTGTGTCTAATAATGGCCATAACTTGATGGCGGCTTTGGAGCTCGGCAAGCTTACACACCTCCCATGCCTAGCCCACGTCTTAAACTTAGTGGTTCAGCGGTTTCTCAAAACCTACGCCAATTCGCCTGTGTGCACATTTCCGCAAGTCACCGACAGCTTCAGCCAGTCTGTCAACGCTACGGCAGCATTTGAAATTGCCAGCTCACTGGCTGTTGTGCGATGTGAGCACAGCCCTGGAACTTGAAGTCCCACATGTTGGCCAGGCTTTGAGAGCAGCAGAGGGCAGTAGTGGAATACCAGCTGCAACATGGTCTTCGCCTTTCCAGTCAGCTTCTGCTATTCACAAGCGAGGAGTGGGCATGGATGTCTGACTTCTGTGAGGTTTTAAGAAGATTTGAGGAATCAACACAGATGGTGAGCGGCGTAACCGTCCCACTTCTGTGTCTTCTCAAACGCTCGCTGCTCACAATTAAGGACGACGCTTGGCATGTGGAAGAGGTGGAAATTTGGAAAGACATTACACAGGGTGATAGCCAGACCACCCTCAGTTCGTCTTCTCAGCGCAAATTGGACGATGAAGAGGAGGAGGAGCAGGAGGCGGTTGCCTCTGCTACAGAGAGTAGTACCAATGGAAGTTTAATTCCATCTGTTCAGCGTGGGTGGGCAGAAGAGGAGGAAGAGGATAAGGAGATTGAGAGTGTCTTGCCTGTTGGTACCCTGACACACAAGGCTGACTTCATGTTAGGCTGCCTTTCCCGTGACCCTGGCGTTATACGCATTTTAGACAAAACGGATTACTGGTTGTTCACCCTTTTCGACCCCCGCTATAAAGAGAACTTCTCATATCTCATTCCTCTTCGCATATAATGTTTTACAGAGTCAGCACACATGCAGGCCCTTGCATATAATTTTTTAGAGGGTCAGCTTAGCTGCAGGCCCTGGCATATAATTTTTTAGAGGGTCAGCTCACCTGCAGGGCCTCACCAACAATCTTTTACAGGGTCAGCTCACTTTCAGGCCCTCGCAAATAATTTAGTAGAGGGTCAGCTCACCAGCAGGCCTTCATCTACAATCTTTTACAGAGTCAGCTCACCAGCAGACACGCACCTCAAATCTTTTACAGGGTCAGCTCACCAGCAGGCCCGCACCTAAAATCTTTTACAGGGTCAACTCACCAGCAGGCCCGCACCTAAAATCTTTTACAGGGTCAGCTCACCTGAAGGCCCTCGCATTAAATTTTTTAGAGGGTCAGTTCACCTGCATGCACTCGCATATAATGTTTTACAGGATCAGCTCACCTGAAGGCCCTCGCATATAATCTTTTACAGGGTCAGCTCACCAGCAGGCCTTCACCTACAATCTTTTACAGGGTCAGCTCACCAGCAGGCCCACACCTAAAATCTTTCACAGGGTCAGCTCACCAGCAGGCCCGCACCTAAAATCTTTTACAGGGTCAGCTCACCTGCAGGCCCTCAACTAATTATACAGAATAGGTAATTTGCACTCATGCTGCCTTGCTTGGATGTGGTAACCGTAGCTGTTTCTCAGGCTCCCTCTCCGGAATCGAACCATGATTACCCATTGTCTACATGGTTTGGGCTAAAAATAACATTGAAAGTTGATAGGGCAGACATCCGAAAGGTTTGTCACCGTCACAGTGACGTGCGATCGTCCCCAGGTTATATAGAGTCACCAAAGCGGCAGTAGGCCCTTGCCCATAATGTTTTAGATGGTGAGATCAGCAGGCCCTTGCTCCAAATGTTTTTTGAGGGTCACCAGCAGTCCATCAATCATAATTTTTTAAGACTGCGTATGATGCCCTCCTTTATGTGTAACAAAGGGTGTATTGGAGTGCCTGTTCCTTGCAATTTTTGGCAGCCCTTTCACTTAGTGCATAGGCTTTGTAAGTGTAGGAGTCTCACTACATGAACAATTGTACCACAATGTGAATGAGGCCCTCCTTTATGTGATATACAGGTTGTATCGGAGTGCCTCTTCCTTGTAATTTTGGGCAGCACTTGCACTTTATATACAAGTAAATATACAGAAAATGTTTCCTATACATTTTTCTTCAGTTTTGTGCGTATTATTATCAGTCTGTAAAAGTGGCGTACTATTCGGACATCGTTCCCAGCAGCAACCTGGGAGTCCAAGATGCATCCAGACATCCTCCCCATGCTGTTCCAGAACCATTTCGGTGGTGTTTCCATACATTTTTGACATTTTCCTATTTTCCTATGAACCAGACACCCTCCACTCTTCAGAGCAGGGGGTACCTGGTTTAATGCTCGAGTTCTCCCATTGACTTATGCTCAGGTGCTCGGTCGAGCACCCAAACATCCAGATGTGTTCGGCCCGAGCCCCCGAGCACCCAAGCACTACGGTGCTCGATCAACACTAGTCAGTACCATAAGCCCAGCTATTAATAATCTATGGAACTTTATTTTTAAGATGCTCTCTGTTTTAAGTTCACTTTTTTTTATATCCGGCCCTAAAAAATTTATGCTGGTGTTAGATAAGATGAAATATGATTTAAAAATGCTCAGAAATGTAATTTTTTTCTATTTTCTAAATTAATAACTTTCATAGTGGGTAGACATGCTGTAAATATATATGACATCTATTGCGTGATATGTCTATTTTGTTTCTATACCTATACTAACCCTAACTAGGGACTGATTATGGGAAGAGACAGAGATCATCCTTTCAATTCTTCATGTTTTCTCTAAGCACTTACAGCAACAAAGGAGTCGTACTATCTTTGGACAGAGCTCCGATGCTCCATCTGTCTGCTAATGAATAGAATACAGTGATCAAGTGTACTGTACATGAATACTGCCATCAGAATCAGATCATAGGGAGGGGTTATGAATCTTCCTGGAATAGATGAGTACTTATTAGACTCAGCGGGGCACATTTATTAAAACCAGCGTTTTAGACGCCGGTATTATTAAACCCCTAAGCTGGTGGTGGATCTGCTGGGGTTATGAAGAGGCACCAGCTTCTTCATAACATCGGCGATCCTCTGGCCGTTCTAAATGCAAGATAGCTTCTGAGCTGTCTTAAATTTAGACATTTTTCTATGCCTAAAACAGTCGTAGAAAATGGTAAATGAGACAGGCCTGCTGACCGGCCCCCTTCCCCGCCCACGTCAAGCCCACTTTTTTAGACCTAGCGTGAGCAGGTAGAAGTCACAGATTGCGGTGCAACTAGCGGAGCAACCTGTTCCTTAAATACGCCTAATGTAGGCATATTTCAGCTTAATAAATGACCTTCAGTATGTTGTAAACTGCCAGGGGAACTGGGAATTAAAGCTGTTTGCAGACAAAAGGCCAAGCGTTACTGCTTGCCAGTTACCACAGAGGTGCTAATGGAATTTATGTAGGCCACCCACAGACAGTGTGCCTCCAGCCCATCTCTGGGACTAGGGCTGTATGTATCCATAGACCAGAAGATATACTTCAAAAGCAGCCTTGTCATAATAGATATTTTGTAATAAAAAACTTATTTTCTTATGATCAGGGAACTTTGGTGCTTCTTTGTTCTCAAGCAGCAGTAAGTTTGGCCTTGGCCTTATGAAACCTACTGCATTAGATATTGGTTGAAAGGATTAAAATTCCATATTCCTGTTTGTCATGCCTAGTTCAGTAAAAATATGCTGAAAATGTGGTGGTCATGTTATTCCTCTCAAAGATATGTACAATAAGTTTTGACTCAATTTAGAATTATGACATACAACTTTCCACTTGTTGCATATAATTAGCCAACCTTTTGAAGAAGAGTGAATGGGCTGGCTAATACCCTTTAAAAAATTGCAGTGTGGATCCAACACTGTTCTGATGGGAATGAGGTTCATTATATTAACCCTTTTATTTCTATACTGTTTGCTTATCTGCATGTCCTTTTTTGTAATCTTTTTGCAACTTTTTAGCACTGTATTTTTTATGTATATTAAATCTTAAATTTAGTAATTTGTACCTTACTGCTCTGACATACTTAAAAAATTCTAAGCACTGCATTGATGTGTTGCCATTGAAGGCCAGTGTGCTAGTTTTCCTGTCGTATACTAGAATGCAGTGTATTCCTGTGAGTGTTGTGCGTCTGTAACCAGAGTGTTTCTTTGGCCAAACTGACGGATGATGGCAGTGTTGTGTGTGGATGTGTTTGGGAGTCACTTCCCTCCTTGGTAGCCTAATGCATTAGGTGAATATGAAAGTGATTGTGGAAGAGGGGAACGCCCTTACAATCACATCCAAGGTCAGGGGTGCAGTGTATGCCAAGTGCGCTCTTGTAGCTTGTTAATTACTGTTTGTGCCAGATTGTGACAGGGGGGTACATGTCAACCATCAACTGTCTTTTCTGTTGACAATTCTGTGATATTATCTGAGAGGCGGTGGCCATGAATCCTTGTGGTTTTTTGGGGGGAGGGTCAAATTAAGGTTGGCCCCATGTGTACAAAGGCCCTATAGCAGCAGCAACATGGTCTGCCTATCTTTTGTATACTTTTGACCAAGGAACAGGTGGGATTCTCCCGTGGAGTTAGCATTAGTGGCAGATCTTTTTAATATTCCTGTCTATTGGTCTTGACTAACTGAGAGTGCAGTCTTCCACATGAAACCAGTCAATCCTCCTGCTCTGCTGGAAGCACATAGGTGAGCCTCTACTGGAAATCCTGTCTTTGCTCGTAGTCAGTTTAACAAAAATGTTTTATTAAAGTTGCTGTTTGAGATTTTGATATTGATGGCCTATTCTCAGGATAGTTCATCAATATGAGATTTACGTGGGTCCAACTCCCAGCAACCCCACTAATCAGTGCTGCAGCCTCTCCCTAGGCCAGTGGTGTCACCTTCATTGGTCATATGGCCTAGGCGCAGCTCAGTCCCTATCCCATGGATGGCGCTATGTTTGTTAAGAAGCTCCACGGCCTTTTCAGAATCTCTTCGGCAAGGGTACCAAGTGTTGAACCCCCACTGATCTGATATTGATTAATGAGGGTAAGTCATCAATATTAAATAATAAACACCAAGAAAACCCAGGTATATGAGATTTAGACTAATTTCTCTAAGATCTCCCAGTACTTGCCCAATGATAAACCAGTACCAGAGTTTTCTCTAATATTTTCAGATATTTTATTGAAAAGAATGGGTATAAAGTAGCATTGCTAGGGTCACAGAGGTTATAAGCGGAAATATTGCGCTCGGTATATCAGGCCAAAGCAGGAGTTCCATATTTCTTTCTCATGTAATCGTACTTGTGATAAAAGTTAACTGCTGCACTCACTGGGATTTATTAGATGTACCAAGAATCCTCTCTCGTTGTTCCCAAATAAGACTGTATTTAAGACTAAAATGGATAACGTCTCCTACAGAAAAAAAAAGTGAATTGTAGTAAAACAGATTCTTTGTTTAAATGTAATTGTTTTTAATTAGTGAAAAGAAGATATTTTGCTGTTGGGTCTTTGAAATAGGTCTGGACAAGAAGTAGGCAGAGTAGGCAGTTGTTTAGGGTACAATTGAAGACGGAGGCAATTTTTGTTCTCCTGCATATATATTAGAACTCTATTGTGATCGCCTGTGTGTCACAACCAGACAGCTGAGAAGCTCTGACAGAAGCCTTTCAGAACCTCCTCCTTGAGTTTTCTGTGTTCTGGTTTTCAGTTCCTCATCTCGTTAGCCTCTCTCAGCTGTCATGTAGTTCGACTGATTGCATCCCTTTAAATTCCTCCCCATAATGCATTAGTGTGCGGCTTATACAACTTCCTGGAGTGTGTGTGCATGCTGATCCTATTTTCCAGTCTTCTACAAGATAAGTGCTGTACATTTACTTGTGATTTTCTGTTTGCTGGATCCCAGGTGACCCTGACTCCCTCTGTGTCTAGTGTAGGGAGCCGGTGGTCGTGTCCCCTCACTATTGTAGGGTGTTCAGGTGGTATATAGTCGAGGTACGAGGATATGCGATCATCCACCATTGGGATTTTCGCATAGGCGGAGCAGTCAGGGAGAGTGCCAGGTCTTATGCAGGGGTCTCCCTTTTGTTCCTTAGTTTTGGATCCAGTGAGTCATATATTCATTTTGCATTGTCTTGTTTCCTGTACACCTTCCGTGACATTATAAGCCGCCGTCTCAAGCATGGATCCGGTTTCACTTTTGACTGAACGCTTCCAGGGTCTTTCATTGGAGGTAGCTGATCTCTGTAAGACTCTTTCTCAGTTTCTAGTGACCGGTTAAGCTTGCGTTCATGGCGTTTGTTCTGAGCCTAAGATCTCGCTCCCGGATACGTTCTCCGGGGGTAGTGAGAATTTTGTGCGTTTTAGAGAGGCTTGCAAACTCCATTTTCGCCTTCTTCCCCATTCCTCTGGTGATGAGGAACGGAGGGTGGGGATCATTATATCGCTGCTCAGGGGTAACGCTCAGTCGTGGGCCTTTTCGCTGCCGGTGGGGGCACGGCCCCTCCGTTCAGTGGATGAATTCTTTTTAGCCCTGGGTCAGATATATGATGATCCGGATCGTGTTGCTTTGGCTGAGTCTATACTACGTCTCTTATGCCAGGGTAAACAATCCGCAGAGATATACAGCTCAGAATTTCGGAGATGGGCAGCTGATACTGGTTGGAATGATGCTGCACTCCGAAGTCAATTTTGACATGGTCTTTCAGAGGGATTGAAAGATGTATTTGCCTTTCATGAGAGGCCTATCTCCTTGGACTCTGCTATGTCTCAGGCCGTTCGTATTGACAGGCGTCTTAGAGAGAGAGGAGAGATCTCTCCTTCCTGTCATACTCAGTCCCAGGACAGTGCAGCGGTCTCATTCTGTGCGCAGGGGTCTCAGTCGCTGTCAGCCCCTTCTGAGCAGGAGCCCATGCAGTTGGGGTTGATTGCCTCTGACAATAGAAGATTCAGCCCGCATGGGAAGGTTTGTTTTTGTTGTGGAGGTATAAATCATTTAGCAAATGTTTGTCCCTCTAGGAGATTCAGGCAGTTTTCTGGGAGTAATAAAGAAACAAAAAGGAAAAAATCTTTTAAAAATGTTCCATCTGTTACTATTGGCAGGGTTAAGGCGGAAATTGAAGGTTTTCCGTTTGCTTGTAGTTCCCGTTTTGTCCTGCCTGCCAGGGTGGCGCTAGAGAGCAAGAACATTTTTTGTGAGATTTTTGTAGATAGTGGAGCAGCTGTCAATCTCATTGATAATCAATTTGCGATAATTCATGGTTTCCAGGTATGTACTTTGGGAAAGGATATTCCTGTTTTTGCTATTGATTCCGCTCCACTTTCTCAGAAATCATTAAAGGGCATAGTTCACAATATCCGTTTAATTGTGAGTGATGCTCATGTTGAGGATGTGTCATGTTTCGTCCTTAGCAGATTACCTACTCCTCTAGTGTTGGGTTACCCTGGCTCACTAAACATAACCCCACCATTGATTGGCAAGCGAGGCAAATAAATGGTTGGAGTGACTTTTGCAGAGAGAATTGCCTCACGACATCTGTTTCTGAGGTTTCTACTAAGACTGTACCACTTTTTCTCTCTGAATTTTCAGATGTCTTCTCTGAGAGTGGAGTTCAGGATTTGCCCCCGCACAGGGAGTACGATTGCCCTATTAATCTCATCTCAGGCGCCAAGCTGCCTAAATCTCGTTTATACAATCTCTCCCAACCTGAAAGGGTCGCTATGCGTGCTTATATCTCGGAGAGTCTGTGAAAAGGACACATACGACCCTCGAAGTCACCTGTTGCCGCTGTTTTTTTCTTTAAGAAAAAAGATGGTTCTTTAAGACCTTGTCTGGATTTCAGGGAGCTAAACAGTATCACTATTCGTGACCCTTATCCGCTTCCTCTGATCCCGGACCTGTTTAACCAGATTGTTGGGGCTAAAGTCTTTTCCAAATTAGATCTAAGAGGGGCATACAACCTGGTCAGGGTCAGAGAAGGAGACGAATGGAAGACGGCCTTCAATACCCCTGAGGGCCATTTTGAGAATTGGTTATGCCTTTTGGTTTGATGATGCCCCAGCCGTTTTTCAGCATTTCGTGAACAGCATTTTTAATCATTTAATGGGAAAATTTGTATCAGTGTATTTGGATGACATTTCGATTTTTTCTCCTGATTTCAAAACTCATAAGGAACACTTACGTCAGGTCTTGCTCATCCTGCGGGAGAATAAATTATACGCGAAACTGGAAAAATGTGTGTTTGCGGTTCCAGAAATTCAATTTCTGGGGTTTCTTCTCTCCGCTTCTGGTTTTCGCATGGACCCCGAGAAGGTCCGTGTTGTGCTTGAGTGGGAGCTTCCTGAGAATCAGAAGGCGCTGATGCGTTTTTAGGGCTTTGCCAATTATTACAGGAAGTTTATTTTGAATTATTCCTCTATTGTTAAACCACTCACTGATATGACCAGAAAGGGGGTAGATTTTTCTTCCTGGTCGGTAGAGGCGCGTAAGGCCTTTTCTAATATCAAGGAGAGTTTTGCTTCCGCTCCCATCTTGGTACAACCCGAAATTTCTCTACCCTTCATAGTTGAGGTTGATGCTTCTGAGGTGGGTGTGGGTGCGGTCTTGTCTCAGGGTTCCTCTCCTGCCAAATGGCGACCGTGTGCCTTTTTCTCAAAGAAACTCTCCTCCGCAGAGAGAAATTACGATGTGGGAGATAGGGAATTGTTGGCCATCAAGTTGGCTTTTGAGGAATGGCGCCATTGGCTAGAGGGAGCCAGACACCCTATTACCGTGTTTACTGACCATAAAAATCTGGCCTACTTGGAGTCAGCTAAGCGTCTGAACCCGAGACAGGCCAGATGGTCTTTGTTCTTTTCAAGGTTTAATTTTGTTGTCACGTTCCGCCCTGGGGTTAAGAATGTGAAGGCAGATGCCCTGTCACGTTGTTTTCCGGGAGGTGGGAATTTTGAAGACCCGGGTCCCATTTTGGCTGAAGGTGTGGTGGTCTCTGCTCTTTTTCCTTAATTGGAGGCAGAGGTGCAGGCAGCCCAGTCAGAGGCTCCTGATCTTTGTCCTCCTGGGAGGTTGTTTGTGCCTCTTGCTTTAAGACACAAGATTTTTAAGGAACACCACGATACGGTCCTTGCTGGGCACCCGGGGGCAAGAGCCACAGTGGATCTCATCGCTCGGAGATTCTAGTGGCCTGCGCTTCGTAAGTCAGTTGAGGGTTTTGTGGCAGCCTGCGAGACTTGCGCTCGTGCCAAAGTCCCTCATTCACGGCCATCAGGTCCTCTCCTTTCCTTACCCATTCCTTCCCGTCCTTGGACACATCTGTCCATGGACTTCATAACGGACCTGCCTCGTTCCTCGGGGAAGACTGTGATTCTGGTGGTGGTGGACCGTTTTAGCAAAATGGTGCATTTCATCCCTTTTCCTGGTTTGCCCAATGCTAAGACACTGGCACAGGCATTTATTGATCACATTGTCAAATTGCATGGTATTACTTCAGACATAGTCTCTGATAGGGGCACGCAGTTTGTTTCCAGATTCTGGAAGGCTTTCTGTTCTCGCTTGGGGGTTTGGTTGTCATTCTCTTCTGCTTTCCACCCGCAGTCGAATGGCCAGACAGAGCGCGTCAATCAGAATCTGGAGACATATCTGCGCTGTTTTGTGGCGGAGAATCAGGAGGATTGGTGTTCTTTTTTGTCCCTTGCTGAGTTTGCTTTAAATAACCGTCGTCAGGAGTCCTCTGATAAGTCACCATTTTTTTGGTGCATATGGGTTTCATCCGCAGTTTGGGACTTTCTCGGGAGAGGGGTCTTCTGGTTTACCTGATGAGGACAGATTCTCCTCGTCTTTGTCATCTATTTGGCAAAAGATTCAGGATAATCTAAAGAGCATGAGTGAGAGATATAAGCGTGTGGCAGATAAGAGACGTGTGCCTGGTCCGGACCTGAATGTTGGTGATCTGGTGTGGTTGTCTACCAAGAATATGAAATTGAAGGTTCCCTCCTGGAAGTTGGGTCCTAGGTTTATTGGGCCTTACAAAATCCTGTCTGTCATCAATCCTGTTGCCTACCGTCTTGATCTTCCTCAGACTTGGAAGATCCATAATGTTTTTAATAAGTCCTTATTGAAACCTTATGTTCAACCCATTGTACCCTCGCTTTTGCCTCCTCCTCCGATTATGGTTGATGGGAATCTTGAATTTCAGGTCTCTAGGATTGTGGATTCTCGTCTTGTCCGCGGTTCTCCCCAGTACCTCGTTCATTGGGAGGGTTATGGTCCTGAGGAGAGGATGTGGGTCCCAGTGACGGACATTAAGGCCATTCGTCTCATCAGGGCTTTCCATAGGTCCCATCCTGAGAAGGTGGGCTCTGAGTGTCCGGAGTCCACTCGTAGAGGGAGGGGTACTGTCACAACCAGACAGCTGAGAAGCTCTGACAGAAGCCTTTCAGAACCTCCTCCTTGAGTTTTCTTTGTTTTGGTTTTCAGTTCCTCATCTCGTTAGCCTCTCTCAGCTGTCATGTAGTTGGACTGATTGCATCCCTTTAAATTCCTCCCCAAAATGCATTAGTGTGCAGCTTATACAACTTCCTGGAGTGTGTGTGCATGCTGATCCTATTTTCCAGTCTTCTACAAGATAAGTGCTGTACATTTATTTGTGATTTTCTGTTTTCTGGATCCCAGGTGACCCTGACACCCTCCGTGTCTAGTGTAGGGAGCCGGTGGTCGTGTCCCCTCACTATTGTAGGGTGTTCAGGTGGTATATAGTCGAGGTACGAGGATATGCGATCATCCACCATTGGGATTTTCGCATAGGCTGAGCAGTCAGGGATCTCCCTTTTGTTCCTTAGTTTTGGATCCAGTGAGTCATATATTCATTTTGCATTGTCTTGTTTCCTGTACACCTTCCGTGACACTGTGTATATATATTAGAACGCTATAGAGTGACAGGGAATGGTATTAAATTAGTAACTGTCCTTCCGAGAAATGATGCTAAAAGGGGGCAGCCATCTTTAACCACTGCCTTGGGATCATTAGAGCTTTTCCATCCTTGCTTTGAAATATTCCTAGTACTGAGTTAGGTCCCTAGGTAGGTGCCTATTCTTGAAAAAAAAATTATATATATATTTTGTAAGAAAAATCTACTTAATTATGGCATACATAGACTTATCTAGTTTTTTTAATAGTTTTTTATTTTTATTTCTTTATATCTTGGAAAAAGAATACCCAATGCAGACAAAAGTAAGGCTAAATTCACAGTTAGGTATTATGTGTGGTAATAGCATTAATTCTGCCTATATGTTTACCATTGTCTACAATGAATATGGAATGTATACAGTGCAGATAAATATTTTTACACAGCTATTAAAAGGATAATCCGCTGCACTTTTTAATTTAGATAAAGCTGCAAGATTCTGATTTATGCTGCACAAACATCTGCCAAAAGAACATTCTTTAGGTCTATCTGTGTATACATTGAGATTTTGTTCTGGTTAATACACAAATATTGCACCACAGATGTGAAGTAAATCAAGCCATAAAGGGGTATTTCAGTTGTTGAACGTTTACCCCTATCCACAGAATAGGTTGATAGGACCCCCACTGTTCAGGAGAATGGTTACCCTGTACCTCACTGAAGCTGCAATACCAGACATAACCTATTGTGAAGCTAATTCTGGAAGAAGGCAGCCATGTTTTTCTAATCTGTCTAAAAACTTAGCAATGATTATGCCCTATTGTACACAAAATGGATTTTTATGCAATTTTATTTATTTTTTATCTTTAAAAATGAAGATTTCTCCCTTCAATTACATAAAACGTCATGCAAGATGGCATAAAGCATTCTTTACAATTAGAACAAAAATATATACAGCTATGTTGTATTTTTTCCATTGGTTGCACAGTTGTTTGTATCATTCATCCCTGAAGTCATGTCATAGTGATATTGTATTGCAATTTATAAATTTTACCTGTACAAGGAAGACTCATCCCCAAAATTATACTGCATGCAAAAACACCCTTATCAAAATGCTCAGCTCCTCCTGCTCTATAACATGCTGCTTGCAGATTGCACTGCCTTTTCAATGTGACAGGACGATAGATT
Source organism: Bufo gargarizans (assembly GCF_014858855.1). Classification (NCBI taxonomy): domain Eukaryota; kingdom Metazoa; phylum Chordata; class Amphibia; order Anura; family Bufonidae; genus Bufo; species Bufo gargarizans. The sequence goes on along the minus strand of NC_058082.1, from coordinate 22,601,579 downwards.
CCCTTTAAAGGGATTTTCCGTTAATAATTATTATTATTATTTTCTTACTTTATTTATTACCAAAAAAAAATCCATATATGATTAATAATGTATAATTATTATTTCTTTCCCCTCCCCATTAACCATTACCCAACCACCACCCCCTTCCCTTTAATAATTATTTTTTATTAAGTGCTCATAGCCTGCCCCCTAAAACAGAAGATTCACACATACCTGCTCCACCTCCATCTTCCTGTCCCTGCGGTTTACATCCAGCCGGTCATGGGTGTGGACACATGCCCAGCTCCGGCCAAAGACTGGTTTCAGCAAGGATGTGGCCACAAGCAGCACGTCACTGCTGAAGCCAGTCATTGGCTGGACCAGTGTATGTGACAGCACACGTAGGACCAGCAGGGGCAGCGCAGAGGAACAGATAGGCACGAGCCCAGTGAGTGCTGCAGCCTCTTCTTAGAATAGTGATGTCACATTCATCACATCACGTGGCTAAGTGAATGGGGCCGAGCTGAAATACCAAGCACAGCTGCTATCCAATGGACAGACCTGTGCTTGGTAAGCTGCAAGGAGGCTGCAGGGCTCACTGTAGTGCTGTGCAGACGTCTTATCGGCAGGGGTCTGGGGTTTCAGACCCTCACCTATCAGATGCTGATGACCTATCCTGTAGATACAGTAGGTCATCAATAACGAAGACCTGGAAAACGCCTTTAAATCCAAAAGCATTTTATAGTGTTAAATATTGGATCACATATTGAAAGTCTGTGATGAGTGGACTATTTTTTTTACTTAGGAATAAGGATTAAATATTTACACACTAAATAAATGCATAATTCCCATCGTATTACCCAGACTCGTCTATTAATAATAAGCCTGACACTTGTCAACCTCTGTCAAGGCCGCTGGTAGAATGTTGCTGGTGGTTCCCAATGGTTGGAAATATCATGCATAGTGTTTCCATCAATAAAAACAAATAAATATTAAATAATTCACAAGATGATTTCCATGAAAATTCATTCTTTATTATGGGTATGGTGGGATTCGTAAAAATGAATAGACTACTAGACAATTTTTTTTTAAAAAGCTTTCAACTCATTATCATAACATAAACAGTCAGATACATGCTAATAATACAAAAGTGCAACTATAGCACCCAATCATTGTCTGTTATCAGCCTACCAGTACAAACTCATCATAGACCAAAATGTAATACCTCTGAAAAGGAGTTGTATCACACTATAATGTAGAAAACATGTCTTTATTGATACAATGTAATGAAAATTAAATTATAATAATTACAATATGAATAATACAGTTAAAGGACTTTTAAGGGTGTGAAACATTGGCATTCACTGTATCTTTAATGCACACTTTTTGTAGCTTTGGTCATAGACAAGGTTCTGAATCTCCTTAAAGAGGCTCTGTCACCATGTATACCCTATATAATCAGGCATATATCGTGGTAGAAACCAAAATAGAGGTTCAGCCCTTAATAATACAAATTGAGAAATATCTCACATTATGTAACTACCATGTGTTTCTCAATAAGCACATGCCTATGGCCTATGGAAAAGAATCAACAATATAAGGCCAAAGTCAATAGTACACTTTATTTAAAAAAAAAAAAAAAAATCCATGTATTAAAAACAAGTGCAGGGTAATGGTGGCATCAACCAGAAGGGGTCACAATGGTAACAATTCATACTAATCCAACAAAATTAAATCCAAGTTAAAGTGCAAGAGCAGAAAATAATAATGCAAATATATAAAGGGCAGAATTGATTACCCATAGTGTGCCTCCTCCGGGATGGCGTCAAACCCGACGCGCGTTTCGGCGAACCTTCGTCTGGGGGTCACATCATCACTGCAGGACACACACTAAATACTCACAAACACCAATTACAGCATTCGATACCCATTGTCAATTACATAATTATGTACACCTAAATCCCAAGGCTCATGCAGAGCACATGTCAAGTGACGAATCAGGTATCAGGTCACATGATGGCGCCAGCATCAGATGGATTATTACGCATGTGCAGGCCTGGCATTACACCGCTCAAGATATAATTAATTCAAACCATAACTAATGTGAAATTATTACAAAATAAATTATTACATAATAATGTGAATTAATAGCATATCAAAGATCATGTGCAAAAATTGAAATTATCATACACTAATATCAATAATAAAAAATACTGCAAATAAAACAATGTGAGTATGTGAAAAATGACTAAATACTAAGCTAATATATAATATATATGGTAAAATTAAATTACACATATAGAAATATAAGAAAATGAAAAAAAAAATGCAACAAAACAAATCAATCAATATGAAATGTGAATGAAAATTGTGAAAAAATGTGCCAAAAATTGTGGAGAAAATATTTTTTGGTAAAAGATGAAAGAGGGAAAGTTCACAGGATCACAATGGGATCGCGCCTTAAAACATCAATTAATAAAGGTGATAGGGGTATGTGAATTGCATACAGTGATAACACAAAAAAATAAAATTAATTTATTAATTTCATATTACAATTTAAAATATAATTACTTATCAATCTATGATTAAAACATAAGTAAAAACAATTGGCATATGCTAACCCAAAGGAATGTCTATAAGAAAGATAAAACCAGTGGACTCCTTGAGTCCATTCGGACGTAGCGTATTTAATATCCAAGTCTACTTGCACTCCAGTTGGGCAAGTTTCATCAAGATATCTCCGTCTCAAATATTTTTCAGCACAAAATCTATTTCCCAAACTTTCAGACCCCTAGGGTCCCAGGCATGGTGACGTTTAAAATGCCTAGCAACAGGTTTCAGGTTGGTCACATCTATTTCATTGATAGCAGATGAGTTATCCCGAACGTGCTCCCGAAATCTAACCTTTAGCTCCCTTGTAGTGAGACCCACATATGCCTTTGGACATGGGCATGTAGTAAACAACTGCTGTGCTGGAGCAAGTCAAGCAGTGTGTAATTTGAAAAACCTTCTCATCAGTGGCATCACAGAAGTCCATGGCCCTCTACATATTGGTGCAAGCAATGCACCTCCCACAAGGTGCAAAATCTCATTTGGGTTTGTCAACCCCAAGGAATACGCTTCTTATAAATACTCCTTACTAAGTGAAGCAACATGTTTCGCAACAATTGGATCTGTTAATAACACTGGCCAAAATTTCTCCAAACAAGTCTCAAACCATCTAGAGTGATAATTTGTAGTGATGATCAAACATGCTTGGCTGAACACCTGTTCGGCTCGAGCATCTCGATGCTTGGCATATGGCGATACTCAGCCGAGTACCACATGTGCTCGAGCGCCATGCTCGAGTCTCCTCCTCGCACATTTCTTGGCTGCTATGCAGCCAACAAATGTGCTGGTAAGTACTGCCCTCACTGTAATTCCAGTTGCCATGTTGGATACTGGCATTACAGTGATTGGCTGGCCAAAACGCGTCATCGGGTGCTATATAGCAACCGATGATGCATGTTCGGCTCATTCGTAGTCAGGGAAAGCTGAGCATAGGAAGGGACAGAGTGTAGGGAGTGCAATTGAATATTTTTTTGTACAAAAACATTTCAGAGACCCAAAAGTCCTTGTAAGGACTATTGTGTGTGACAGCAGCAATATATATTTGTAGCGCAACCTTCGCTAAATTGCTCAGTGTTAGGGAGAGCTGTGCATAGGAAGAGACAGACAGTGCAGGGAGTGTAATAGGAAGATTTTTATACAAAAAACTTTTCAGAGACCCAAAAGTCCTTTTAACCCCTTCCCGAAATGTGACGTATTATTACGTCATGGAAGTCAGTGACTTCCCGCCTTTTGACATAATAGTACGTCATGGTGATCAGGCGGGCACCTGAGCGGTGCGGGCTCGATCACTGCAGGGCTCGATCACTGCAGGGGTCCGGCAGTCACTGGTAGCCGGGCCCCTGCTGTATCCACCGGAATTGCTGTTTATAGCGATGCCGGCGGATTATGCCCTTTTATGACCGTGACATAGTAGTGGTTTGCGACGGGAGAAGGAGCGCATCGAGTCCCCGCACTGCTTTGGCGGGGACCCGATGCATAACAAGGCAGCCTGATGCCATGCAGAGGCTACCCCATGCCTTGCATGGCATCACATCGGAACCTGCCTTCTACTGGTGTCTAGGAGATCCAGCCTAAGTCTGGGTCTCCTAGGCAACCTGTTAGTGTATGACTCAGTGTCATACACTAACAGGCAATGCATTACAATACAGATGCATTGTAAAGAATTGCAGAGTGTGACAGAAATAAAGTGTAAAAAAAAAAGTTTAAAAAAGTGTTTTTAATTATAAAAAGGTTTCAAGTAAAAAAAGAAAAAAATGCCCCTTTCCCCAGATTTCATAATAAAACATAGAAAAAAAAAGTCAAAACACACATATAAATTTATCATATGATCCACCCCATTCGATAAACACCATAAAAAAAGGGGGAAAAAAAGCAATTTTTGTCACCTTACATCACAAAAAGTGCAACACCAAGCGATCAAAAAGGCATATGTTGAACAAAATGGTACCAATAAAACCGTTACCTCATCCTGCAAAAAATTAGACACCGTAAACGCCGTAAAAAACATAAAATAAAAACGGTGTAAAAAAAAGCCATTTTTGTCACCTTACATCACAAAAAGTGCAACAACAAGCGATCAAAAAGGCATATGTCGAACAAAATGGTACCAATGAAACCGTCACCTCATCCCGTAAAATATGCGACCCTACTATAGACAATTAGTAAAAAATAAAAAAAACTATGACTCTCAGACAATGGAGACACTACAATATGATTTTTATTTTTTTTTGCTTAAAAACTGCTATTATTGTGCTAAAGTTAAAAAAAGTAGACATATTAGGCATTGCCGTGTCCGAAAAACAACCTGCTCTATAAAAATATCACATGACCTAACCACTCAGGTGAACACCGTAAAAAAATTAAAATAAAACAGTGCCAAAAAAGCCATTTTTTTGTCACCTTATATCAAAAAAATTGCAACACCAAGCGATCAAAAAGGTGTATGGGCCCCAAATAGTACCAATCAAACCGTCCCCTCATCCCACGAAAAATGAGACCTTACCTAAGACAATTGGCCAAAAAATAAAAAAGCTATGGCTTTCAGACTAAGGAGACACTAAAATAACATTTTTGGGTTTAAAAAATGCTATTATTGTGTAAAACTTAAATAAGTATACATATTAGGTGTTGCCATGTCCGTAATAATCTGCTCTATAAAAATATCACATGACCTAACTTCTCAGGTGAACGCTGAAAAATAAATAAATAAAAACTGTGCCAAAACTGTGCCCATAAAGTGTAATAATGAATGATCAAAAAATCATATGTACCCAAAAATTGTACCAATAAAACTGGCACCTTATCCCCTAGTTTCCAAAATCTGGTCACTTTTGGGAGTTTTTTTTACTGTAAGGGTGCATCAGGGGGGCTTCAAATGGAAAATGGCATCTAAAAAACAGTCCAGCAAAATCTGCCTTCCAAAAACCATATGGCGTTCCTTTTCTGCTGCACCCTGCCGTGTGCCCTTACATCAGTTTACGACCACATGTGGGGTGTTTCTGTAAACAGGGTAAAAAATATTGAGTTTTGATTGGCTGTTAACCCTTGATGTGTTAAAGAAATAAATGGCTTTAAATGGAAAATCTGTGAAAAAAAGTGAAATTTAGAAATTTCATCTCCATTTTCCTTTAATTCTTGTGGAACACCTAAAGGGTTAACAAAGTTTGTAAAATCAGTTTTGAGTAACATGAGGGGTGTAGTTTCTACAATTAGGTCATTTATGTGGGCTTTCTACTATGTAAGCCCCCAAAGTGACTTCAGACCTGAAATGGTCCTTAAACCAGGCACTCTCCACTCTTCAGAGCAGGTGGTGCATGGTTTAATGCTCGGGTTCTCCCATTGACTTCCATTATATATAAGAAGGTCAAGACAAGAACACGATTTTGCCCTCCTATAGGCTTCCTTGATAGACCATTGGCTGTATCCACAGTTGGAAAAAAGCTGCTTCAGATCATCCGCATGCTGTTCAAACATGCTATCATTAGAGTATACCCTAGGGCCCGTTGAAACTGTCCAACTGGAATTGATCTAATCATCTTTGGAGGATGAGACAAAGAGGCATGTACAGTCAGGTCCATAAATATTGGGACATCGACACAATTCTAACATTTTGGGCTCTATACACCACTACAATGGATTTAAAATGAAACAAACAAGATGTGCTTTAACTGCAGACTGTCAGCTTTAATTTGAGGGTATTTGCATCCAAATCAGGTGAACGGTGTAGGAATTACAACAGTTTGCATATGTGCCTCCCACTTGTTAAGGGGCCAAAAGCAATGGAACAATTGGCTTCTCAGCTGTTCCATGGCCAGGTGTGTGTTATTCCCTCATTATCCCAATTACAATGAGCAGATAAAAGGTCCAGAGTTCATTTCAAGTGTGCCATTTCCATTTGGAATTTGTTGCTGTCAACTCTCAAGATGAGATCCAAAGAGCTGTCACTATCAGTGAAGCAAGCCATCATTAGGCTGAAAAAACAAAACAAACCCATCATAGAAATAGCAAAAACATTAGGCAAGGCCACCAAAACTGTTTGGAACATTCTTAAAAAGAAGGAACGCTAAGCAACAGGTGAGCTCAGCAACACCAAAAGACCCGGAAGACCACGGAAAACAACTGTGGTGAATGACCGAATAATTATTTCCCTGGTGAAGAAAACATCTTTCACAACAGTTGGCCAGATCAAGAACTCTCTCCGGAAGGTAGGTCTATGTGTGTCAAAGTCAACAATCAAGAGAAGACTTCAACAGAGTGAATACAGAGGGTTCACCACAAGATGTAAACCATTGGTGAGCCTCAAAAACAGGAAGGCCAGATTAGAGTTTGCCAAACGACATCTAAAAAAGCCTTCACAGTTCTGGAACAACATCCTATGGACAACTTGTACCAGAATGATGGGAAGAGAATGGCCTCATGCACACGACCGTTGATTTATTCCGTGTCCGTTGTTCAGTTTTTCGTGATTTTCTGCGGACCCATTGTCTTTAAATGGGTCAGTTGAAAACTCGGCTAATGCACCGTTTGCCATCCGCGTCTGTGATCCGTGGTTCCAGTCCGTCAAAAAAATATAACCTGTCCTATTTTTTCCTATTTTTTCACGGAAAACGGTTTGCGGACCCATTCAAGTCAATGGGACCTTGGTAAAACACGGAGGCACACAAGATTGTCATCCGCGTTAGTTTTTTTCCTATCATTTGCAAGGCAAACTTGACAGATTTTTTTTTACTTTCCTTCATGTCTGGTGATCCTCCAAAAATAAAGGAAGACACACGGAAACAAAAACGGAAACGGATCACGGAACAACGGAACCCCATTTTGCAGAACGGAACACAACAACGGTCGTGTGCATGAGGCCTATGGAGAAGGAAAGGAACTGCGCATGATCCTAAGCATACCACCTCATCGGTGAAGCATGGTGGTGGCAGTGTCATGGCGTGGGGATGTATGGCTACCAATGGAACTGGTTCTTTTGTATTTATTGAGGATGTGACTGCTGACAAAAGCAGCAGGATGAATTCTGAAGTGTTTCGGGCAATATTATCTGCTCATATTCAGCCAAATGCTTCAGAATTCATTGGACGGCGCTTCACAGTGCAGATGGACAATGACCCGAAGCATACTGCAAAAGCAACCAAAGAGTTTTTTAAGGGAAAGAAGTGGAATGTTATGCAATGGCCAAGTCAATCACCTGACCTGAATCCGATTGAGCATGCATTTCACTTGCTGAAGACAAAACTAAAGGGAAAATGCCCCAAGAACAAGCAGCAACTGAAGACAGTTGCAGTAGAGGCCTGGCAGAGCATCACCAGGGATGAAACCCAGCGCCTGGTGATGTCTATGCGTTCCAGACTTCAGGCTGTAATTGACTGCAAAGGATTTTCAACCAAGTCTTAAAAAGTGAAAGTTTGATTTATGATTATTATTCTGTCCCATTACTTTTGGTTCCTTAACAAGTGGGAGGCACATATGCAAACTGTTGTAATTCCTACACCGTTCACCTGATTTGGATGTAAATACCCTCAAATTAAAGCTGACAGTCTGCAGTTAAAGCACATCTTGTTAGTTTCATTTCAAATCCATTGTGGTGGTGTATAGAGCCAAAAATGTTAGAATTGTGTCGATGTCCCAATATTCATGGACCTGACTGTATATATGAGTTCACATAGGTCGGCTTCCTGAACACATTTGTCAAGATGGAACCATCTACCCCCCTCTAGAGTTGAACCTCCAAATATTCGACAGTATCCTTATAGAATTTATATGTCTATATATGTTCCTAGTATTATAATTCAACAATCCCAAAAATTCCCGCAGATCATGAACACGCGTCATGACTAGAGATGAGCGAATTTTTAAAAAAATTCTATTTGCCGGTTCTCCAAATTTTTGGGGAAAAATTAGCTTTGATCCAAATTAATTTGCGGTGCATTAAGATAAAAAAAAACTGCTATTTCCTGGCTGCAGAGAGCCTTTATAGTGGTGTAGAACACTGTGCCTTGCAGGAACACGCATAGGGAGTCTGCTGTAGTAATATAATACTGTGAGTAAGTATGACATGCAGATGACAGGGGTCACTCTTAGAATTGCTGCATACTTCACTTATTTGGGCAGTCACGGGGCCAAAACTGACCAAATAACTGAAGTATCAACTCAGCCTTACAGGTCGATGTTAGTGTCAAGAAGAAGCGCACTCCTTTTACACCCTCGTCAGCTGATTCCACATAGATGTCTACAGAACCTGTTCTATTACACACTTATACAAGTAGAGCCCCCCCCTGACAGAGTGGAGAGGATGTCAGCAGTAAGTTTGTGTTGACGTCACTGATTAATTTGCCCTTCCTCTGATCCGTTAGAACAATTACCCACAAAAAAACTGATTTTGTCTGTGGAGCATCTGCCTTCACTCGGTCAGCATTTGCTCAATAATCCATCAGTATTGCTGATGCCAAAGAAAAACCAGGACTGAATCCAAAACAGAGATGACACATGAATGGAATATTTGCATGTCTTCTGTGTTTTGTACCCACTCATAATGTCAGCCAGACCGAAAGGCAAAATAGTGGCCCAGTCATAAAGTGGGGAGGGTGGGAACAGCATGAGAAGTTCACAGAGTGGACGTATGACATATTGATGAGGTGGAAACAGCATGAGGAGACACAGAAAGGCCCATTGGCAGAGTGTGGAAGTGGCTGCAACAGCAGCAGCATCAGGAGGATACCACAGAGTGGCAAGGTGACATAGGGTGGAGATGGCAGCAGCAGCATCATCATCACCACAGAGTAGCAAAGTGACAAAATGTGGATATGGCAGCAGCAGCAGGACGATACCACAGAGTGGCAAGGTGACATAGTGTGGAGATGGCAGCAGCAGCATCAGGAGATTACAGAGTGGCAAGGTGACATAATGTGGAGATGGCCACAGCAGCAGCAGGAGGATACCACATAGTGGCAAGGTGACATAGTGTGGATATAGCAGCAGCTTTAGGAGACCACAGAGTGGCAAGGTGACATAGCTCAGAGATGGCAGCAGCAGCTGCGTCAGGAGACCACAAAGTGACCCAGTGACAGAGTGGGGCGGTGAGTGGCAATACGAGTACCCGCTGATGAAGGTGGCCGGAAGAAAGATCACTTGGCATCAGATGTGTGGCATCAGGCGGGTAGCAGCAACAGAGTAGTAGCTGAGGCAGGTAGTGAGAAGAAACAGGTCTCTTTTATCAAAGTGTTGGTGTGGCACCATGGATGATCTAATCTGATGCATCAGGAATTGGTGGTTGGAAATCCTGGCTTATCCACTTCTGATTCATCTTGACAAAGGTCAGTCTCTCCACATTTTGGGTGTACAGGCTAGTTCTTCTTGGGGTAACTATGGCCCCCGCCGCACTATGCCTAATTTTTGGGGCCTGTACTCCAGTGGCCTACAGTAAAAATTTTATCCAGTGACCGCCTAATGTACCTTCAGTCACATCATCACAAGTTCTTTTCTGTCAGGTGAATGCCTAATTTTTGGGGCCTGTACTCCCGTGGCCTAAAATAAAAAATTTCTAGGCTCCAGCAGGGGGAACATTTTTGAGAGTTTCCCTTTAAGATGCATAAAAATGGCCCCTGATTAAACTACATATTTTTTGTGTGAATTTTTGCCAATGACCCCCCTCTGGTATGCCACTGTCCATGTTTTGGGACTATTTGTGCACTTCTAGTAAGTATTTGGTGGTTGAAAATATGACCTGAAGGTTTTTCAGGTTCGCCTGTCATTAAAGTCAATTGGGCCCGCCGCAAACGCGCGGTTCGTGAACATTTGACCACGAACGAGCGTTCGTGAAACGTCCCAGCCGATGTTCGTCCATCACTACTGGTGAGTAGTTTTTTCACTATGCAGGTGAAGAAATCTGCTCATCAGCGACTCTAGACTTAGGCTCCTGGCGCTGCTGTCACTTGCGATGAAGTCGAAGATAGAGTCAACCAATCAAGAACTGCTGGGTTGCTGGTCAAGACACGACCGCTAGATGACACTGGGAGCTAAGGCCTCTCAAAGTGACCACTGCTGCCATGCCCCCTTACTCTGCTGCAACCTCTGCTTGCACCAGAAACATTCAGGCCTCTGCCACTCCTCTGTGCATGGCCTGTCACTTCTCTGTCTGACATACTTGTAGCTGAACAAAACAGATGGAAATTAAAACACCCCTAAAAGCGACAAATATATTTTTCTTTTTATACTGAAATATGACCTGAATATACGCTTTGACCAGAAAAAACTTAAAGAGAACCTGTCACCTGGATTTGGGGTATAGAGCTAAGGACATGGGTTGCTAGATGGTTGCTAGCACATCCGCAATACCCAGTCCCCATAGCTGTGTGTGCTTTTATTGTGTAAAAAAAATGATTTCATACATATGCAAATTAACCTGAGATGAGTCAGAGCTTGAAAATATGACTCTTCTCTGGTCACACAAGTAAGATATGACTCTCTTTTATGTTAATTTGCATAAAAGGCGGGAAGTAAAAAATGCATAATACTTATTGAATTAGTCTGCAAATGAAATTAAAAGTGTAATTTATATGTTTAGGGGAACACAATGAACATTTAGAAATGCTCAGTGAGGGTAGCATAGTAGAGGTGACAGGTTCCCTTTAAAGAGTGAAGTGCGTATATATTTTTCGAGTAGTACTGAAATACGCCCCTATGCGCTTTCACCAGAAATAACTGCAGCAGTGAACTAAGAATATATATTTCTTGTTGGACTGAAATAACCCACTATACGCTTTGACCAGAATGAAAGAGTGAAGTGCATATATAATTTTCTTGAAGTACTGAAATACACCCCTATATACTTTCACTAGAAATAACTACAGAAGTGACCTGAGACTATATTTTTCTTGTTGGACTGAAATAGGTCACTATACGCTTTGAAAAATAACTGAAATAAAGTGGCCTGAATGGGAGGAAATGCTCAAAAACCCCAAACACTGTGGCATGTTTACAACTGGGGGAGCAATTCCTCCGCATGTGATCCGTTGCTAACAGCAATCCCCAGCAAAAATGCATACAATGGAGGAAGTCGGCAGTGGACCACATGCACCACAAAAGCATCCTACACAAGATGGGATAATGTGTGGATGCAAATATAAAAATGCATAAATCACTGCGAAAGGTGCACCACAATGATATGCAACTGACAACACTGGCTAATCCCTCAAGCTGATGTTAAGAACTGAGACTTTAGCCAATGTATTCCTTTTAGGAACACATCAGAGCCCTTTTGCACCACCGTCAAGGTATCTCAGCTTGGCATTGGTTCTTCCTACGGTGCGTGAACATGGTCTGAGAGGTGCTAAGATACAACATACAGCCAAACTCCTACATACCTCAATATTTCAGTTATTTTTCTTGATATGTTTAGAATGTGCCATTGTGTACTGCTGGTAGCATTCTGTTGCACCTGGTAGCCTGTGTCACATGGCCTGTTATAGGCGGGGCTTGCAGCCTTATCATCTCTCCCACTACCTGAGTGATTTCACTATGGAGGTATGTGGGAGCTTGGCTGTAAGTTGTATCTTAGTACCTCTCAGACAGTGTTCACACACCGTAGGGAGTCTAGTGGTAGGAACCCATGCCACGCTGAGATATCTTGACGTGTTCCTGACAGGAATACATTGACCAAAGTCTCAGTTCTTAACATCAGCTTGAGGGATTAGCCAATGTTGTCAGTTGCATATCATTGTGGTGCACCTTTCGCAGTGATTTATGCACTATACGCTTTGACCCAAAAAAAATTTAAGAGTGAAGTGCGTGTATATATTTCTCATTTTTTACCGAAATATGCCCCTATATGCTTTCACTGGAAATAACTGCAGAAGTGACCTGAGAATATATTTTTCTTGTTGGACTGAAATAGGCCGCTATAAGCTTTGACCAGAACAAAATTAAAGAGCGAAGTGTGTATATATTTTTCTTGTAGTTCTAAAATACGCTCCTATACGCTTTCACCAGAAATAACTGCAACAGTGCAGTGTGTATATATTTTTCTTTTTTTTATGAAATACGCCCCTATACGCTTTCAACAGAAATAACTGCAGAAGTGACCTGAGAATATATTTTTCTTGTTGTACTGAACTATGCCCCATACGCTTTCAACAGAAATAACTGCAACAGTGCAGTGCGTATATATATATATATATTTTTTACTGTAATATGCCCCTATGCGCTTTCAACAGAATTAACTGCAGAAGTGAACTGAGAATACATTTTTCTTATAGTACTGAAATACGCCCCTATACGCTTTCACCAGAAATAACTGCAGAAGTGACCTGAGAATATATATATTTTTTGTTGGATTGAAATAGGCCACTATACGCTTTCACCAGAAAACAATTAAAGAGTGAAGTGCATATATATTTTTCTGGTAGTACTGAAATACGCATTGAATACGCGCTAACCAAATGGTTTAAACAAACGTCTAGATTAGATCCTGCAGCAATAATCCATACACTATTATCCAAGTGCAAAGAATTATCCAAGTGCAAAAAATTCCCCCTATCTTGGAAACACTCTTAGGGGATCTCTTTCTTCCCCTATTTTTATAACATGACTCCTATTACACTCCACTATATTCCATCAAAATAATTTTGTGTACATCTAGCATATACCCTATGCGTATCCTTTGTTCTTCTTTGCATAGATTTTTATTTTTAACTATGTATGTGTATGGTTTAATGTCTCTTTTGTGTTTTTAATTTTTTTATTTTCATGAGAAGAACTTTTTGAAGGAGTGGCACCTTTTCCAGGGGGCGGTTGCAGGCCTGTGAAAACAATTAGTGAAAACAGGTGCACCCTCCCCTTTAAAAGGTCTCATTTTTTTATGTCTTACTGTGTCATGAGGAAGGGCTGGAATTTTCTCTGGTAGCCCGAAACGCGTAGACAAGACTGCTATTTTTGTAAATTGATGGATGAGATTTTACCGCAAGCAAAATAAATTTATATTCCTTTATCAAAGTGGAGCTGGATTCCTTCAAACCCCTTTTTCGCATACAGCTGCCCGTTACTTGACTTGGGTTATCCGTGCTCACAGCTGAAGGAGGGGCAGGTGAGAGCTGCTGAACTTTCCTTTTTCCTGAAATACGCCCTTATACGCTTTCACCAGAAATAAGTGCAACAGTGCAGTGCGTATATATTTTTCATTTTTTTACTGAAATACTCCCCTATACGCTTTCACCAGAAATAACTGCAGAGGTGAAATGCGTATATATTTTTCTTGTTGTACTGAATAAGATACTAAGATATAAGCCACTAAAGGCTTTTCAACATAACACTTGCAGCCCAATAACAAAAAGCTTAAATGACAGAGCTGTATAATGGCTATTTTGATCCCCAAATAATCGTTCCCTGAACTTGTAAATGACTTTCCTTTCAATGTCCCTAGCACCTTCTGGAGTCTCTACCTGCACTAAGATGCTGTAAAATGATTCCTCCCTATCCTTTCCCTGCATTTTCCACAATCGTTTTTCCAATTTCTGTCCCTAGCGCCTTCACACGTCTGTCACTGCACTCTGAAAGCTGGAAAATGTCTGACTGTAAGATGGCCGACGTATTTATAGAGCTGTGACATCACAGGGCTGGCTGCTGATTGGCTGCATGCAAGCATGTCAATCTGGTGATCCTCACCCTCCCAGAGTTTTTTGCCCCATATCCTCAGTCCTCACACGTGTAGCCACCATTTTAGGAAAATTGCGATTCGTTAACACAAAGCGCGAGGAAATTCGCATTAGTTGCAAATCGAATTTTTTATGAAATTCTAAACGAATTCCACTTCGGCAGCTTTCATTCGCTCATCTCTAGTCATGACCTCTGCTTCCGCTGAAGCTGACGGCACCACCAATGCCGGTCAAGTTTCCTGATGTAATTCTGGAAGCCAAAGCTAGAAGTCAATCATTAAAGGAGAGGAAGTATAAAAGACAGATATGACATCTCCTCTTTTTTTTTTATTCACTACTAGTTTTGGCTTTCAAAACTGCATGCAGAAACCTTACCGTGTGGTTGTACCCTAAGAGCTGACTCAACAGCGACGCCACACTGGGGAGGAAATAGGACCCTGCTGCAAAGGGCCTAAGCCTAAAAATAATGGTGCTGTTTGGCCATCTGTGGCTGGCTTCAGATAAAGACCGGGTGGGAGAAGAAGATAGAGGACGTAATCTGCCAATGACGCTCCAAAGCAATACCCTTCATTGGTGCTTTTATATGTTTTGTTCGGGAGAATCTCTGATTGTCCAGAATATGGACAGTTAAAAACCATCTGAATAAAGCCTTCGAAAGGATCAGTTCTAGTTTTAACATTCAAGAGAATCTCTTTTGGCATAAGCAGCTCCCGTGCTTCCTTTTAAAGGGAGCTTGGACTTGGTGTTTTTAAAATCAACTTTTACAATAATGGTAAAAAATGTAAATAAATCAAAAATTTATAATTAATAGAAATCGTTCTCAGTCGTCAGCGGGTAGAAGCCTGTTCAGTTGTACGCAGCTTTCAGCTACATGAATATATTGCCAAAAATAGAATTCTTCTGGAATAGATCAGCAGGAGGAGTCCCTCGCAGCCTAGAGGCAGGTAACCATACATGAGGCGCTTAGACGTTTTGAAGGAACAGAACATGTTCCTTTTCACATCAGTCAGATGTAGTTATGAGTGTTTGAGAAATTACCTGGAGACTAAATGCTAAGAAGCAAAATGCGAGGTGAATTCAGAAACAAATAAAATGAGCTCTGCACAGCTGTAATAACTTTTTTAGGCCTCATGCACACGAACGTTGTTTTGGTCCGCATCCGAGCCGCAGTTTTAGCGTCTCGGATGGGGAACCATTCACTTTAATGGGGCGGCAAAAGATGCGGACAGAACTCTGTGTGCTTTCCGCATCCGTTGCTCAGTTCCGTTTGGGGTGCTGTATTAAGACATGACACAGAACCAGTTTATTGTTAAAAGGGTTGTCTGTAATTTTCAAAAATTACCATCATTCACTACTTAAAAGGGTTTTCTGAGACTCAGATCTTTCCTCAGGATAGATCATCAATATCAGATTAGTGGGGGTCTGACAACCAGCACTCTTACTGATCATCTGTGTCCGGCATCCACCAGCATCAACAAGAATATAGTGGATGGAGCCAAAAGCAGAAGGCGCCATTCATATAGTGGATGGAGCCACGGATCGTTATTTGCGGGCAATAATAGGACATGTTCTATGTTTAAACGGAAATACAGAAATACGGAAACGGAATGCATACGGAGCACCTTCGGGTTTTTTTGTGGATCCATTGAAATGAATGGTTCTGTATACGGTCCGTATACGGAGCGCAAAAAACGGAGCGCAAACGGAAAGAAAAAACGTTTGTGTGCAGGAGGCCTAAGGCCTATTGCACACAACTTTATGGCTTTTTCAGTGTTTTGGGGTCCGCAAAAAAACGCATCCGCAAAAATTACGGATGACATCCGTATGCATTCAGTTTTTTGCGGAACGGAATATCTGGCCCCTAATAAAACAGTACTATCCTTGTCCGTTATGCTGACAATAATAGAACATGTTCTATCTTTGAACGGAACGAAAAAACTGAAATACGGAAACAGAATGCATACGGAGTACATTCCGTTTTTTTGCGGACCCATTGAACTGAATGGTTCCGTATACGGAATGCAAAAAACGGAACGGAAACTGAAAAAAAAAGGTTTGTGTGCAAGAGGCCTAAGCCAGTGATATCACATTCATCTGTCACATGGCCTGCGTGCAGCTCAGTTCCATTTACGTGAATGGGCCTGGGCTGCAATATAAAGCACAGCTGCTGTACAATAAATGGAAATGTGCTTGGTATGCTCATCAACTGCGTCACATCCTCGTCAAACAGCTAATTAGCAGTGGTGCTGGGTGTCGGACCCCCACGATCAGATACTGTTGACCAATAGCATTGCTTATCAATATAGGAGCCCCGGAAAAACCCTTTAATTCCTTGAGTTCCAGCGCCGTAAATGTATGGTAGAAGGAGGGATTTTAAATTTGGTGGTTGCTTGTGAGTGAAGAGGGCACCATCCCTGGTGGGTCTCTGCTGTTTTAAACAGCAGAGGCTCAGGGCTAATGTCTTTGACCAGCAATAGTGCTGATTGCATACATTTAACCCTTTAAATGTTGTGGTCAAGTGTGACCACAGCATCTAAGTGCTGAAAAAACAAAATGGGGGGAGCCTTTCCTTCTCTCTAAAATGCTGTGTCACTCTAAAGGGTCTCTTTAGAGATACTCAGCATATTAAAATTGATGACCGTCATCCCGAATTGCCACGCGGTTTTGGGGTATTTAGATGCACAGCATCTAAAGGCTGCATTGACCGTGATCGGCAATATTGCTGCTCGCAGCCATTAGCCATAGCCTTCTGCTGTTTGAAACAGCAGAGCCCCACCAGCTATAGAGCCGGCTGCAGGTGAGAGTGGGTGCCATGCTTAAAGACCATATACGGCACTGGTAGTGAAAGGGTTAAACTCAATGATCCAAGGCAATTTACTTCAGTGGTAGTTGAGCTGCAGTAACCCACTATAGCCACTAAATTTTGAAGAGAGTTTTGCTTCTTCATTTAAAGTGATAATTCAGACACCAGTGTCTACAGGTAACTGCTGATCTGTGGGGATACCCCAATGATGAGGATAGGTCATCATTATTAGGAGCCCAGAAAACGCTTTTGCTATGTTCCTAGGGGACAGTGATGGCCAGTGCGCATTGTTCGCCCGCGAACACATGCAGGCTGCCATCTTTTCTCACAAGTCCGGCGAGCCGGACCAAAATCAAATGCGGTCACCGGGAGCAGGCAGTTCCGAGAACAGCCGCCGGGGGCCTTCATCGGGCTGTTTTTAGAACTGCCTGCTCCCGCTGACTGCATTTGTTTCAGACCGGCTCGCGGCACAGGCACAGTTAAGGGCTTACAATGCGAACTGGCCATTCCTGCTAGGGGATACACAGTTGAGAAGTTTGGCAAAACCTAAATCAGCAACAACAATCCCATATCCTTCTTTGACACAGCAAAAACTTCTGAACCCTTAAAAGGGTATTCTAATTGGGGATAACTGTTAGATTGGTGAGGGGGTCTAATAGCTGAGACCCTAACCGATCATGAGAATAGAGACTCCGTACCCCGTAGAGACCCCCGAAATGAATGGAGGTTGCAGAGTACAGTGCCCTGCTATTTGCAGAACTCACTTAGAGATGATTGAAGCAACAGGGGTGGCAGTGCGAAAGCTTAACCTGCTGCTCTATTAGTTTCATGGACCCCATGGGGTATGGGCAGTGACGTACATACCAGGGTCGCAGGGGTCGCAGTTGCAACCGGGCCCGGCTCTGTGGACCCACCCAGGCCGCTGCAGGGCCCCCGCTGTACTTACATGTAATGGAGCGCTCTGATGGGGCCCGGCATGAAGTACAGTGGCAATTTCGGGCCCCATCAGAGCGCTCCATGCCACCATTACATGTATAATATGTGGGGGTGGGGGCCGAAGGGTCAAGTAAGGGGGGGGGGGGGAAGCGCACTCACTCACACCCGGCCGGCAGTTCAGTTTCTATAGGGAAGCAGGGAAACCTCTCTCCTCCCTGCTTCACTGATCTTCAGAGCTCAGGAGCTCCCCCTGCTGGCCCCAGATCGCGCTGCTGGCTGTGGGAGGAGACCTTAAAGCCCGGCAATCTGCCTCCTCTCATCAGGGAAGAAGGTAAGTATGTGTATTTTTTTTTTCTAACGCTGAAGACTGGGGGCAGGGGGGCAGAGGGGCAGAGGGGGTGGGTGGGTTGATGGGAACAACTAGAGTGAGGGGGCACAAAAGTTAGCATGATGGCATCTCTACTGAGGGGAACCTAATCTGCCATAACTAATTTGAGGGGGGCACCTAATCTGCCATAACTAATTTGAGGGGGCACCTAATGTGGCATAACTACTGTGAGGGGGGCACATATAAAGGCATAACTATGAAGGGGCACATATGAAGGCATAACTACTGTGATGGGGCATGTAATCTGGCATAACCAATGTGAGGGGCACATATGTGGGCATATCTAATGTGAGGGGCACATAATCTGGCATAACCACTCTGAGGGGACACATATCTGGGCATATTTACTTTGAGGGGGCACATAACAGGGCATAAATACTGTGAAGGGGCACAAATTCTGGCATTATTACTGTGAGAGGACACATAATCTGGCATAGCCACTCTGAGGGGGCACATATCTGGGCATATTTACATTGAGGGGGCACATAACCGGGCATAAATACTGTGAAGGGGCACATAATCTAGCATTACTACTGTGAGGGGACACATAATCTTGCATAACCACTCTGAGGGGGCACATATCTGGGCATATTTACTTTGAGGGGGCACATAACCGGGCATAAATACTGTGAAGGGGTACATAATCTGGCATTACTACTGTGAGGGGACACATAATCTGGCATAACCACTCTGAGGTGTCACATATCTGGGCATATTTACTTTGAGGGGGCACATAACCGGGCATAAATACTGTCAAGGGGCACATAATCTGGAATTACTACTGTGAGGGGAAACATAATCTTGCATAACCACTCTGAAGGGGCACATATCTGGGCATATCTACTTTGAGGGGGCACATATCTGGGCATAAATACTGTGAGGGGCACATAATCTGGCATTGCTACTGTGAGGGGCATATAATCTGGCGTTACTAGGTGAGGGGCACATAGTCTGGCATTACTACTGTGAGGGGGCACATAATCTGGCATTAATACTGTGAGGGGACACATAATCTGGCATAACCACTTTGAGGGGGCACATATCTGGGCCTAACTACTGTAAGGGGACACATATTTGGCATAACTACTATGAGGGGGCACATATCTGGGCATAATTACTGTGACAGGAACAAAGGTGGGCATAACTACTGTGAGGGGCCACAAGGTGGGCATTAGTACTGTGTGGTTGCACTTAGGGGAAATGTCCTAGATTACCCTGCTACACATAGGCATGGCTCAGTCTTACAGGCCAGCACAGCGCCCCCTGCTGGTGATTTCACAGCGGCAGTCACCATCCCTTACTTATGTGATTATTCTTTTTTTCTCACCACAGGGACCTTGTTCTGGATCCAGTGGACATCACGCCGACGCCAGCAACACCCTGGATGAGGTAGGACCAGATTTTATTAGGACTGGGTGAGTGTAGCCATGCATTGGGCTTAGGGCTCTTTAACACGAGCGGATCCCGTGCGAGGAATCCGCTGCGTAAATGAGAGCCAAGCCCCGTTCCGGACAGCAGGGACACGGAGCATTAACATGATTGGCAATGCCCTGTGCCTCTCTGTGATCTTTTTACTACAAAATCACAGAGACATAAAGTTGTCACTGTGATTTTGTAGTAAAAAGATCACAGTCAATCATGTTACTGCTCCGTGTCTCTGCTGTCCAGAATGGGGCTTGGCACTCAGTCACGCAGCGGATTACCCGCACGGAAAGAGCCGTTAGTAAGAAAATCTGCCGGTTCTTTGTAAAAATGTTTGCACTGTGGCCCATTACACTATAGTTACAACACTAGTAGGGGCGGTAGTGGGGGGGGGGGAGGCTTGGAGGCAGGTTGGGGGGGGGGGGGCGACGGGGAGGGGGCCCCATAGATCAGTTTTGCACCGGGGCCCCATGGATTGTGTGTACGCCACTGGGTATGGGGTTCCCTTTCTCTTAATCAGTGGGAGTCTCAATGGTAGAACCGCTACTGAACTAATAGATATCCCTTATCCAGTGGATAGTGGATAACCTACTACAGCCGGAATATGACTTTAAGATAGAATCATGGTATTTGTATAAAATGTCCAGATATATTTCTGATTTGTAAGTTCAACTATATAGTACTATAAATATATGTCTTTCTGGTGTTTACAATCTACAAAGCCCCCCTCCCTCCCCCCAAAAAAGTCCCTCACATCCATTTTTGACTATTTAATGGTTTTTAAAATGCCTTATTGAAAATTCATTATTTCTGAGAATCCAGGCACACATGACTGATTCATCATTCTGCAATAGGTTTCTATATTTTATCCCAAGAACAGCATTTCGCCATATCTCGGATAACAAATAATGAGGTTATCCACCTTTGATCAACCTCTATTAAAAATTAATTTGATGATATGTTTAGTAAACACTCCGAACCCTTACTTTCTTTACCTAAACTCAAGTGCTGTAGGCACTGTATGATTAGCCTGTCACTACTGTATTTTTGAAGGCCTGCAATGTTTGCTTGGCGTTCAGGGGCCACAGAAGTGAAAACAACCATAAAGGCTACATTCACACGTCAGTATTTTTCTATATCCCGAATTTCGGTCCGTTTTTTGCGGATCCGTTGTTTCTGAAAATGTTTCCGTATGTCATCCGTTTTTTGCGGATCCGTTGTTTCTGAAAATGTTTCCGTATGTCATCCGTATGTCATCCGTTTTTTGCGGATCCGCAAAAAAAGGAAACATGTATAAATTTCAATAAGCAAATAAAGTTGTTTGGATTTCTTTGAAAAAAAATTGAAAAAAAAAAAGTTTCTGTTTGCAGGATTTAATTTCCAGGAACGGAATCCGCATAAAACGGATGACATACGTAATGACATACGAATGTCTTCCGTTTTTTGCGGATCCATTGACTTTGTATTGTACCAGGATCCGATTTTTACGGAAAAGAATAGGACATGTTTTATATTTTTTCGGACATGCGGAACGGAACAACGGAAACGGACAGCACACATTGTGCTGTCCGATTTTTTTCAGGACCCATTGAAAATGAATGGGTCCAGATCTGGTCCAGATCTGTTCCGCAAAAAACGGAACAGATCAGGAAAGAAAAAACGGACGTGTGAATGGACCCTAACACTGTCATTTTCCATCACAAACATATATTCAGGAAGATTTTGCGTAACCTTACAAATGCCAATAGATAAAAGGAAAATTACATAAAAAATGATAAATCATACAATGCTAATACAGTGATTTACCTAAATATCGTTAAGGGGTATGTACAGTCGTGGCCAAAAGTTTTGAGAATGACACAAATATTAGTTTTCACAAAGTTTGTTGCTAAACTGCTTTTAGATCTTGGTTGTTTCTGTGATGTAGTGAAATATAATTACACGCACTTCATACTTTTCAAAGGCTTTTATCGACAATTACATGACATTTATACAAAGAGTCAGTATTTGCAGTGTTGGCCCTTCTTTTTCAGGACCTCTGCAATTCGACTGGGCATGCTCTCAATCAACTTCTGGGCCAATTCCTGACTGATAGCAACTAGAGTTGAGCGAACACCTGGATGTTCGGGTTCGAGAAGTTCGGCCGAACATCCCGGAAATGTTCGGGTTCGGGATCCGAACCCGATCCGAACTTCGTCCCGAACCCGAACCCCATTGAAGTCAATGGGGACCCGAACTTTTCGGCACTAAAAAGGCTGTAAAACAGCCCAGGAAAGAGCTAGAGGGCTGCAAAAGGCAGCAACATGTAGGTAAATCCCCTGCAAACAAATGTGGATAGGGAAATGAATTAAAATAAAAATTAAATAAATAAAAATTAACCAAAATCAATTGGAGAGAGGTTCCATAGCAGAGAATCTGGCTTCCCGTCACCCACCACTGGAACAGTCCATTCTCAGATATTTAGGCCCCGGCACCCAGGCAGAGGAGAGAGGTCCCGTAACAGAGAATCTGTCTTCATGTCAGCAGAGAATTAGTCTGCATGTCATAGCAGAGAATGAGGCTTCACGTCAGCCACCACTGCAACAGTCCATTGGCATATATTTAGGCCCAGCACCCAGGCAGAGGAGAGAGGTCCCGTAACAGACAATCTGGCTTCATGTCAGCAGAGAATCAGTCTGCATGTCATAGCAGAGAATCAGGCTTCACGTCACCCACCACTGCAACAGTCCATTGTCATAAATTTAGGCCCAGCACTAGTGTTGAGCGGCATGTCCCATATTCGAATTCGCGAAATTTTGTGAATATTCGAAAGAATATTCGTAAAATATTCGCGATTATTCAAATTCGTTATTATTTCGCATATGCGATAATTCGAATTTTCGCATCGCATAATACATATGCTATGCAAAATTCACATGTGCGCTAATGAAATCGCCTTACGAAGATTCGCAACTCAATTCAATCACTAATGTATGAATGCAATGCCCTTTGCCTCTGTTCTGGGACAAGTGTAGATATTCGCATGTGCGCTAATAAAATCGCCTTACGAAGATTCGCACCTCAATCACTTTCTAGGGAATGTGAGACTTTTGGGAATCAATCGAGATACAGTGGGGGGTGATGACAGTAGTTGACAGAGTACAGATCAATGTAATCTGTAAGGTGGAAAGTAAAATAAAAAATACGAATATTCGTAAATCGAATTTTACGAAGTTCTACGTATTCGCGAATATGGTGCTATACTATATGAATGCACAGGCCTTTGCCTCTCTGTTCTGGGGACA
This sequence comes from Bufo gargarizans, assembly GCF_014858855.1. Classification (NCBI taxonomy): domain Eukaryota; kingdom Metazoa; phylum Chordata; class Amphibia; order Anura; family Bufonidae; genus Bufo; species Bufo gargarizans. The sequence continues at coordinate 22,578,506 of NC_058082.1, read as the reverse complement.
AGTGTAGATATTTGCATTTGCGTTAATAAAATCGCCTTACGAAGATTCGCAGCTCAATTCAATCACTAATGTATGAATGCAAAGCCCTTTGCCTCTGTTCTGGGACAAGTGTAGATATTCGCATGTGCGCTAATAAAATCGCCTTACGAAGATTCGCAACTCAATTCACTAATGTATGAATGCAAAGCCCTTTGCCTCTGTTCTGGGACGTGCCGATATTCGCATGTGCGCTAATAAAATCGCCTTACGAAGATTCGCGCCTCAATCACTTTCTAGGCAATGTGAGTAAGATCTGAGCTGTTGGACCTTTGGGAAACAATCAATTATATGTGTACTGTAATTTTGTGGGGGGGGGGGGGGAAAGAAAAAACGAATATTCGTTTTTACGAATATATAGCACTATATTCGAAATATTCGCGAAATCGCGAAGTTGCGATATTCGCGAAAAAAATTTGCTTTTCGAATATTCGCGCTCAACACTACCCAGCACCCAGGCAGAGGAGAGAGGTCCCGTAACAGACAATCTGGCTTCATGTCAGCAGAGAATCAGTCTGCATGTCATAGCAGAGAATGAGGCTTCACGTCAGCCACCACTGCAACAGTCCATTGGCATATATTTAGGCCCAGCACCCAGGCAGAGGAGGGAGGTCCCGTAACAGACAATCTGGCTTCATGTCAGCAGAGAATCAGTCTTCATATCATAGCAGAGAATCAGGCTTCACGTCAGCCACCACTGTAAGAGTCCATTGGCATATATTTAGGCCCAGCACACACACAGGCAGAGGAGAGAGGTCCCGTAACAGAGAATCTGTCTTCATGTCAGCAGAGAATCAGTCTGCATGTCATAGCAGAGAATGAGGCTTCACGTCACCCACCACTGCAACAGTCCATTGGCATATATTTAGGCCCAGCACACACACAGGCAGAGGAGAGAGGTCCCGTAACAGAGAATCTGTCTTCATGTCAGCAGAGAATCAGTCTGCATGTCATAGCAGAGAATGAGGCTTCACGTCAGCCACCACTGCAACAGTCCATTGGCATATATTTAGGCCCAGCACCCAGGCAGAGGAGGGAGGTCCCGTAACAGAGAATCTGTCTTCATGTCAGCAGAGAATTAGTCTGCATGTCATAGCAGAGAATGAGGCTTCACGTCAGCCACCACTGCAACAGTCCATTGGCATATATTTAGGCCCAGCACACACACAGGCAGAGGAGAGAGGTCCCGTAACAGAGAATCTGGCTTCATGTCAGCAGAGAATCAGTCTGCATGTCATAGCAGAGAATGAGGCTTCACGTCAGCCACCACTGCAACAGTCCATTGGCATATATTTAGGCCCAGCACACACACAGGCAGAGGAGAGAGGTCCCGTAACAGAGAATCTGGCTTCATGTCAGCAGAGAATCAGTCTGCATGTCATAGCAGAGAATGAGGCTTCACGTCAGCCACCACTGCAACAGTCCATTGGCATATATTTAGGCCCAGCACCCAGGCAGAGGAGAGAGGTCCCGTAACAGACAATCTGGCTTCATGTCAGCAGAGAATCAGTCTGCATGTCATAGCAGAGAATCAGGCTTCACGTCAGCCACCACTGCAACAGTCCATTGTCATAAATTTAGGCCCAGCACCCAGGCAGAGGAGAGAGGTCCCGTAACAGACAATCTGGCTTCATGTCAGCAGAGAATTAGTCTGCATGTCATAGCAGAGAATCAGGCTTCATGTCAGCCACCACTGCAACAGTCCATTGGCATATATTTAGGCCTAGCACACAGGCAGAGGAGAGGTTCATTCAACTTTGGGTAGCCTCGCAATATAATGGTAAAATGAAAATAAAAATAGGATTGAATGAGGAAGTGCCCTGGAGTCCAATAATATATGGTTATGGGGAGGTAGTTAATGTCTAATCTGGACAAGGGACGGACAGGTCCTGTGGGATCCATGCCTGGTTCATTTTTATGAACGTCAGCTTGTCCACATTGGCTGTAGACAGGCGGCTGCGTTTGTCTGTAATGACGCCCCCTGCCGTGCTGAATACACGTTCAGACAAAACGCTGGCTGCCGGGCAGGCCAGCACCTCCAAGGCATAAAAGGCTAGCTCTGGCCACGTGGACAATTTAGAGACCCAGAAGTTGAATGGGGCCGAACCATCAGTCAGTACGTGGAGGGGTGTGCACACGTACTGTTCCACCATGTTAGTGAAATGTTGCCTCCTGCTAACACGTTGCGTATCAGGTGGTGGTGCAGTTAGCTGTGGCGTGTTGACAAAAGTTTTCCACATCTCTGCCATGCTAACCCTGCCCTCAGAGGAGCTGGCCGTGACACAGCTGCCTTGGCGACCTCTTGCTCCTCCTCTGCCTTGGCCTTGGGCTTCCACTTGTTCCCCTGTGACATTTGGGAATGCTCTCAGTAGCGCGTCTACCAACGTGCGCTTGTACTCGCGCATCTTCCTATCACGCTCCAGTGCAGGAAGTAAGGTGGGCACATTGTCTTTGTAGCGTGGATCCAGCAGGGTGGCAACCCAGTAGTCCGCACAGGTTAAAATGTGGGCAACTCTGCTGTCGTTGCGCAGGCACTGCAGCATGTAGTCGCTCATGTGTGCCAGGCTGCCCAGGGATAAGGACAAGCTGTCCTCTGTGGGAGGCGTATCGTCATCGTCCTGCCTTTCCCCCCAGCCACGCACCAGTGATGGACCCGAGCTGCGTTGGGTGCCACCCCGCTGTGACCATGCTTCATCCTCATCCTCCTCCACCTCCTCCTCATCCTCGTCCTCCTCGTCCTCCAGTAGTGGGCCCTGGCTGGCCACATTTGTACCTGGCCTCTGCTGTTGCCAAAAACCTCCCTCTGAGTCACTTCGAAGAGACTGGCCTGAAAGTGCTAAAAATGACCCCTCTTCCTCCTCCTCCTCCTCCTCCTCCTGGGCCACCTCCTCTTCCATCATCGCCCTAAGTGTTTTCTCAAGGAGACATAGAAGTGGTATTGTAACGCTGATAACGGTGTCATCGCCACTGGCCATGTTGGTGGAGTACTCGAAACAGCGCAACAGGGCACACAGGTCTCGCATGGAGGCCCAGTCATTGGTGGTGAAGTGGTGCTGTTCTGTAGTGCGACTGACCCGTGCGTGCTGCAGCTGAAACTCCACTATGGCCTGCTGCTGCTCGCACAGTCTGTCCAGCATGTGCAAGGTGGAGTTCCACCTGGTGGGCACGTCGCATATGAGGCGGTGAGCGGGAAGGCCGAAGTTACGCTGTAGCGCAGACAGGCGAGCAGCAGCAGGATGTGAACGCCGGAAGCGCGAACAGACGGCCCGCACTTTATGCAGCAGCTCTGACATGTCGGGGTAGTTGTGAATGAACTTCTGCACCACCAAATTCAGCACATGCGCCAAGCAAGGGATGTGCGTCAAATTGGCTAGTCCCAGAGCTGCAACGAGATTTCGCCCATTATCACACACCACCAGGCCGGGCTTGAGGCTCACCGGCAGCAACCACTCGTCGGTCTGTTGTTCTATACCCCGCCACAACTCCTGTGCGGTGTGGGGCCTGTCCCCCAAACATATGAGTTTCAGAATGGCCTGCTGACGTTTACCCCGGGCTGTGCTGAAGTTGGTGGTGAAGGTGTGTGGCTGACTGGATGAGCAGGTGGAAGAAGAGGAGGAGGAAGCCGAGAAGGAGGAGGTGGCAACAGGAGGCAAAGAATGTTGCCCTGCGATCCTTGGCGGCGGAAGGACGTGCGCCAAACAGCTCTCCGCCTGGGGCCCAGCTGCCACTACATTTACCCAGTGTGCAGTTAGGGAGATATAGCGTCCCTGGCCGTGCTTACTGGTCCACGTATCTGTGGTTAGGTGGACCTTGCCACAGATGGCGTTGCGCAGTGCACACTTGATTTTATCGGATACTTGGTTGTGCAGGGAAGGCACGGCTCTCTTGGAGAAGTAGTGCCGGCTGGGAACAACATACTGTGGGACAGCAAGCGACATGAGCTGTTTGAAGCTGTCTGTGTCCACCAGCCTAAATGACAGCATTTCATAGGCCAGTAGTTTAGAAATGCTGGCATTCAGGGCCAGGGATCGAGGGTGGCTAGGTGGGAATTTACGCTTTCTATCAAATGTTTGTGAGATGGAGAGCTGAACGCTGGCGTGTGACATGGTTGAGACGCTTGGTGACGGAGGTGGTGGTGGTGGTGTTGGTGGTACATCCCCTGTTTGCTGGGCGGCAGGTGCCAACGTTCCTCCAGAGGCGGAGGAAGAGGCCGAGGCGGCAGCAGCAGAATAGGCCGAGGCGGCAGCAGCAGAAGAGGTAGCAGGGGGAGCCTGAGTGACTTCCTTGGTTTTAAGGTGTTTACTCCACTGCAGTTCATGCTTTGCATGCAGGTGCCTGGTCATGCAGGTTGTGCTCAGGTTCAGAACGTTAATGCCTCGCTTCAGGCTCTGATGGCACAGCGTGCAAACCACTCGGGTCTTGTCGTCAGCACATTGTTTGAAGAAGTGCCATGCCAGGGAACTCCTTGAAGCTGCCTTTGGGGTGCTCGGTCCCAGATGGCGGCGGTCAGTAGCAGGCGGAGTCTCTTGGCGGCGGGTGTTCTGCTTTTGCCCACTGCTCCCTCTTTTGCTACGCTGTTGGCTCGGTCTCACCACTGCCTCTTCCTCCGAACTGTGAAAGTCAGTGGCACGACCTTCATTCCATGTGGGGTCTAGGACCTCATCGTCCCCTGCATCGTCTTCCACCCAGTCTTGATCCCTGACCTCCTGTTCAGTCTGCACACTGCAGAAAGACGCAGCAGTTGGCACCTGTGTTTCGTCATCATCAGAGACATGCTGAGGTGGTATTCCCATGTCCTCATCATCAGGAAACATAAGTGGTTGTGCGTCAGTGCATTCTATGTCTTTCACCGCTGGGGAAGGGCTAGGTGGATGCCCTTGGGAAACCCTGCCAGCGGAGTCTTCAAACAGCATAAGAGACTGCTGCATAACTTGAGGCTGAGACAGTTTCCCTGGTATGCATGGGGGTGATGTGACAGACTGATGGGGTTGGTTTTCAGGCGCCATCTGTGCGCTTTCTGCAGAAGACTGGGTGGGAGATAATGTGAACGTGCTGGATCCACTGTCGGCCACCCAATTGACTAATGCCTGTACCTGCTCAGGCCTTACCATCCTTAGAACGGCATTGGGCCCCACCATATATCGCTGTAAATTCTGGCGGCTACTGGGACCTGAGGTAGTTGGTACACTAGGACGTGTGGATGTGGCAGAACGGCCACGTCCTCTCCCAGCACCAGAGGGTCCACTAACACCACCACGACCATGTCCACGTCCGCGTCCCTTACTAGATGTTTTTCTCATTGTTATGGTTCACCACAACAACAAATATATTATTTGGCCCAATGTATTGTATTCAAATTCAGCGGGATATAAATTTGAGGCCTAGTATTTAGGCGCTGGGTGACCGGTATGGATTTAGTGACAGAATTAGACTTGGAAATGCACAGAAGCGTGTGTGTGAAGTTATTCTGAATGACCCTATGTGCACCTTCAATATGATCTACCCTTTTAGGGATAGATTTCAAATAGCTCTGATATAGCAGAAACGACTAAATTATGAAATTGCTAAATTGGGAATTGTATTTCAACCCAGAACAAAAAATGTGCTTTGACGGACACTAAATAACTTTCCCAGCCACAACAGGACAGCGGTAACGAGAGATTTAGCGGGATATAAATTTGAGGCCTAGTATTTAGGCGCTGGGTGACAGGTATGGGTTTAGTGACAGAATTAGATTTGGAAATGCACAGTAGCGGGTGTGTGAAGTTATTCTGAATGACCCTATGTGCACCTTGAATATTATATACCCTTTTAGGGATAGATTTCAAATAGCTCTGATATAGCAGAAACCACTAAATTATGAAATTGCTAAATTGGGAATTGTATTTCAACCCAGAACAAGAAATGTGCTTGAACGGACACTAAATAACTCGCCCAGCTACAGCACTAAGGACAGATTTAGCGGGATATAAATTTGAGGCCTAGTATTTAGGCGCTGGGTGACAGGTATGGGTTTAGTGCCAGAATTAGACTTGGAAATACACAGTAGCGGGTGTGTGTGAAGTTATTCTGAATGACCCAATGTGCACCTTGAATATTATATACCCTTTTAGGGATAGATTTCAAATAGCTCTGATATAGCAGAAACCACTAAATTATGAAATTGCTAAATTGGGAATTGTATTTCAACCCAGAACAAGAAATGTGCTTGAACGGACACTAAATAACTCGCCCAGCTACAGCACTAGGGACAGATTTAGCGGGATATAAATTTGATGCCTAGTATTTAGGCGCTGGGTGACAGGTATGGGTTTAGTGCCAGAATTAGACTTGGAAATACACAGTAGCGGGTGTGTGTGAAGTTATTCTGAATGACCCAATGTGCACCTTGAATATTATATACCCTTTTAGGGATAGATTTTAAATAGCTCTGATATAGCAGAAACCACTAAATTATGAAATTGCTAAATTGGGAATTGTATTTCAACCCAGAACAAGAAATGTGCTTGAACGGACACTAAATAACTCGCCCAGCTACAGCACTAAGGACAGATTTAGCGGGATATAAATTTGAGGCCTAGTATTTAGGCGCTGGGTGACAGGTATGGGTTTAGTGCCAGAATTAGACTTGGAAATACACAGTAGCGGGTGTGTGTGAAGTTATTCTGAATGACCCAATGTGCACCTTGAATATTATATACCCTTTTAGGGATAGATTTCAAATAGCTCTGATATAGCAGAAACCACTAAATTATGAAATTGCTAAATTGGGAATTGTATTTCAACCCAGAACAAGAAATGTGCTTGAACGGACACTAAATAACTCGCCCAGCTACAGCACTAAGGACAGATTTAGCGGGATATAAATTTGAGGCCTAGTATTTAGGCGCTGGGTGACAGGTATGGGTTTAGTGCCAGAATTAGACTTGGAAATACACAGTAGCGGGTGTGTGTGAAGTTATTCTGAATGACCCAATGTGCACCTTGAATATTATATACCCTTTTAGGGATAGATTTCAAATAGCTCTGATATAGCAGAAACCACTAAATTATGAAATTGCTAAATTGGGAATTGTATTTCAACCCAGAACAAGAAATGTGCTTGAACGGACACTAAATAACTCGCCCAGCTACAGCACTAGGGACAGATTTAGCGGGATATAAATTTGAGGCCTAGTATTTAGGCGCTGGGTGACAGGTATGGGTTTAGTGCCAGAATTAGACTTGGAAATACACAGTAGCGGGTGTGTGTGAAGTTATTCTGAATGACCCAATGTGCACCTTGAATATTATATACCCTTTTAGGGATAGATTTCAAATAGCTCTGATATAGCAGAAACCACTAAATTATGAAATTGCTAAATTGGGAATTGTATTTCAACCCAGAACAAGAAATGTGCTTGAACGGACACTAAATAACTCGCCCAGCTACAGCACTAAGGACAGATTTAGCGGGATATAAATTTGAGGCCTAGTATTTAGGCGCTGGGTGACAGGTATGGGTTTAGTGCCAGAATTAGACTTGGAAATACACAGTAGCGGGTGTGTGTGAAGTTATTCTGAATGACCCAATGTGCACCTTGAATATTATATACCCTTTTAGGGATAGATTTCAAATAGCTCTGATATAGCAGAAACCACTAAATTATGAAATTGCTAAATTGGGAATTGTATTTCAACCCAGAACAAGAAATGTGCTTGAACGGACACTAAATAACTCGCCCAGCTACAGCACTAGGGACAGATTTAGCTGGATATAAATTTGAGGCCTAGTATTTAGGCGCTGGGTGACAGGTATGGGTTTAGTGCCAGAATTAGACTTGGAAATACACAGTAGCGGGTGTGTGTGAAGTTATTCTGAATGACCCAATGTGCACCTTGAATATTATATACCCTTTTAGGGATAGATTTCAAATAGCTCTGATATAGCAGAAACCACTAAATTATGAAATTGCTAAATTGGGAATTGTATTTCAACCCAGAACAAGAAATGTGCTTGAACGGACACTAAATAACTCGCCCAGCTACAGCACTAAGGACAGATTTAGCGGGATATAAATTTGAGGCCTAGTATTTAGGCGCTGGGTGACCGGTATGGATTTAGTGACAGAATTAGACTGGGATATGGCCAAAAAATAAACAGACTATTGCTGGTTAAATGCACTTGGTGTGACAGCTTCACCCTGATGTAGGCTTTAGCCAAAAAACAACCACACCATTGAGGGTTAAATGCACTTGGTGACAGGCGCAGCTTGCCCCTGATTTAGTATATGGCCAAAAAATGAACAGACTATTGCTGGTTAAATGCACTTGGTGTGACAGCTTCACCCTGATGTAGGCTTTAGCCAAAAAACAACCACACCATTGAGGGTTAAATGCACTTGGTGACAGGCGCAGCTTGCCCCTGATTTTGTATATGGCCAAAAAATGAACAGACTATTGCTGGTTAAATGCACTTGGTGTGACAGCTTCACCCTGATGTAGGCTTTAGCCAAAAAACAACCACACCATTGAGGGTTAAATGCACTTGGTCGCAGCTTGTGCTGGCGCACCACAAGACACAAAATGGCCGCCGATCACCCCAGAAAAATGTGACTGACAAACGGTCTGGGCAGCCTAAAAACAGTGAGCAATTGAGGATCAGCAGCTCAATGATCCACAGCTGCAGATCGATCAGTTAATCAAGTCCTTTGGAGGAGTTAATCTGCCTAATCTCGCCCTACTGTCGCAGCCGCAACCTCTCCCTACGCTAATCAGAGCAGAGTGACGGGCGGCGCTATGTGACTCCAGCTTAAATAGAGGCTGGGTCACATGGTGCTCTGGCCAATCACAGCCATGCCAATAGTAGGCATGGCTGTGATGGCCTCTTGGGGCAAGTAGTATGACGCTTGTTGATTGGCTGCTTTGCAGCCTTTCAAAAAGCGCCAAGAAAGCGTCACAAAAGCGCGAAGAAAGCGACGAACACCGAACCCGAACCCGGACTTTTACGAAAATGTCCGGGTTCGGGTCCGTGTCACGGACACCCCAAAATTCGGTACGAACCCGAACTATACAGTTCGAGTTCGCTCATCCCTAATAGCAACCCATTCTTTCATAATCACTTCTTGGAGTTTGTCAGAATTAGTGGGTTTTTGTTTGTTCACCCGCCTCTTGAGGATTGACCACAAGTTCTCAATGGGATTAAGATCTGGGGAGTTTCCAGGCCATGGACCCAAAATGTCAAAGTTTTGGTCCCTGAGCCACTTAGTTATCACTTTTGCCTTATGGCACGGTGCTCCATCGTGCTGGAAAATGCATTGTTCTTCACCAAACTGTTGTTGGATTGTTGGAAGAAGTTGCTGTTGGAGGGTGTTTTGGTACCATTCTTTATTCATGGCTGTGTTTTTGGGCAAAATTGTGAGTGAGCCCACTCCCTTGGATGGGAAGCAACCACACACATGAATGATCTCAGGATGCTTTACTGTTGGCATGACACAGGACTGATGGTAGCGCTCACCTTTTCTTCTCCGGACAAGCCTTTTTCCTGATGCCCCAAACAATTGGAAAGAGGCTTCATCGGAGAATATGACTTTGCCCCAGTCCTCAGCAGTCCATTCACCATATTTTCTGCAGAAGATCAATCTGTCCCTGATGTTTTTTTTGGAGAGAAGTGGCTTCTTTGCTGCCCTTCTTGACACCAGGCCATCTTCCAAAAGTCTTCGCCTCACTGTGCGTGCAGATGCGCTCACACATGCCTGCTGCCATTCCTGAGCAAGCTCTGCACTGGTGGCACTCCGATCCCGCAGCTGAATCCTCTTTAGGAGACGATCCTGGCGCTTGCTGGACTTTCTTGGACGCCCTGAAGCCTTCTTAACAATAATTGAACCTCTTTCCTTGAAGTTCTTGATGATCCTATAAATTGTTGATTGAGGTGCAATCTTAGTAGCCACAATCTCCTTGCCTGTGAAGCCATTTTTATGCAACGCAATGATGGCTGCACGCCTAATGTTTTTGCTATCTCTCTGATGGGTTTGTTTTGGTTTTTCAGCCAAATGATGGCTTGCTTCACTGATAGTGACAGCTCTTTGGATCTCATCTTGAGAGTTGACAGCAACAGATTCCAAATGCAAATAGCACACTGGAAATGAACTCTGGACCTTTTATCTGCTCATTGTAATTGGGATAATGAGGGAATAACAGACACCTAGCCATGGAACAGCTGAGAAGCCAATTGTCCCATTACTTTTGGTCCCTTAACAAGTGGGAGGCACATATGTTAACTGTTGTAATTCCTACACCGTTCACCTGATTTGGATGTAAATACCCTCAAATTAAAACTGACAGTCTGCAGGTAAAGCACATCTTGTTCGTTTCATTTCAAATCCATTGTGGTGGTGTATAGAGCCAAAAATTTTAGAATTGTGTTGATGTCCCAATATTTATGGACCTGACTGTATGCCGCATGCATACATATACATCTTCACACACTTAAAAAGTTTTTTCAAGATTTTAAATGCTATGAACACCCTGGCCGACATTTATTTTAAAATTTAGCATTTTACTCATTTTGGGTTAAAAATTAATTTATCAGTTGGTCTTTTTTTAAAGTGTTGAACCATTTATGAGTTACAAGGGTTAAAAGTCAGTCTGTTTTCAAGCTGTCATAGTCTGCTTTTTTTATCCCATCATCTGACAGCTCATGTGTAGCTCTTATTTCTGATTTCCAGACCTTATAAACAATTACTTTAAGCCATATTATTATCCGTTTAATAGGAATTGAGCTATAATATGTGTTTATGAGGTCAGGAGACCAGAGATAAGGGCTACACATGAGCTGTCAGATGATGAGATTCAAAGAAAACAGACCTTTACAGCCTTCAAACAGACTGAGTTTTAACTCTTGCATCTCAGAAAATTTTTCATAAAGACCAATTGAAAAAATAGATTTTTAGCCCAAAATGAATAAAATGCAATAGTAAAAAATTGCTCTGAAGGTAACGCTTGCCTAAAAGAAAGAAATGGCATAACACAAAAGAATGCCCATTGTCCATTAAATCCCATGTCACTCTAGTACCACAGCTTTGTTAACCCTTACCCTTCCAGTAACGACAACACAACATCATGTACAGTTGTGTTCAAAATTATTCAACCCCCACTGAAATTGAGTGTTTTGGCCAGCTTGACATTGTTTTTGATCATTTCAGTCATCTTGTTTACAATTAAATCAAAGAGGCACTTGTAAGTCAGACAAATATAACATAACATTTATAATGAAATAACCACAAATGTCTTTTCTGTGCTCACATCATTATCAGTTTTATTCAACCCCCAAGTGACATTCAATCTTAGTACTTAGTACAACATCCTTTTCCAGTTATAACAGCTTTTAAACGTGAAGCATAGCTTGACACAAGTGTCTTGCAGCGATCTACGGGTATCTTCGCCCATTCTTCATTGGCAAAAGCCTCCAGTTCAGTCACATTCTTTCGCGCTGCAACTGCTTTCTTTAAGTCCCACCAGAGGTTCTCAATCGGATTTAAGTCTGGTGACTGCGATGGCCACTTCAAAATGTTCCAGCCTTTAATCTGCAACCATGCTCTAGTGGACTTGGAGGTATGCTTGGGATCATTGTCCTGTTGAAAGGTCCAACGTCTCCCAAGCCTCAGGTTTGTGACGGACTGCATCCCATTTTCATCCAATATCTCCTGGTACTGAAGAGAATTAATGGTACCTTGCACACGCTGAAGCTTCCCTGTACCTGTAGAAGCAAAACAGCCCCAACGCATGATTGACCCCCCGCCATGCTTCACAGTAGGCAAGGTGTTCTTTTCTTCATAGGCCTTGTTCTTCCTCCTCCAAACATAGCGTGGATCCATGGGCCCAAACAGTTCTAATTTTGTTTCATCAGTCCACAGAACACTATCCCAAAACTTTTGTGGTTTGTCCACATGACTTTTGGCATACTGCAGTCGACTCTTCTTATTCTTTGGAGACAGCAAGGGGGTGCGCCTGGGAGTTCTGGCATGGAGGCCTTCATTATGCAGTGTGCGCCTTATTGTCTGAGCTGAAACTTTAGTACCCACATCTGACAAATCTTTTTTCAGTTCCTCAGCAGTCACACGGGGACTTTTCTCCACTTTGCGCTTCAGGTAGCGCACAGCAGTCGAAGTCAGCATCTTCTTTCTGCCACGACCAGGTAGCGTTTCAACAGTGCCCTTTGCCTTGAATTTGTGAATGATGCTTCCTATGGTGTCTCTTGGTATGTTTAACATCTTTGCAATCTTCTTATAGCCATTGCCCTTCCTGTGAAGAGAAATCACCTCTTCTCTTGTCTTCCTGGACCATTCTCTTGACTTCACCATGTTTGTAAACACACCAGTAAATGTCTAGAAGGAGCTGAGTATCACAGTCCCTTTAAATCTGCCTAATTAGTGCTTATTATGCTTGATTGCTGCTCCTTGACATCCACAGGTGTTTTCAATACCTGATCGAAAACACTTTAATGAACCTCTGTTCTTAAGAGTGGTAGTCTTTAAGGGGTTGAATAATTGTGTCAATGAAGAAATCACAAAAAAAACATTTAATACTGTATAACAAAAACAATTGATGTCATTTTAGTTGCATTTGGTTCTTTAAAAAGTCCTTGTAAGATTTAATTCTGAAAACAATTACAAATGTACACTAAATTCCCTAAAACCCTTTACAGCATTGGGGGTTGAATAATTTTGAACACAACTGTATATTATTCATGTGACCATTGCAGCAGACAGAGGGTTCTCATTGTAAAGTAAATACATAATTGCACCTTCCATGGTATATAGAAAATACTTGCAGGCTATAAACATGACTCACAGTGCATAACGGCATGACGTGAAGACGCCGACGTGCCGTGCTCCCGCCCCTTCCCTGCCCCCGTGTACCATGGGCCGTGATGCGCAAACGCTAGCAGTTAGCAGCGTGCCGTGTATGGCCTGAAAAAGCCGGTTTTCTGATCAGCTGAGAGCCGCTGCAGGCGGAGTGTGAGAGGCCGCTTCGTGACTACCGCCGCTTGCTATGGATTGCAGATCGCGGAGTCTGGGTGCCTGTGTACTGCATGCACGATGTGGCTGGACAGGGGTCTGATATAACGATGGGATCCCTGACGGCGCTGCAGCAGGGGAGAGTCTTCTATTAATCTCTCCTTACCAGAGGACTGGTGCTGTCTCCCCACCCCCCCCCCCCCCTCCCTAGAGGTGAGCAGTCTCGGATGAAAGCTCCCTCGGTGATGGCCGGAGAGGGGTGAGAGGAAAGAAAAGAAGAAAAAGGGAAGAAAGAAGGAAAGTGAGGAACGGAGGTTAAGTTACAGCTACAGGTACTGTCTAATGTCTTGTGTAAATCGGAGCACCTGAAAAAAAAAAAAAAACACAGGAAACAGAGGCCATAAGAGTTGGTGTTTCTCTTTAAATTTATCAAAGTATACACCTGCAAGTTTCTCCTTTCCTGAACTATTTATGGGACTTTTTTTTTTTTTTTTTTTGCTCCCCTTCAAGTTGGGAAAGAAGAAGGAAGGAAAAGGGGAAGAGGATTAGTCTTTGTTAACCGTATGACCTTGCACTACGTTTGGGTGTTAGGGATTTGAAAAAGAGTGAGATAAATCTGTGTCCTTTTTTTTTTTGTTTGGATGAGGGCACTCCCTCGCAGGACATATGAATATATATATGACCAAACGAACTGTTGATAACAGTTGCCCTAGTGGTATGATCGGACTGCCTGCCGGACATATATGAAACCAGATGAACCACCGATTATATCCTCACTGTTTTACCTGCTATATATGTATTCAGAGGAATCCTGGACTTTACTGTGTTTCCCTTTTCTTTTTCAGCAGTCACATTTAAGTTTTACATTTTATTATTAAGTTTCTAGATGGACAGCTGACTGTATCTTCTTTGTGTGGAGGAATGTAGTGCTCGCCGGATACACATGCGATCAGAGAAATTACGGATATTGGACAATATTGTGTATTCTCTCTCCACTATAGCAACCTATATTTAAGTGCTTTGTATTGATCTCCTCTCTTTCTTCCTGTGTGAGATCGCCCTCAGCTTCTACTGGGGGGGGTCGCAGTTATGCCTCCAAAGGGTATAAACCGAAGATCTGCTGGTGCCTCCTCGCCGGGTGGTGGAAAGGGTAATAGCACTACAACCAGTATGGAGAAATATCTCAGATCGCCCCCCTAAATTAAGAGCTTCCCTCGGGGTAATAAGGAAAGTCAAAAGGATATTGGAGAAGTGGCGGTCGCTGAGGAACATAGGGGGGTGGAAAGGAATGTGGGCAGCGGAGAGGGGATGGCGGAAAGAATTAATCTGGTAGATAATAAGCTTGAGGAAATCCTAGGTGCAGTGCAAAAAACTAACCATAGTCTGGAGGAGCTGACCCTAAAGATCGCCTCAGTACAGGTGGACCTCTCCTTTATAAAGGAGGATATGAATAAAGTTAGAGAAAAAGTGAAAGAGCTGCAGATATCCTCTGGAATGATGAAAAAGGATCTAGAAGGAGTAAAAAAAAGAGTTGAAGGGATAGACTGTGAGAAAAAAACCTTCTAGAGAGAATCACTATAATGGAAGATAGGTCCAGGAGATCAAATATTAGAATAGTGGGATTTCCAGAGGGAGTGGAAGGAGAGGACACAACGGGCTTTATCCAACAGTGGCTGCAGGATAGTTTTAAAGATAATGTCCTATCTCAATGGTTCTCAGTGGAAAGAGCCCATAGAATACCAGGGAGACCCCCTGTAAAAGGAGGCCCACCGAGGGCAATTTTGGTTAAAATACAAAGCGCTAAGGATAGAGATGTAATAATGAGAACCAAAAGAAAGATGCAGCCAGTTGAGTTTAATGGAAATAACATAGCGATATATCCAGATTTCTCTAGAGCCACCCAGACAAAAAGGCGTGAGTTTAAAGAAGTGAAGAAGAGACTAGCAGATGCTCAGATACAATACTCCCTGCTATATCCTACTAAGCTCCGTATAATATATCGCGACCAGGCCAGGTTTTTCGTTTCTCCAGAGGAAGTAGTGGAGTGGCTGGATGCTAAAGGAATAGGAACATGAAGGCCCCAGACTGGTTCGGGGGGGTATGGGGTAGGGGTGGGAAGAGGTGGAGTGTAAGAGGTGGGGGAAATGTTCGATTTCTACCGACCAGATAGGGGGGGGGACAGAAAAAAGGGGAAGGGGAGGGATCAGGGTGGGAACGGTTGTCTTGGGAGGTCTAGCAGGGTCCAAGGTGAGGGAAAAACAAGCGACAGATCTGAATGAGTAGTATTATGACATGGAATGTACGGGGCCTCGGAGATAGGGTAAAAAGGGTAATGGTCTTTGATAATGTTACCAGACATCTCCCGGCTATAGTAGGACTAATGGAGACACATAGTACAAAAGATAAGATAAATCTTTTAAAAAAGAAATGGGCCCGGTATCAATATCACTCATGTTTTTCTACATACTCATCTGGAGTCAGTGTATACATTCATTACAAAGTAGACTACCTTCCATTTGACGAGAAAATAGATGATAGGGGTAGATATGTGTTCCTTCACTGTCAGTGGAACGGTATTGTATGTATTCTGGCTTTTGTGTATATACCTCCCCCTTTTTCCTTAACGGTTATTCATAGACTGGTGGAGTATGCAGATTCAAGGGGCAAGTGTCCCATAGTAATAATGGGGGGTCTTAATAATGTTATGAATGACGAGTTAGATAGATACTCTGTGATTCCAAAGGATAAAAAGGTGATTGGGCGACAATCAGTGCTGGGGAAAATATCGCAGGAACTATCATTAATAGACGTATGGAGATACCTTTATGATGATAAGCCAGGGTTTTCCTGTTTTAGTCGGGGAAATAAAATAATGTCTAGAATAGATCTGGCATTGGTTAGTTCAGAATTAGCAAATAAGATCTCCAGCATGAGGTACGAAGCAAATAGTATTTCAGATCACTCCCCTGTCTGCCTGCGGTTTAAAACAAACCTAAGACGAATAAGCCGAGAGTTTCGCCTAAATCCACACTGGCTGAACTTAATTAAGGAGGAAGATGATATTAGGGTGGATATAGAGGAGTTCTGGAAATATAATCTGGGGTCAGCAGGATTCAGGGTATGTGTGGGATGCTTTTAAAGCATTTCTACGTGGTATTTTGGTAAGCAAAATTAAGGGCCTGAAGAGGGGATTTGCAGAACAGGAGAGAGAGCTGACAGATAGGATAAAAGAAATAGAAGTAGAACTTATGATGAAGAAAATCCCTGAACTGATAGGCCAGTTGGACCAGGCTAAAAGTGCATTGAGGAACTACCTGATGGATAAGGCACAACAAAAAGTTTTTTTCGAGGGGGAACGATATTTCAGGGAATCTGGGAAGTCAGGAAGATTGCTGTCCACACTTATACAGAATCAAAGGGGGGGTAATAGGATAGACGGTGTTGAGAGGAGAGCTGGGGGGATGGCATCCAACCAGGGAGAGATAGAGCATGAATTTATTGAATATTATGGGGGCCTCTACTCCTCGGAGGGAGGGGGGGGGCCTGAAGAATTCAGAACCTTCCTGGAGGGAGTACCGATCCCCAGACTCTCGGAAGAGGAGAGGGACTGGCTGAACGCCCCCATTGAAGTTGAGGAATTACGGGAGACACTGAAAACTATTCAAGGGAACTCCAGCCCTGGGCTGGATGGTCTCCCTTTTGAGATATATAGAAGATATGGAGATGTCATTCTTCCAGTGTTAGTTCAGGTTTTAAACGAGTCAATGGATAGAGGCGAACTCCCGCCCTCCCTCTCGGAAGCTGTAATAAGTTTAATAGGCAAAAAGGGTAAGGACGAGAAAAAGGTGGATTCGTATCGCCACATCTCTCTTCTCAACACCGATTTTAAAATATGTGCTAAATTACTTGCAAACCGCCTAAGAAAAGTTATTGAGAAGTTAATACACCCGGATCAATCAGGGTTTGTACCCAAACGCCAGGCTCAGACGAATATTCGACGGACATTATTGAACATGCAGATGGGTGGGGAGGGTGCCCATTCCATCCTGTCTTTGGACGCTGAGAAAGCGTTTGACAGGGTGGAATGGGCATACCTCTGGAAGGTTATGTATGAGTTTAATCTGGGAGGAAAATTTATTAAATGGGTACAGCTTTTATATAAGAACTCGAAAGTTAGGGTAAAAATCAATGGAGTAATATCAGAGCCAATACCTTTGCAGAGGGGAACCCGTCAGGGGTGCCCTCTCTCCCCATTATTGTTCGCCATATTTGTTGAACCATTGGCCTGCAAGGTCCGGGCAGATGAAAAAATAAGGGGGTTTGGGGGAAATGGTGCACTGGATAAGATATGCCTCTATGCTGATGATATTTGTTTTTTGTGGATGGAGGGGTACCAATGGTACTGCACTTGATGGAAATAGTAAATCAGTTTGGCCTTATCTCCGGCTTCAGGGTGAACTGGACAAAGTCGGTATTGCTCCCAATTGGCCAGGAAATTGGGCCGGAGGAAATTAATGTTAAAATTCTGAAACCCACGGAGTCGTTTGAATATCTGGGTATTAAAGTTAGCTCGAGGATACAGGAGTATCTAGAACTTAATATTGAGCCTCTTTTAAAAAGGGTCAGGGAAAAAACGAGTACTTGGCAAAAATTGCTGATCCGACAAGTGGACCGAATAGCGATAATAAAGATGGTCTTGTTACCACAGATTTTGTATGTTATATCCTCCTGCCCAGTCTGGATAGGGGACCATTTTTTCAATGCACTAGAAGGAGTGATAAATGATCTTATCTGGGGGAGAAAAAGGGTCAGGCTGAAACAAAAATACTTATGGCTAGATGAGGAAGATGGCGGCCTGTCCGTCCCATGTTTTAGGGGTTATTATTTTGCATCCCAGCTTCAGTGGTTAATGATGGAGGATGATAGACTGCGTCGCTTTCTGGAGGGGGAAGTGGGAGGTCTCCAATATAATATTATCAGTACTCTAGAAACAGGAATGATAAAAATAAAGGGTAGACAGTGCCCAATTAGTAATATGATACACTTAGTCTGGGTTAATGTTAAAAAATTACTAGGAATAAATCACTCACTAAAGATTTCCCCCATCTGGGGAAATATAAACTTAAAAGAATTTTGGAAGTCTGAAGATTTTGTATTCTGGGATAAAAAGGGTATTAGGTTTGTTCCCCAGATGGTGGTGGAAGGAAAGTTGAAGACACCAGAGGAAATGGGTCTAAGTATAGATAAAGATCACCTCACATGGTTTAGATATGCTAGATTAAAACATGCTTTTGATAAAACGGAGAACAGAGAATACTTTATTACGAAGCACTCAGATTTTGTTGAATTTTGTTATCAGGGAATAGGGAGTAAAGTTTCAATCTCACAGATTTATAAAAAAATAAAGAAGGGATTGGGAGGGGTGATTAGCTTTAACAGTGAAAAAAAATGGGCACAAGAGGTGGAACCCGTAATTTTGGATTGGAGAAGTATATATAAAAATGTTAAAAGGAGTACAATCTCCAGTGGCTTCCGATTGACGCAGTTCTTTATCCTCCACCGGACCTATATCACCCCCATGGCGTTGAGTAAGATGTACAGAACAGGGGAGGCAAAATGTTGGAAGTGTGGAGAGGAAAGGGCTGATTTTGTACATCTGATCTGGTTCTGCCCGATTGTACAGGGGTACTGGATTCAAGTTTTCGAGGACCTTGGGAGAGAGACAGGGAGATCTGTACCTCTGGAGATCAGTATGGCAGTCCTGGGAGACACCAGAAGAACTGGGGTAGATAGAGAAAGTGAAAGGAAATGGGAAAAAGGGTTGATGCTGGCACGTGTTGTGTTGGCCAGAGGATGGGGAGCGGACCGTCCGCCAAGTGTGGTAGAATGGAAAAACCTATGTGAAAGGGTGTTAAGCTATGAGAAAGCTAGGCAGGTGAAATTGGTGGGCAAATAAGGAGAAATAAGGAGTAAAAAGGGGGAGAATATAGATATAAATATAAATATAAGATTCTGAAAAGAGGTTATTGAAAGGAAATACCTTGATGACACTCCCAAGACAACCAAGAGGGTGGAGGGGAGGGAGGAGGTGAGGGTAAGGGTGGGGGTGGGGATGGGAGGGGGGGGGGAAAGTTCTTTCTCTTTATGGATCGTTGTAAAAGTAATAAGGATGGGGAAAAATTGTTATGGTACACTTTTGTAAATTATGATGGTGTATATTTGTATTTTTTGTAATGGCTATTCCCTATCTATGTCTTTGTTTTAATGAGAAGAAGAAAACGATAAATAAACTTTGAATAAAAAAAAAAAAATGTCCTTCCTCTCAAGAAGTATATATATAGGAATACTGCCAGCGTCGCTCTGCCTCTCCCTTCACTTACATCTGATCATGTACAGACCTCACCACAGCTTTTTCCCCCAACTTCTCCTCTTCACTGCCGTCCTCTTCTACACTGGTCACATGATGGTGACATCATCGCAGGTCCTTTTTAGCCACTCCTGTTTTACTGGTCACATGACCTGTGGTGTCACCACAGGTCTTTCAGATTTTACAGTGCATTAGATTCAATTGTATTGCCATCCTGAGGAGGGCAATACAGTTGTATCCAGTAGGCAGGCAGGACATTCGGGGCATAGGACGAAACATGGGCCCAAATGTTTTAACCTAGCAATGCCCTTTTTTCTATCTATCTGTTGGTTGCAGTGGTCATGTGAATGTACAGTATGCCATTGTGTAGAGAGCACAGCCTCTAGGTGTAATGGTAACGCCCCCATTGCTCCTAGAGGCTCATTTGCATATAATAAAACATAATTTCTCTCAGTAATGCGGACACATATGAACATTGGACTAACACAGATGTCTTCAGCTGCCAAGTGCACCTGTAACAGGTCACCCAGTATTTTTATAGGTACAAAACTGCTGACAGCTGCCCTTTAATGTCACGTGTTACCAGTGTTTGAGATTAATTAGAAGTATCTCTGTGCAGTAGGATTTGGATTGCATGACTAATAAAGAGTATAATCCTCTTTCCCCAAAAAATAAAATATAAAAATAAAAAAAATTATAAAGCATAATAACAAAATATCAGAAGAAACTAGCAGCGTTCCAATTACCCTTCGTTAATGTGCAATGTGCTTTTACCGCATTCTCCATCATGATAATAATAGTATTATTACCGTGTTTGTGACTGGCCGTCATATTAGCATTGTTCAACAGTTAATCATTACCTTAAGAGTAGTAATTGCGCTGCTTTAATAATGGTATTTCTTTGAATGCCGCAGGAATTAATTTGTAATTTGCTGTTTAGGGGGCCTTTCAGCAATTACATTTCCCATAATTTAGTTATTATACAGCCTCATAATTGCTGAAACGGATTTCGGCATTTATGGACACAATGTCCATGGAATTAGGGATGATTGTATAAAGGAAATGCATCAGAAAACGGCCTATTGTTTAAATCATGTTTTTTTTTTATCTCAAACATCTTTTAAATAATTTTTGATGATGTTATCTTTAATTTTCTATGTCAATATTGCTATAAAAAAAATATAAATCTTGCAGTTTTCGCATTGGCCACTAAGCCTAATAATAGCCTATACAGATCACTTTATGCAGTTATCTGCTTATCATGCAGGAAGGATTAAAATGACACCTTTGTATAGATCAGGGATCAGCAACCTTCAGCACTCCAACTGCTGTGAAACTACAACTCTCAGAATGCAAACCTCCTTGGCTGTTCTTCTAACTCCCTCAGAAGTGAATAAAGAATTCTGGGAGTTGTAGTTTTTGAACAACTGGAGTGCAGGAGGTTTCTGATCCCTGGTGTAGATAATACAGGATCCACCACTCAAAATAGGTGATTGTTAAAGCTTAGGTCACAGAGAACACCTAGAAAACTCTTCCCTAGAAGTCAACTAGGCCCCATCCTGTCCAATGTGTCCATGATTCATGGTGGCTTCTGTAGAGCGTATCTCTAAGAAAGATGGCTGCCCCCATAATCATATTCAGGAAATAGAATTACAAAAAATCTACAGTCAGAAAAAAATAAAAGGGATTATCTGGTTTTAACTGGTTGAAAAAAAATGTAGGGCATCTTGCAGTACACTTGCATTTCTTTGTATCTCCCTCTAGTCAATTGATGCCACCCACACGGAAAACAAAAACCTCCACTAAAGCTCGTACATCTTCTTTCAGTCTACTTGGAAAGCGTAGGCATGCCATTAGGCACATCAATATACACTGGGGGGTTAATCAAATAAGGGGTGGACTGGTCAAAGACTCTACAGGGAAATTCCTTGGTGGGCTGATGCCCAGGGGTGAACCTGACCCCTCCTTAAGGCCACCAGCCAGGTACATAATGATCTGATGCTCTCTGCATTAATTAATGTTAAGGAGCATCAGGTACTTACCGTATGCACTTGGCTAACAGCCATAGGTACCCTGCTGAACTCAACTGTATTATTGTCCTCAGGACGGTGATACAGTTGAACACTGTGGTGAGGGTGGCAGTTTTTCGTGCTGCGCTGTGGTGTTTGGTTCTGCAGGGGCAGTATTTTGTACTGCTCTACAGTATTGATGGCCCCACCCACTTCTGTTGTCCCTGCCTACATGTGTTGGCCTTGCCTACTCATGTTGCCCCACCTTCTTTCAATCTGGACCCACCTACAACATGAGGCTACTTATAGTTTTTATTTTTTTTTCCAGGGACGCTTTTAGTTCCCAGTGCGCCCTTGGTCTCGTTCATCTTCACCATCCTCTGAGAATGGTTAGTTCAAACACATCAAGTCTGAACTACCCATGCTTAGCTTCAAATATGGTGACAGGAAGTGGTTTGGGCAGGTCAAGTATGCCTTTTAGACTATTTTTTAAAATTTTCACCAGTTTTTGAAAACTCCTTTAACTGAGTAAAGGAAAGCAGAATTTAAAGGGAGAGTGTCACCAGGAAATTCACTGATAAACCAGGCACAATGTAGGGCTAGCTCAGCTGAATGTACTTATATCTTTCACTTACCAATCAATCCATTGCTTCATTCTGGAGAAAAGGTACTTTTAATCCACATGCAAATGAGCATCTAAGTGCACCGAGGGCGGGCCCAAGCCACTCTGTGTGCCCCTGTTCCTCCTACTTCCTCTGCCTGCCCCTTCCTCTCCTACTTGATTGACAAAATGAGGTTCCTGCATAATCATTTCGTATGGCCCTGCAATCATGAAGAGGGCGGGGCTGGTAGAGAAAGCAGGAAGAGCAAGGTGCACATAGTAGCTCGGTCACACCCTTGGTGCACTTAACTGCTCATGTGTATATTGAATTAAAAGTATTTTTTCTGCAGAATGAAGCCACAGATCGCTAATTGAAAGGTTCCATTACATTTGGTTGACCTACCCCTACAAGCCAGTGTGCTTGGTCTCTAATGGTCCAAGAGATGGTCCAACTGCTTTATTGCCTACACTTATCGTAGATAATACCGTTACTCTCTGCTGGTACTATGTGTATGGGTGGCATTCAGTACTCGTTGCTTATAGTATGGGGTTCAGCTGGCATTATTGCTTGTTGTGCACACTCTGCTGACACTACTGTGTACAGGAAACACTTAGCTGACACTACTAGGCCACTCTCTTGTGGCGATGTTGGCACAGTACATTTTCTGATGGAGAAGTAACCGTGACCCTTTATTATAGACGAGCATTCTATTTATGCAGCGCGATTGACTTGCGCAGTATGGCAGCACTATTTATGTGCACTGTATGGCGGCATTAGTTATTGATAGAGTAAGACAGTATTATCTTTGCCTACTGTATGTATTTTCTTTATAATGAGGACCCTGGAAGTGTCTTGTCAAAATCCTGCTACTGTATTAACCCAACTTATATTGAAAACCTCTGCGCATAACCCCCCAACCCCCACCCCGCACCCCCAAGGCAGGAATCTGTGGTTTAATCAAAAAAATACTACGTGGGACGCAATAAATCTTCCATTGAAATCATCTTCAGGACAAATGGTTAGGCTACAAGTACACATATAATATACATATATTGATTTATGCTTATCATAAAAGAAGCAGCTGTGTTCTCCTCACTAGGGCAATGGGGGCGGAAGGAATTCATCATTTCATTTTCCTATACATCGCATAGCCCCAAAATCCAACAGCGGCTGTTGATCAGGTTCTTAAAAAAAAAAGATAAAGTATTAAATTATATTTAAAAAAGAAGTGTTTTTAATACCAAAAATAAAGGGCACCTGGAGGCGAAATCCATCCGAGGTTTATTCTCTTTGATCTGAACTTCTGTTTTATGTAGAGAGAGGGGAAAGTTAGTGCTAAAACTTTAATTTCCATCAGAACGACCGCCGTTATCTTCAGAGTTACACATAATAGACGTGACTCCGTGGCTTTTGGCCCCTTGAGGACAAATATTGGATTACACACTGGATTTCGTGTTAGAAGACAAATTTGGCTGGTCAAAAATAGCTTTGGCTACAAGACAAACGCTTGCACTGGCTTAGGAAAACATCAAACGGAAGAACATTACATAGCGGAAAACATTACACTCTTCTCCTTGACTTTTAATGTGGCAGAGTATGATTTCGGCATCAGGATCACTAGCGTGGTGCAGCAGTCGATCCGGTTTAGAAGGGTTTTCTGAGACTTAAAGGGGTTTTCCCATCTAAGCCAATGGGGGCGTATCGTTAGGATATGCCCCCATTGTCAAATAGGTGCGGGTCCCACCTCTGGGACCTGGACCTGCACCTATACCAAGAACGGAGCCCCGAAAGTTGTGGAGGGCGCACTGTGCATGCGCAGCCGCCCTCCACTCATTTTGTATGGGGCCACTGAAGATAGCTGAGGTATTTTCGGCTAGCTGGGCTTCAATGGGGATGAGCTGCAATTATACTATGAGACCGATGAACGTGTCATCACTTGGCCTAGAGGAGGCCGCAGCATTACTGTGCTTTCTCGAGCAACTGATGGGTGGGGTTTTCAGGTGTTGTACCCCCACCGATCAGATACTGATGACCTATCCTGAGGATAGGACATCAGTATTAAAGTCTCAGAAAACCCCTATTATCCTACAAAATCGGGATCAATACTGTTTTCTGTATGATTAAAGGAGTTGTCTCACCTCAGACATTGGTGGCATATCACTAGGATGCCAACCATGGGACCTGCATCTATCTCCAGAACAGGACTCCTGATGTGAACGGAGAACAGCCTTGCCTGCTCGACCTCCCTCCGTACATTCTATGGGAGTTCCGAAAATAGCTGTGCCAGTACTTGTCTATTTTCTGGAATTTTATGATCTATTTTCTCCAATAGAAATAAACTGAGGGTGGCTACGCATGCGCAGGTGTTCGCCATAAAACAGCCATTGAAGTGAATGGAGTCCAAGCCGCACATATGCGGTGCACCCTCACTCACTTTAGGGGCTCCATTGTAGAGCTAGGTGAGGGTTCCAGAGGTGGGATCCACACCAATCTGACATTGGTGGCATATCCTACCGATAGTTTTGTTTTTTGCAGCTTAGTTTTTTTAGCCCATAAATGTGGGACACTGCTGAAGCAGAGGAATTATTTATCAGTGTATTCATACCGCCATAGAAGACGAGTAAGTTGTAAGCGAGGCAAAGCAAACTTTTCTAATTAAAGAAGTTCCTCTACTTCATTAAAGCATTTGGGAATTCTATAGAAGGGAGGTTAGTGTTTGGGTATAGACTAATAGTTTTTGCTATGGTGCCCTATGAGACCTCGGATTTATGCCTTAACGGGGGGGGGGGGGTTTCCCTTAATTTGTAGGGGTGTGGGGCAGCGGAAGACAATTGCTCAGGGGTATTTGGGTGTAGAAGTAAGCATGGTAACACACTGGGAGTCCAAATGATCCCTGATGCCATCTTCTTATCAACACGCAGTATACGGAGAGAGCATGGTGTTTTTATTTATTTATTTACTTATTTATTGAATTTTTATATTCACATGGTGGGAAATATCCTAAGCCTTTGTCGTATTCTAGTTCTTTAGCTTGTACAGCTATTATTGTACATCATTGACAAAATACAGGATAGGCGGTAATGAGGAGTGAAGCGGCGCGCCGCTGGATCATCAGCTGGGAATCTCAGAGACTTGTCAGCCTAGCTGGAGTAGTGGTGCGCAGAGGAGAGCTGTGCCTGCTGGAAGACTTCCCTTTCTCTAAGTACATTGCAGATTCTTAAAATTATTGAAAAGGTCAGCCGCAGTTGCATGGCGAGACGATAGCGTGCAGATTCTTACTTAATGAGTGCAGAAGCCCGAAATGTCTAGTTAAGGAGAACTATGAAGTTGCTTCTCAATTGACACTGAATATAAAAAAGAAAAATATAAAAATAAAAAAGAATATATATATATATATATATAAAAATACATACACTCACAATCATACACTCTTGGCTAGATATTGAGTGCAGGTGAAAGTTAATCTAAGTAGATCCCATTGCAAAAATGAGGAGGGGGGCTTAAATGGCAAATATTTTCATGGTGCAATTGCTAAATAAAGGAACTAAAAGGGGGTAAAAGCATAATGTGAAGTACATTAAAGGGATCTTCACATTAATAACATTACCTATCTGCAGACTAGGTGATAAATGTGTGATTGCCGGAGGGCCAACTGCTCCTGTGTGAACAGAAACGTGGGTCACATTTATGACCACCACTCTGCTCACTTCTATGGGACTGTCTGAGAGAGCTAAGCTCTATACTGGGCATTCCTATAAAAATTAATGGAGCCATGGGCACTAATGGGAGAACCACATCTTCATTCACACAGGTGACTTAAGGACTAGTGATGAGCGGCAGGGGCAATATTCGAATTTGCGATATTTCGCGATAATTCGAGAATTTGTGATTATTTTCTTGATTGCGAAAATCGCCAATGTAATATGCGCGTAATGCGCGCGCAATACAGGCGTGGGTCACTTTTGCTAAATTTTTCAAGCTGCTAGAGGTTTCCTGAGACTGGAGAAAATGGTTGGCACGGCAGAACATTACAATAGCTTTATATGCAGATAGAGAGCTCCAATATATTTGCGATTGCACAAATCGGCAATTAATGATGTGCATATTTTGGCGCAATACGTGCAACTTCACATTTTAGCAGGTCTGACTACATATTACTGATTGGTGCACTAAGTATTGTTGTGAACTTGTGACATCACAGCACTATGTCTGTATGTATGTATGGACAGTAGTGATGAGCGGCAGGGGTCATATTTGAATTTGTGATATTTCGTGAATAGTTTGTAGAATATTCGTCATACATTCACAAATTCGTATATTCGTTATATACTAAATTTGTTTGTTTTTTACCCGAAAGTCGGCAAGGTAATGATCGCGTAATATGCGAATATACAGGCGTGGGCATCTTAACACATGATTCCCCCCTGCTTCTTGCTTGTGGGCCAATGAGTCATTGGCCCACAAGCAACTTAAGCAGGGAGGAATCATGACTTTAGATGGAAAACAATGCTGAATATTCTAAAAAAACTAATATATAGCACTATATTCAATATAGTGCTATATATTCGTAATGATGAATATTCGTCATTTTTTTCCATCTGAAGTCATGATTCCAGTCAGAGTCCAGTCCTGAATCTAAATGAAAATCTGTGGGGTGATCTGAAGAGGGCTGTGCCCAGGAGATGCCCTCGCAATCTGACAGATTTGGAGTGTTTTTGCAAAGAATAGTGGGCAAATCTTGCCAAGTCAAAATGTGCCATGCTGATAGTCTCATACCCAAAAAGACTGAGTGCTGTAATAAAATCAAAAGGTGCTTCAACAAAATATTAGTTTAAGGGTGTGCACACTTATGCAACCATATTATTTTTATATTTTTTCTTCCCTCTACCTTAAAGATTTCAGTTTGTTTTTCAATTGAGTACAGTTTATAGGTCACATTAAAGGTGGAAAAAGTTCTGAAATGATTTATCTTTGTCTCATTTTTTTACATCACAGAAACCTGACATTTTAACAGGGGTGTGTAGACTTTTTATATCCACTGTACATAAGCTAGCTAACTAACTAACTAACTAAACTAATAACACAGGAAAGCACAGAGCACAGCAATTACACTGCTCTCTCTCTCTCTCTCTCTCAGAACTGCAAAAACGACTGCTGGGGAGGTTCTTATATAGTAAGGGGTAGAGAACTTTCCTATTGGTTGCTAGGGATGTTGCTAAGCTCAGACAAAGACACTGCAGCCTTCTCATTGGCCCACAAGCAAGAAGCATGGGTCATGGGTACAGAAGATGAAAAAAAATCTAGAATATTTACGAATACGAATGTATAGCACTATATTTTACATCTTCGCGAATTCTCGAAGTGGCGATATTCACGATTAAAATTTGCAATTCAAATATTCGCGATCAACACTATTAAGGACCTCTATTCTCATGATTGTGTATCCTGCAGCTGCCAGCAGAGAGACCGTAGAAGCTTTTTGCATGCTCTATTATTATTTAGCTCAATGTATGCAGTAAACTCTTAAGCTCCCTTTAGTGGTGGCTACAGGAGAATTTTTATTTTATTTAACTCTATGGGGGGGGGGCAATTTAATAAGTTCTGTGCCTTAGTTGGTCTGTATTCAACGCATTTATTACCTGTGGCGTATAAAGAATTTACAACATTTTGTGGCATTGCTACTCCATGGCTGGGTTGTCATAAAAATTCATTATTTAGTTACTACTAATAGTAATGATAATACTGTAATTTGGCAAACGTTTTGCTAGAAAGAGCCAATTCACATGCATGAAGCTGAATCGATTTTCATAGCTCCTAACTTCAATGATGACAACTATAGTATCCACAGTAACTGTACACAAAATAAATAAATTAATAAATACATAATTAAAATAAATGTATCAGATTACCTAGTCAAGTATTCTGAATATAGAAGTTAAAGGGGTTGTCCAGGATTTTAGTATTGATGGCCTATCCTCAGGATAGGCCATCAATATCAAATCGTCGGGGTTGTGACATTCGGAGCCAGCGCCGATCAGCTGTATGAGGAGTGTGCAGGTGCCGTCTCCTGTCTCTCTTCTTGCTAACCGTTTCTGTCTATGTCAAAGCAGCAGCGAACAGGAAGATTAGTCAGCCGTCTGCAGGGGTGCGCCTAGCCTTTCTGCTGCCTGAGGTGAAAACTGAAAGGCCCCCCCTCCCCCCAATGCCAATTTCTTAATCTAACCCCTTCCCTCCAGCCCTACTGTTAAAGACATACTTGGAAAACATTACACACAGGTTGCAGTTGTACAGGGTACAGCGATGCAGTTGAATATGTAGAGATGAACTTTTCCCCAATGAAATCACTCAACGCCGATGGCCCTTCCGCTGCCCCCCTTTTGCCCCACCTGGTGCTGCCTGAGGCAATCGCCTCACCTTGCCTTATTGGCGGTGGAACCCTGACCGTCTGGTTGCTAGGAGTGCAATACCTTGTCAATTGGTTGTCATGCAGCACTGGCCTGGCAACCTATTATTTCTGCTGCTACATCAGAACATCTATCACAATAACTCTTATTTTGTCCAGTTAAAGACGACCTCTCAGCTCTCTCGACATTTCTATTTTAGTGCATTTTTGTATTCCCAAAAAATAATAAGTCTACAGCATCTTTTCTTATTACGCTATGTTGTGCTGTTCCTCTGTTATTACTTTTAGAAATCTATACATAAATAGTGTTGATCACGAAAATTTGAATTTCGAATTTTTATCGCGAATATAGGTACTTCGAAAATTTGCGAAAATTTTGAATATAGTTATATATATTCGTAATTTTGAATATTCAAAAAAATTTCCTTTTTTTTTCTTTTTTTTATCAGTACACATGATCCCTCCCTGCTTCTAGCTTGTGGGCCAATAAGAAGGCTGCAATATACTTGACTTTAGGAGTAGTAGTGTTTGCGAATTTTGCTCTATATTCGTTTTTTTTGAATATTCGCTATATTGCTATATATTCTTGTTTTAGAATATTACGAATATTCGAAAAAGGAAGTTATAGCAATATAGCGAATATTCGAAAAAAAAACGAATATAGAGCAATTTAGCTAATATAGTGCTATAATCTTTTTTTTTATAGTTGTAATTTTTTTCCTATCTGAACTTCACATGAGAAAAAAATTACAACTATTAGACAAAGAAGATTATAGCACTATATTAGCTAAATTGCTCTATATTAGTTTTTTTTTGAATATTCGCTATATTGCTATATATTCTTGTTTTAGAACATTACGAATATTCGAAAAAACGAAGTTATAGCAATATAGTGAATATTCGAAAAAAAATCGAATATAGAGCAATTTAGCTAATAAAGTGCTATAATCTTCTTTGTCTAATAGTTGTAAGTTAAAAAATTCGCAATAAAAAATTTGAATTCCGAAAATTCTAATTCCGAAAATTTGCATATTACACAATCATTACCTTTCCGATTTTTTGAGTAAAAAAAATCGTAGAATATAGCGAATATTCGAATTTGAGAATATTCGATGAATATTCTACAAAATATTTGCGAAATATTGTGAATTCAAATATGACCCCTGCCGCTCATCACTATACATAAATTGACAGCTGAGTTTTTCCAGTGGGGTCATGTATGTCCCTATAGCTTCTAATAGTGTTCAAGGCAGACAGTGACAGACACATCCCTTTGACAAAGGGTATGGTAACTCCCAGAGATCAGTGTATTCAGAAATATCCAGGAAAAATAAGAGGAGGACAGCACATCATAGAGATTTATGAAAGGCTCCAGAATTAGTATTTTATGGAAAATGCAAATTGTTTCTAAAACTGACATATCAGGAGAGGGGAAGGGTCTAATTCTGGCTTTCCTTTTCATTGACAGTTTTTTCTATTTATATTTCAGTCCCCTCCAGCGCTGTTCCTGGACAGCAGATCTCATATGCTGCAATACTCAGAAGAAAATCAGGGAGCTCATCTTTGGCACTTTTTAACAATAAGAACAGACCGAGATACAGCAGCTCTTCACTAGAAGCTATGGGACAATACTCACAATCTGAAATAGAGAGAACAAGACAATACAGCTTTCCAACGAACCTCTACCAGCTCTCCGATGGCTACAGGCATGATGATGGTGAGTCTGAGTGTGCCCATCCTGGACATTCATGGCATATCACTAGTATATGTTAGAAATGTCAGGTAGACGCATGCCCCATCTTTGGATTCTGCTCCTATTTCCATAACTGAGCCCCTGAGGTGTATGGAGAGAACATGGTACATGCGCAGTGTTCTCTCCATTAAACAGGTTGTCCAGGCTTTTTCTATTGATGACCTATCTTTGGGATAGGTCATCAATATCAGATTGCCGGAGGTCCAACACATGGTACCCCCGCCAGTCAGCTGTATGAGGAGAAGGTGCTCGCAGTGTGCACGTGCCATCTCCCATCTCTCTTCCTGTCCGCTGCTGCTGTCTATGGTCTTTGCCATAGACAGCAGCAGCAGTGAACAAGAAGAGAGACAGGATATGGCACGTGCACACTGCGAGTACCATCTCCTCATACAGCTGATCGGCAAGGGGACCATGTGTTGGACCCCCGCCGATCTGATTTTGATGACCTAGCTCGAAGGATAGATCATCAATACTAAAAGCCTGGACAACCCCATAACTGCAATATTCAGAAGTCCCATAGCGACGAATGGAGGGTGGCCACGCATTGCTCTCCTTTTACTTTGGTTCCCTGTCTGGATATAGGGATGGGACCCAAACCTTTCTGACATATAAGATTCCAAATGGAAATACCTTTTCAATTGTCTTTCTAGTCATTTCATATGTGTGAAATTGTGTGTTTCCATCTAGGCCATGGTTAAAAATATTAAAAATAGGTTCACATTATGTAATGGTGACATAGTAACATATAGTAGTTCAAAAAAGAAATACGTTCATCAAGTTCAACTAAGGAATAGGTGGGGATGTGAATGTTGGGAAGGGGAGTAAGACCTAGACTTCTACACATTTTCATAAAAATCTATGTTATTAAGTTCAAAGAATTCATCTAAGCCCTTTTTACAACCCCTATTACGACATCCAGAGGTAGTTACCCCACAGATTCACAATTCTCACAGTCAAGGAGGTTTGACGCTTTTGGAAACTGAACTTTTCTTCTCCGGTCAGAGGCAGTGCCCCTTTGTCTTTTGAGGGCATTTTACATGGAACGACTTTTAAGCATATTTTTTGTATGGCCCATTTATACATTCGTATATGTTAATAATCTTCCCCCTTAGACGTCTCTTCTGAAGACTCCATGTAATTCTTCTAATCTTTCTTCATAACTCCCTATCAGTTTAGTTGCTCTCCTTTGTACTTTTTCCAGATGCAGAGCATCTTTTCTATGGACTGGTGCCCAGAACTGACCTGCATATTCCAGATGATCTACAAGGACTCGCAAATCCTTCTCTATAAGTGACTCTCCCAGTGTTACATCCCCTAGGACAGGAATCAGCAACCTCCGACACTCCACCTGTTCTGAAACTATAACTCCCGGAATGCACCTTTCACTTCTATGGGAAAACCATGGTAACAGCTGAGTAAGTGTGCATGCTAGGAGTTGTAGTTTCACAGCAGCTGGAATGCCAAAGGTTGCGGATCCCTGCTATAGGACATATGATGCATGGAGATTATTACTAACCAGATGCAGAACTTTACATTTATCAACATTGAACCGCATTTGCCAAGCGGATGCCCAAACACTAAGGGGCACATTTATTAAGACCAGCATTTTAGATGCCCGTCTTAATAAGGCCCGGTGCTGGCAGTGGATCCCTCAAAGTTATGAAGAGGCACCGGTCTCTTCATACCTTCCGCGGATCCGCCGTCGCTTCTAAATGTAGGCCAGCTTCCTAGCTGTCTCTACAAGTCTACAGGCCCTTCCTCGCCCACGCCATGCCCACTTTTTTAGACCTGGTGTGAGCGGAGTGAAGTTTCAGATTGCGGAGAGAAGGAATCATTGACCACAACTCTCTGGACACGGTCCTTCAGCCAGTTTTCAATCCGATAAGAAACTATACTTTTTAAGCCTATAGACCTTATTTTACATGGTCCCCACCACAAGAAAAAAGCATGCCTCAGCTTGTAGTTCAACTTTTCTTATGTGCAGGATCGCTGTAAATGTTCAGAAACCTTCTCTAATGTATAAGGTAACTAGAAGTTGGGGAGGAGGGGGATGCAGCTGCAGCATCTTCCTTACACTATATCAATGAAAAAACCATTAGAGAAACAAAGAGAAGGGAAGGAAGCAGTAAAAGGGGCAACTAAGTTTCTCAGAATGACACAAGTAAGACCCTCCCTTCTAGCAAACATGCCGATTAAAAGATAAAGGGATACTTATTTCACAGGTTGCGTACAACATATCTTGCAGTCTACATCTAATACATGTATACAGCTTCTTGGATTTTGACATTTTTTTGCTTTGTAACAATTGCTATGTTATAAAATAGCATAGCCAAAGGGTCCCCGACTCCCCATACCAGTGTCAGTCACAGTGCTCCTCTGTCTGCAGTTTTAAGGTGTCCTGACTTGAGTGGTTTTGCTAAAGTCTGTTTTGAGCAGCTACCGCACTTGAGTCAATATAGAATACAGAACACAAGCTCAGAAGTTCTTACATTGATAGCTATCTGCTACACCCGCCACCCACCCCCACCTCTGGGGAGTGTCTGGAGCTCATGAATGTGAGGACTTCTGAGCTTGTTCTCTGTATTCAGTGGACTCCATCACTTCTCAATGCAAATTTTTTTAAATGACTGGGTCAATTTGAGGACGTGACTCAGCCTTGTGCTCAGGGTTTCTGTCACCAGTTTATGCTGCCCTCAGATAGGACACCACAATACTGGTCACAGATTACCATTAAAGGGTTTGTCTCACTTCAGCAAATGGCATTTATCATGTAGAGAAAGTTAATACAAGCCACTTACTAATGTATTGTGTTTATCCATATTCCTTCCTTTGCTGTCTGGATTCATTTTTCAATCACATTATACACTGCTCGTTTCCATGATTACAGACCAGAAAAACTAAATTAGTGGGTGACCTCAATTCAGACGTAACTTTTAATACATTATTAAAATAATATACCCAAAAGGAAGTGGAAGGTCGCCCGCCAGGGTGTAACGCACTTATCAAAAGTAAATATAGTATTGCTATAATAGTGCCAGGGGACATAGAGAGGGGGAGGGGGAGGGGGAGATAGGGAGGGGAATGGAAAACTGGGTCTCTTCCTCCTAGTAAGCCCTCCTCTAATGATCCTCTACGCTGGGGATCAACAAGCTCACCCTAAACAAGGCGATCCCACTGGGATCCTACTAGGAGGAAGAGACTCCGTTTTCCCTTCCCCTCCCTATCTCCCCCCGCCCCCTCTCTATGTCCCCTGGCACTAATATAGCAATACTGTATTTATT
This sequence comes from Bufo gargarizans, assembly GCF_014858855.1. NCBI lineage: Eukaryota > Metazoa > Chordata > Amphibia > Anura > Bufonidae > Bufo > Bufo gargarizans. The sequence continues at coordinate 22,545,057 of NC_058082.1, read as the reverse complement.
CACCACTGAGTGACTTTTGATAAGTGTGTTACACCCTGGCGGGCGACCTTTCACTTCCTTTTGGGTATATTATTTTAATAATGTATTAAAAGTTAAGTCTTAATTGAGGTCACCCACTAATTTAGTTTTTCTTGTATTTATAATTGGGTACCCATGGTTATTTAACCACTTCAGCCCCGCTAGGTGAAACCCCCTTCATGACCAGAGCACTTTTTACACTTCGGCACTACACTACTTTCACCGTTTATCGCTCGGTCATGCAACTTACCATACAAATGAATTTTACCTCCTTTTCTTCTCACTAATAGAGCTTTCATTTGGTGGTATTTCATTGCTGCTGGCATTTTTACTTTTTTTGTTATTAATCAAAATGTAACGATTTTTTTGCAAAAAAATGACATTTTTCACTTTCAGCTGTAAAATTTTGCAAAAAAAACGACATCCATATATAAATTTTTCGCCAAATTTATTGTTCTACATGTCTTTGATAAAAAAAAAATGTTTGGGCAAAAAAAAAATGGTTTGGGTAAAAGTTATAGCATTTACAAACTATGGTACAAAAATGTGAATTTCCGCTTTTTGAAGCAGCTCTGACTTTCTGAGCACCTGTCATGTTTCCTGAGGTTCTACAATGCCCAAACAGTAGAAAAACCCCACAAATGACCCCATTTCGGAAAGTAGACACCCTAAGGTATTCGCTGATGGGCATAGTGAGTTCATAGAACTTTTTATTTTTTGTCACAAGTTAGCGGAAAATGATGATGATTTTTTTATTTATTTTTTTTCTTACAAAGTCTCATATTCCACTAACTTGCGACAAAAAATAAAAAATTCTAGGAACTCGCCATGCCCCTCACGGAATACCTTGGGGTGTCTTCTTTCCAAAATGGGGTCACTTGTGGGGTAGTTATACTGCCCTGGCAATTTAGGGGCCCAAATGTGTGAGAAGAACTTTGCAATCAAAATCTGTAAAAAATGGCCTGCAAAATCTGAAAGGTGCACTTTGGAATATGTGCCCCTTTGCCCACCTTGGCAGCAAAAAAGTGTGACACATCTGGTATTGCCGTACTCAGGAGAAGTTGGGGAATGTGTTTTGGGGTGTCATTTTACATATACCCATGCTGGGTGAGAAAAATATCTTGGTCAAATGCCAACTTTGTATAAAAAAATGGGAAAAGTTGTCTTTTGCCAAGATATTTCTCTCATCCAGCATGGGTATATGTAAAATAACACCCCAAAACACATTCCCCAACTTCTCCTGAGTACAGCGATACCAGATGTGTCACACTTTTTTGCTGCCAAGGTGGGCAAAGGGGCACATATTCCAAAGTGCACCTTTCAGATTTTGCAGGCCATTTTTTACAGATTTTGATTGCAAAGTTCTTCTCACACATTTGGGCCCCTAAATTGCCAGGGCAGTATAACTACGCCACAAGTGACCCCATTTTGGAAAGAAGACACCCCAAGGTATTCCGTGAGGGGCATGGCGAGTTCCTAGAATTTTTTATTTTTTGTCACAAGTTAGCGGAAAATGATGATTTTTATTTTTTTTCTCTTTTTTCCTTACAAAGTCTCATATTTCACTAACTTGCGACAAAAAATAAAAAATTCTAGGAACTCGCCATGCCCCTCACGGAATACCTTGGGGTGTCTTCTTTCCAAAATGGGGTCACTTGTGGCGTAGTTATACTGCCCTGGCAATTTAGGGGCCCAAATGTGTGAGAAGAACTTTGCAATCAAAATCTGTAAAAAATGGCCTGCAAAATCTGAAAGGTGCACTTTGGAATATGTGCCCCTTTGCCCACCTTGGCAGCAAAAAAGTGTGACACATCTGGTATCGCTGTACTCAGGAGAAGTTGGGGAATGTGTTTTGGGGTGTTATTTTACATATACCCATGCTGGATGAGAGAAATATCTTGGCAAAAGACAACTTTTCCCATTTTTTTATACAAAGTTGGCATTTGACCAAGATATTTTTCTCACCCAGCATGGGTATATGTAAAATGACACCCCAAAACACATTCCCCAACTTCTCCTGAGTACGGCGATACCAGATGTGTCACACTTTTTTGCTGCCAAGGTGGGCAAAGGGGTACATATTCCAAAGTGCACCTTTCGGATTTCACCGGTCATTTTTTACACATTTTGATTGCAAAGTTCTTCTCACACATTTGGGCCCCTAAATTGCCAGGGCAGTATAACTACGCCACAAGTGACCCCATTTTGGAAAGAAGACACCCCAAGGTATTCTGTGAGGGGCATGGCGAGTTCCTAGAATTTTTTTTTTTTTGTCGCAAGTTAGTGGAATATGAGACTTTGTAAGGAAAAAAGAAAAAAAAAGAAAAATCATCATTTTCCGCTAACTTGTGACAAAAAATAAAAAATTCTAGGAACTCGCCATGCCCCTCACGGAATACCTTGGGGTGTCTTCTTTCCAAAATGGGGTCACTTGTGGCGTAGTTATACTGCCCTGGCAATTTAGGGGCCCAAATGTGTGAGAAGTACCTTGCAATCAAAATCTGTAAAAAATGGCCTGTGAAATCTGAAAGGTGCACTTTGGAATATGTGCCCCTTTGCCCACCTTGGCTGCAAAAAAGTGTCACACATCTGGTATCGCCGTACTCAGGAGAAGTTGGGGAATGTGTTTTGGGGTGTCATTTTACATATACCCATGCTGGGTGATAGAAATATCTTGGCAAAAGACAACTTTTCCTATTTTTTTATACAAAGTTGGCATTTGACCAAGATATTTCTCTCACCCAGCATGGGTATATGTAAAATGACACCCCAAAACACATTCCCCAACTTCTCCTGAGTACGGCGATACCAGATGTGTCACACTTTTTTGCAGCCTAGATGCGCAAAGGGGCCCAAATTCCTTTTAGGAGGGCATTTTTAGACATTTGGATCCCAGACTTCTTCTCACACTTTCGGGCCCCTAAAAAGCCTGGGCAGTATAAATACCCCACATGTGACCCCACTTTGGAAAGAAGACACCCCAAGGTATTCAATGAGGGGCCTGGCGAGTTCCTAGAAATTTTTTATTTTTTGCATATGTTAGCGGAAATTGATTTTTTTTGGTTTTTTTCTCACAAAGTCTCACTTTCCGCTAACTTAGGACAAAAATTTCAATCTTTCATGGACTCAATATGCCCCTCAGCGAATACCTTGGGGTGTCTTCTTTCCGAAATGGGGTCACATGTGGGGTATTTATACTGCCCTGGCTTTTTAGGGGCCCTAAAGCGTGAGAAGAAGTCTGGAATATAAATGTCTAAAAATGTTTACGCATTTGGATTCCGTGAGGGGTATGGTGAGTTCATGGGAGATTTTATTTTTTGACACAAGTTAGTAGAATATGAGACTTAGTAAGAAAAAACAAAAACAAAAAAAAAATTTCCGCTAACTTGTGCCAAAAAAAATGTCTGAATGGAGCCTTACAGGGGGGGGTGATCAATGACAGGGGGGGTGATCAATGACAGGGGGGTGATCAATGACAGGGGGGTAATCACCCATATAGACTCCCGGATCACCCCCCTGTCATTGATCACCCCCCTGGTAAGGCTCCATTCAGACGTCCGTATAATTTTTACGGATCCATGGATCGGATCCGCAAAACACATGCGGACGTCTGAATGGAGCCTTACAGGGGGGTTATCAATGACAGGGGGTGATCAGGGTGATCACCCCCCTGTCACTGATCACCCCCCCTGTAAGGCTCCATTCAGACATCCGCATGATTTTTTACGGATCCATGGATACATGGATCGGATCCACAAAAAACATGCGGACGTCTGAATGGAGCCTTACAGGGGGGTTATCAATGACAGGGGGTGATCAGGGTGATCACCCCCCTGTCACGGATCACCCCCCCTGTAAGGCTCCATTCAGACATCCGCATGATTTTTTACGGATCCATGGATACATGGATCGGATCCACAAAAAACATGCGGACGTCTGAATGGAGCCTTACAGGGGGGTTATCAATGACAGGGGGTGATCAGGGTGATCAGCCCCCTGTCACGGATCACCCCCCCTGTAAGGCTCCATTCAGACATCCGCATGATTTTTTACGGATCCATGGATACATGGATCGGATCCACAAAAAACATGCGGACGTCTGAATGGAGCCTTACAGGGGGGTTATCAATGACAGGGGGTGATCAGGGTGATCACCCCCCTGTCACTGATCACCCCCCCTGTAAGGCTCCATTCAGACATCCGCATGATTTTTTACGGATCCATGGATACATGGATCGGATCCACAAAAACCATGCGGACGTCTGAATGGAGCCTTACAGGGGGGTTATCAATGACAGGGGGTGATCAGGGTGATCAGCCCCCTGTCACGGATCACCCCCCCTGTAAGGCTCCATTCAGACATCCGCATGATTTTTTACGGATCCATGGATACATGGATCGGATCCACAAAAAACATGCGGACGTCTGAATGGAGCCTTACAGGGGGGTTATCAATGACAGGGGGTGATCAGGGTGATCACCCCCCTGTCACGGATCACCCCCCCTGTAAGGCTCCATTCAGACATCCGCATGATTTTTTACGGATCCATGGATACATGGATCGGATCCACAAAAAACATGCGGACGTCTGAATGGAGCCTTACAGGGGGGTTATCAATGACAGGGGGTGATCAGGGTGATCACCCCCCTGTCACGGATCACCCCCCCTGTAAGGCTCCATTCAGACATCCGCATGATTTTTTACGGATCCATGGATACATGGATCGGATCCACAAAAAACATGCGGACGTCTGAATGGAGCCTTACAGGGGGGTTATCAATGACAGGGGGTGATCAGGGTGATCACCCCCCTGTCACGGATCACCCCCCCTGTAAGGCTCCATTCAGACATCCGCATGATTTTTTACGGATCCATGGATACATGGATCGGATCCACAAAAACATGCGGACGTCTGAATGGAGCCTTACAGGGGGGTTATCAATGACAGGGGGTGATCAGGGTAATCAGGGTGATCACCCCCCTGTCACGGATCACCCCCCCTGTAAGGCTCCATTCAGACATCCGCATGATTTTTTACGGATCCATGGATACATTGATCGGATCCACAAAAAACATGCGGACGTCTGAATGGAGCCTTACAGGGGGGTGATCAATGACAGGGGGTGATCAGGGAGTGTATATGGGTGATCACCCCCCTGTAAGGCTCCATTCAGACGTCCGCATGTGTTTTGCGGATCCGATCCATGTATCCATGGATCCGTAAAAATCATGCGGACGTCTGAATGGAGCCTTACAGGGGGGTGATCAGTGACAGGGGGGTGATCAATGACAGGGGGTGATCAGGGAGTGTATATGGGTGATCACCCGCCTGTCATTGATCACCCCCCTGTAAGGCTCCATTTAGACGTCCGTATGCGTTTTGCGGATCCGATCCATGTATCCGTGGATCCGTAAAAATCATACGGACGTCTGAACGGAGCCTGACAGGGTGGTGATCAATGACAGGGCGGTGATCAATGACAGGGGGGTGATCAGGGAGTTTATATGGGGTGATCATGGGTGATCAGGGGTTTATAAGGGGTTAATAAGTGACGGGGGGGGGGTGTAGTGTAGTGTGGTGTTTGGTGCGACTGTACTGACCTACCTGAGTCCTCTGGTGGTCGATCCTAACAAAAGGGACCACCAGAGGACCAGGTAGGAGGTATATTAGACGCTGTTATGAAAACAGCGTCTAATATACCTGTTAGGGGTTAAAAAATTCGGATCTCCAGCCTGCCAGCGAACGATCGCCGCTGGCATGCTGGAGATCCACTCGCTTACCTTCCGTTCCTGTGAGCGCGCGCGCCTGTGTGCGCGCGTTCACAGGAAATCTCGCGTATCGCGAGATGACGCGTATATGCGTGACTGTGCGCAGCGCTGCCACCTCCGGAACGCACATGTGCGTTAGGCGGTCCGGAGGTGGTTAAATACATGGTTACAGACCACCCTCAAATCCATCAGTGGTGGTCGTGCTTGCACACTATAGGAAAAAGTGTCAGCCTCTCTGGTGGCCGGGACCATGGGAGCTCAGATAGGCTAGTTCTTTTTCCTATATTGTGCAAGAAAAGCCACAGATTGCAGGGTGGTGTGTAACCATGGAAATGAGCAGTGTACAGTATACCGTGATGGAAAAATTTATCCAGCCAGCAAAGAAAGCAATATGGACAATCACAATACATTAGTAATTTCCTGCTTGCCAGAGAAGGTGAGAGCTGCATGTACATGTAGCAATCATATCCTCCACATGGGGAGCAGCAATCTCTACTGCGATTGCTCCTCCCCATAGAGAGTCAGTGGGTTTGGCCAACAGGTCCCTGCTTACATAGGAAGATCTCCTGGTCAGAAAGGATAATTTTGGTGTCCGCATCAGGGACGCGTTCACCTAGTGGACAAGAGTTTTCTCATTAATCAGGTGATCGGTGACACCTTTCGGCAGGACATTTATCAGGATCGAGTGTTCTTAGGAACACCCCTTCCCAATCATTGCCCCAATTGTAGGCCTGTGTAAAGGGGCCTTTGCATGTTACTTTCTGGGTCAATGATTGATATTGCCGGACAATAGCACCATGCTGGCAATATCTGGTCTATTTCTATAGCATAATCCTCAACGTGTGAAGACAATGCTTATCATGATATGTGATATTTTTATTTTTTTGCTGATTACTAGAGATGAGCAAAGTATTAAAAAATATGATTCAGCTGGTTCACCAAATTTTACAAAAAAAATTTGCTTTGTGATGAATTACTTCATCACGAAGCGCATTTCTTTGTAGGTAGTAGGCTTTGTAGGCAATTGCGTCATTAAACCCCTCAGATGCCGTGTTCATAGCTGACAGAGTGTAAAATAAAATAAAAAATTTAATAAAACATACTTGCCTCATTCAATTGGTCGCGACAGGCCGGCCACCGCCATCTCTCGTGGCCCGTTATGACATCATAAGTAACCGCGCATAGGATTTCGCGTGAGATCTTCAATCAAGATGGTGTCGGCTGGCCCATCGCAAGAAAAATTTATGTTTTTTACCTCTATTCAGGAAAAATCGATTTGCTACCATGAAATTTGGATTCACGGATAATTTAATTTACCCTGAAATTTGGATCACTTTGATTCGCTCAACACTACTGACTAGAGTTGAGCGGACACCTGGATGTTCGGGTTCGAGAAGTTCGGCCGAACTTCCCGAAAATGTTCGGGTTCGGGATCCGAACCCGATCCGAACTTCGTCCCGAACACCATTGAAGTCAATGGGGACCCGAACTTTTCGGCACTAAAAAGGCTGTAAAACAGCCCAGGCAAGGGCTAGAGGGCTGCAAAAGGCAGCGAAATGTAGGTAAATCCCCTGCAAACAAATGTGGATAGGGAAATGAATAAAAATAAAAATTAAATAAATAAAAATTAACCAAAATCAATTGGAGAGAGGTCCCATAGCAGAGAATCTGGCTTCACGTCACCCACCACTGGAACAGTCCATTCTCAGATATTTAGGCCCCAGCACCCAAGCAGAGGAGAGAGGTCCCGTACCAGAGAATCTGTCTTCATGTCAGCAGAGAATCAGTCTGCATGTCATAGCAGAGAATCAGGCTTCACGTCAGCCACCACTGTAACAGTCCATTTTCATAAATTTAGGCGAAGCACCCAGGCAGAGGAGAGAGGTTCCGTAACACAGAATCTGGCTTCATGTCAGCAGAGAATCAGTCTGCATGTCATAGCAGAGAATCAGGCTTCACGTCACCCACCACTGCAACAGTCCATTGTCAGATATTTAGGCCCAGCACCCAGGCAGAGGAGAGAGGTCCCGTAACAGACAATCTGGCTTCATGTCAGCAGAGAATCAGTCTTCATATCATAGCAGAGAATCAGGCTTCACGTCACCCACCACTGCAACAGTCCATTGTCAGATATTTAGGCCCAGCACCCAGGCAGAGGAGAGAGGTCCCGTAACAGACAATCTGGCTTCATGTCAGCAGACAATCAGTCTTCATATCATAGCAGAGAATCAGGCTTCACGTCACCCACCACTGCAACAGTCCATTGTCAGATATTTAGGCCCAGCACCCAGGCAGAGGAGAGAGGTCCCGTAACAGAGAATCTGGCTTCATGTCAGCAGAGAATTAGTCTGCATGTCATAGCAGAGAATCAGGCTTCACGTCAGCCACCACTGCAACAGTCCATTGTCAGATATTTAGGCCCAGCACCCAGGCAGAGGAGAGAGGTCCCATAACACAGAATCTGGCTTCATGTCAGCAGAGAATTAGTCTGCATGTCATAGCAGAGAATCAGGCTTCACGTCACCCAACATTGGAACAGTCCATTGGCATATATTTAGGCCCCGGCACCCAGACAGAGGAGAGGTTCATTCAAATTTGGGTAGCCTCGCAATATAATGGTAAAATGAAAATAAAAATAGGATTGAATGAGGAAGTGCCCTGGAGTACAATAATATATGGTTAGGGGAGGTAGTTAATGTCTAATCTGGACAAGGGACAGACAGGTCCTGTGGGATCCATGCCTGGTTCATTTTTATGAACGTCAGCTTGTCCACATTGGCTGTAGACAGGCGGCTGCGTTTGTCTGTAATGACGCCCCCTGCCGTGCTGAATACACGTTCAGACAAAACGCTGGCCGCCGGGCAGGCCAGGACCTCCAAGGCATAAAAGGCTAGCTCTGGCCACGTGGACAATTTAGAGACCCAGAAGTTGAATGGGGCTGAACCATCAGTCAGTACGTGGAGGGCTGTGCACACGTACTGTTCCACCATGTTAGTGAAATGTTGCCTCCTGCTAACACGTTGCGTATCAGGTGGTGGTGCAGATAGCTGTGGCGTGTTGACAAAACTTTTCCACATCTCTGCCATGCTAACCCTGCCCTCATATGAGCTGGCCGTGACACAGCTGCCTTGGCGACCTCTTGCTCCTCCTCTGCCTTGGCCTTGGGCTTCCACTTGTTCCCCTGTGACATTTGGGAATGCTCTAAGTAGCGCGTCTACCAACGTGCGCTTGTACTCGCGCATCTTCCTATCACGCTCCAGTGCAGGAAGTAAGGTGGGCACATTGTCTTTGTAGCGTGGATCCAGCAGGGTGGCAACCCAGTAGTCCGCACATGTTAAAATGTGGGCAACTCTGCTGTCATTGCGCAGGCACTGCACAATGTAGTCGCTCATGTGTGCCAGGCTGCCCAGGGGTAAGGACAAGCTGTCCTCTGTGGGAGGCGTATCGTCATCGTCCTGCCTTTCCCCCCAGCCACGCACCAGTGATGGGCCCGAGCTGCGTTGGGTGCCACCCCGCTGTGACCATGCTTCATCCTCATCCTCCTCCACCTCCTCCTCATCCTCGTCCTCCTCGTCCTCCAGTAGTGGGCCCTGGCTGGCCACATTTGTACCTGGCCTCTGCTGTTGCAAAAAACCTCCCTCTGAGTCACTTCGAAGAGACTGGCCTGAAAGTGCTAAAAATGACCCCTCTTCCTCCTCCTCCTCCTCCTCCTGGGCCACCTCCTCTTCCATCATCGCCCTAAGTGTTTTCTCAAGGAGACATAGAAGTGGTATTGTAACGCTGATAACGGCATCATCGCCACTGGCCATGTTGGTGGAGTACTCAAAACAGCGCAACAGGGCACACAGGTCTCGCATGGAGGCCCAGTCATTGGTGGTGAAGTGGTGCTGTTCCGCAGTGCGACTGACCCGTGCGTGCTGCAGCTGAAACTCCACTATGGCCTGCTGCTGCTCGCACAGTCTGTCCAGCATGTGCAAGGTGGAGTTCCACCTGGTGGGCACGTCGCATATGAGGCGGTGAGCGGGAAGGCCGAAGTTACGCTGTAGCGCAGACAGGCGAGCAGCGGCAGGATGTGAACGCCGGAAGCGCGAACAGACGGCCCGCACTTTATGCAGCAGCTCTGACATGTCGGGGTAGTTGTGAATGAACTTCTGCACCACCAAATTCAGCACATGCGCCAGGCAAGGGATGTGCGTCAAACCAGCTAGTCCCAGAGCTGCAACGAGATTTCGCCCATTATCACACACCACCAGGCCGGGCTTGAGGCTCACCGGCAGCAACCACTCGTCGGTCTGTTGTTCTATACCCCGCCACAACTCCTGTGCGGTGTGGGGCCTGTCCCCCAAACATATGAGTTTCAGAATGGCCTGCTGACGTTTACCCCGGGCTGTGCTGAAGTTGGGGGTGAAGGTGTGTGGCTGACTGGATGAGCAGGTGGAAGAAGAGGAGGAGGAAGCCGAGAAGGAGGAGGTGGCAACAGGAGGCAAAGAATGTTGCCCTGCGATCCTTGGCGGCGGAAGGACGTGCGCCAAACAGCTCTCCGCCTGGGGCCCAGCTGCCACTACATTTACCCAGTGTGCAGTTAGGGAGATATAGCGTCCCTGGCCGTGCTTACTGGTCCACGTATCTGTGGTTAGGTGGACCTTGCTACAGATGGCGTTGCGCAGTGCACACTTGATTTTATCGGATACTTGGTTGTGCAGGGAAGGCACGGCTCTCTTGGAGAAGTAGTGGCGGCTGGGAACAACATACTGTGGGACAGCAAGCGACATGAGCTGTTTGAAGCTGTCTGTGTCCACCAGCCTAAATGACAGCATTTCATAGGCCAGTAGTTTAGAAATGCTGGCATTCAGGGCCAGGGATCGAGGGTGGCTAGGTGGGAATTTACGCTTTCTCTCAAATGTTTGTGAGATGGAGAGCTGAACGCTGCCGTGTGACATGGTTGAGACGCTTGGTGACGGAGGTGGTGGTGGTGGTGTTGGTGGTACATCCCCTGTTTGCTGGGCGGCAGGTGCCAACGTTCCTCCAGAGGTGGAGGAAGAGGCCGAGGCGGCATCAGCAGAATAGGCCGAGGCGGCAGCAGCAGAAGAGGTAGCAGGGGGAGCCTGAGCGACTTCCTTGTTTTTAAGGTGTTTACTCCACTGCAGTTCATGCTTTGCATGCAGGTGCCTGGTCATGCAGGTTGTGCTAAGGTTCAGAATGTTAATGCCTTGCTTCAGGCTCTGATGGCACAGCGTGCAAACCACTCGGGTCTTGTCGTCAGCACATTGTTTGAAGAAGTGCCATGCCAGGGAACTCCTTGAAGCTGCCTTTGGGGTGCTCGGTCCAAGATGGCGGCGGTCAGTAGCAGGCGGAGTCTCTTGGCGGCGGGTGTTCTGCTTTTGCCCACTGCTCCCTCTTTTGCTACGCTGTTGGCTCGGTCTCACCACTGCCTCTTCCTCCGAACTGTGAAAGTCAGTGGCACGACCTTCATTCCATGTGGGGTCTAGGACCTCATCGTCCCCTGCATCGTCTTCCACCCAGTCTTGATCCCTGACCTCCTGTTCAGTCTGCACACTGCAGAAAGACGCAGCAGTTGGCACCTGTGTTTCGTCATCATCAGAGACATGCTGAGGTGGTATTCCCATGTCCTCATCATCAGGAAACATAAGTGGTTGTGCGTCAGTGCATTCTATGTCTTTCACCGCTGGGGAAGGGCTGGGTGGATGCCCTTGGGAAACCCTGCCAGCGGAGTCTTCAAACAGCATAAGAGACTGCTGCATAACTTGAGGCTGAGACAGTTTCCCTGGTATGCATGGGGGTGATGTGACAGACTGATGGGGTTGGTTTTCAGGCGCCATCTGTGCGCTTTCTGCAGAAGACTGGGTGGGAGATAATGTGAACGTGCTGGATCCACTGTCGGCTACCCAATTGACTAATGCCTGTACCTGCTCAGGCCTTACCATCCTTAGAACGGCATTGGGCCCCACCATATATCGCTGTAAATTCTGGCGGCTACTGGGACCTGAGGTAGTTGGTGCACTAGGACGTGTGGATGTGGCAGAACGGCCACGTCCTCTCCCAGCACCAGAGGGTCCACTAACACCACCACGACCATGTCCACGTCCGCGTCCCTTACTAGATGTTTTTCTCATTGTTATGGTTCACCACAACAACAAAAATATTATTTGGCCCAATGTATTGTATTCAAATTCTGTATTCTGAATGACCCTATGTGCACCTTGAATATTATATACCCTTTTAGGGATAGATTTCAAATAGCTCTGATACAGCAGAAACCACTCAATTAGGAAATTGCTAAATTGGGAATTGTATTTCAACCCAGAACAAAAAATGTGCTTTGATGGACACTAAATAACTTGCCCAGCCAGAACAGTACAGCAGTAACGACAGATTTAGCGGGATATAAATTTGAGGCCTAGTATTTAGGCGCTGGGTGACAGGTATAGATTTACTGACAGAATTAGACTTGGAAATGCACAGTAGCGTGTGTGTGAAGTTTTTCAGAATGACCCTATCAGCACCTTGATTCTGATATACCCTTTTAGGGATGTATTTAAAGTAGGCCTGATACAGCAGAAACCACTAAATTAGGAAATTGCTAAATTGGGAATTGTATTTCAACCCAGAACAAAAACTGTGCTTTGACGGACACTAAATAACTTGCCCAGCCACAACAGTTCAGCAGTAACGACAGATTTAGCTGGATATAAACTTGAGGCCTAGTATTTAGGCGCTGGGTGACAGGTATACGTTTACTGACAGAAAATAAACAGACTATAGCTGGTTAAATGCACTTGGTGTGACAGCTTCACCGTGATGTAGGCTTTAGCCAAAAAACAACCACACCATTGAGGGTTAAATGCATTTGGTGACAGGCGCAGCTTGCCCCTGATGTAGTATATGGCCAAAAAATAAACAGACTATTGCTGGTTAAATGCACTTGGTGTGACAGCTTCACCCTGATGTAGGCTTTAGCCAAAAAACAACCACACCATTGAGGGTTAAATGCACTTGGTCGCAGCTTGTGCTGGCGCACCACAAGACACAAAATGGCCGCCGATCACCCCAGAAAAAAGTGACTGACAAACGGTCTGGGCAGCCTAAAAACAGTGAGCAATTGAGTATCAGCAGCTCAATGACCCACAGCTGCAGATCGATCACTGGATGGAGTCTTTTGGAGGAGTTAATCACTGCCTAATCTCGCCCTACTGTCGCAGCTGCAACCTCTCCCTACGCTAATCAGAGCAGAGTGACGGGCGGCGCTATGTGACTCCAGCTTAAATAGAGGCTGGGTCACATGGTGCTCTGGCCAATCACAGCCATGCCAATAGTAGGCATGGCTGTCACGGCCTCTTGGGGCAAGTAGTATGACGCTTGTTGATTGGCTGCTTTGCAGCCTTTCAAAAAGCACCAAGAAAGCGACGAACACCGAACCCGAACCCGGACTTTTACGAAAATGTCCGGGTTCGGGTCCGTGTCACGGACACCCCAAAATTTGGGTACGAACCCGAACTATACAGTTCGGGTTCGCTCATCCCTACTACTGACTACTTTTAGGCTCAGTTGGATGGCAAAGTTCCAAAGGTTGCAGTTGTAAGCAGGTCAAAAGACTCGAGGCTAAAGGAACCCTCTGCCACGCCAAAATTGCAGAAATAAAATCTCAGACTTTAGGGTGAACTATGCAGTTTTTTATTTTCTTGATCCACCATGCAAGGAGGAAATTGCAACAAAAAAAATCTGGATTTAGGGCTGACTGTAGCTGTTGGTTTGTGAGAGATTGATTGGTCATTGTATATATATAAAATTAAAGACAGTTTTAAATAAGATAGATAAGGAGTTGACCACCTGGGGGAACCTTCTTTTCTCGATCTCATGAAGAAGTCATTGACTTAAAATAAGTCTTCTTAGAGTATTGTATCCACTTCAGTCACTATCATTTTCACTTCGCTAGATCTTTGAAAATAATTCTATGGAGATGTAAAGAATGCTATGGTGAGAATATCTTGCCCGGCTATCTTAGGAACTCATTTAATGATGATTGGAGCTACTCTACTTCAAGGGTCCGATTTTAGAGATTGGAGAGGATCCCAGGAGGTGGGACCCCCACCTATATGACATTGATGGCATTTGCTAGTGTTATGCCATTAATGTCCGAGATGGGAATATACCTTTGAGGCATTTGCAGAAAATCACTGAAAAGAATAAAAAAAAAACATCCTGCACGATGTAATAAATGAATATGCGGATGTGAATGGCTATATTTATGGAACAAAAAAAAATATCACAGAAAATAATGGACTGACACAATAAATGCAAACATTATATACAATATGGACTAAGCCCTTACTCTGATATGATAAAATCTGAGACTCAGTCAATATACATTTATTTATTTTTTTATCTTTTTAATTAGTTCAATGGACAATAAATAATACAGCATACAGAAATGAAGCTCAGTGCATAACAAAGCTCTCGACAGAGTATGGCAGTGGTCCTATACAGGCGGTACATAGACAAATGTGTAGTCACTCGTATAAACAGTAATACAGGTCTAAGTTAGTTCCAAAACTCAATGGGTGATAGCCGCGTTATCCAGAACGGTTGCTTTGATGGAGATAAGCAAGGGTTAAATGGATGAGGTGGGCCCTCCCATCTGAGAAAGGGCACCCCCAGAGTGACAACTTGCATTGACCATGGCAAGGGAAGTTGTCAGAGACATCTGGTGATATATAGAAGTGGAATGAGAAAAGGAACTATTATAACAGAAAAATGAAACAGGAAGTTGTGAAGCAAAGGGGTATCCCAGTTACATAAGCATATGGATCATCAATGGAGCCCTAGATCCCATGGGATGCTCTGTAATTCTTCCACAGGTGCCACCGTTTTGAAAATTTAGCGTGTTGTCTGGAGGCCCAGCTGGCTAGCTCCTCCATTCTATATAGTTGGTCAAATTTGCTATACCAATGGTCAATTGTTGGTGGGTCTGTACTGAGACATTTTAGAGGAATCAATAGGCGGGCAACTTGTACTTGGAGAGTGGGTAGGTTGTGTGCTGATTTTGGGGACAATCGGATCTGGGTGCCAAAAATCGCATTGATCTTTGACTCTATCTGTTGCCAAAACGTCTAGATAGGTGGGCAAGACCAGAATATGTAAAGGAGGGAGACAGAATCTTGTTGGCACCTCCAGCACAGGTCAGATTGAGAGAGGCCCAATTGGAATAAGTTGTACCATCTAGTCAAAACCTTAAAGGAGTGTTTTTGTATGCAAACACATCTTGAAAACCCATGTGACCTAAGGCGAATTTTTACAATTTTGGGTTCCGTAAATGACCTTTGCAATGCTCTCTCCCAGCTCCCTATATATACACTGGCCGAAACGGTTGCTTTAGAGACGAAAGGGTATGATATAGAAATGAGATCTACCTAGGGTGGGTGGGTAAAGGATTTAAGGATTTCTCCAACCAGGTGGGTTCTCCTAGGTCCTTTCTTGCTGAAAATATAGCAGAAAGGAAGCGGGAGAGCTTGTGGTATTCTAGAAAGTTACCTGGTGGGAGTGTTGTAGAGCAGTAAGGCAAAACATTCTCTGCAGAGCCTATTTCTTTTAGGAGGTCCTTAACTGATTTATCCTTTAATCTAATCTAGAAGTTTGGGGCGCGGGTGTGGGAAAGGAAGACATAGTATTGTATTAACTGGGCAGGGAGAGAGTTTGGGAGACAAGACAGGAGGAGGGAGCTGTTGTTAAGGGATCGAAAAGTAGAGTAAATTCCTTTCATCAACCCATATATCGCGATCTTGGGCACAGTCAGGCCCCAAAGGCTAGCCAGTTGTTGATCGCCTAGTGCAGCAAGCTCGATGTCCACTCCCAAAGTGCCACAGCTAGTGACACACAAGGAGATCCAACGCTTCAACTGAATAGCTTTGTAGTAAGTCAGAATTTTTGGCAAACCAAATCCACCAATGGAACTGGGCAGGGTAAAGGTTTATTTTGCTATCTTGGGTTTCTTTTTCTGCCACAAGAAGGAGGAGAAGATGGATCTGACCAGGGACGTCTTAAACAAGGGGCAAAAGGGGCAGCTGCCCCGGGCCCAGTTGCTCCTGGGGGGCCCAAGGCAGCTGCCTCTTGAGCCCTGCTAGCCACTGCGCTGGGTGTCAGGCTGTCAGCTACACAGGGGGTGCTGCCATGGCATGCCTGCCGGCACTCCAGGCAGCGTACTGTAAGAGCTGTGATTCTCTAGGACCTTAGATGACATCATCACCATGTGACCAGTAACCTAGCAATATTACTGGTCACATGGCTATGAGGTCATCAAGGTCCTACCAGGAGTGTTGCTGTAGAAGTTTGCCTTAACTGTGGAGCTTTTTTTGTTTAGATTACATCAGAAAAAGGTGACAGGGGCTGTTATGCTAATATACTGTAAACTACTGTATAATGGGGTGCTGTATAGTGTGGGGGCCTGTATACTGTGGGGGTTGTATACTGTGGGGGGCTATATACTGTATACTGTGGGTGCTGTATATTGTGGAGTGCTATACTGCTGTACTGTATACTGTGGGGGACTGTATACTGTGGGTGCTGTATATTGTGGAGTGCTATACTTCTGTACTGTATAGTGTGGAGGGCTGTATCGTGTATAGTTTGGGGTGCTGTATACAGTGAGGGGCTATACTGATCTACTGTATACCGTGAGGTGCTGTATACTGTGGGCTGCTATACTTCTCTACTATATACTGTGGGGTACTGTATAGTGTGGGGTGCTATACTGCATACTGTGTGGTGCTGTATACTATAGGGTGCTATACTGCATACTGTGGGTTGCTGTATACTATAGGGTGCTATACTGCATACTGTGGGTTGCTGGGGTGAACTGTAACACTAGGGTGAGCCGAGCCCTTGTCTCCTTCCTGCAGAGCGGTGCCCACTTCCAGCCTGAGCCCAGCTGCCCAGAGCACTGATCCTGAGCTGCTGGAGTCTTCAGAACTGGAATATTTACAGTCATTCACTGGACTCTACCAGATGTGTGGATTTTTTGTGTGTGTGTTGTGGTGGAGGGCGTGATTGCCTGCTAAGGTGTGGGAAGACGGGATCCAGGGGGCCCAAGTAAATTTTTGCCCAGGGTCTAATCAATATTAAAGACGGCCCTGGATCTGACCATGAAAAAGAATGACTGGCTGAGAAATACAGGCACCGTCTGGAGCATATGTAATAATTTGGGCATGACATTTGTGCATAATAAATTATTGCGGCCCAACCAGAAGACATAAGGAATAGAAAGGGAGGATAGCATTGTTTTAATCTATCGAATTAGAGGTGGATAGTTCGCCCCATATAGGAGCGATGGGTCTTTAGTTAGGCAGATTCCTAGGTATTTCAGTTGGGACGACTGCCATTTAAATGGCATTGACTTTCTCAATGTGTCCACTACCACTCGAGGCACGGGAAGATAGAGAGTCTCCCGAACTCTTTGAATAATTCAATAATATGTGGGAAGGCTGTATCTGGGTTAGTAATCAGTATTAGCAGGTCATCTGCAAAAGCTGCATCCTGGTGTATTACATCTCCCAGATGTAAACCCGCTTATGTTTTCTGATAGCCTGGAATAAAGTCTCCATGACTAATATAAATAGTGTGGGGGAAAGTGGGCAACCTTGCCTGATACCGTTGAAGATTTCAAAGGGAAATTAACTCTGATCCTAGCACTCGGATGGTTGTATAGGGACATACAGTACAGATCAAAAGTTTGGACACACCTTCTCATTCAAAGAGTTTTCTTTATTTTCATGACTATGAAAATTGTAGATTCACACTGAATGCATCAAAACTATGAATTAACACATGTGTGGAATTATATACATAACAAAAAAGTGTGAAACAACTGAAAATATGTCATATTCTAGGTTCTTCAAAGTAGCCACCTTTTGCTTTGATTACTGCTTTGCACACTCTTGGCATTCTCTTGATGAGCTTTAAGAGATAGTCACCTGAAATGGTTTTCACTTCACAGGTGTGCCCTGTCAGGTTTAATAAGTGGGATTTCTTGCCTTATAAATGGGGTTGGGACCATCAGTTGCGTTGAGGAGAAGTCAGGTGGATACACAGCTGATAGTCCTACTGAATAGACTGTTAGAATTTGTATTATGGCAAGAAAAAAGCAGCTAAGTAAAGAAAAACGAGTGGCCATCATTACTTTAAGAAACGAAGGTCAGTCAGTCAGCCGAAAAATTTGGAAAACTTTGAAAGTAAGGGCTATTTGACCATGAAGGAGAGTGATGGGGTGCTGCGCCAGATGACCTGGCCTCCACAGTCACTGGACCTGAACCCAATGAGATGGTTCGGGGTGAGCCGGACCGCAGAGTTAAGGCAAAAGGGCCAACAAGTGCTAAGCATCTCTGGGAACTCCTTCAAGACTGTTGGAAGACCATTTCAGGTGACTACCTCTTGAAGCTCATCAAGAGAATGCCAAGAGTGTGCAAAGCAGTAATCAAAGCAAAAGGTGGCTACTTTGAAGAACCTAGAATATGACATCTTTTCAGTTGTTTCACACTTGTTTGTTATGTATATAATTCCACATGTGTTAAATCATAGTTTTGATGACTTCATAGTCATGCAAATAAAGAAAACTCTTTGAATGAGAAGGCGTGTCCAAACTTTTGGTCTGTACTGTAAATTACAGCTCATACCTCATATATCAGTCCACTGCTGTATATACTATATACCTGTACACACTGCATCTATTATACCTCCTACCTCACATATCAGTGCACTGCTGGATATACTATATATCTGTACATATTGCATCTATAATACTGTGTAAGATATTAATATATGCCGTGTGTGTATGTATGTGTATATATATATATATATATATATATAGAGCAGTGTATTGATGTGATACATACAAGGTATAATACTATAGATGCAGTGTTTACAGAAATATGTGGTCAGTTATACATTATGGTCACTGTGTGTGTGAGGTACATGAGGTAGTGGTCACTGTAACTGTCTGAAGTATTATACATGAGTGAGCAATGAGTAAAAACAGGGCATGGAGGGCCGGTTAATGATGAGAAGTGGAGGACCTCCTCTTACCATTTCATTCCAGTCTGTATGGATCAATGCAGAGATGATTGTGAACCTCTAATACTTGCTGTGAGTGGTTGAAGGACCTGTGATGATGTCATCACAGGTCCTGGCAGATGTACATTTCAAACCTAGGAACTACACTATTTTTGGTGCAGTTCCTTTGCTAGATCATGCAGGACCTGTGATGTTGAAGATTATGTCATCACAGGTCCTGGCAGATGCACTGTTCTAACCTGGGAACACACCTTACAGGACCTGTGATGTATATTAGAAAGATAGACAGGAGCTATTAGGGGCGGGGCCTCTCCTCCACTGCGGTCTCTCTTCCTCACGGGCCCTATATCAGCTGCGTGGTCTGCCTATATGCTAGGTACGCCACTGGTGACAGAACAAGTATCTCGTAATAAAACAATTTGTCACAGAAATGGCAGTGAGGTTCATGAAAGCACAGATAAGAAGAAAATTTAAATCGCATCGATGCAAATCAGCCTCTTAAACGTGATTACTATTTAAATAAAGAAGGCTTCCCAGACTGCGAGATGTTGATGTTTACCTGCTAAACATTATTAAAATGCACAGTTAAATTACTCCTTGAGAGCTATAACAAATGTGCACATGCATAATGTGATTAACTGCAAACGGCGGAATAACAATATGAATTTCATTATCCGCAGTTACAAGTGCACCATGTCTTGTTCCGTGTCACAAACTCGTATCAGTGAATATTGTTACCTCTTCTCATTTATTAGGGGTGGAGTGAAAGATATGACTATACTTATAGGTTGGGCTGAGCGAATTGAGCTTCGGATCAGAGATCCGAAGTCCATTCGGTCAAGCGCTTCGATTTTAATGTTGTCTTCATTCAGCATTAAAATGTATTGGCTCCGTGGAGCCAAACTGTATCACCCGAAGACTCACGAGACTTGAGTGAATTAATTCAGTATTTATTTCTGTATCTTTAAAAACGTTTAAAATTAGGAATCCGAAGTCGGCCAATTATTGGGCATGAATTTTCTACATTTCGTGTTCCTTTAAAATGATGGAAACCTACAGAAATGCAAAAGACAACCTCTCCTTAAATTTAAAGGGGTTGCTCCAGAACAACAACTTGTGTTTGACTGAAGGGATCCAAATGCTGAGGCCCTTTCTGATCACTGGGATGGAGGCTGTGTCCCCCTTTTTGAAAGGAGCAGCAAATGCACATGTCTGTCCACCAAACCATTTACCTCTAAGGGACTGCCTGAAATTGCCAAGTACAAGCACTTGGCTATCCCTGGCAGTCCCTTTGGATTGCAAATAGGAGAAGAGAAAAAAGAGGTTGAGTGGTTCCACCACAGGTTGTTAGCCCTGGGGAACAGGCGCCAGAGGAATGGAGAAGATGCTGGTGTAAATAAGGAAATAAAATAAGATAGCACCACCGTCTAAGTGCCGTTAGGTAACTATTGTGGGAAGGCAGCACAAGTGTTAGAGGGAAGTGAAAAGAAATTTCCAATCCCAACAAACAAATACCAGTATTAGATGAGTCCCGTCTAGTGGATCCAAACAACTGAATGGATCCAACCAGACGTGACCCAAAAAGGAAAAAGAAAACACTATAGAAGGCGCCACTCCCAAGAGTACGGAGGAGATAAATAGGGTAAGTAATCAATCACCCCTTATATCAGGTGACGATACAGAATAATCTCCTTAGCAGGAAGTTAGTAATTCTGAAGATTAGAGTACTCACTTCACAGGGGGGGTAGTCACAGGATAAAGCTCAAGACACCCGTGACCAACTGCCCCCCTAGCCAGGATCGCATATCAGATGATAACGATTGATGGCCGCCAAACGATGAGGCTTCTGATCAATAGCAGTTTATTATATTGGAAAAATACAAAATATCCCAACGCGTTTCGGAGGTCTCATAACCCTCCTTCTTCAGGGGTATTTTTGACAGAGGTCTCCAATACTTCAGGAGGAGATAATTCCACTGGATTGGCAGACATGCAAAAGTGTTTGCTGCCCCACTCAAAAGGGGGAACACAGCCCCCAACCTAGTAATCATTGGGGGTCTAACTTGTGAAACTAGAATTGAGGCAGCTACTAGAGTAGAATGGAGTGGCGGACATGCATGTGTGTCTGCTGCTCCATTAGAACAGGGGAACACAGCCTCTATGCTAGCGTTTGGCAATGGAACCCAGAATTAGGATCCCTGTGATCAGATAGGGGATAAGTTGTTGTCAGGGGACAACCACTTAAATTCTGCTCAGTGGTGGGCAAATCATGAGGTCTAGCTTCAGAAACCCCAGCTGGCCATACATTTCCCTTTCATAACAATAATTTGCAAAGAGGTATGTCCCGAGGAAGAAAACCATCTTGCCAGCACTATCTCTAGGAGGTGGCTCCATATGAGTCAAAAGTTTTCAACAAGCCTTGGGATTTGACAAGGGAATATAGCCTATTTAGTCTATGGATGGATGTCTGGCTTGGCTACATTCTCTTAAAAATTTCCAAGGTTTGTTGAAAAGTTGTATTTTGGAGCCACTTCCAAGAGGTAGCACTGGTAAGGTGGCTCACTTCCCTTGGGAGATAGCTCTTTGCATATTCGTTTCCCATGGAGTACTTCCAGTAAGTCTCCATACAGGGCTGGTCTCTTTAAGGAGATTCAGAACCCTGTTTAAGCCTCATAACAATAATGTAATACATGGACAAATATGCAGAATGGAGAAATGCTCCTCTTTGGCTAATAGAAGGGGCTCCTGAGCGGGGGAATACTATTTATGATATCCACATGCAATAAAGTAGCACACGAAGAGGAGTTGTCCTCATGAGAAAGTTCATCTTCTAGTAAGCAGTTAGAGAAATGAAAGTTCCTACACGCCTTACTTGTCCTACTTGTCACACATGTTGATAAGCAACACAAAATTTAAGAAGGGAATAAAGCTGTTCTGACTAGAACCTGATGGATAGACAATACCACTAATCAAACTTAATGTGATGGATTAAATGTAAATTACCTTTAATGTCTGATTTGATGTAACTCCGAAAAAGAGTAGAAGAGAAATATCCCGTGGTGCATGAAGACTAGTAGTAGGACAAGCCTAGAATAGGATTTCTATCACTGTCAACAAAATTTGTCTCACGTCAGCAAATGGTATTTATCATGTAGAGAAAGTTAATACAAGTCACTTACTAATGTATTGTGATTGTCCATATTGCCTCCTTTGCTGGCTGCATTTGATTTTCCATCACATCATACACTGCTCGTTTCCAGGGGTTATGACCAACCTGCAATCCAGAAGGTCTGGTCTTTCTGGTGGCTGGAACTGCAGGAGTGTGCATAGACTGGCTCCTTTTCCTATAGTGTGCAAATGGGGCCACCACTTCTGGATTACAGAGTGGTCATCATAACCCATGGAAAAGAGATGTGTATAATGTGATGGAAAAATTAATCAGTCCCGAGGCAATATGCAGTGCATGGATCTAGTATATAGAAGACTGGATGAGCTCATGATGTTCCTCCTGCCATCACCATCTTCTGTGAAGAATACTCGAGTTCTGCTTTTGTTTCGCACTTTATCGTAAGATTAAGCCCCGGGAGCCTGTTTGAATATACAGAACTTTGAACACGTTAGTTCAGCATCAATTTATGATAAACCTGGGGGCAGTGTTTGAAAGGGAGGGTTGGTAGAAGCGAAGCATTAAAACCTACATGATACAAGTGTGTCTTGTTATGGCAGTGCAGATAAAATTAAAACGCTTGAGAATTAAGAAAGCTGCACTTGACATTTCTCATTTTGAGTCATAGATAGGTTGGAGTTCACGAGGCTTTTAATTACACGGTTCCGGGAAAAAATGTTACTTAGCGTCGATGTAGTGTTTATTCGTGTGTGCGGTGGATTGTGTGATATGAGGTAAAGCATGTGGCATTAGGAACAGAATTACACTTGTTTTGGTATACATTATACACCTCAATCCCTGGAGTATATACCATATACAGCACTTGTTGGAAGGGTCTTCTGCTGATAATTCGATCACATGGCGACATGTAAGTGCCCTCTCAGCGATCTGTAATCAGTAAGAGAGTTTATCAGCAGGTGTTCACCACAGGAGATATAAAGCATTACATAATTAACATCAATTTGTTGATGGCGGGCACTTGCCTAATTGAAACATGAGAAATGATTTAGCAATGCCAAGTAAGAGCTAAATCATACGAATACATGCAACGTTCCCCCCTACCCCCCACCCCCAGGGCCAATCGTGTCCCAGGTCTATAGGAATGCAGTGGTGCAGCCCCAATAGTCTCTATATGTGTGTCACGGTGCTCCTATCTGGTACCGTCGCTCCCCAGGGTAAGGCTCAGAAGCAATAAAAGGGATGAGTAATGGTGGAGTTGTAGAATAAGTCGAGTCCAGATTCTTATAAAGTTCAACAGCTTTATGTGCATCAGCTTGCATCCAGACAATATTCAGACTTTCTCTTGGTTCCAGCAGGTTTTAGCATAAACTGGCAGGTAAACTTGAGTACTCTGCTTTATCTCTCTGCTGTGCTAAACTCGGCTTTAGTCTGGTAGCTGGACTTTAGGACTGTTCTCATATCTTTGGAGTGGGGTGTTTTTGACTGCTGACCCCCGAGTGACACTCTGTCTGTAGATCTGTAAGGAGTCATGGTGCTCTATGAGCTACTTCGCTTTTGAGACTTCTGCTGCAGGAGGTGGAACTTTCCCCTCACTTCTACATCTTTCATGTCTTCTCAGCTCCACTATCGAGTCTAAACTGGAAAAACTAGAACTGCAACCCCTCCCTTTGGTAGTAAACAGGACTAGCCCACTTCTGCCAAAAGGGAGGTGAATGGAATGGTAAGTTTTTATTCTATCTAAGGGTTTCTCACATCGCCAGATACACACCGCCATCTGTTGGTGAACCAGGCATATTACATGAACAAAACAGTTTCATAACAATATTAGAAATGCACAGTGTAAAGGACTTGGAAATAAATACACAGATGGCATTATTGTTAGACCATTAGAAACAGCAGCAGGGTGAAGGAATGATAATACCTGGGGTATTAAATATGTAGTGTCAAATCCTCAGTATAGAAATAGGGGGAAAATAATAAAATTCGGATGGCATGCAGCCACCACTAGGGGGAGCTTAGGAGCTTACTGCATACTGATTGTACATTGAACTCAATAATTAAAGGGGTTGTCTGGTCCCTTAAAAGAAAAAGGGAATGGCCAGGCATGGTGCGTGCTTTAAAAAAATGAGTAATTATAGAGTTTTATGATGGCACCCATGATGGCACCCATGTGACTAGGGCCTCCCATCTGGGACAGGAAACCTGAAGAGTTAAAATGGTTTACACCCCCACCACACCTCAGTTCAGGTTTCCTGTCCTCCAGATAGGAGGTACCTGAGGAGTTCCCTTTTTTATTTTTAGGTTCTCACCTCGGAGGGCTGGGGAGGTCCGAGTCTACAACACCGGAACCTGACCTACCCCTGGCGGCACAAGTCTCCTGTGGGAGCCATCGCCTAAGCCTGTCCTCCTCCTGCCTCCTCCCAAAGCCTCATTGGGGAGCCGCTGTGGCTGTGTTCAGGCACCTCCCGCTCCATGGTAGTGCGGGGCTGGCAGCCCACTCCTAAGATGGCGGAGAGTGCTCTCGATGCGCTGTGCACATGCACACTGTCTACTTCCGGGGCATTAAAACTCTGCCATTGGTGCTAACAGGAAAGGGAGGGGCTTGCCGGCCTCATGGCTTAGGTATTTCTGTTGGGCATACTGTTAAAAGGAGCCGAGGTGCGTAACAAGTCAGCAGCAGGAGGGGACAGCCAGCCGTGGTACGCACACAGTGCTGTGCAGGACCTGGAGTCTCCACTAAGATGTCGGAACCAGGTGATGCTGAAAGCGCCAATCCCGTGTAACCCTCGAGGCCCACAAGCCCGGTATTGGACCTGAGGAGTGGGGAAGCTTCACTCTTCACTTTGGGTGAGATTGATCCTCTATTTTTAGGTAGCAAAAACCCCTAAGAAATCTTCCAGCAAAACTAAACATAAGGAATGAGGAGGATGCAGAGTAGCGTTGTCAGCTGCATATACTAAACCACTATGTCAAGCTTGTATAGATAAATTAGTCATGGATGAATCCCATAGCTTATCTAAAACCATTGAGGCCTTAGTATGATCTGAAGTGAAGTCCTCCATTAAGTCCTTCAGTCGGGGCCGTCCGAAATCACCAGAAGGGGGTACCTATAACATGAACTCTGATTTTGATTTTTCTGGTGGAGACAAAGACATAGAATCAGGTCAGGAGTTATCGTCCGATTTTCTGTCTTCAGATGAGGATTCAGCGGGGAAAGCGTTATTTCCACCGGAAGATACTGAGCCTTTATTAAAAGCCATGATGCAGTTGGAGGATGTAAAACAGCATAAGACTATTGCCAACCAGGTTTTTGAGGGCCTTGGCCCTAAACGCTATAGAGTTTTTTCGGTTAATAAGAACATAGAAGCATTAATTAGGAAAGAATGGAAAAACCATGACAGAATTTTTTTATACCGAAATCTGTTAAAAGAATATATCCATTTGAAGAGTCAGTGGCGGGCGTATGGGACAGAGCTCCTGCTGTAGAAATCGGCTCTTCTGTTAGATGATTTGGGCTGTTTAGGAGACCCTTTAGATAAAAGAGCTGATGTTTATCTTAAGCGTACTTGGGAATGTGCCACTACAAGTCTCAGGCCGGCCATTGCCGCCTCCTGGGTCTCCAGGTCATTAAGGCTATGGTTAGGTCAACTAGAATCGCATATCAGAGACAAAACCCCTAGAGAGGACTTACTATCCTCCCTCCCAACTTTCCTCAAGGCAGCAGACTTCCTTGCAGACTCTTCTACTGACGTGGTCTGTTTTTCTGCCAGAGCAGCCGCTATGTCAAAATGCAGCAAGGTGTGCTATTTGGCTTAGATCATGGAAAGGGGATTCAGGGTCCAAGTCTAGACTTTGCTCTCTCCCTTGTGAAGGTCCTAGATTGTTTGGTTCCTCTCTGGATGACATCTTAGAGAGAGAGCCTCTGACAAAAAGAAGGGGTTTCCGGTTCCCCAGAAAACTTTTTTTTCCTAAACCCCAGGCCAGTTTTAAAAGACAAAGGGGTAGGCAAAATAATAGAAGTGAGAGAGAAAAATTTCCTAAAAGATGGGGGGGGGTTGCCCAAATCCAGCTAATCTGTCAGAAGAAAAATGTCATTGCCTAGATGTTAGAAAGTGTCTGTTTTTTTTTTACCTAGATTTCACCTCTCCTAATCCAGTTTCAAGGAAAGTGTAGGGGCCGCAAGGTTTCCACTAGCGTTATTGCTAGATGGGTAAAGAATTTTATTTCTCTTGCCTATTCTTCCCTTAATCTGCCCCCTCCAAGGGGGTTTGGGGCTCATTCTACCAGAGCCATTGCGACCTCTTGGGCAGAGAGGACAGATGCTTCTCTGGCCCAGATATGTAGAGGCGCTACCTGGAGCTCTCCCCATACTTTTTTCAGACATTACAGGCTGCATCTTGACTGAGATGTGACCTTTGGGAGGAAAGTGCTACAAGCTGTAGTCCCCAGTAATTTTTGTCTGGTTTATAGTTTAGTCTCGCATGGGTGCCATCATGGGTGAGGGGAAAACAATAATTGCTCTTACCAGTAATTTTTTTTTTTAAACCCATGATGGCAACCCAAAAATTTCCCTCCCTAATAAAAAATAAAAAATAAAAATTTGTGAATATAGATTAGATAGAGCCTCTTTTCCTTGGAAAATTGGAGGAACTACCAGATGGATTCTCCACTATTCATGTTGTGTTCTGTCCTTTAATACTTCTTGCTTGGTGGTTGGTACGCCTCCAGAGTTTGATTTATTATAATCACTGAGGTGTGGTGTGGGTGTGAACCATTTTATCTCTTCAGGTTTCCTGTCCCGGATGGAAGGTCCTAGTCGCATGGGTGCCGTCATAGGTTTCAAGAAAAGCAATTACTAGTAAGAAAAAGTATTGTTTTCTAGTCATGTGGAAAAACTCATAATAATCCAAAAAAATGAATATTTTAGGCTGCTATCACACAATCGATACATGAAACACGGTCTTCTGACCTGAATTCGCTTCATAATAATAATCTACGATGGCTGTGAGTTCTAGCCCAAAAGTGTGAAAAGAAATGAATGCATAAAAAAAAATCTCATGCCTAAAAACTGCTTCGACCAAAGTTGACTGTAGGTACCATTCAACTTCTATGTAAAGCTTTTGCAGGGACCTGGAGGAAAGGTGAGGGTGGACAGAGTGGTAGTGGGTATAATGGTAGTTATAGTCCTCACAGTAAATAGTGGCTAGCTCCACCCTGGCACTCCCTCACTCTGTGGAGGGCACACCCTTTATTCCCTTGGGGCACACCCAGGTGTTGGGGTTCCTTCCTGGTGGTAGCTTGGGTTCCCTTGAACGTGAACAGTTTGGAAGGATTCAAGGCAGGAGTGCAGAGGCCAATAGCTGGACGGAGGAGTCAATTACTGGCCCCAATTGTTGCAATAAATAAAGTTTTTCTAAGCTGAGGATAGGGGTAGTAGTACATACTGTATATCAGCAATTTGCACAGTTCGAAAGTTTATCACAATATCGTCTTTTCTCAATATCAGTGAATAGGCAGCAACAATGATGGTGGTAGTAGTCCCTGAGTCTCTCTAAACACTTTGCAGTCTCTTCACAGACCTAATTAACTCCTTCTGCAGTTCCCGGGCTGGGAGATGCAGAACTAAAATACGGATGGCCAGTCCATCTCAAAATGTGGGGGATGCCTAAAAAATATTCCTTCTTTACAGCAGCAAAGTCTTTCTGCCGTACACGAGAGCAATACCTTGCTGTCTGAATCCCATGCCCGGCCTTGTTGGTTCTGGCCCTTCTAAGATGTCTTATCTCCTTCTCTCAGGAGTACTCTGTTCATGAGATATCCACTCTGGCAACTGCAGTCTCAGAGATGAACGTTCTGTAAGCTCTGGTGTAGTTCTGAAGGAAGTATCACACACACACATTTTTTTAGTAGCTCAGACTAGACTAAAACTAACTAATCAGGGGGCAGACCCCATCCATCACTCTGGCAACCAAACCGGTCTGCCAATATTAACAGTTGGTTTCCTATACATTGCTATTAGGTATACATAAGGCACAAAGAATTAAGGGGGTCATTTACCAAACTGGTCTAAATTAGAAATGGCTTAGTTTCCCATAGCAACCAATCAGATTCCGACTTTCATTTTTCACAGCTCCTTTGGAAAATGAAAGGTGCAATCTGATTGGCTGCTATGGGCAACTAAGCCAGTTCTACTTTACACCGGTTTGATAAATAACCCTATAAGTGTTTTAACAATGAATCACAACATTTCACACTTTAACTCTTTTGGCTTTAGTTAACCCATTACAGTGCTCCTCTGGGGTACTGCACTTTATTATCTAAATATACTTAGCTGCACTTAAAGGGGTTTCGCAGGACTTTTATATTGATGACTAGTGTTGAGCAAATCGAAGCTTTATTCGCCGTGAAGCTGAATTTCCTCGTCTTTCGTGGTAACTAATCAATTTCCCCTGAAATGGCGATAAAAATAAAAAGAATATAGCATACTTACCTCATCTATTTATATGCTAAGAGGCTGCCACGGCCATCTTGCTTGAATATCCCGCGCAAAAGCTCAAGCACGGTGACATATGATGTCACCATGCTGGTTGACGTGATGGCGTCATCACTCACCATGTGAGATTTCATGCTGGATCTTCAAGCAAGATGGCCGTGGCGGGCTCTTCGCGATCAAATGCATGAGGAAAGTATGCTTTAATTTTTATTTTTGCAAACAATAAAATGCTTTAATATGGGTCTCAGATGCTTTGATCAGTGATGAACGTGGCATCTGAAGGGTTCAATGAAGAGGGCAGCGCAATCGCCGTTCCCTGTCATTGTACCCGCTATTTGCAAAGAAATGCACTTTGTGACAAAGTAATTTATCACAAAGCAAATTTTTTTGTGAAATTCGGCAAAGCAGCCGTATCTAATTTTAGAGAACTTAGCTCATCTCTATTGATGACCCTTCCTTAGGATAGGTGATCAATATTATATTGGCAGGGGTCTGACTCCAGACACCGCCACCGATCAGCTGATTGCAGAACACACAGTGCACTGGAACCAGGCTGCTCCATACACCGTGTAGTGGCCATGCTTGGTTACTGCAGCTTTCCTCCAATTCATTTGTAAGGGACTGAGCTGCAGTAACCGGGCACAGCCTCTAGGTGGTGCATGGAGCATTGTCTGTGTTCTTTGCAATCGGGTTATCAGGAGTCTGACGCCCACAGGTCTCATAATGATGACCTATCACAAGGCCGGGTTCAGACTAAGCCCCTTCCACACGATTAATACCGTAAATAGCTCTGGATATCCACCAGGCCTATGCAACACAGATACATAAGTAACTCAGTCTCAATCTATCAGGTCATGCTGGGAGTTATGGTTTCACATCAGCGCCACGGTTTGAGGGGTGGGTGCCATTCTATCCTGCTTGATTACTCAGGCCTGACCACAGGTTGCATTTCCATTCTCCTGTTCAGATTTTAGCGACTGCATTACTAACTCGGGTGCGGACAGGAATTCAGAATGGTAATTGGATCTGAGGAAGTCTGACGGAATGAAAATGATTGAATTACTGTTAAAGCAGTTGTCCGCACGCGGCGAGCGCTACTTCCAAGTTCTCAAAAAAACTGATTAGGGATTAGGCCAGCTCGTTCTGCAGTAATATAGGTTAATTGAAAGACCTTGAAGAGTCAGCACCTTAAGTAGAAGGAAAGTAAATGCAGATTGAATAGAGATAGCTGAGTAATTACTGGCGAGGCTGAAACATAATGTTAATGCAACAAGTAGAAAACTACACCCATGTCCCAACGAGCGGGATCATTTATATTCATTAGCCGGGAGAGCCGAATGTCTTACTTCTCCGACGGCCCGAATAGTTAGACCTTGGATGTGCGGGTGCGAAGACAGCACTTATACAACTGTCAGGGGGGAAAAAACTGTCTCACTGTCTTTGTTGCCCATAGCAACCAATCACTGCCCAGCTTTCATTTTGTATTCTGCTCTTGAAAAAAGAAAGCTGTGCTGTGATTGGTTGCTATGGGCAACAAACAGAGTTTTACTTTTATAAAAACAAAAATTGCCTCACACAATCCCTGTACTGCGGCATTATAGCCCCAGAAGCCCTCCATGGGGTGCTCTGTATCTGTACGGCACCATCATACTGGTTATTCCATGTGTACGGCTTTAAAAAGCCCAAATCCTCTGAAATGCCCTCAAAACACCCACTTTGGTTGTGCTTACATATAGCTTGGCCTTGTCCAATAGATAGATATGAGATAGATAGATATATAGATAGATAGATATAGATAAGGATAGATAGATAGATAGATAGATATATAGATAGATATGAGATGGATAATAGATATATATGAGATAGATAGATAGATAGATAGATAGATAGATAGATAGATAGATAGATATGAGATCGATAATAGAAAGATAGATAGATAGATAGTACATAGATATTAGATAAGATAGATAGATATGAGATGGATAATAGATAGATATGAGATAGATATTAGATAGATATGAAATAGATATTAGATAGATAAATAGATATTAGATAGATAGATAAATAGATAGATAGTAGATAGATATTAGATAGATATGAGATAGATATAAGATAGATAGATAGATAGATAGATAGACCATAGACATTACACAGAAATTTCCCGATGGGCCAATGCCCAGGAGGCCAGCAGTGGAAGTTTTTGGGGATGTATTTTGTGATGGAATGTGGTATTTGGCTCTGTTGAGGTGGTGTAATGTGCCATAAAATGGTATTGCTGGCCCTGCCCTCCATCAGTTTGGACCTTACTACAAAACTGGGCTACTTTAGAGGTTTGGACTGACCCACCAGAGTATCAGAGGATCCTCTGGTAGGCCCAGTCTATGAAGCCATAATGGGCCCCAAAGGTCCATTTGGAGCTGCCTTTTGAACTAATCACTGTCCACTTGGGTCTTTGTCTTAGGTTTTGAATCCGAATTTATCGATAATATAGGGGTTGGGTCCTAGTATAATTTGATAGATGGATAGACGGATAGATAGATATATAGATAGATAGATAGATAATAGATAGATAGATAATAAATATATATATATATATATATATATATAGATATTAGATAGATAGATAGATATTAGATATATGATAGATAGATATATAGATAGATTATAGATTGATAGATAGATATATAGATAGATAGATAGATAGATGATAGATAGATAGATAGATAGATAGATGATAGATAGATAGATAGATTATAGATGGCTAGATTATAGATAGATAGATAGATAGATAGATAGATGATAGATAGATAGATATATAGATAGATTATAGATTGATAGATAGATAGATAGATAGATAGATAGATAGATAGATTATAGATTGATAGATTATAGATTGATAGATATATGATAGATGGCTAGATTATAGATAGATAGATTATAGATAGATGATTGATAGATGATAGAAGATAAAATGTTCTTTGTAGTACATAATAGAGACAAAGCATGTAAACTTCAAATGATCTCTTTCAGCCTTTAAAGGGGTTATCCTTAATGTAAAAAATTAAAATCAGACATCATATAGAACCAGCCCTGTACCTCACATGGATCCAGAAATGCGAGCGACCACCTTAGTGAGATGGACAAAATATAAGGAAAAGAACAGCAGATGGCGCTAGCCATTTTATTGAACGGATGACTGGCTGTACTAAACGTTACATTTATTGAAATTACAAAACTATTTATATCCAAGTGCTAGTTTGAAAAATGTAGAATATGTTTTGTGGCACAACCCCTTTAATTTCAGTTCTTACTTACATTTTTGAGTATTTTCAAAGCGAATACATTTGGGAATGGTAGTAAATATGTAAATTACATGTTTTTTTTGTACATTGGGAGCATTACAAGCCGATCCTTCCATTGTGCCGACTTCAGTCCGGCATTTTAAATGCAGATCACAATAGTCCCATAGAAACGGCCTTGTGTCTTTTTGGAAATTGTGGCGCCCGTCCCCATGACGAGAGTTTAGGTGCTTTATAATTCCGTGCTATAAATTTCTCTTTTAGAACAGAGCGGGCTGGTAATGTGGTAAGAAATCTCTTTTCAATCTCTAGGTGACAGATCAGCAGGATTGCATGTTGTATTATTTCGGTTTAAAAGTTGGTTTGGTCGCTGTAATTATAGGAGAGAGGCAGCGAGAATCAAAGGGGCCGGCCTGAAATAACGCCAGCAGCACGTAATAGCAGGGGGAGCTAGTAGTGACATTAGGATTTTGTTGGAGCTGGTCCTCACTGAACATCATAGAGTATCATGAGATTCTTGACCACTGCATGAGTGATCCCTTTAAGACACTTGTGAATGATTGCAGTTCAATTGATTGCAGGAAAATGTAAGCAATCTTCATAGCTGGGATAGAGGGAAACAGCCTGAAAACCAATGTATTCTATCTGGAGGCCAAAAGGTGAAAACAAAATGCTGTATTTTTAGAGAAAAGTAAATAGATTTTTTTTAAATTAGAGTGCAGATAGATAGATAGATATGAGATAGATATGAGATAGATTGATAGATAGATATACCATGGACTCCTATACCCCCACCCTGTATATGTCCCTATCCCCCAACCCTACCCAATTATTTCCCACTTGCTTTGGCAATGCTAAAATGTATTTAGTCCTGCCAATAAAGCTTATTTGATTTGATTTGATATGAGATAGATAGATAGATAGATATGAGATGGATATATATGAGATAGATAGCCTGTTGAGCAGAACTGGGCAGATTCCCACTCTACTTTGCTGTCCAGTAGAGGGCGCTATCATTCAGAGCCCATCTTCATAGCAGCAGTCCCAGCTCCTACCATCACAAAGCCTTGCTACACCAAGAAGCCCCAGAAAAACAAAGCACCCTGCAACAAGTCACCCAAACCCAGCCTGCCCAAGGCACCAACCAATATAGCCTGACATAGGGCGAAATCCAGAGGACGATACACAAGTACAAAGAGGAGTATATTAGCGTCTGGAGTAACAACATAAAAACATCCCAGAAGCTGACAGTATACCAGAGCCTGCAGAGGGAGTACAAACTGGCCCCATATCTGGAGAAACTCCCCAATCTAAAAGACCGACAGATACTGAGCCGATACAGACTGAGCGCCCACAGCCTGCTCATTGAATCCGGGCGTCATCGACAGAGGTACATGCCCAGGGAGAGCAGACTGTGCCAGCAGTGCGACTAGGAGACCGTGGAGGATGAGGCTCATTTCCTGCTGCGGTGCCCCAAATACTCAGGAGTGAGGGAGACTGACTTCAGGAGACTGTCTGATCTCTGCCCAGACTTAATCTCCATGGAGGAGGTAGAGAGACTCTCCATACTGCTGGGGGAAGAGGAGAACACAGCGGCCACAGCAGCACAATATATTACTGCCTGCCATAGACTGAGAGGAGCCTGATATACCATAGACTCCTATACCATCACCCTCTACAACTCCCCATCCTCCAACCCTACCCAATTATTTCCCACTTGCTTTGGCAATGCTAAAATGTATTTAGTCCTGCCAATAAAGCTTATTTGATTTGATTTGATAGATATGAAATAGATAGATAGATAGATAGATAGATAGATAGATAGATAGATATGAGATAGATAGATAGATAGGGGCAGCATGGTGGCTCGGTGGTTAGCAATGGTGCCTTGCAGCTGGGGTCCTAGGTTCAAATCCAAACAAGGACAACATCTGCATGGAGTTTGTATGTTCTTCCCGTGTTTGTGTGGCTATCCCCTGGTTTCCTCCCACACTCCAAAGACATACTGATAGGGAACCTAGATTGGGAGCTGCATGGGGGACATCAAGTAATGATAACGTCTGTTAAGCACTGCAAAATATGTCAGTGCTATATAAGTGCATAACATTAAAAAAAAAGATAGATATGAGAAAGATAGATGAATTTTCTTCAGTAAAGCATAGTCTGCTGGAGCTCTATTGTTCAAGCTTATATGGGTTGATTTTTTTGGACTGGGAAATAGGTTTGGTAGTGGGATTTCCCAGTCCACAACCCTTCAATTACAGGTTTTTCCTCGAGCCTGAGGTGATCCAAGTTGAGGCTTGTAGGGATCATCACTGGTGGAATCATCACTGGTGGAATAAAGAAGACCTCAGAATGCCAGTCTGGGGGAAATGGAGCCTGGAGAGCTGACCTGTGTGGTTAGAGCTGGGTGACTGGCTGATGATGAGGCTGTGTGAAGCCTGATGTGAACAGGACTCTATAGGTGAGACAGGAATCGCCTGCGTATTAGGTAGAGCCCAGACGGGCAGGTATTTATTTTGTTTTATGTTATGTTATGCTGGTGCTATAACTTTACCAAGTGATGCTATAACTTGGATGCTACTCTGTTATGCTGAAGTGACCAAATAAAGCACAGTTTGGACTTTGAAAGCCGCTGTCTCTAAGAAAATCTGTCATTGCCAACCCTACTGCGAGTACAAATCTCTACAATAGATAGTTATGAGAGATTAGATAGATAGATACGGGATGGCTTTATCAAGGCCAGCATGTTGGTCTTCTGATCCCCCCCCCCGCACCGCCAGAGGAGGCATTTAATTAATAACAAGGCGCAAGCTTCCTCATAAATGAAATGCCTCCTCTGGCGGTCTGTGCACCAGACTGATATCTACTGTAGCTTGTAGATAGCATAGATTCAGTCATCGTTTAAGCCACTTTCTGGTGTACTTGATGATAAGTGTGGCAGGACCCATGCACCACCCTCTCTGTGCCCCTTCTTCAGAAACTGTAAAAACAGCAGCTACCACTAGATTTAGTTAGATTTAGTCACAATGGAGTAGGCTGATGGTAAATCTCCCCCTTTGTCCTAAGAGGGTGAACAGGATGACAGCTCCAAAATTGATTTAAGCCTTGATGTTCTTCTGTCATTTTATTCTCTATGATCTCCATTTACTAAAGCTCAATATTTGTGTCCACGTTCATCTACATTTCACTAGAAAAATATGTGTGTATTTTAACTAGCAGATTTTCATTTTTCAGAGAATGTGGATTATGGGCCGGTGTTTATCCAAGAGCCAGAAAATGTTATTTTCGCCACGGATTCTGGAGAGAAGAAAGTGGCCCTTAATTGTGAGGCAAGAGGAGCACCTGCTCCAAGTTATAGGTACATCTGATGACACTTCCATTGAACTCATTCATTGTTCCATTCATGATCACATACTGTAGAGCTTTGTACTTGTAGAAACCCCCCAATCCAAACTGAAGAGGACTAGGAAAGGCTTTGATTGCCTCTTCTAGCTGAGGTTTCAATCAAACAGTTTCTGTATTTTCCATACAACCCATTATCATGACTGGTGCAGACTGAGAGGTCAAAGTGGCCCTGGAAATAAACTTAAAAATGGCCCTCCTCTTGTAGGCGGGTCAATATTGAAAAAAAGGCAGGCAACACAAAAATTTAGGGACAACAGCAGAAGGTGAGGCCAGCAGCACCATAGTGCAGCACAAAATGCTGCCCCAGAAGAACCAAATGCTACAGTGCAGCACAAAATGCTGCCCCATAAGAACCAAATACCACAGTGCAGCACAAAATACCACCCCAGAAGAACCAAATACCATAGTAAAGCACAAAGTACCATCCCAGAAGAAACAAATACCACAGTGCAGCACAAAAAAACACCCCAGAAGAAACAAATACCACAGTGCAGCACCAAATTACGCCCAGAAGAACCAAATGCAACAGTGCAGCACACAATGCCACCCAGAACAACCAAATACCACAGTGCAACACCAAATTACGCCCCAGAAGAACCAAATACAACAGTGCAGCACACAATGCCACACAGAACAACCAAATACCACAGTGCAACACCAAATTACGCCCCAGAAGAACCAAATACAACAGTGCAGCACACAATACCACCCAGAAGAACCAAATGCCACAGTGCAACACAAAATACCACCCTAGAAGAACCAAGTACCATAGAGTAAAGCAAAATACCACCCCAGAAGATCCAAATACCACAGTGCTGCACAAAATACTGCCCCAGAAGAACCAAATACCACAGTGCAGCACAAAATACTGCCCCAGAAGAACTAAATATTACAGTGTAGCACAAAATACCAACCCAGAAGAACCAGATACCACAGTGCAGGTCAGGTTTATACTCATAAATACCTAATGCTCCTAGCATTAATTAATGCTGAGAGCATCAGATCGCTATGTGCCCAGCAGACGGCCATCAGGAGGGCTCTTGTGGCTCTCTGGTCATTGGCCCACTGGTTCTATGGCCAGTCTGTCCTGATCATGGCGTGCTTACAGTACATAATGTATAGTATGTACTATGAGCAGCATTATGTGTTTGTTTTAGGCCTCATACACATGTTTATATGTGATTTGCAGTCCGCAAGCCATGGATTCAAAAAACACGGATCCCGGCCGAGTGTATGCTATTTTTATAATTTTTAACTCCTGTAGAAATGTCCTATCCTTGTCCGCTAAATAGACAAGACTAGGACATGTTCTATCTTTTTTGTGGGCTGGCAAAACGGATGCAGACAGACCATGGTGTGCTGTCTGCATCCTTTGCAGTCCCATTGAAATTAACGGGTCCGCATCCGATCAACAAAAAAGCCAGATAGGATGCAGACCGAAAATACGGTCATGTGCATGGAGTCTTATTTCAGAAATTAATATTGACCATATTGACCATATGTTTCTTACCATTTAGTGAGGCCCTAAATTCCAACCATACCATCACAAGTCCTGTAGTAAGGTTAGACCTACCTCATTGAGGATCCATTGCACTGTGACCCTTAAAGTTGTCCCTGTAGTTTTTGTACAAAAGACTTTTCTCCTAAAAGGTTTAGTTTTTACCCCATGTTATAGAGTCATATCAAAAGGTTAGATTGGTGGGGGTCTGATGGCCCAGCTCCCCACCGATTCCTAGAATGAGGATGCATATCGCGCTCTCACTCCTCACTGCATGACAGGCTCCATAGAAGTCTATGGGCCCATCTCGATTCCATCCTCAGCAGTGAGAAAAGAGAGAAGGGAACTCCCTTTTCTCTCCTTTCGGGTTAGGGATCTGTGGGGGCCTCAGCACTCAGACCCCAACCGATCTAAACTTTTAAAACGTCTTTATAAAATCGCAAATGTTTTTTTTAAAGTTAGTGCTCCTTTCTTTGATGTGTTCTCCTTCTTTGATTTTTTTTTACTGTAATTTTTGTTTGTTTTACTTTATCTTTTATTTTATCTGTCTTTTGCTTCTTTTTAAAGATGGCTTCGCAATGGAACAGAAATAGACTTGGAAAGTGATTATCGCTACACTTTAATAGATGGGAATTTAATTATCAGCAGTCCAAACGAGCTGAAGGATTCTGGTCAATACCAGTGCATAGCAGCAAACAGCCTGGGCCGAATCCTTAGTAGAGATGCAACTCTTCAATTTGCATGTGAGTAACAGAATGATGATTTGGTGCTTCCTCCTTTTTTTTTTTTTTTTTCCCAAAAATCTTGATAAATATAATTTCAAGTGGCCAGATGTTATTGTCTTAAAGGGGATTTCCAACTTCATTTTCAAGTGCAGAATGTCCAACTCCAGCAAGACATGTCAAGGGAAGCACACTTTCCTCCTCCCCGATGCACAGTTCCAGTTCACCAATGTCTTTACTGCACTTCGGTCCCACCACGGCTGGGGTTTCCAAGCACTGCTGTAGCCAAGGACTTTTCGCAGTGGCAATGAATGTTTCCCCAAAGCGGTAGTTGAGGCCAGTCATTGGCTGCAGCAGAGCAGCTGCCACTTTTTTGTGTTGGAAGGTTACATGCTGCGAGTAAAGAGCAGTGAAGACAACAGAATCAGAAGAGTGTTTGGGAGCAGGTAGGTATTCTTCCCTTGTCAAATCCCACAGGGAAAATTTGAAGTTGGAAAACCCTTTCATTGAATTGAACCAATGGAACAGGATGGTTGGCCACTTCTGTTGTCAAGTTAAGGTGGCCATTTATTAGTTGAATGTCAGACAAATCTGCTGATTTCTGATGAACCAATTGGCCATCTTATGTGTATGGGGGTGTCCTGACTCTTTCCATGACTGTAGCTGTGGAAAGAAAGAAAGATTGGGAATGTTGGATTTCAACTTATCCCATGTATCGGCCCACATACAGTAAATATGTCCTTAAGAATATCTTTGAATGTTTGGCCAAGCCGTATGGTGTACTGACAGATTTAGAGATACCCCAGGCATTAAAAATATGTGTATCTGGATGATAATGTCACGCCCTGCCCTATGGGTGTTCTGAAGAGATCTGTCAGAGTTGCTGCACGTGACTTGATCTGACATTTTGTTTTGTTGTGGCTTAAAACTGAATCCCACCTCCTCCCAGGTGTTGTTCTTTATGTAATTGGTGAGGTTATTTATTCCTCCCTCTCCCTATAGCAGTCTTTCAGCGCTTTATCAATGACATTTTTCATCATTTGGTGGGAGGTTCGTTGTTATTTACCTCAATGACATACTAATTTACTCACCCGATATGAAGACTCATCAGGCTCATTTGAGACAAGTGTTATTGATCCTTCGGAAGAATAAATTGTATGCTAAGTTGGAAAAATGTGTGTTTGAGGTTCAGGAACTGTTGTTTTTGGGGTACTTGCTTTCTGCCTCCGGTTTTTGTATGGATCCCGAAAAAAGGTCCGTGCGGTACTGGAATGGGACCAGCCGGAGAATCAGAAAGCCCTGATGCGGTTTTTAGGATTTACTAATTACTACAGAAAATTCATCCTGAATTATTCCACCATTGTCAAACCTTTGACAGATATGACTAGTAAGGGCGCTGACTTCTCTGTCTGGTCGATGAGGCATTACATGCTTTTTATGCTATTAAGAAATGTCGGAGCAGTCTTGTCGCAGGGTCCCTCTCCTAGCAAATGGCTCCCGTGTGCTTTTTTCTCCAAGAAACCCTCAGCCACCGAAAGAAATTATGATGTTGGGAATAGAGAGTTGTTGGCCATCAAATTGGCCTTTGAAGAGTGGCGTAATTCGCTAGAAGGGGCTACCCATTCAATTACAGTATTTACTGACCATAGGAATCTGGCTTACCTGCAATCTGCAAAGCATTTAAATCCTAGGCAGGCTAGATGGTCATTGCTTTTTACCAGGTTCAATTTTGTGGTCACCTATCGCCCTGGGATTAAAAACATTAAAGCGGATGCGTTGTCACTTAGCTTTCCGGGGGCGGGGGGGTTCGGAGGATCACACTCCGATTTTGGCTGATGGGGTGGTGGTTTCCGCCCTTTACCTTTAGCTGGAGACGGACGTGTTGGGGGCTCAAGAGGAGGCACCTGATTCTTGTCCTCCAGGCAAGTTGTTTGTTCCTTCTGAATTGCGATACAAGGTGTTCAAGGAACATCACGATACTGTCCTTGCGGGACATCCTGAAAGTAGATCTTATTTCCAGGAGATTCTGGTGGCCAGGGTTGCGTAAAAGTATTGAGGGTTATGTAGCAGCTTGTGAGACCTGTGCACGCGTGAAAGTGACTCACACTCGGCCATCAGGATCTCTTCTTCCTTTGTCTATCCCATCTCGTCCTTGGACGCATTTGTCGAATTCCTCTGGGAAAACAGATTTTGGTGGTAGTGGACCGCTTCAGCAAGATGGCTCACTTTGTACCATTATCAGGTTTGCCCAATGCGAAAACTCTCGCTCAAGATTTTATTGATAACATTGTGAAATTACATGGCATTCCTTCTGATGTGGTGTCTGATAGGGGGATGCAATTTGTTTCCAGGTTTTGGAGGGTGTGTTGTTCTCGTCTGGGTATTCAGTTGTCTTTCTCTTCGGTTTTTCATCCTCATTCGAATGGTCAAATTGAGTGCACTAACCAAAACCTGGAGACCTATTTGAGGTGTTTTGTCGCTGAGAATCAGGATGAGTGGTTCTCGTTCTTGTCTTTAGGTGAGTTTGCCTTGAATAACCGTAGGCAGGAGTCAACTATTAAGTCACCATTTTTTGGCGCATATGGTTTTCACTCTCAGTTTAGTACTTTTTCTGAGACTGAATCTTCTGGGATATCGGAAGAGGAGAGATTCTCTTCCTCTTTGTCATCTATCTGGTGAAAGATTCAAGTTAATTTGAAAAAATTGCGTGAAAGATCTAAACGGATGGCTGACAAGAGACGTATGACTGGTCCGGACCTGTGTGTGGGTGATTTGGTGTGGTTGTCCACTAAAAACATTAAGCTAAAGGTACCCTCTTGGAAATTGGGTCCAAGATTTACTGGCCCTTACAAAATCTTGGCCATTTTCAATCCGGTGGCGTTTCGTCTGGAACTTCCGCAGGCCTGGAAGATCCATAATGTGTTTCACAGGTCCTTGTTGAAGAAATATGTGGAACCTGTGGAACCATCTCCTTTGCCTCCTCCTCGTGTTTTGGTTGATGGTAATCTGGAGTTTCAGATCTCTAGAATTCTCAACTCACGTGTTCTTCGGGGTTCCCTTCAGTACCTGGTGCATTGGAGGAGATACGGTCCCAAGGAAAGAATGTGGGTTTCAGCTATCGATGTTAATTGTAGCCGCCTTGTCAATGCCTTTCACAGGGCACACCTGGATAAAGTTGGACCTGGGTGTCTGGAGGTCACCTGTAGAGGGGGGGGGGTACTGCCACGCCCTGCCCTGTGGGTGTTCTGAGGAGACCTGTCACGTGACTCGATCTGACAGTTTGTTTTGTTGTAGGTTAGAACTGAATCCCACCTTCTCCCAGGTGTTGTTCTTTAGGTAATTGGTGAGGCTATTTATTCCTCCCTCTCCCTATAGCCTTTGCGGGTTATAGTTATGCCTTGTGTGAGCTCTGGAAGTTTGGTGGATCGTCTTCTCCCATCTCTAGATAAGTCCTTTTCCCTTTTTCCCTCTGTGTCTGTTTTTACTAGGCCTCTAGGGTGACGCTAGCTCCTTCGGTTGTTGAAGGAGCTGGGTTTCTCTAAAGCTGAGGGTTTGGTTCAGTGTGTTGTAGTTTTAGGTACGTGGGCATGTGCATATGTACCATCGAGATATGCACATGGACATAGCAGCTTAGGGAAAGTGTTTTAGGGATTGCTAGGAGGTTACCCCTTTGTTCCCTAGCATTTGGGGCCTAGTTATTTGCTTTGTTTTCCTTGTCATGTTCTGTTTCCTTCCCTTATTTTACATACCGTGACGTGACAGATGATTCACAGAGAAGTAAAATACTGTAATTATTGGCAATGTAAAGTAAAATGACTCATCAGACTGTGCCACTGGCTTTTAGCTGATAGACGGTTCAATCGATAGTCACGTTTTTTGCTTAGCCATCACATAAGTTAAACTTTCTGGTTCTGATAGTCCATCTGGTACCTTGGGAAATAGGTCTTCTTACAACAATGTGGAGGAGCTAAGTTTAGAGATCTAACCCCCGCAACCTTGTTCATATGCCCTGTTAAATAGTGTTGATCGAGCATGCACGGCCAAACACCAGTTCGGCTCGTGCAGGTAAGTACTGCCCTTCACTGTAATGCCGTAGCCATGTTGGTTACTGTCATTACAGTGATTGGCTGGCCGAAACGCGTCATCGGGTGCTATATAGCACCCAATGACACGTGTTCGGCTCAGTGTTAGTCAGGGAGAGCTGTGTTGAAGAAGGGAAAGATAGTGTAGGGAGCAAATATATATATATATATATATATTATTTTTTTTTTTTTAGTTTAAAAACTTGTCAGAGACCTAAAAATCTTTTTAAGGACTATTGTGTGTGGCAGCAGCAACATATATTGCGCCAAATTGCTCAAACTTTACAGACCCAAAAGTCCTTTTAAGGACTATTGTGTGTGGCAGCAATATCTATTTTTAGCGCATCCTGCACTAAATAGCGTGCAATAGTTAGGCCGCTGAAGACAGCAACATTATCTGCTTTATATCTCCTGTGTAATGTGTGCACATCCAAAAAATATCAGTGACATACCAGTGTATTTTTTCCGTAGACGGTGTTCGCTGTGGACAGTGACATTACCTGGGGTACATCTTCTGTGTTACATTTCCACATACCAAATACCTGTGAAATTCCCTGTAATTTTTTATTACCTGCTGGTGACATCAGCGACATTATCTGCGGTATTTCTTCTGTGTAACGTTTCCACATCAAAATACCGATGACATTCCCTGTAATTTTATATTAGCCACTGCTGACATCAGCAACATTATCTGCAGTATTTCTCCTGTGTAACGTTTCCACATCCCAAATACATGTGACATTCCCTGTAATTGTTTATTAGCCGCTGGTGACATCATTGACATTATCTGCGGTATATCTCCTGTTTGACGTTTCCACATCCCAAATTCCTGTGACATTCCCTATAATTTTTTATTAGCCGCTGGTGACATCAGCGACATTATCTGCGGTATTTCTTCTGTGTAACGTTTCCACATCCAAAATAACTATGACATTCCCTGTAATTTTATATTAGCCACTGCTGACATCAGCAACATTATCTGCGGTATTTCTCCTGTGTAACGTTTCCACATCCCAAATACCTGTGACATTCCCTGTAATTTTTTATTAGCCGCTGGTGAAAGC
Organism: Bufo gargarizans; assembly: GCF_014858855.1. Lineage (NCBI taxonomy): Eukaryota > Metazoa > Chordata > Amphibia > Anura > Bufonidae > Bufo > Bufo gargarizans. Next base: position 22,502,496 of record NC_058082.1, on the reverse strand, counting down.
ATTGACATTTTCTGCGGTATATCTCATGTGTGACATTGCCACATCCCAAATACCTGTGACATTCCCTATAATTTTTTATTAGCCGCTGGTGACATCAGCGACATTATCTGCAGTATTTCTCCTGTGTTACGTTTCCACATCCAAAATACCTATGACATTCCCTGTAATTTTATATTTGCCACTGCTGACATCAGCTACATTATTTGCGGTATATCTCTGTGTGACGTTTCCACATCCCAAATACCTGTGACATTCCCTGTAGTTTTTTATTAGCCGCTGCTGACATCAGCGACATTATCTGCGGTATATCTCCTGTGTGACGTTTCCACATCCCAAATTCGTCTTTTTTATTTTTTTGCGCATACACTTACAAATCCTATGCTACTGTACATGTGACATACTTTCAAGCATATATAACATTTAAAATGAAGAAGGTGAGCAGTAAGGGACAGGGAAGTGGGCGTGATGCTGATGGTGCACGCAGAGTTCATGGCACTGGGTGCGTTGAAACTGTGCCTGCGGCCAGAGCACAAGAAAAAAAAATCATCCACGATACCTAGCTTCTTGTCCCAGTTTGCAGGGCAGTGCAGGACAATGCTCTCGAAGTCATACCAGTGCAACCAGGTGGTCAGTTGGATTGCAGCAGATAATGCTTCTAGTCGGTTAAGCACCACCCTGTCTTCCACCAAGTACAGTCTCAGTAGCCAAGAGTCTGGTCAACACAATCCTCACCCTGATCCTCCTTCCTCCCACCATGGATATTCAGGGGAGCTATTTTCTGTGCCATTCCTTCATTTGGGCCTCTCGACAAGCCCGCTCGAAGAGGGACATGAGATCTTGTGTCCTGATTCCCAAACTATTGAGCATCCACAGTCACAACGAGATGACGGTGGGGAATGGCAATTAGTGTTTCACGAGGTGGATGATGATGATGAGACACAGATTGCCAATAAGTCAATGGCAATTAGTGTCTCAAGAGGTTGATGATGAAGATGAGACACAGTTGTCAATAACTGAGGTTGTTAGGTCAATAAGTCAGGAGGATGAGCAGAGTGAGGAAGAGGAAGAAGAGGTGGTGGATGATGAAGTCACTGACTCAACCTGGGAAGGTAGCAAGCCGAGCAGAGGACAGCAGTACAGAGGGGGAGGGATCTGCAACACCGCAACAGGCTAGAAGAGGCAGTGGGGTGACAAAAGGGAGAAGGTGGACCACACCAAACAGGCCTGCAACTGTTCCCCGGAGCACACCCTTGCGGAAATCTCCCTTGCCAAAGGGTAGGTGTTCCGCAGTCTGGCGATTTTTTGAGGAAAGAGCGGACGACAAAAGAATTGTAATTTTCAACCTGTGCCAAACAAAAATGAGCAGGGGAGTGAACACTAACAACCTCACAACCACCAGCATGATCTGCCACATGGCATCAAAGCAACGTAATAGGTGGGCCGAACACCTGGGTCCACAATCTGTGTCTGCGGGTCACACCACTGCCTCCTCTTCCCCTGTGTTATGTGTTGACCAATCTCTTGTCGGAGGCGCAGACCCGGATGCCTCCAGCCCTGCACCTGGATCTTCACAAGCACAATCAGCGACCACATCCATTTCAGTGTCCCAGTGCAGCGTACAAATGTCCTTACCCCAGGCATTTGAACGCAAGCGCAAATACCAGCCACCCACAAGCCATAGCACTAAATGCGCAACTTTTCAAATCAAATTACTGGCCCTGGAAATGTCATTTAGGCTTGTGGACACTGAGGCCTTCCGTAGCCTGATGTCGGCGGCGGTCACTCTTTACGCAGTCCCCAGCCGCCACTATTTTTCATGGTGTGCTGTGCCTGCCTTACACCAGCATGTGTCCCGTAACATCACCCGTGCCCTGACCAAGTTACTGGGAAAGTCTTCTTAACCACTGTCACATGGGCAAATGCTTTCTGCCAGGGACGGTACATTGGGTGACCGTTGTGGAGGCCGGGAGTCGTACCCCGGGAGGGCACAGGCACTACTGATGCCAAGGATTGCGGGCCCTAATTCCATCAGGGTTTCTGCCACCACCTACGTTAGTGGCTCCAACCCCCTCTTCTCCTACTACACCCCCACTTCCACCTCAGAATTATCATCTTGCAGCACCAGTCAGCCATCAGTCAGTAGCTGGAAGCAGTGTAGAACTGCAGTGGGGAAGCGTCAACAGGCCGTGCTTAACCACTTCAACCCCGCTAGCTGAAACCCCCTTAATGACCAGGCCACTTTTTACACTTCTGCACTACACTACTTTCACCATTTATTGCTCGGTCATGCAACTTACCACCCAAATGAATTTTACCTCCTTTTTTTCTCACTAATAGAGCTTTCATTTGATGGTATTTCATTGCTGCTGACATTTTTACTTTTTTGTTATTAATCGAAATTTAACGATTTTTTGGCAAAAAAATTAAATTTTTCACTTTCAGTTGTAAAATTTTGCAAACAAAAAGACATCCATATATAAATTTTTCACTAAATTTATTGTTCTACATGTCTTTGATAAAAAAAAATGTTTGGGTCAAAAAAAATGGTTTGGGTAAAAGTTATAGCGTTTACAAACTATGGTACAAAAATGTGAATTTCCGCTTTTTGAAGCAGCTCTGACTTTCTGAGCACCTGTCATGTTTCCTGAGGTTCTACAATGCCCAGACAGTAGAAAAAACCCACAAATGACCCCATTTCGGAAAGTAGACACCCTAAGGTATTCACTGATGGGCATAGTGAGTTCATAGAACTTTTTATTTTTTGTCACAAGTTAGCGGAAAATTATGATTTTTTTTTCTTTTCTTTTTTTTCTTACAAAGTCTCATATTCCACTAACTTGTGACAAAAAATAAAAACTTCCATGAACTCACTATGCCCATCACGAAATACCTTGGGGTGTCTTCTTTCCAAAATGGGGTCATTTGTGGGGTAGTTATACTGCCCTGGCATTTTAGGGGCCCAAATGCGTGAGAAGTAGTTTGAAATCAAAATCTGTAAAAAATGACCGGTGAAATCCGAAAGGTGCTCTTTGGAATGTGTGCCCCTTTGCCCACCTAGGCTGCAAAAAAGTGTCACACATCTGGTATCGCCGCACTCAGGAGAAGTTGGGGAATGTGTTTTGGGGTGTCATTTTACATATACCCATGCTGGGTGAGAGAAATATCTTGGCAAAAGACAACTTTTCCAATTTTTTTATACAAAGTTGGCATTTGACCAAGATATTTATCTCACCCAGCATGGGTATATGTAAAATGACACCCCAAAACACATTGCCCAACTTCTCCTGAGTACGGCGATACCAGATGTGTGACACTTTTCTGCAGCCTAGGTGGGCAAAGGGGCACACATTCCAAAGAGCACCTTTAGGATTTCACCGGCCATTTTTTACAGATTTTGATTTCAAACTACTAAGCACACATTAGGGCCCCTAAATTGCCAGGGCAGTATAACTACCCCACAAGTGACCCCATTTTGGAAAGAAGACACCCCAAGGGATTCTGTGAGGGGCATGGCAAGTTCCTAGAGTTTTAAAAAATTTTGTCACAAGTTAGTGGAATATGAGACTTTGTTAGAAAAATAAATAAAAAAATAAAATCATCATTTTCCGCTAACCTGTGACAAAAAAAAAATTCTAGGAACTCGCCATGCCCCTCACAGAATACCTTGGGGTGTCTTCTTTCCAAAATGGGGTCACTTGTGGGGTAGTTATACTGCCCTGGCATTCTAGGGGCCCTAATGTGTGCAAAGTAGTTTGAAATCAAAATGTGTAAAAAATGACCTGTGAAATCCTAAAGGTGCTCCTTGGAATGTGTGCCCCTTTGCCCACCTAGGCGGCAAAAAAGTGTCACACATGTGGTATCGCCGTACTCAGGAGAAGTTGGGGAATGTATTTTGGGGTGTCATTTTACATATACCCATGCTGGGTGAGAGAAATATCTTGGCAAAAGAGAACTTTTCCCATTTTTTTCATACAAAGTTGGCATTTGACCAAGATATTTATCTCACCCAGCATGGGTATATGTAAAATGACACCCCAAAACACATTCCCCAACTTCTCCTGAGTACAGCGATACCACATGTGTGACACTTTTTTGCAGCCTAGATGCGCAAAGCGGCCCAAATTCCTTTTAGGAGGGCATTTTTAGACATTTGGATCCCAGACTTCTTTTCACGCTTTCGGGCCACTAAAATGCCAGGGCAGTATAAATACCCCACATGTGACCCCATTTTGGAAAGAAGACACCCCAAGGTATTCCGTGAGGGGCATGGCGAGTTCCTAGAATTTTTTATTTTTTTTGGCACAAGTTAGCGGAAATAAATTTTTTTTGTATTTTCTCACAAAGTCTCCGTTTCCGCTAACTTGGGACAAAAATTTCAATCTTTCATGGACTCAATATGCCCCTCACGGAATACCTTGGGGTGTCTTCTTTCCGAAATAGGGTCACATGTGGGGTATTTATACTGCCCTGGCATTTTAGGGGCCCTAAAGCGTGAGAAGAAGTCTGGAATATAAATGTCTAAAACATTTTACGCATTTGGATTCCGTGAGGGGTATGGTGAGTTCATGTGAGATTTTATTTTTTGACACAAGTTAGTGGAATATGAGACTTAGTAAGAAAAAACAAAACAAAAAAAAAAAAATTTCTGCTAACTTGGGCCCAAAAAAATGTCTGAATGGAGCCTTACAGGGGGTGATCAATGACAGGAGGGTGATCAAGAAGTCTATATGGGTGGTCACCCCCTTGTCATTGTTAACCCCCTGTAAGGCTCCATTCAGACGTCCGTATGTGTTTTGTGGATCCGATCCATGTATCCGTGGATCCGTAAAAATCATATGGACGTCTGAATGGAGCCTTACAGGGGGGTGCTCAATGACAGGGGGGTGATCTGGAAGTCTATATGGGTGATCACCCCCTTGTCATTGATCACCCCCCTGTAAGGCTCCATTCAGACGTCCGTATGCGTTTTGCGGATCCGATCCATGTATCCGTGGATCCGTAAAAATCATATGGACGTCTGAATGGAGCCTTACAGGGGGGTGATCTGGAAGTCTATATGGGTGATCACCCCCTTGTCATTGATCACCCCCCTGTAAGGCTCCATTCAGACATCCGTATGTGTTTTGCGGATCCGATCCATGTATCCATGGATCCGTAAAAATCATACGGACGTCTGAATGGAGCCTTACAGGGGGGTGATCAATGACAGGGGGGTGATCAATGACAGGGGGGTGATCAATGACGGGGGGGGGGGTGATCAGGGAGTGTATATGAAGTGATCAGGGGTTCATAAGGGGTTAATAAGTGACGGGGGGGTGTAGTGTAGTGGTGTTTGGTGCTACTTTACACAGCTACCTGTGTCCTCTGGTGGTCGATCCAAGCAAAAGGGACCACCAGAGGACACAGGTAGCAGGTATATTAGACGCTGTTATCAAAACAGCGTCTAATATACCTGTTAGGGGTTAAAAAAATCACATCTCCAGCCTGCCAGCGAACGATCGCCGCTGGCAGGCTGGAGATCCACTCTCTTACCTTCCGTTCCTGTGAACGCGCACGCCTGTGAGGTTTTAAGAAACTTTGAGGAATCAACACAGATGGTGAGCAGCGATAACGATATTATCAGCGTCACCATCATACTTATTTGTCTACTTAAACGCTCGCTGACAATTAAGACCAACGCTTTGCATGTGAAAGAGGGGAAAATTGGGGAAGACATTACACAGGGTGATAGCCAGACCACCCTCAGTTCGTCTTCTCAGCGCAAATTGGATGATGATGATGAGGAGGAGGAGGGGCAGTAGACAGTTGCCTCCGCTACAGAGGTAGTACCTATGGAAGTTTAATTCCATCTATTCAGAGTGGATGGGCAGAAGAGGAGGAAGAGGATGAGGAGATTGAGAGTCATCCTCCTGATGACAACAATGAATTCTTGCCTGTTGGGACTCTGGCACACATGGCTGACTTTATGTTGGGCTGCCTTTCCAGTGACTCACGCATTTTACGCATTTTGGACAACACCGATTACCCTTTCCACCACAAAAAAGAGTATATGGTTCAATCTTCTTTTTCTCATCGTTCTCCTAATCCTCCTCCATCATATCAACATGCCTATTAGTCTTCCCTTGCTCCTTATGTTGTAGAAGGTCAGCTCACCAGCAGGCCCTCACCTACAATCTTTTCGAGGGCCAATTCACCTGCAGGCCTTCGCATGTAATGTTTTAGAGGGTCAGCTCACCTGCAGGCTCTCGCATATAATGTTTTAGAGGGTCAGCTCACCAGCAGGCCCTCGTATATAATTTTTTGAGGGTCAGCTCACCAGCAGGCCCTCAATCATAATATTTGACAGGGTCAGCTCACCAGCAGGCCCTCACCTACAATCGTTTCGAGGGCCTGCTCACCTGCAGGCCCTCGCATGTAATGTTTTAGAGGGTCAGCTCACCAGCAGGCCCTTGGATATAATGTTTTTGAGGGTTAGCTCACCAGCAGGCCCTCAACCATAATGTTTTACAGGGTCAGCTCACCAGCAGGCCCTCACCTACAATATTTTAGAGCGTAAGCTCACCTGCAGGCCCTCATCTACAATCTTTTAGAGGGTCAGATCACCTGCAGGCCCTCGCATATAATGTTTTTGAGGGTCAGCTCACCAGCAGGCCCTCAACCATAATGTTTTACAGGGTCAGCTCACTAGCAGGCCCTCAACCATAATGTTTTAGATGGTAGTCAGCTCACCAGCAGGCCCTCACCTGCAATCTTTTAGAGGGTCAGCTCAACAGCAGGCCCTCGCATATAATGTTTTTGAGGGTCAGATCACTAGCAGGCCCTCAAGCATAATGTTTTAGATGGTGGTCAGCTCACCTGCAGGCCCTCATCTACAATCTTTTAGAGGGTCAGCTCACCATCAGGCCCTCGTATATAATGTTTTTGAGGGTCAGCTCACCTGCAGGCTCTCAACCATAATGTTTTACAGGGTCAGCTCAATTTTTTCAATGTTTAGCTAAGCAGCAGGCACTCGCCTCGCCTATAATTATTTCAATGGTCAGCTCAGCAGCAGGCACTCGCCCATAATTTTTTTGGTGCTCAGATCAGCAGCAGGAACTCGCCCTTAATGTTTTAGAGAGTCAACTCTGCAGCAGACCATCACCCCTAATGTTTTAGATGGTCAGCTCAGCAGCAGGCCTTTACTCGTAATGTTTTTGAGGGTCAACAGCGGGCCATCAATCATAATTTTTTAAGGGTATATGATGTCCTCCTTTATGTGTAATAAAGGGTGTATTGGAGTGCCGGTTCCTTGTAATTTTTGGCAGCCCTTTCACTTAGTGTATAGGCTTCATGAGTGTAGGAGTCCCACTACCTGAACAATTGAACCACAATGTGAATGAGGCCCTAAATTATGTGATATACAGGTTGTATCAGAGTGCCTTTTCCTTTAAATTTTTGGCAGCACTTGCACTTTATATACAAGTAAATATACAGGAAAGAATGTTTGCTAACAATTTTTCCTCAAAAATTGATATTATCTTCGGTTTTGTGCGTATTATTCTCAGTCTGTAAAAGTGGCGTACTACTCGGACACCATCGTTCCCAGCAGCGACCTGGGAGTCTAAGATGCATCCAGACATCCTCCCCATGCTGTTCCCGAACCATTTTGGTGGTGTTTCCATCAATTTCTTACATTTTCCTATGAACCAGACCCCCTTCCCTCTTCAGAACACCTGAGCATCCCGAGTTGTTAAACCCCAGCTAAAGCATAAGGACATAATGATGAGGGGCCATCTTTTCCCTCACGTGAATGGTCTCCTTATATTATATTTCACTTGACCAGACAATGCTCTATGAAGCTAAACCCTTAAGTGTCCAGAATAAATTCTTGCCTAGAATGTTTGTCAGTCTGCAGGTGTTTCTGGATCTACTGAAGCAAATAGTCTGTAGGTATCTTGCAGAGAACCCTGGCTTTACTTTTCCACTCTTTCCTTTGAGTCACAGCTGGTAGGTGGGGTTGCGATATCACTAGGAGGTTGTAGTTAATTATTGCTGGGCTCTTTCTGTCTACAGGACAATAACGAAGGGCTCCTGCTATAACAACTTCCCTTTCAGCCAGAGACAAGTCAGGGCTGAGGCTTTGAGAAACTCCTGGGAGTATTTTCTACATTAATGCTCCTTAAAAATGAAAGGCTTTCCACCACAAACGAGCCACATTGCTTACTAAAAATCTACTGATTGACCTGAATCAACTGGAGGTACCTGACAAACAAGTTTACATCATGTGGCCTGCCTGTAAATTCACCTCCCTCAATCATTTGATCTTTAATATCAAGTTTTGCATTGCAAAGGAGTCTTAGGACATGTTCCCCTGATCCATATATTTCACCAGTTGGAGGAGTCATGTGCAGATTCACTTTTGGCCTTTGGCCACAATCTGATACTGTGTACCCCGAGAGGTTTAGTAAAGTGCTTGTTAGGCTATTTTCACACTAGCGTTTAAGTTTTCCGGTATTGAGATCCGTCATAGGGGCTCAATACCGGAAAAAAACACTTCAGTTTTGTCCCCATTCATTGTCAAAAACAGACAAAACTGAACAGAACTGAATACTTCAAAACATTCTGTTCCGTTTAGTTGCATTGCCAGACTGGAGAGCAAACCGCAACATGCTGCGGTTTTCTTTCAATCCTGTGATACAGAGCAAGATAGATCCGTCATGACCCCCAATGCAAGTCAATGGGGACGGATCTGTTTTCTCTGCCACAATCTGCCACAATCGAAAACGGATCCGTCTCCCATTGACTTTCAATGGAGTTCATGATGGATCTGTCTTGGCAATGTTAAAGATAATGCAACCGGATCCATTCATAACGGATGCAGATGGTTCTATTATTAGAAACGGAAGCGTTTTTGCTGAACCCTGCTGGATCCAGTAAAAAACACTAGTGTGAAAGTAGCCATAGGGTCCAGTCAATTCTGCGGAATGGGTTTGGACTCATTCATTCTCTATGGGGTAGGAATGGATGCGGACAGCACATAGTGTGCTGTCCGCATTTGCATTTCCGGAGCGCGCCCCCGATCTTCCGGTCTGTGGCTCCAGAAAAAAATAGAACATGTACTATTCTTCTCCGCAATTGCGGACAAGAATAGGCAGTTCTATGGGGGTGCCGGACGGGTGAATTGTGGATCCGCAATACACTACGGACGTGTGAATGGGGCCTACATCAGGTTTTAAATTTGTCTAAATCTCCCTGACAGGAACCCAAATTCTCATGTTTATACATTGTGTCCCTATAAAGTTGCCTGTTTCATTTTCTGCGCATTATGAGGGGCATGCAGGGCTGGTTATAGGGGGTGGCAAACTGGAAAATGGCCAGATGAATGGATAGATAGATAGATAGATAGAGGTCCTTCTAAAAAAATTAGCATATTGTGGTAAAGTTCATTATTTTCTGTAATGTACTGATAAACATTAGACTTTCATATATTTTAGATTCATTACACACAACTGAAGTAGTTCAAGCCTTTTATTGTTTTAATATTGATGATTTTGGCATACAGCTCATGAAAACCCCAAATTCCTATCTAAAAAAATTAGCATATTTCATCCGACCAATAAAAGAAAAGTGTTTTTAATACAACAAAAGTCAACCTTCAAATAATTATGTTCAGTTATGCACTCAATACTTGGTCGGGAATCCTTTTGCAGAAATGACTGCTTTAATGCGGCGTGGCATGGAGGCAATCAGCCTGTGGCACTGCTGAGGTGTTATGGAGGCCCAGGATGCTTCGATAGCGGCCTTAAACTCATCCAGAGTGTTGGGTCTTGCGTCTCTCAACTTTCTCTTCCCAATATCCCACAGATTCTCTATGGGGTTCAGGTCAGGAGAGTTGGCAGGCCAATTGAGCACAGTAATACCATGGTCAGTAAACCATTTACCAGTGGTTTTGGCACTGTGAGCAGGTGCCAGGTCGTGCTGAAAAATGAAATCTTCATCTCCATAAAGCTTTTCAGCAGATGGAAGCATGAAGTGCTCCAAAATCTCCTGATAGCTAGCTGCATTGACCCTGCCCTTGATAAAACACAGTGGACCAACACCAGCAGCTGATATGGCACCCCAGACCATCACTGACTGTGGGTACTTGACACTGGACTTCAGGCCTTTTGGCATTTCCCTCTCCCCAGTCTTCCTCCAGACTCTGGCACCTTGATTTCCGAATGACATGCAACAGTCCAGTGCTGCTTCTCTGTAGCCCAGGTGAGGCGCTTCTGCCGCTGTTTCTGGTTCAAAAGTGGCTTGACCTGGGGAATGCGGCACCTGTAGCCCATTTCCTGCACACGCCTGTACACGGTGGCTCTGGATGTTTCTACTCCAGACTCAGTCCACTACTTCCGCAGGTCCCCCAAGGTCTGGAATCGGTCCTTCTCCACAATCTTCCTCAGGGTCCGGTCACCTCTTCTCGTTGTGCAGCGTTTTCTGCCGCACTTTTTCCTTCCCACAGACTTCCCACTGAGGTGCCTTGATACAGCACTCTGGGAACAGCCTATTCGTTCAGAAATTTCTTTCTGTGTCTTACCCTCTTGCTTGAGGGTGTCAATGATGGCCTTCTGGACAGCAGTCAGGTCGGCAGTCTTACCCATGATTGCGGTTTGGAGTAATGAACCAGGCTGGGAGTTTTTAAAAGCCTCAGGAATCTTTTGCAGGTGTTTAGAGTTAATTAGTTGATTCAGATGATTAGGTTAATAGCTCGTTTAGAGAACCTTTTCATGATATGCTAATTTTTTTAGATAGGAATTTTGGTTTTCATGAGCTGTATGCCAAAATCATCAATATTAAAACAATAAAAGGCTTGAACTACTTCAGTTGGTGTGTAATGAATCTAAAATATATGAAAGTCTAATGTTTATCAGTACATTACAGAAAATAATGAACTTTATCACAATATGCTAGTTTTTTTAGAAGGACCTGTAGATAGATATGAGTAGTGATGAGCGGCAGGGGCAATATTCAAATTTACGATATTTCGCAAATATTTTGTAGAATATTCGTCATATATTCAGGAATTCGAGATTATATTCTTGATTGTGAAAATCGGCAATGTAATATTTGCGTAATACTGGCGTGGGTCACTTATGCTACATTTTTCAAGCTGGTATAAGTTTCCTGAGACTGGAGAAAATGGTTGGCACGGCAAAACATTAGAATATCTTTGTATGCAGATAGTAAGGGGTAGGCAGCTTTTCTATTGGTTGCTAGGGATGTTGCTGAGCTGTGACAAAGCCTTCTCATTGGTCCACAAGCTAGAAGAAGGGAGGGATGATCACCTGATGTGTACTGTGTTAAAAAAGAAAATAATAATATTCATCATTACGAATATATAGCACTATAGTCTAAATATTCTCAAAGTGCCTATATTCGCGATAAAAATTTGCTTTTCAGATATTCACGCTCAACACCAGATATGAGATAGATAGATATGAGGCAGATATATAGATAGATATGAGAGATAGATAGATAGATAGACAGACAGACAGATAGATATGAGATAGATAGATAGATAGATAGATAGATAGACAGACAGACAGACAGATAGATATGAGATAGACAGATAGATAGATAGACAGACAGACAGATAGATATGAGATAGATAGACAGATAGATATGAGATAGATAGACAGACAGACAGATAGATATGAGATAGATAGATAGATAGATAGATAGATAGATAAAACTTAGCCTTTATAAATTCAGAGACATCTATAATTATGACCATCCTTTCATTTCAAGGTTGACTACTTGGAGGCTCACGCCGGCAGTCGATGGACGTGGTCAGATCTTTGCTGTGTTTTCTTTCTGTTTCTTTTGTTTTCTGCTTTTTATGGTATGACATAAAAGAAACATAAACCTCATAGACAATATCCTAATTCTAGCTCCCTAATCACCTCCGGGGCTCCCATACATGGACTGAAGAGCACAAAGAGAAACTTTGGGAGAATGCTTTCCTTTTGTTCTCCAAATATATTTTTTATTTTCTCTTGAAATCTAAAGAAATTATCTCCAACCAAATATAAATGTGTGAAAGTAATGCTTTTGAAGAGCTAATGCCACCCTGTAATCACCAATTATTTCATATGGCTTCTGTTTAGCACATTGTTAGCGGCTGTTGTTTTCTCCTCCCGTTTTCTCCCATCCTAATGGGTAATTACTATTGTCTCTGCTCCAGAAACAATCATTTTGGAGCCACTCGCCGACTCTCGCAGAACAGTCAATGGGGTTTAAACAAGCTGAGCACATGAAATGCTTTTCAGATGTGCCTCCAGTTATTCTAGTAATTGTCAGCTTATCATACTGGACCAACCATTACGCTAATTTTCAACACTGAGAAGTAACACAAATTCCCATGGTGGCTTGTTAGAGGAAGAAACCAAATTTAAAAAGTTATATTGTTACATTGTCATTATATATAGATGCAGCAGATAAGACTACTTTCACATCAGCACTGTGCTGTACGGTTTTGGGATCCGACACAGGCTCTCAGAACCGCAGCATAACGCTTCAGTTTTGTCCCCATTCATTGTCAATGGTGACAAAAGTGAACAAACCGGAATGGAGGGCACCAGAATAAATTCCATTCCAGTTTGTTGCTTTCCCATCCAGGACACAAAACCGCTGCAAGCAGCGTTTTTGTGTGCAGCATGGGGAAACTGAAGAAGCCAAATCCAACACCAAAAGCCACGTAACTCAATGGTGCCGGAACCGTTTTTTGTTTTGTTTTTGGAGAAGAAAAAAATGAATCTGGCGGCCATTAACTTACAATGGTTTTAGTGCCAGATCCGGGTTCTTCATTTTCAATATAATACAACTGGATCTGTACTGAGCGGATGCGTTTTGCTATGGCTTTCAGATGTAAAAGTAGCCTTAACGCCGCACACATGATGGCGCAGACAGATGATGACAGCTTGTTCTGTGGGGTCCTGTTCCTCCTGCTCAGTTTGGCCGAGCAAGCATGTCCATGGGAAAGGTCATGACCAAAACAAGCTGACAGCTATTGCTGGTATATGGGCACCTTTTCATACAGTTTTAGGGTGCTGAATGTCCTTAAAGAGACCAGCCCTGTGTGGAGACTTATTATCAGTACTCCATGGGAAACAATAATGCAAAGAGGTGTCTCCCAAGGAAGAGAACCATCTCCCCAGCACCACCTATTGGAAGTGGCTCCCTATGAGTCAAAATCTGACTTTCCAACAAGCCTTGGGATTTGACATTGTAATATAGCCAAGACAAATATCCATCCATAGACAGTTGTGTGCTTGTCCTTACTAATATTTAGGATTTCAGAATTGTTTTGCTCTTTTTATTCTTAGGGTCTCTGACTTAGGTTCCAGCGCGTGCTCACGTCGCACAACAGTCGGTGAGCTGGCAATTGCAAGCGCTGCTGCAGCGTTGTCAGACCGGTGGAAGCTGTTGATGACTTGGTATGGGATGTGTGTGAGCTTGCCGAGCTCCAATGCCACCACCAAGTTATGGCCATTATCAGACACAACTATGCCTGGTTCTAGGTTGAGTGGCGAGAGCCACAGCTCAGTCTGGTCCCTTATCCCCTGCCACAGCTTTGCGGCGGTGTGCTGTTTGTTACCTAAGCAAATTAGTTTTAGCACGGACTGTTGCCGCTTCCCTACTGCAGTGCTACACTGCTTCCAGCTACTGACTAATGGCTGACTGGTGCTGCAAGATGATAATTCAGAGGTGGAAGTGGAGGAGGAGCCGGAGGAGGAGAAGGGGGGGGGTCCAGCCACTAACATAAGTGGCGGAGAAAACCCTGTTGGAATTAGGGCCCACAATCCTTGGCTTTGGTAGCACCTGTGCCATCTCAGGGTATGACTCACTCCCAGCCTCCAAAACGTTCACCCCGTGTGCCATCAGGGAAATATAGCGTCCCTGGCCAAAAGAATTTGTCCATGTGTCAGTTGTTAAGTGGACCTTCCCAATAACTGCATTGGTCAGGGCACGGGTGATGTTATGGGACACATGCTGGTGTAAGGCTGGGACTGCACACCATTAAAAATAGTGGTGGCTGGGGACTGAGTAACGAGGGAACGCCACCGTCATCAGGCTGCGGAAAGCCTCAGTGTCCACAAGCCTAAATGGCAACATTTCCAGGGCCAGAAATTTGGAAAGGCGCACATTTAGTGCTATGGTCTGTAGGTGGATGGCTGGGTATTTGTGCTTTCGTATAAAGGTCTGGGTATAGACATCTGTACGCTGCGCTGGGACACAGAAGTGGATGTGATAGCTGATGGTGCGAAGGTCCAAGTGCATTGTGGGAGGCATCCGGGCCTGCGTCTTGGACAGGGGATTGGTCAGCACGTAACACAGGGGAAGAGGAGGCAGTGGTGTGACCCACAGATACTGGTTGTGGACCCAGGCGTTCTACCCACCTATTAGGGTGCTTTGATGCCATGTGGCATGCTGGTGGTGGTGAGGTTGCTAGTGTTCACGCCCATGCTCATTTTGGTACGGCACAGGTTGCAAATGACAATTCTTTTATCGTCCACACTTTCCTCAAAAAAGCTCCAGACTGCGGAACACCTACCCTTTGGCAAGGGAGATTGCCGCAAGGGGGTGCTCCGGGGAACAGTTGCGGGCCTATTTGGTGAGGCCCGCCTTCTACCATTTTCCACCCCACTGCCTCTTCCAGCATGTTGCGGTGCTGCGGATCCCTCCCCCTCTGTACTGTTGTCCTCGCTCAGCTTGCCACCTTCCCAGGTTAGGTCAGTGATTTCATCGTCCACCACCTCCTCTTCCACTTCCTCACTCTAGTCATAATCCTTACTTGTTGACCTAACCACAACCTCAGTTATTGACAACTGTGTCTCATCCTCATCATCAACCTCTTAAAACCACTAATTGCGGTTGACTTATTGGTAACTGTGTCTCATCATCATCATCCACCTCGTGAAACACTAATTGCCGTTCCCCGCCACCATATTCTTCTGACTGTGGATGCTCCAGAGTATGGGAATCATGGCACAAGATCTCCTCATGTTACTCTTTAAGTGGGCTTGGCGAGAGGCCCAAATTAAGGAATGGCGATGAAAACGGCTCCTTGGAATATTCGAGTGTGGGATCACTTGTTTGCCCAGACTCTCCATGGTGGGAGGAAGGAGGATCAGGGTGAGGATTTTGTTGACCAGACTCTTGGCTACTGAGACTGGATTTGGTGGAAGACAGCGTGGTGCTTAACCGACTGGAAGCATTATCTGCTGCAATCCAACCGACCACCTGGTCGCACTGGTCTGACTTCGAGAGTGGTGTCCTGCGCCGCCCTGCAAACTGGGACTTAAAGCTAGGTATCGTGGATGAGTGTGTTTCTTGTGCCCCTGCAGCAGGCACAGTTTCACTGCACCCAGGGCCACGGCTTCTGTGTGTACCATCAGAAGCACGGCCACTTCCCTATCCCTTACTGCTCGCCTTGCTCATAATAAATTGTATATACAGTATGCTTGCATTACAGTAGTGCAGGTTTTGTAAGTGTCTGCGCAAATAAAGTACACAGAATGTCACAGACATTTTTTTTTAGGGTGCGCACACGTTAAACAGGAGGTATAGCGCAAGTAATGTATCTGTCACCACCGCCTAATAAAAAATTACACTGAATTAATGTCAGAGATAATTTTAGGATGGGCAAATGTTATACAGTAGATGTAGCGCAGGTAATGTCGCTGCCACCAGCAGCAAAAAAATTAGACTGAATGTCACTGATATTTCGGATAAGCAAACATTATACAGGAGATGTAGCGCATGTAATGTAACTGTCCTCAGCGCACACCGTCTAAATGTCACATATATTTTTAGGCTGTGCAGGTTATGTCGCTGCGGCCAAACAATTGCAAACTATTTAGCGCAGGTTGCGCTAAAAATATATATTGCTGCCAGATACAACTATAGTCCTTAAAAGGACTTTTGGGTCTATAACAAGTATAAAAACTAAAATATTGCTATTTTACTCCCTACACTATCTCTCCCTTCTGCTCTCCAGCTCTCCCTGACTAAGACTGAGCCGAACAGATGTCATCGGGTACTATTTAGCACCCGATGACGCGTTCCTGCCAGCCAATCACTGTAATGCCAATAGAAAACATGGCTAAAGGCATTACAGTGATGGCAACACTTACCAGCATGTTTATTGGCTGCGTGGCAGCCAACAAACATGTGGGGAAAAGACTCGAGACTTGAGCACACGCGGTATTCGGCCGAACACCGCGATGTGCCGAGCATCGCGATGCTCGAGCAAAATTAGTGTTTGGCTGAGCATGCTTTTCCCCCTACAGTGAGCTGGAGTTTAGACACTGCCTGTGAGACACGGCCTCTCTTGTGCTTTACATTCACATCTGTGGTTCACCAACTAGTGATGAGCGGCAGGGGCGATCGCGATATTTCCTGAAAATTTGGGCGAATATTCATAATAAATTCGATAATTTGCGATTATTTTCTTGATTGCGAAAATCGACAATGTAATATTCGCCTAATGCGCGCGCGATACAGGCGTGGGTCACTTTTGCTACATTTTTTAAGCTGCTAGAAGTTTCCTGAGACTGGAGAAAATGGTTGGCACGGCAGAACATTACAATAGCTTTATATGCAGATAGGGTGCTCCAATATATTCGCGAATGCGCAAATCGGCAATTAATGATGCGCATATTTTTGCGCAATATGTGCAACTTCACATTTTAGCAGGTCTGACTACCTATAACTGATTGGCGCACTAAGTATTGTTGTGACATCACAGCACTATGTCTGTAGCATGTATGTATGGACAGCAGAACCTATCAGCTACACTATATCAGGATATAACCTACACTGACTATCTCCCACTAACTATCTAACTAACTAACTATCTAATGTAATGAGTGGAAAGCACAGAGCACAGCAATGTCACTGCTCTCTCTCTCTCTCTCAGAACTTTAAAAAACTAAAGAAAATGGCTGCTGGGGAGGTTCTTATACAGTGAGGGGGAGGCAGCTTTCCTATTGGTTGCTAGGGATGTTGCTAAGCTCAGACAAAGATATTGCAGCCTTCTAATTGGCCCACAAGCAGGAAGCAGGGAGGGATCATGGGTTCAAGTAAAAAAAATCTAGAATATCAGTGAATACGAATATATATCACTATATTCTAAATATTCGCGAATTCTCGAAGTGGCAATATTTGCGATTAAAATTCCCGATTCAAATATTTGCGCCCAACACTATCACCAACATCCTGCTCACAGTTTAAAATAAGCAAGGTAATGTAATGTTTTCAAACTCTTCCTCACCATGCTCCACTCAATTGCCCTTGAGGACGCTTAGGTCTCTCTTGGTTCTCTTCCTATCTCTCTGGCCGCTCCTTTAGTGTATTATTCGCCAGCTCTTCTTCTTCTCCTCTTCCTCTTGATGTTGAGGTTCCTCGGGGCTCAGTACTAGGTCCTCTACTCTTCTCCCTCTACACAGACAGACTATCAGTAGATTTGGCTTTCGGTACCATCTCTATGCTGATGACACCCAACTATACGCTTCATCCCCTGACATCACCCCTGCTTTACGCCAAAACACCAGTAATTGTCTGGCAGCTGTCTCTAACATCATGTCCGCTCTGCATCTAAAACTGAACCTCTCAAAAACTGAACTTCTTGTCTTTCCCCATCTACTAACCTACCTAAACTTGATATTTCAATCTTGATCTGCGGTCACTACCATAACTCCTGGGCTGCACGCCCGCTGTCTTGGGGATCATATTTGATTTGGATCTTTCCTTTGTTCTCCATATTCAATCACTTGCTTGCTTTTGTCGTCTGCACCTCAAGGTTATCACCAGAATCCGACATTTTCTTATTTTGGAAACGGCAAAAACTCTTCTTGTTGCCTTGATTCATTCCCATCTTGACTACTGCAACTCATTACTAATTGGTCTCCCTCTGACTAAACTCTCCCCCCCCTTTAGTCTGTCCTAAATGCTCCCCAAGTAACCGCTGCCCCCCCCCCCCCAAATTCCTCAGACTTGAACTCGATCTTCAGATCGGCCTACACCACTGCTTTCAGTACAAAAATTGCTCAGTTACTACAGATCACGATCAGCTATCAATTGTGTCACCCCCATTTCTTCATAGATTGTAAGCTCTTGCGAGCAGGGTGTAACGCTCCAACGGGTGTGGATCCGCTGTGCCACTTACCGGTTTGGCTTTAGGCCAAACTTGGGAGCGGAATCTAAGTGTTCCTCTGGTTTTCACCCTTTATCCCGCTCCAAGATGCGGAAGCTGGTCTTAGCTGCAGGGGAGACACCAGGTCGCTACCGGCAAGAGTGGTCCCGATTAAGTGGCAGCACTGGGGATACAGGCAGGTGGAGCGAGCTGTCACTGGATGGAAGGAGCGCAGCAGCAGAGTCAGATAAAGCAGAGCTGAGTTAGTGATTTAGCAGAGCTGGAGCTGTTAGAACAGCAGAACTGAATAGCTCAGGTGCAGCAGGTGTAACAAGCTGAACAGCAGACAGCGGCATGGTCGACAATCCGAATCATACACTTTAGAGCAGCGAGGTACAGGAGGATCAGGCAGAGACGAGGTCAGGATACAGGCTAAGGTCGGAAGCAGGATATCAACACAGGAACAACAAGCTGGAACCTTCGCTGTAGAAGACTACAATATTGCTCAGGCATCACAAGAAGGGGGGAAGCACCCTTATAAAGGTGGTGCCTGGCCGGGATTGGAGAGAAGGCGGAATCAGGGGCGTGCATGAACTCTTAAAGAAACAGGACGCGTGCGGCTCCTACAAGGTGCAACTGAAGCTGTCGCCGCCCGTGACAGTGCAGGAAAGCGGTTCCGGAGCCTGCAGCGGAGAGGAGGAGCCTTGTGTGCAGTTCGACTGAGGTACATAGCAGGATGCGCTGCACGCTGGCGGCTGCCATTGTTACACAGGGCCCTCACTCCTAGTGTCCCGGTTGTATATTTGCCAGTGATGTTGTGATGTCTTTTGTTTTGTACATGAACCCTGCGGAATATGGTGGCGCTATATAAATAAATATTATTTTCGAAAAAGCATGGTGGCAAATGTAACCAGAGCTACAGCCTGTGGATTATGAATTCTAGAAATAAATGTCATCTAAAAAGCTAGTGAAAAGTGACAACCTTTTGACTCCTCGAGATCACTGGTTTTCAGCAATATATCTATTCTTTACCTCGTGTATTATCATAGGGCGCTGAGAATCAATTCATTAAAAGTAGCTTTATTACAATCCCGATTGTTGGTTCCCATGGCAACAACTGTACACATACACCTGTACACCTTATAAGACCTCCATCATTTGCGTAGCCGTGTTCATAACTAATAGTGAAGTTTCTTTGTTTGTTGTACAGAATGAAAAACTTGATAAGCATAGTCCTTTACTTATAGTCATACAAATGTGCCGGGAATTGACATTTTAACACCTTCCTGCCGCAGCCATTTTCTGTTCACATTTTGTTCACATAGCTGTTCTGCTCATTTTGTTCATCGCTGTATGAGGGCTTGTTTTTGTTGTTGTTGTTGTTTTTATTTGTACTTTGTATAGAACCATGTAATATTCCATGCCAAGTAGTGGGAAGCTGGAAAAAAAAACAACTCTTTTATTTATTTATTTTTAGTATTCTTATTTATTTTTTGTTTTTCTTACCCCTCCTAAGAAGTTTAAACACACAATTGTTTAATTGCTTATTTACCATAGACTACAATGATTTCAGCTTGAGGCGGGGCTTAATAGAAAAGCTCCCAACAACCATAGCAAATGAATGCAATTGCAATACAGATGTTTCCTTCCTTACCTTTCTTCTTGGCTTGACATATCCTGAGATGTGCTGCACGAGATGCCCACTTTTTTAAATAAAAGAACATTTTGTCACACTGTGTCATGAGATGTCCATCTTATATGTGTATGTGCGGCCACCCAGTGGTTGTGATGTGTATTGCAGCCTGTCAAGAGTTTTACTAGCATGTTGTATTATTGTATTGAATGAGAAATGTAAGTTCTTAAAGAGATTGTCATTTCTAAACTGTTCTCCAATTAATTTAAAATAAAAACGAAACTACCTTTTCAAATAGTCCATAATTATAGTTATGACATTTTAATTATTGTGAAAATAGTCTAGAATTAAAAAAAAACTACTGTTTTATGTCGCCAAAACCTAAGTGTCTCGACGATACCAGACTATAAACAAACTCTGTGTAGTCTGACCCTGCAGTCCTCTCTTAGGGTATGTTCACACAGAGTTTTTTTTTGTATGCTCAAAAAAAAACTGATACAAAATCTGCTTCAGGATTCCTTCTGATTTTTCAAATGAAGTTTTTATTCTGATGCTTTTTTTATGCGGTTTTTGAAATTTGGAAGCTCATTTGACACGGAATCTGCACCGGGAGATAACGTGAGAAAATATAGAGGGAAATTGATCTGTCAATGACAAGCATGGCAATGAATAAAAAATGTATTATGAAAAGGCACTGATTGAACAGTTTGAGGCTACCACCAAAAACTTAGTTGATAAAAAAAAATAGGGGAAAAGTAATAGAAGTAATAAATAGAAATGTTCAGTTCATACCATCTTTGTGCTTTATTGATCAGTTTTCCTCTATTTTTTATTTTTTTTAATCCCATAAGTGTTTTGTGGTAGCCTCAAACCATTCAATCAGTGCCTTTTCTTTTTATAATAAATTGTTTCCCTGGTGGCAGTTTCAAACTGTTCATTCAGCGCTTTTTCTCACAATAGGATGTTTGATCTATTGCTGTGTAGTGTTGATCGCAAATATTCTAATCGCAAATTTTTATCATGAATATCGGCACTTTGAGAATTCGCGAAGATGTAAAATATAGTCCTATATATTCGTAACCACGAATATTCTAGATTTTTTTTTTTCATCAGTAACCTCCCTTCCTGCTTGTGGGCCAATGAGAAGGCTGCAATATCTTTGTCTGAGCTTAGCAACATCCCTAGCAACCAATAGGAAAGTTGCCTACCCCTTACTATATAAGAACCTCCCCAGCAGTTTTTTTGCAGGTCTGAGAGAGAGAGCAGTGTCATTGCTGTGCTCTGTGCTTTCATCTGGATCCTATTCCTTATCCAATTACATTAGATAGTTAGATAGCTTATATATATAATACAGATAGTTAGTGGGAGATAGTCAGTGTAGGTTATATCCTGATATAGTGTAGCTGATAGGTTCCAGTGCAAGGTGTTAGGTAGTGTGATAGGAATTACTGTTTCTCTGCTGTCCTTACATATATTCTACAGACATAGTGCTGTGATGTCACAATCAGTAATATCTACTCAGACCTGATAAAATGTGAAGTTGCATGTATTGTTCCAAAAATATGCGCATCATTAGTGCCAATTTGCGCAATCGCGAAAATAATGACTGGCGATCACGAATTTGTGAATTTATTGCAAATATTATACAAAAAAATTAGCAAAATATCGCAAAAATGAATATTGCCTATGCCGCTCATCACTATTGTCGTGCTCCTACCCCCACATAATGCAGACTGTAAACCAGTCTCATTTCTAAAAGGGAATATCACTGCCTCATACCAGGAAAGCAGCTCTTTCGGAATAACTACCCTTTAGCAGAACTGAAAAAAGAAAATTTGCTTGACTGCCTAAGGGCTCATGTACACGACCGTCCGTCGTTGTTGTGCGGTCCGTTTTTCACAGATCTGTTATTCCGTATCTGAGTTTTTGTTTCCCTCTGATTTAAGTCCTCTTCCTTTCTGTTATTCCACAAAACATATCTGAATGGTTTCTGTATGCAATCCGTTTTTTTGCGAATCGGAAACGGAAACAGTAACTTATTAATCACCAAACATATGAGCAATATGGGCTGAGCATAGCAATTCTACAGTATGGATCCCCAAAATACGGATGACATATGGATATTTCCATGTGCGTTCTGTATTTCTTGCGGACCCATTGACTTAAATGAGGCCTCAGACCATGATTTGCGGACAATAATAGGACATGCACTACATTTTTGCGGAATGGAAACACAACGCACACGGAGTATCCTCCATTGCTTTTGCGGACCCATTGAAGTGAATGGTTCTGCATACGGTCTGCAAAAAAAAATGGAACAGAAGCAGAAAGAAAATACGTTTGTGTGCATGAGCCCTAAGAGGCCTTGGTTGGGGTACTATTTCTCCTCATGGAGAGCACAGAGTATGCATGAGGAGCTTTGTAAGACAGTCAACGTTCCTCTGGTATTCTGGGGAAAAATATTAGCACATCTGATCTCTACAGGCATGAGAAGCTTGGCTGTCTTTTCCTTTTAAAAGGAAATCTAGTTTGCATATCTTTTATCCCAGAAACTCATAGGCATGTTGTCTGACCTACAATACTATGCAGACATGCTGCACATACTAGGCATTCGCCATAAGGAGAAATAACATCCTTGGGATCCTCACCAAGGCCTCTCAGCCTTTAGCTACAATGTTGTCAAAACTATGTTTGAAGGTCTGTTTAAAAGGCTAAGCATTGATGTTCAATGGCCATGTTACATCTGCTGGTATAAAATGCTCAGCTTTCTTTATATTTTTGAAGAAAGATTGAAGTGCATGCCTTTTTGCCCAAAGAGTTATATGCATTAGGTTCTCTCCTTTTAATAGTATTTTTGATTTGGGTAGAATTGACTCATACCCAAATCAAATTGTTTTTAAAATTCAGCAAAGAGGACCTGAAACAAATTTCAAAGAATTCGCTAATTTCTACTCTGTGGGAACATAGCCCAACGCTTACATCCTACTAACATATGTTTGTATTCTGTTATTATGGAGGCACATACGTTTTCACAGGTGCTGTATACACCAAACAGTAGGAGATTTTTTTCTAACCACAACTATTTTAAAAATTACATTTTCTATTCTAGATGGTGCAAAAATCTATGGAAAGTTAAAAACATTTTGCAGCACTTGTTCCTAAAGAAATTGGTGGAGAAAGTTCAGCATTTCTCACCGTAGTATATCAAAGTTCACCTCTCTTTGCTGAAAATCTGTGGCGGTTCTTAGGAAGCACTTATCATCCTTCTAGGACCGAACTACTCAGATGTCTCTTGTCTTTATGCTATGTAAAATGATCAGACCGATAGGGCAGGAGGTTACGGCAGAATTGACAGTAGATTTTCATTTTAATTAAATATTGTATTAAAAACGTAAATTAGAAATTGAAGCACAAAAGGTAAAAAGATGATGATGATGAGATGAGAGATATCAGCCTTCAGTCCAAAAAAAAGCAAATAAGTACAATAACTGAAGTGGCCCTTGCTGAGATAAGTGTCATATTCATGTATTAGGTGTTTAATGGAAGTCAAAGATCGTTCCATTTACTCAAAGCTTCGTTTCTTTACAGAAATATCTAATTTTGTCATTTTTTGGGGCTGGAAAGGCAAAAAGTTATGAAACCGAACTGAATGAATGTTTAATGACTTGTTCATGCTGACATTATATTTGTTCAATTATTGGTGGCTATTTACTTAACAGTATGGGCAGGGGTGGACTGGGAACTTAAAGGGATCCTGTCACCGGGATTTTGTGTATAGAGCTGAGGACATGGGCTGCGGGATCTTAATTTCCGAACGCCGCTCCTTGTGCTTGCTGTAGCGATGTAGATTGAATCCTCTCAATATTTCAAATCGCAATGGTATTGAGTAGAGCGATATCGCACTGTGTTATATCTACAGATGCGTTTCGAAACTATAAGTTTCTTCCTCAGTGGAACATATATTCTGATATTAGGGGACCTATTAGTCCTTATATGGAGCTGCTAGTGACATTAAAAACCTGGACCGGACTTGTGTTATTATCTCATGATATACACTCTCTTATTTTCTCGTTGTTACTTTCTTTTTATAGTTCACATATTTCAACTAAAAATACTGTATCTACATAAAAAAAAATATATAATACAAAAAAACTAAGAAATAACACAAATAGGTTGGTAAGCAATATCTTGTTTCATTTGATCTTTAGATTTTTATTGATGTGTGTGTGACTTTTTGATTACTTGCTATTCAATTTTTTTGGGGAGGTCAAGTGACAAAATTAGGCAAATTGACCAGTTATTTTTATTTTTTTATTTTTTTATTAACATTACGCTGTTCACCATACAGGATGAATACATTTATAGTTTAATAGTATGGACATTTTGAGACATGGCAGTGCCAATTATCTTCTTTTTTTAATGTTTATTTGTGTTTTAATTATGAGGAAAGGCAAGCGATCTGAATTTTTTATAGTTAATTTTTTTAATATTTTTTAATTTTCATTAACTTTTTTTTTACTTCTTTAACCGCTTGCCGCCACGCTAACGCCGAAAGGCGCCATCGCGGCGGCTCTCCCAGGTCACACTAACGCCAATACGCGTCATCTTGCATGAGCCGAGATTTCCTGTGAACGCGCGCACACAGGCGCGCGCGCTCACAGGAACGGAAGGTAAGCAAGTGGATCTCCAGCCTGCCAGCGGCGATCGTTCGCTGGCAGGCTGGAGATGTGATTTTTTTAACCCCTAACAGGTATATTAGACGCTGTTTTGATAACAGCGTCTAATATACCTGCTACCTGGTCCTCTGGTGGTCCCTTTTGTTTGGATCGACCACCAGAGGACACAGGCAGCTCAGTAAAGTAGCACCAAACACCACTACACTACACTACACCCCCCCTGTCACTTATTAACCCTTTATGAACCACTGATCACCCCTGATCACCCCATACAGACTCCCTGATCACCCCCCTGTCATTGATCACCCCCCAGTCATTGATCACTCCCCTGTAAGGCTCCATTCAGACGGCCGTATGATTTTTACGGATCCACGGATACATGGATCGGATCCGCAAAACACATACGGACGTCTGAATGGAGCCTTACAGGGGGGTGATCAATGACTGGGGGGTGATCACCTCATATACACTCCCTGATCACCCCCTGTCATTGATCACCCCCCTGTAAGGCTCCATTCAGACGTCCGTATGATTTTTACGGATCCACGGATATATGGATCGGATCCGCAAAACACATACGGACGTCTGAATGGAGCCTTATAGGGGGGTGATCAGTGACAGGGGGGTGATCACCCCATATACACTCCCTGATCACCCCCTGTCATTGATCACCCCCCTGTCAATGATCACCCCCCTGTAAGGCTCCATTCAGACGCCCGTATGTGTTTTACGGATCCACGCATCCATGGATCGGATCCGTAAAACGCATACGGACGTCTGAATAAAGCCTTACAGGGGGGTGATCAGGGAGACGGATCCACGCATCCATGGATCGGATCCGTAAAACGCATACGGACGTCTGAATAAAGCCTTACAGGGGGGTGATCAGGGAGACTATATGGGATGATCACCCCCCTGTAAGGCTCCATTCAGACGTCTGCATGTGTTTTACGGATCCACGCATCCATGGATCGGATCCGCAAAACGCATACGGACGTCTGAATGGAGCCTTACAGGGGGGTGATCACCTCATATACACTCCCTGATCACCCCCTGTCATTGATCACCCCCCTGTCATTGAGCAACCCCTGTAAGGCTCCATTCAGACGTCCGTATGATTTTTACGGATCCACGGATACATGGAACGGATCCGCAAAACACATACGGACGTCTTAATGGAGCCTTACAGGGGGGTGATCAGGGAGTCTATATGGGATGATCACCCCCCTGTAAGGCTACATTCAGGCGTCTGTATGTGTTTTACGGATCCACGCACTCCCCTGTAAGGCTCCATTCAGACGTCCGTATGATTTTTACGGATCCACGGATACATGGATCGGATCCGCAAAACACATACGGACGTCTTAATGGAGCCTTACAGGGGGGTGATCAGGGAGTCTATATGGGATGATCACCCCCCTGTAAGGCTACATTCAGGCGTCTGTATGTGTTTTACGGATCCACGTATCTATGATTCGGATCCGCAAAACACATACGGACGTCTGAATGGAGCCTTACAGGGGGGTGATCACCCCATATACACTCCCTGATCACCCCCTGTCATTGATCACCCCCCTGTCATTGATCACCCCCCTGTAAGGCTCCATTCAGACGCCCATATGTGTTTTACGGATCCACGCATCCATGGATCGGATCCGCAAAACGCATACGGACGTCTGAATGGAGCCTTACAGGGGGGTGATCAATGACAGGGGGGTGATCACCCCATATACACTCCGTGATCACCCCCCTGTCATTGATCACCCCCCTGTAAGGCTCCATTCAGACGTCCGTATGTGTTTTGCGGTTCCGATCCATGTATCCGTGGATCCGTAAAAAACATATGGACGTCTGAATGGAGCCTTTCAGAGGGGTGATCAATGACAGAGGGGTGATCAGTGACAAAGGGGTGATCACCCCATATACACTCCCTGATCACCCCCCTGTCATTGATCACCCCCCTGTAAGGCTCCATTCAGAATTTTTTTTGGCCCAAGTTAGCGGAAATATTTTGTTTTTTTGTTTTTTCTTACAAAGTCTCATATTCCACTAACTTGTGTCAAAAAATAAAATCTCACATGAACTCACCATACCCCTCACGGAATCCAAATGCGTAACATTTTTTAGACATTTATATTCCAGACTTCTTCTCACTCTTTAGGGCCCCTAAAATGCCAGGGCAGTATAAATACCCCACATGTGACCCCATTTCGGAAATCAGACACCCCAAGGTATTCCGTGAGGGGCATATTGAGTCCATGAAAGATTGACATTTTTGTCCCAAGTTAGCGGAAAGGGAGACTTTGTGAGAAAAAAAATAATAAATTCCGCTAACTTGTGCCAAAAAAAAATATTTCTATGAACTCGCCATGCCCCTCATTGAATACCTTGGGGTGTCTTCTTTCTAAAATGGGGTCACATGTGGGGTATTTATACTGCCCTGGCATTTTAGGGGCCCGAAAGCGTGAGAAGAAGTCTGGGATCCAAATGTCTAAAAATGCCCCCCTAAAAGGAATTTGGGCCCCTTTGCGCATCTAGGCTGCAAAAAAGTGTCACACATGTGGTATCGCCGTACTCAGGAGAAGTTGGGCAATGTGTTTTGGGGTGTCATTTTACATATACCCATGCTGGGTGAGATAAATATCTTGGTCAAATGCCAACTTTGTATAAAAAAAATGGGAAAAGTTGTCTTTTGCAGAGATATTTCTCTCACCCAGCATGGGTATATGTAAAATGACACCCCAAAACACATTCCCCAACTTCTCCTGAGTACGGCGATACCACATGTGTGACACTTTGTTGCCGCCTAGGTGGGCAAAGGGGCCCACATTCCAAAGTGCACCTTTCGGATTTCACAGGTAATTTTTTACACATTTTGATTTCAAACTACTTACCACACATATGGGCCCCTAGAATGCCAGGGCAGTATAACTACCCCACAAGTGACCCCATTTTGGAAAGAAGACACCTCTAGGTATTCCGTGAGGGGCATGGCGAGTTCCTAGAATTTTTTATTTTTTGTCACAAGTTAGCGGAAAATGATTTATTTTTATTTTTATTTTTTTCTTACAAAGTCTCATATTCCACTAACTTGTGACAAAAAATAAAAAATTCCAGGAACTCACCATGCCCCTCACGAAATACCTTGGGGTGTCTTCTTTCTAAAATGGGGTCACTTGTGGGGTAGTTATACTGCCCTGGCAATTTAGGGGCCCATATGTGTGAGAAGTACTTTGAAATCAAAATCTGTAAAAAATGGCCGGTGAAATCCTAAAGGTGCTCTTTGGAATGAGGGCCCCTTTGCCCACCTAGGCTGCAAAAAAGTGTCACACATCTCGTATCGCCGTACTCAGGAGAAGTTGGGCAATGTGTTTTGGGGTGTCATTTTACATATACCCATGCTGGGTGAGATAAATATCTTGGTCAAATGCCAACTTTGTATAAAAAAATGGGAAAAGTTGTCTTTTGCCAAGATATTTCTCTCACCCAGCATGGGTATATGTAAAATGACACCCCAAAACACATTCCCCAACTTCTCCTGAGTACGGCGATACCAGATGTGTGACACTTTTTTGCAGCCTAGGTGGGCAAAGGGGCACACATTCCAAAGAGCACCTTTCGGATTTCACAGGCCATTTTTTACACATTTTGATTTCAAACTACTAACCACACATTAGGGCCCCTAGAATGCCAGGGCAGTATAACTACCCCACAAGTGACCCCATTTTGGAAAGAAGACACCCCAAGGTATTTCGTGATGGGCATAGTGAGTTCATGAAAGATTTTATTTTTTGTCACAAGTTAGTGGAATATGAGACTTTGTAAGAAAGAAAAATAAAAAATAAATCATCATTTTCCGCTAACTTGTGACAAAAAATAAAAAGTTCTATGAACTCACTATGCCCATCAGTGAATACCTTAGGTCGTCTACTTTCCGAAATGGGGTCATTTGTGGGGGTTTTCTACTGTCTGGGCATTGTAGAACCTCAGGAAACATGACAGGTGCTCAGAAAGTCAGAGCTGCTTCAAAAAGCAGAAATTCACATTTTTGTACCATAGTTTGTAAACGCTATAACTTTTAACCAAACAATTTTTTTTGCCCAAACTTTTTTTTTTATCAAAGACATGTAGAACAATTAATTTAGCGAAAAATTTATATATTGATGTCGTTTTTTTTGCAAAATTTTACAGCTGAAAGTGAAAAATGTCATTTTTTTTCAAAAAAATCGTTAAATTTCGATTAATAACAAAAAAAGTAAAAATGTCAGCAGCAATGAAATACCACCAAATGAAAGCTCTATTAGTGAGAAGAAAAGGAGGTAAAATTAATTTGGGTGGTAAGTTGCATGACCGAGCAATAAACCGCTAAAGTTGTGGAGTGCCGATTTGTAAAAAAGGGCCTGGTCAGTAGGGGGGTATAAACCTGTGGTCCTTAAGTGGTTAAGTCCACCTATTTGGCTATAAGAAGTAAATATTAGATTGCTTCTCTACTACATTGCAATGAATTTCCAATGCCGTTCATTACATATTTGCTTTGTTCTTATGGAGCCCTGCCACCCACAAGGCTTCATAGAAACTACAGCTATAAAACCCCTTGGTCTCTTAAGAGAGACCCAATCTTTGACGTACAGCCAACAACATCCCTGCTCAGGCCCCGGGAATGCAGCTCTCCTGGGGAAAGCTGCTTTGGATGCCTAGTCACAATTGACTAGGTTAAAAGTCTATTGAGGTTAAAAGTCTGCGATTAGCATTATTGCCAATCACAGACATTATTCCTGAGTGTCTGCTGTTTAAAACATGCACTCACAAGCAGGTGCTGTTTTTAAAGGGTTAACATACAGGTGAGCAGCTTTACATGGCTAAATTCTGTATGATGCTAATTTCATAATGATCAAATAACTCTTGATTGGGCCTAATAATTTATCATAATGTGGGTCCTCCATGGTGGGATGGATCACAGGTCCAGTCATCATAATTTGTCTGTTTTACTGGGTTTCAATGGGCGCATTTTTAACAAAATTCGGCAAATCCAGATTTCAAGAAATCGACCGCACCTAGCTTGGCAAGGAGATGTGGCTTTCTGTTCCATGGAAAACGGGCTTGTACTAATATGTGAATTTAAGTGACAAAATTGTTCAAACAATAGTAGGAGTGAGACGAAAGTATCCAGCCTGAGACGCCATGATAAATCTGGTCTCAGCCTAAGTTTAAGCCATCCATACTATTAGTAAGGGCTCATGCACGTGACCGTATGTATTTTGCGGTCTGCAAAACACGGATCCTCCAAAAATACGGATGACGTCCATGGGCATTCCGTATTTTGCTGAACGGAACAGCTGTCCCCTAATAGAACAGTCCTATCCTTGTCCGTAATGTGGACAATAATAGGACATGTTGTATTTTTTTGCGGAACAGACAAATGGACATACGGAAACAGAATGCATATGGCGTAACGTCTTTTTTTTTTTTTTTTGCAGTCTCATTGAAATGAATGTTTCTGTATGTGGTCCGCCAAAAAAAATGGAACAGACACGGAAAGGAAATACGTTGTGTGCATGAGGCCTAACTCTGGCCCAGTGTACCGATGCTCAGGCGTTGGGTAGCATGCACATGTCTTCACACCTTATCCTACCTCTCCTCCATTGCCGAATATGCTTTGCCTCCCATTTCCAGCGGCACACCCTGTCCTGCGACCTTTTAGGGCTCGCTGCCCTCTGTTTAGACCCTGCTGTACTAACAGATCTTTTTTTTTTTTGATAAGCCAGCATTATGTGCACAGCGCAAGCAGGTGGCAGAGCACGAAGTCCGTCAGTGAATAGCTTGGAGTGATTGCAGCTTCTCACGTACAACCAGTAACATGCAGCAGAGGTTGCTATTGTCTGAAGTATTAAAGGGGTTAACCTGTGATGAATGTAGAAAATGAAAATCATACATCTTATAGAACATGACAATGTATTTCTAACAAAGCTAGTACCAGCCCTGTACCTCACATAGATCCAGAGATTTCCCTTTCATTGTTCTGGTTGCTCTACTTGAGTTTTTCATGCTGGCAGCTCTGGGGTGTGTCCTTTCTGCTGCAGCTCTATTCTCGTCACAGTGCAGGGGGCATTTCTTTTTTTCTGCAGCTCTTTTCCCGTCACAGATCAGGGTGGTGTCCTTTTTGCTGCAGATCTCTCCCTATCAAAGCTCAAGGCATCTCTTTTCTTCTGCAGCTCTTTTCCTGTCACAGATGAGGGGGCATATCCTTTTTGCTGCAGCTCATTCTCTGTCACAACTCTGGGAGTGTCCTTTCTGCTGCAGCTCTCTCCCTGTCAAAGTTAAAGGGATGTGTCCTTTCTGCTGCAGCTCTCTCCATATCAAACTCAGAGGATGTGTCCTTTCTGCTTCAGCTCTCTCCATATCAAAGTTAAAGGGATGTGTCCTTTCTGCTGCAGCTCACTCCCTATCAAAGTCAGAGGATGTGTCCTTTCTGCTTCAGCTTTCTTCCTATCACAGTCAGGGGATGTGTCCTTTCTGCTTCATCTCTCTCCCTATTACAGTCTGGGGATGCATCCTTTCGGCAGCAGCTCCCTCCCTATAAAAATTCAAGGGGTGTGCCCTTACTGCTGCAGTTCTCTATCACAGTCAAGGGATATGTCCTTTCTGCTGCAGCTGTCTTCCTATCAAAGTTTAGGTAGGTGTCCTTTCTGCTGCAGCTCTTTTTCTGTCACAGATCAAGGGGGACATTTCCTCTTTGATGCAGCTCTCTCCCTGTCACCGCTCAGGAGGTGTGTCCTTTGTTGCTGCAGCTCTCTTCCTTTCACCCCTTAGGCTGATGTGCCTCACGAGGTTCAGTCTCAATCACCTGTGCAGTAGTGAACGCCTGTGGGTACTCTGGATCGTTGTGGTCACGTGACGGGGGGTCAGAATGGGGATTCAGAGCCCAAAATAGAGTGAAGTTGTAAGTGAATTGTCATATGGTAACATAATTACATCTATGGAGTTTTATAGGGACTGCCTAAACACTTTAACCCTTTGCAGTGGCCCCGTTTTGGGGGGTACTGCATCAGTAATATTTGCCGTCTTTACGTGACTGGTGTCAGCCGCTTCCTCCAGAGCTGTCATTCGATACAAGTAATAGAAATAACTATCACTCTGCAGCTTTGCAGGGAAATGTCTCTCTTTCTGCCTCAGTTGACAGCCTCTGGTTTCACTTGACCTCTATAATTCAAGTAAATGTGTCTGGCTGGCGCTGCCACTACCTCTGAGGATGCTGCTTACAGCTCCCATCTTATCTATCCAGAAAGCTCAAGTTCTTTGGGGAGATGAAAAGAAAATATACTCGAGACTTTGAAAAAAAAAAATCCATTATGCGGTAATTAGACAGGCGCATCGTGTCTCATCCTATAAAGGTTATACATTGAAGAGCTGTGATATTAATTGCTCCAACATTCTATGACTTTGTCTAAATTTATATTCTAATTAATCTTTCTATAAAAATATAAACTGTTCATTTTCAGGGTGTGAAATTTACTCAGAGATTAAAACTTTAAGTATTTGTGTTACAAGAGACATAGCCTGGTTTAGCGTTCGCATTCCTCGTGCCGTCGCGAGACCTTCAGCATCGGCGTGACTGGTATAGAGACACGGTTGACTACTGTGGGACCCTTGGTGAAAAGGGAGGGGGGCAGCACTGATCTAAATGCTCTGACACTGTTAAAGGGGCTACCTGCTGATGCCACTAGAGGGAGCTCACTGAACAGAGAGTTAAGCAGGTTCCACTGAGTTTTATGATAGATGTATGGCTAGTGAGCTCCCCCTACTGGCTGCAGGATGTAGCCTGAATCATGTAATTTATGAATGCAAAGTGGAGATTGATTTTTATGGGTCAGGTACTTACCCATCCGTGCTCCTGCGGCAAGTCCGGCCTCTCTATGCCGCCAGCGTCACTACATTACCGTGGTAACCAGCCAAGCTGACAGTGGGACTGACCAGCCTACCACGGAGCAATCAGTGCCAGCACTGGCGTCATGTGCTTCCTGACGGCGGGGTATTTGAACAAGGTACTGCTGGCCACAGTTGCCTTTGATTGGTCTTCTTGCCTTATACACTTAGCGCTCATTCAGATGACCATATGAATGAGTCCGCATGCATTCCACAATTTTGCGGAGCGCAGTTCCGTTCCGCGGCCCGCGAACAATATAGAGCATGTCCCATTCTTGTCCACAATTGCCGACAAAAATAGTCATTTTCTGTATAGAGATGGCCGCGTGCATTGCGCAAAATGCAGAGAGGAAGATGAGGCAGCTCTTTAGCTCAGTGTTGTGAAGTAACTTGTCCTCCTGTGTGATTAGGACAGGTTTTGTGTGTACTAATCGGACGGCAGCCATTTTATTTCTCCTAATAATTGCTTCCCAGACAATACAATCCATTATAACTAAAGTTATTTGAGAATATATTTATAATAAAGTAATATTTATGTATTTTCACTGTCTTCATTCTTGGAGAACCCCTTTAAGGAACGAAGGAAGTGAGATATTTTCACCATTTATTCTTTTCCTAACCCCATGTTGTGGACCTAACAAGAACCTCTGCTCGTTAGAGCGATCTCTACTACGATATATAAAATTTTCATCCGTT
The DNA here is from genome assembly GCF_014858855.1 of Bufo gargarizans. Taxonomy (NCBI): domain Eukaryota; kingdom Metazoa; phylum Chordata; class Amphibia; order Anura; family Bufonidae; genus Bufo; species Bufo gargarizans. The sequence goes on along the minus strand of NC_058082.1, from coordinate 22,469,411 downwards.
TTGCCGGCCTGTCCAATTTATTAATGAGGAAACAACACAAGCAGCGTATCAGATCTCCGCAGCCAATGAGATGGAATCAGGTGGTACCTTTGGTATGCAATGATTAGAAGATGTGAGATGATATTCTTTGAAAGAAGAAAGGAGAATGAAAAGACATCTTTGGACTAAAGATAAAAAGGGAATGATTGAGTCAAGGAACATTGCTTGGATTCCACGAGTTTTGTTTAAGGGAAAATGTTACTTTGAAATTCTGCAGTCACTTCAAACGGAAAAAAAAAAATAGCTTTGTGTTTCTGGGAATGTAAAATCTCATCTTTAGAAAAACCTTGTGCAAGTTTAGCAGGAAGCTATAAAATATGTAATACCTAAAATATGGATAATAGCAACAGTAATTATCAGAGTCAAAATCTTCCAAAAAAAGTAAGGAAAAAGATAATCATTGCCAGTCTTGAAGGTTGACGACATTATTAGAAAATAGATAATATTCATATAAACACTGCCTCAACCTATTATTCAAATAAGGTTTTATGTTAAACTTCTTTAAAAATTTTTTTTAATTTTTTTATTTTTTTATTTTACATCTACTTAAAAAATTCGATGTAAATAGTCGCTGGAGGCCACACCGCTCTGCGGTCTGTACCATGTTTATAATGTTATACTTGTTCCGCTTGCAGTTTGTTATGCAGTATACTGTATTCAGTGTTTGCATTCCTGTTAGATCAGGTGGCACACTGCTGTACAGACATCTACATGGGTTCCCATACCCCTGTGCATGAGGCATTATAGAGTGAGTCTGATTAATTTTTAGGATTGTCGGGAACCTTTTTTTTTTTGTCTCCCTCTTCATAGTTTTTTACACTGACCTTTGTCATTGATGTGATTTTGCCTTTCCTACCTATTTGACTCATCTTTGCTTTTTTATACAGTGGTCTATGGACCCCAGGTATCTGTGGACTTGTTGCTATATTTCTGGTATTTGCGGACCACTGTTAGTGGGTATAACCTACCATGTCCTGCTACATAGGATCCTTTTTTAACCGCTTTGATGCAATCACTTTATGATATTTATTTTTATTGTATTGGATTAAATAAAGAATATAAATTTTACTATTTACGCATTGCGAGGCTTTTTTTTTTTGTGTTAATAGGGTTATATTTCCATGCTCACAGTTATTACTTTGTTTGTAGAGCAGTTTACTAGTTCCCTGTAGAAGTCTACTGTACTTGGTTCTGATCTCCTGTGACTGACTCCTGCATGTTTACAGGATTTTGACTCCATGGTCCGTGTCTACCGTGTTGCTCCTGTGCTCACATTCTCATGCAGATTCTTAAAGGGACTAATATTCCCTGAATCTGTTTCCAGCCTATGGCAGTCTTCTATTGGTTATATTAACCACCTTTCTACTGGGAGGGGTGCCTGAGCAATAGTGTTACTGGTTAACTAGTTCCCTGCAAAGGTCTACTTTACTTGGTTCTGATCTCCTGTGCTTGACTCCTGCCTGTTCACTGGATTTTGACTCTGTGCCGCCTGACCTGAGCTCTGCCTTACTCTCACGTTGACCCTGTGCTGCCTGCCCTGACCTTTGGCTTGATTACCTGACTGAAAATACTCTGCCTGCCCTGTCCTCGGCGTGTCTGTTAACTACAGTTTTGCCTGGGCCCTTTAATGCTCTTTACTGGTGCTTCTTGACCCCCGAGGGTCAGCAGTTTCTTGAACAGAGACTATTCCAAGAGGTAGTGGCCTGGTAGTTCCCCTGCAGTGGAGTCCAGATACCTGTATAAAGGTTAAATGGGTTCTGCACCTTCATTTAACTGATGATCTATCCTCTGGATAGATCATCAGCTTCTGATCTGCGGGGGCCCGACACCCGGGACCCCCGCCGATCAGCTGTTTAAGAAGGCAGCAGCGCTCCAGCAGCGCCGCTGCCTTCTCACTATTTACCGCCGGGCCGCCCGCCCACTGACGTCACGACTTGTATCAACTAGAGTGGGCGCGGCTAAGCTCTGTTCACTTGAATGGAGCTTAGCCGCGCCCACTCTAGTTGATACAAGTCGTGACGTCAGTGGGCGGGCGGCCCGGCAGTAAACAGTGAGAAGGCCGCGGCTCTGCTGGAGCGCCGCTGCCTTCTCAAACAGCTGATCGGCGGGGGTCCTGGGTGTCGGACCCCCGCCGATCAGAAGCTGATGATCTATCCAGAGGATAGATCATCAGTTAAATAAAAGTGCAGAACCCCTTTAAAGAGTGAAGAAAAGACACAGTGGCTACTTACATAATGCTGTTAGGAGTGTCCCCAAGCCAAATCTGTTCAGTGACAGTGACAATGGGTAATAGGCTGTCAATTTCTGCTTGTACTGTATACATTGGGGGCAGAGTCAGTACTTACCACCCCATCAGAGAGAAATATTAAAAGTTAGCAGGTAGGGTTTGTGGTGTCAGTAATATAACATAAAGAAAGTAGCTACTCAAAGTGACCATAGCTAGTGGGATGTGGGTGGCACGACCAGGCCCATTTACATAGTCCATTGGTGGACTGGCACCAGAACCTACCTTTTTGATGTGCTGCTCTATTTGGTCTTGTAGTGGTTTTCCTGGTCCGCCCTGAGTCATAACAAGTGTTATGTTAGATACAAGGCTTGACTTCTTGAAGAATTTGGCATCCAGTCTTTCCCATTTTCCTTCCATAAGGTCACACTGAAATCACTTTGTAGAACTGGTGCAAATTATACAGTGTTTTCCTCTCAACTCCTTGTCCCAGTGGAGCCATAGCTTTAAGGGGCTTTTCATGAAGACAATCGTGTTCTACATTCCCTGTTAGGGAATATGAATGTCATACAGGAGGGTCTAAACTTGGGTGTCCCCTCTGTTACCCCATTTAGGAGCCACTCATATAAAGCCCAGTCCATCCAAGCCTTACATACTGTAGTCACCATTAATTTGAATGACTAGCATGTAATACTGCATTTTTCCTGCAGTAGTCACTGTATTGTATGGTTTCCCCCAGTAATAATTGTGAATCAAAGGTGGTTTTTGAACCAGACCTGTAGTGGTCAACTGACCTTCATAAACCCAACCCTCTAATGCTAGCTAATCTAAATATTCAGTGCTTGCTAAAAGTAGCACCTAATAGGCATCTGTACATAGCAGGCTCGGAGGCCACTGTTAGGCCCTAGGCCTTCATGGCAAGCCTTTGGAAGCCCACCATCAAGTTAGAGGGCAACCAATGAGGTGAGAGAGTGAGCCATTCTCTCTCTCCATAACCACTTAGATGTCGTGGTCAGCACTGACATAAAGCATTATAATATTGGGACTAATTGAAGGAGAATAATGCTGAAATGCATCTTTATCTTTTTTGGAACCCTTAAGGTTATCAGGGCATGAGAGCTGTATGGAGTGGGACCATCAGCTGATCCCACTCCTTATGTGGCTGGTGTCGGCTGAGTAATATAATCAGCACCCAGCCGCAATGACTGGGATCGGAGATAGCTAGGATCCCTGCTTTCAACCCATTAGATGCTGTGGTCAATAGCGACTGCAGCATTGGAGTGGTTACACAGAGGGAGGAGGCTCTCTCTGTCCAGCAATGGGAGCCTCCATGACAGAATCTTGAGGCTCCAAACAGTTGCTAGAACAGCTAAGGGCCTTGTGAAGGATCCCAGTTGCATCATAGGAAACTGCCTGATGAGCTGTGCCTGCACCAGAGCCTGACAGGCAGCCTGTAAAATTCCCATAGATTACAATATTATTCCATTACATTCTATGGTACAGTTGATCAAAAGATCATATTCAAGTCCCCTAAGGGGGCTAAAAATTACAATAAAAAAAGGTTAGGAATTAAAAAAATAAAAAATAAGATGGAAAACACAAAAGTTTTAAATATTCTAATCACACCTTTCACACATAAAAATAAACAATACAAATTAACATAATAGGCATGTCTGCGTCCATAAATGTCCAAACATTATGTTATATATACAATATTTTTCATGATGTAATGGGAAAAAAAAATGTTCGATTCACCATTTTTTCTCACCTTGCCCCACCCAAATAAATCAAAAGAAAAATTAAAGAGGACCTTTCACTAGTATACAAACTAAAAACTAACTCTATCTGTGGGCAGATAGCCAGGCTATGAGCTGTGCGCTGCGATTGGCCAGTGCTGCAGCAAGGGACACGCCTCCTACAAAAAATCAGTCCAGTACAACAGACGGAGCTGAGACACCGGAGCCTATACCGGGCGAACGGAGCGGGGCCCAGGCATACTAGTAAGTGCAGGGGGACCCCTGGGCGCCGCTCTGCCCACAGATAGAGTTAGTTTTTAGTTTTTATACTAGTGAAAGGTCCTCTTTAAAGTCATATGTACCCCAAGATGGTACTAATAAAAACTAGAGCTCACAAAAAATAAGCCCTCTCACAGTTCTGTGACAGAAATATAAAAATACTTATGGGTGTCAGAATATGGTGATGCAAAGAATTTTTTTATTTTTTCAAAAGTTTTAATTTTTGGAAATCTTTAAAACAGGATATAATTAGAAATTTGGTATCGCCGTAATCATACTGACCCGCAGAATAAGGACATCATGTCATTTTTAGAGTATAGTAAACACCATAAAAACTAAATATAAAAAACCATGGTGGAAATGTTTCTTTTTTTTTTTTATCCTCATAAGGATGTCTGAACAGAAAAGTAAAAAAAGTTATGGGTCTTGAAAGACGGAGATGAAAAAAAAATTGGGGTTAATTTGATCGTTTATTAGAGGCATTTTTTTTTTTATTCTCCAAAAACATTCATCTTTGAGTTCTGACGGTAACTTCTCATTCGCTATCCCAACATTCCTCTGTAAACATGATTTCAATTAATTTGACAATGGCCCCTACCAGCCCTACCAGTAGCAATTAGTGTTTTTCACATCTAAGGATCGTTAAGTACTTTCCTCTTCAGTAATCTGGTGACACCAGTAAAGTTTAGTCGCCTTTGATATGGCAGATTAAATAAATAGTTATAAACTTTGAAGGTCTTTTTCATGTTCCTCTTATTATGTAAAATAAGGCCAATTAGCTGAATTTTAGACACATTAGTAATAAAAATGCATGTAGGGTGCAATTAAACCATGTATAAGAATGACAATGACGATTTTGTTCTCGCCTTTCTTTGAAACCATATGTGCTTGTTATATTTACAATACATATATTAGTTAGCTCGCGCCATTCTTATGCTAATGAACCAGTTTTTACTGTGCTATATTTCTACTAAGATAAACTCTGAGTGGAGGGGGGGGGGGGGGTTTGAACGAGCTGATAAAATATTCTTGAAATATAAACTAGAACATTTGCTATGTACGGTATGTGCATAAGGACAGTGGAAATGACTTGTCCCCTTCCTGATATTCTCTCCTCTCCTCTGTTTTTCTTTAGTTGTCACAGTTAATTGTTGCACATCTTTAAAGGGGTTCTTCAGGATTTTGATATTAATGGCCTATCCTCATCATAGGTGACCAATATCTGTTTGGTGGGGATCCAACTCCCGGCACCCCTTCCGATTAGCTGTTTGAAGAGGCTATGGCGTTCTTTTGAGCACTGTGGCCTCTTCCTAGGCAAGTGATATCATGGTCATCTGTCACATGGCCTATGTGCTGCTCAGTCCCTTTCAAGAGTTGTACTTGGTGAGCAGTGAGGAGGCCGGAAAGCTCAACGGAGCTCTAGGCCTCTTCACGTAGCTGATCGGCGGAGGTGCTGGGTGTTGAACCTCAACCGATCTAAAATTGATGACCTATTTTGACGACAGGCCATCAATATCAAATCCCACACAACCCTGTTAAGAGATTATCTGGCCTAGGAGGTGACATCATCAGTGGTCTAAAGAACCTACAGATGTAGCAGGGTTAACACACAAACTCTTAACTCAAATTTCTTAACTCATCACGTTATCTTGAAACAAAAGCCATTGAAAAGCAATTTAAGGTGTTTGCTTAACGCATTTAGTTTAGATAACACGTCTCAGAAAGCATGTGTGTTAACTCTACTACATCTGTATGTTCAAAAAATTACCAGTTTACAGTCCCTCCATTTTAGCGCTGCTGTTTCAATCTTAGATACTTCCAGTTACCATTGGAATGTAAGTGTCTTGGCCTGATGATCACTGCAGACAGTCACTGGCCTCAGTGGTCGCATGTGCTGGAACTGCTAGTGAAGTGCTGTTCTAAGACATGTGATTGGCTGCAACTGTCCTGGGACCAAGCCACCTCCAGTCTGGTGGAACCAAAATCAGCTGGGAACAGTGGGCCTGCATTTTTTTATTATTTTAAATGGCCACAGGTTTCAACCATTGGCATTGTCCTATATACAGGGATCCCCAATTCTTCTCCAGTGACTGACATTAGGAGAGATAAGGATCAGGCACACTGAATTTCAGATTGCATATGTATGGAAGGATCGGGAGAGAGAGCCATCGGCTATGTTAGTCTAAACAGGTTTCAACAGGGGTATACAACGAGAAAAAAGGGCCCAGTAACAGAGACTAAAAGGATTCCCTTCTGATGTTGGTTGTCCGTGTGGAGGGACTAAGGGAAGGCAGTGTACGTAGACGACATGACAGTGAGTGCAATGGCTTTTCTATATGAGACGTCTCCTCTGATTTATTTATTTTATTAAAGGGGAAAAAAAAGATGTGCAGCAACTAGGCTTGAGGGGAAAAAGGAATTGTCCCCAAAAATACCTGGTTGTGTCACCTTTAACAGCACCAACTGCAAATGCATCATGCTTTGAAACGGAAACTGCCAATTTAATGGGGTTGTACAAAATTAAAAAGAACATGGTTTTCACCAAAAAACAGTGCCACACTTGTCCACAGGTTGAGCATGGAATTGCAGTTCATCCCCATTCACTTTAAAGGGGTTATCCTGTAGATCAGTAGAGATCTGGAATGGGTCTGAGCTAAGCCTAGTCCACGTGACCAATGGTCATGAAGTCGCTGACCTAGAGTAAGCAGAGATAAGGTTGAATCGCTTACAGGGGCACCGGGCCTTCTCATACAGCTGATTGGCGGGGGTTCTGGGTGTCGGACCCCCACCAATCAGTTAATAACCTATGCAGAGGATTGGTCAGCAGTCAAAAATAACCCCTTAAATGGAACTGCAACCCGTGAACATGAGTGGTGCTGTTTTGGAAGAAAGCAGCATGCTTTTAAGCAGGGTATGTATGGCACTCTACATGGATGGTGATTAGGGATGAGCGAATCGACTTCATTCGAGACATCAGAAGTCAATTCGCATAAAACTTTGTTTCCATACTGTATGGAGCGAACGCTCCGTATAGTATTAGAATGTATTGGCTCCGATCAGCCGAAGTTATTCCCGAGTTCGGGAAATGTTTTTTTACAGTATAAAACAATTTGTTAAGTTATTATGTGAAGTCTTCGTTGAGACTTTGCAAAGTAATAACTTTGGCTCATTGGAGCCAATACATTCTAATACTGTACAGAGCGCTTGCTCTGTACAGTATTGAAACAAAGTTTTATGCGAATCGACTTCGGATGAAACATCGCTCATCCCTAACGGTGATTATACTATGTCTCACACAAGCTGTGGTTGGCAGGCCAAGCAGTTATGCTCCAGCTAAACGCCACTCAAAGTCGGGAAGTTTTTAATACACTTTTTGGAAGGAAAGGATATCGTAATAGGTCCACATTATAGTTTTGAAACCTTGAGTTTTTTCCAATGACTCCCTTCCATGGCTAGTTCCTCACCTCCTTGTTTGCTAGCCATATAGTTCCTCACCAGTAAGACAGTATAGGTTCTACCCACCTGCCAAAAGGAATGAGACCAACCAGGGCTGAGCCCCTTCTCTCCAAGCTCCCCATAGCAGCTGCCTGGTATCTACACCATGGTTCCTATGCATTTTCTTTTTCATTGATATCCTAGAAGGTTCTCTTCTCTGTAAAGTTATACACCTTACTGCTGTTAAACATAGTGGCACCCACTTCGGATTCAGTTTATTTCTCTTCATAGTCTTTTATTCCATAAGTGATATTATCCCATTATAAGTGCAGACACTCTGATCGAAGCTGCGCGCCTCGTGGAGTACTCTTTTCTTTTGAAGTGGTCTAATTTAACAGTCAGGGGTAAGGAAGAAGAGACGTTCATACGTAAACCAAAGCGAAACAAAGCTGCGTACAAGTCATACCCTTCTGAAGCTGATCATAGGGAAGGTGGCTTCTCCCTGTGCTTGAGATGAATCTATTGTGTGACTTTTACATGTGGCACTTTGGAGAATAGTCAGCATAATTAGATAGGTCTCCATTTTTGAAAATCTACGTATTCAGTTATTGATTCCGAGGTTGGTGGGTACTATGTCAGAGTTTTATTGTGAGATGTTATTGTTACTACATGATACAGCTATGACTTATAGGAGTCATTTAACCCCTTAAAGAGGACTGTTGACTGGTCCTAGCATTACAATATTATTACCTGGTGACAGGTCCTCTTGAAATCATATAATTAAAGGGGTTTTCCGGGAATTAAGAAAAGGAAAATACTTAAATATTACTTCTTTATAAATACTGTATGTTCCCAAATACCTTTCATTAGTTATAATGGCTTGTTTAGTCTATGGAGCAATCAGGGGAAACAAAATGGCCACCGTCCTATTAGTACACACAAAACCTACCCTAATCACACTGGAGGACAAGTTACTTCACAACACTGAAGTAAAGAACTGCCTCATCCTCCTCTCTGCTCTACTTGTCAGAGATTGTGATCCTGAACAGTGATGGCCAGTTTGCATTGTTCGCCCGCGAACATATGCAGGCTGACATCTTTTTTCACAAGTCCAGCGAGGCGCAGGTAAGCCCTTACCTGTGCCGCAAGTCGGTCTGAAAACAAATGCGGTCACCAGGAGCAGGCAGTTCCGAGAACAGCCCGATGAAGGCCCCTGGTGGCTGTTCTCGGAACTGCCTGCTCCCGCTGACCGCAATTGTTTTCATACCGGCTCGCGCACAGGCACGGGTAAGGGCTTACCTGTGCCTCGCTGGACTTGTGAAAAAAGATGGCAGCCTGCATGTGTTCACGGGCGAACAATGCGAACTGGCCATCACTGATCCTGAATATAGATGATAAGAACTTTAGCGGAATATCTGTAGGAATGGAGTTTATGAGGAGATGTGGCTAATGAGCAGCAGAACTTGTATGCAGTCTCCGTTACCACAGCCCCACATTACCACAGTCTGTCCTGTCCGTCCTCTCTGTACTTCATGTCTCCTCATGAACTCCATTCCTACAGAGATTCAGCTGAAGATCTTATCAGCTGTATTCAGGATCATATTCCCTGACAAGCAGAGCAGAGAGGAGGCTGAGGCGGCTTATTAGCTCAGTGTCCTGAAGTAACTTGTCCTCCTGTGTGATTAGGACAGGCTTTGTGTGTACTAATATGACAGTGGCCATTTTGTTTCTCCTAATATTTGCTCCTTAGAAAAAATTAGCCATTATAACTAATGAAATGTATTTTAGAATATATTTATAACAAAGTAATATTGATGGATTTATATTTTCTTAATTCCTGGAGAACCCCTTTAAGGCTGCCTGCAGTCACCACTAGGAGGAGTTTAGGAGCTTGCTGAATACTGTTATATATTGAACTCAGTAATAAAACTGCCTAATCTCCCCCTATTGGGGGCTGAAGAGGCAGAATTTCATCACTTAAAAGGGTTTCCAGGATTTTACTATTGATAGGCCATCAATATCTGATCACTGGGTACAAAACTATGCCGGGGCCAGTTAAAAAACTGGACCTTTAACTGGCCCTAACATTACAATATTATTACCTGGCAGTGTAGAGCTGTATTAGGAGATGTCAGGGCGCTTTTTCTTTTTCACATTGGCTACTCCGTTCCCCTGCGTTGCCCCCGTTCACTTTTGCCGTCCTGTATGCTAATTGGAAGCATCTGTAAAGGGAGGAGACGACCGGGTTTTTTCAATGGGCGTCTCGTTCTCCCCGGCTGGGAGCGGCATTATCGCAGCAGAACCTTCTCCCAGTGACGCTCTCCACTGTGATTGGACCACGCTACAGCCAGGAAGAAAGAGACGCCCATTAAGAAACAGGGAAGTCTCCTCTTCTCTGTACTGATGCTGCTAATTAGCATACAGGGCGGCAAAAGTGAACGGGGGCGCAGAAAAGGAACGGAGCAGCGCATCTGAAAGAGAAAAGTGCCCTGACATCTACAAATAAAGCCCTACACTGCCAGGTAATAATATTGCAATGTTAGGACCAATAAAAGGTCCTATTTAAAAGAGTTTCCCAGCCTTTTGGCTGTTTTTTTTTTAACTGGCCCCGGCATAGTGTGGTATCCAGTGATCAGATATTGATGGCCTATTATAGTAAAATCCTGGAAACCCCTTCAAGTGATGGAATTCTGTCTCTTCAGCCACCAATAGGGGGAAGTTAGACAGTTGTATTATTGAGTTCAATATATAACAGTATTCAGCAAGCTCCTAAGCTCCCAGGCAGCCTCAATTATTTGATTTCAAGAGGACCTGTCACCTCTCCTGATGTCTATTTTAGTAAGTACATGTACTTTCTTCCCCATGTAATAACAATTATGGAGGATTTATTCTTATGACTCTGTGATGTATCATTTCTTTATTATTCCTTCTAGACGTTATAAATGAATCACTAGCAGTTTGCAATGAAGGTCCAGGTGGATGTTAACAGTTGGAGATGTGTCCCTGCACAGTTTGACACTATTCAATCAATGCCAGTGTGAGACTGGGCAGGGACACCACCCGACTGGTATCACCCATCTGGACCTTCATTGAAAATGGCTAGTAATTCATTCCTAACTTCTAGCAGGAATAATAAAGAAATGGTGCATCACAGAGTCATAAGAATAGATCCTCCAGAATTATTATTACATGGGGATGCAAGTATTTGCTAAAACAGATATGTCAGGAGAGGTGACAGGTCCTCTTTAAAGGGGTTATCCAAACCATTTTCACCCGCCTCCCGGCACCTGACGCTAGATGACGCTAGGGAGGTTTATCCCCGATACGGCCTGCTTGCTATTGGCTAGACCAAACCCATACACCCCCCCCCCCCCTCCCGATGCAGCGGCGGGCATCAGGAGCGACACGGGTTCCGGGGAGCGGGATAAGTATAACCTATATGAGGTTCCTGGGCATTAGGGGGGGGGGGGGCATTATAGAAGTTGAATAGCCGCTTCAACTCTACGTCAATGCAGTGGATTTGGAGCTCAAATTGCTATACAGAAACATCACAAACAGATTAATTTGACAATATTGTGAACTTACTTATTGAAAAACAAAAGTTGCATTAAAGCATGGACATTCACTTTAAAGGTTTGTCTCATCTCCACCTCGGGGACCCATTTCTATCTCAAGAATGGTGATTTCGAATTAAAGGAGAAGGCATCACGCAAGCACGGACACCCTCCTTTCACTTCTATGAGAGTTCTGAAAAAAGCTGAGCGCTGGCTTGGCTTTTTCTGGCAGTCCCATAAAGGTGAATGGAGAGGGGGCTGTGCAGGCGCAATGTTCTCTTCATTCACCGCTATGTGATTTCCAAAAATAGGCGATAACGCTCATTCGGTTATTTTCATAACTCCTATAGAAGTGACCGGAGAGCATGTTGTACATGCACGGTGTGCTCTCCTTCTCTTTTGGAGCCCCATTCTGGAGATAGGGGTGGGACCTGTACCTACCTGACATTGGTCGCATATCCTACCGATATGACACAACGCCTTTAAGGCTGAAACGGGCTTCATCTTTAAGGGGTTAATTTAATTTATACATTCATACTGTAATGTATATAGTAGTAGATCGAAATAAATTTTTCTAGACCCCATTGCTTTATCTGCTCTCAAAACAGTTAAGTACTCTAATGCTTCTCCCCTACCGACGAGGAGTCTCAGTCCATCTGAAAGACAGAAGAAATATGATACTAGAATATTCTGCTTGTAGGTCTTTTTGCTTTGATGAAATCAAGACTATGAATGACAAGCTGTCCACTGTTATTTGCTAAATCATCCCGGATAGCCAGAATAATGCTTGTAAAACATTGAAAACCCCCTGGCGACATTTATTCAATGGTAAAAATAGAAGGTGTTGATGTGTTGAATGCGATGCTCAAGGCAGACCTTAACTTTGTCTGTTTACCTGGAACAGCAGGACGAAAAATTTTGTTTTAAGTTTTTGATTCTCATTTGACAGATAGCATCACATTTTTTTATGAATGGGAGGGCTCGGAGCTGATCTTCTTTAAAATCACAGGAGGAGAGAAGCAATGAAGTTTCCAGTTTGATGGTTCGTCCTGTCAATTCTGTTCATGAAAGACAACCGGGTAAAAGAAAGAGAAAAAAAAGAGTAAAAAAAAAGTCACAAAAAGTCATCCTTTTATATCCGCCTGTGAGACTGACATGAAAAGCCCAGGCAGAGAATTCAATAGCTTAACAATTCTACACTGAAAATGAAACCTTTTTTATAGTACTACGAGGTCAGAGCTTTTTACAGTTTGTGGAAGTGACTTGAAATAGAAGATGTGTCAAGGGGCACTCTGCCATATGGCCACCCAACGCAATGAGAGTGTACTAAGATCCCTCAATGAAATACTATAGAGCTTTAAAGTAACAAAAAGCAAAATATTTTGACCCCAATCATACTAATATAAATATTTTAATATCAGCCCGTTTGTCGATATTCCAGGGTAGATTGATATTTGTTGAGTTGGAGGCCAACATCCATTCCAAATATACACACCGGACTAAAGAGTCTCATAGACATATGGCTCTGGGCACATCTGCATTGTGTCTTTCATCATTGATGAAAAGCCACAATCCCATCTTGGATCCATAGTCGGACAGATCAGAACCATGCCTGATGGCAGGATTGGAGTGAAATTCCTTGAGCCTACTAGAGAAAATTCTTCTGAATGCCCATACTTCGTGTATATAGGACATGTGTATGTCCATTTAGTTGTCATTGCACTTGCAGGACTCTTCATAGATAAAGTTTCATAGGATATCTGGTAATTCTGGTTATTGGTTCCAAAGTCAGCTCCAAATAATATTGTCTTCTGCTAGACCTTAGCTGCTTTATTTTATTAGGTGTTCATTATCGTGTCAGAGCTTGGCCCACTGGAGGATCCTCTGGTACTGTTGTTGGCCAGACCTAACCTGCCTGATGGAGTCTGTTGTTTGATTTGGGGTCCTATAGAGGCTTTTATGGTTTTGACAGCCAGATTGGGGCTGTTTTCTGATAAAACTGTCAATTTAAGATCCAAACAGAACCCTGAATGGCATTATGAACATAGTCAAAGGCCTCATTCACACCTGCATGTCTTGGGCGGTATTTTATATCAGTATTTGTAAGTCAAAACTACCAATATACTGGAAAGATTTCTACTCCTTCCATGTTTGGAATCAAGTTCTAGTTTTGGTTTATAAATACTAGTGTTGATCGAGCACCAAAGTGCTCAGGTGCTCGGGTCATACACCTCGGGATGCTCGGGTGCTCTACCAAGCACAATGGAAGTCAATGGGAGAACCCGAGCATTAAACCAGGCACACCCTGCTCTGAAGAGGGGAGGGTGTCTGTTTCATAGGAAAAAGGTCAGAAATTGATGGAAACACTACCGAAATGGTTCGGGAACAGCATGGGGAGGATGTCTGGATGCATCTTGGTCTCCCATGTCGCTGCTGAGAACGATGTCCGAGTAGTACGCCAATTTTACAGACTGACAATAATACGCACCAAACCGAAGATAAAATCGATTTTAGAGGAAAAATTGTTAGGAAACATTCTTTCCTGTATATTTTCTTGTATATAAAGTGCAAGTACTGCCAAAAAATTGCAAGGAACAGGCACTCCGATATAACCTGTATATCACATAAAGGAGGGCCTCATTCACATTATGATTTATGGGCGAGTGCTTGCTGCTGAGCGGACCATTGAAAAATTTTTGGGCGAGTGCCTGCTGCTTAGCTAACCATTTAAAAAATAATGGCCGATGGCCTGCTGTTGAGATGACCATGTAAAACATTATGGTTGATAGCCTGCTGGTGAGCTGACCCTAAAAAACATTATATGCGAGGGCCTGCAGGTGAGCTGACCCTCTAAAAGATTGTAGGTGAGGGCCTGCTGGTGAGCACTTTTAAAGTGACTTTATGTTCAGCCATTTTCCTCTGGTGGAGTAGAGAAGTCAGGGGCAATCCAGGCCTTGTTAATTTTTATAAGAGTCAACTTGTCAGCATTTTCAGTCAACAGGCAGATGCGCTTATCAGTAATTATGCCCCCAGCAGCACTAAATACCCACTCTGCGCTAAAAATAGATATTGCTGCCACACACAATAGTCCTTAAAAGGATATGTGGGTCTGTAAAGTTTTAGCAATTTAGCGCAGGTTGCGCTACAAATATATATTGCTGCTGCCACACACAACAATAGTCCTTACAAGGACTTTTGGGTTTTGACAAGTTTTTCAACTTTAAAGAAAATAAAAATGTACTACACTATCGTTCCCTTCTTCAGCACAGCTCTCCCTGACTAACACATAGCCAAACACGTGTCATCGGGTGCTATATAGCACCCGATGACTCGTTGCGGCCAGTCAATCACTGTAATGCCAGTAACCAACATGGCTACGGCATTACAGTGAGGGGAGTACTTACCCGCATGTTTATTGACTGCGTAGCAGCTAACAAACATGTGGGGATGAAACTCGAGCATTGTGCTCGAGCACATGCAGTATTCGGCCGAATACCGCCATGTGCAGAGAATCGAGATGCTCGAGCCGAACTAGTGTTTGGCCGAGCATGCTCGATCAACACTAATAGATACTGAAAAATACTGACTAAAATAATGCCTGTGAAAGTAGCCTAATATAATATTTTTTTTTTTAGTTTTTTTCCTTGAAAGCCCAAAGTACATGCTTTCTTTACCCTGTGCAACAAAATCGTGCAGCGTGCCACACAAAAACGTGCACTAGGTTGTGGTCTATCGCAGGCCCTCTCCATAAGAGAAGGGCTCCCCACAAACTATTCCCTATCCCTCTGGGCCTATGGCTCCTACAAGGGACAGGGACAAATGGCAACCCGAAGCCGAGGGTATGCCCGTCTATGCTCCCGGCTTTCGCCTCGGCTGCCACTCAACAAAGGTCTGGACTCTCCCCAAAGGGAGAGCCCAAGGGGTTTAGCAGGGGGGGTGAGGAACCAATATGGCCACATCGCCCCCAGACCTCAGGACATATTTGTTTTTCATGTAGCATTGCCAATAAGTCCCCATACCATGGGGTACTTCCAATAAGTGTCCATATTGGTCTCTTTAAGAAGATTCATCACCCAGCCTAAGCTGCATTCAAGGTATCGTGCTCATTCAGCAAGTCAAATCCCAATGCCTGTTTGGAAAGTTTGACTCTTAGGGAACCACTTCCAAGCTGGTGTTGGTGAGATGATTCTCTCCTTTGAGAACCAAAAGAAGAAAGGCAATATCAGCACTACCATATATTTCCATGTAGATCAAATGAGTGGGGAGACTTGCAGTGTTGGATCCTGGCCCTAGGGTCCCAACCAACAATCCAAAAAGAAACTGCAGTCCTCCTTATCTCTTTTTATAGTGGTGGTTTATTCACCAAGTAAGGAGTGACATTTCTATTTAAAGAAAAAAAAATTATATGTAGTTGAAACGCCGCACCTTACTTGTTGAATAAACCACCACTATAAAAAGAGACAAGAGGTTTCTTATTTTTGTACCGTATCTCTTCTTTGAGAGATACCTCTTTGCATAAAGACTTTACATTGCATGAATACAAGTTTGTGGTCTTCATGAAGACAAACAGTTATTTCTGGTATGAGTGCATCAATTGTTTTTGCATAACACCTAGATGACAAACCAAATCAGATGTAGTATCTTTCATGTTGTGTGTAGACGACCAAGTTTGGATGATGATTATAGAATTACGAATCATGTAGATTATCTAATCTCTTCCAGCAGCTATTTTATGGTCACAAGTGTGGAATGTGGATTCTCTAAACGGCAATCCATTTGGTGCTGGCTAGAGTCACGTGTGGTATCTAAGGTTACCTTTACATTCATACACTGTAGATTCTCCATTCCGGTTTTGTGGGTGGAAAATCCAGAGTAGTACAGTGGCACCAAAGTGAATGAAATTTTACAAGATCACTACTGTAAAAATCCATGAAGAGTCCTCATGGAATTTGACCTATGAATTTTAAATCCACAAAATGTCAATTTATGTTTCAAATTTAACTTCGGATTTCATCATTTGCAATGCATTGCAGGAAATCTGTGGCAAATTACCAGCAAAACCCTCAACAAATCTGCATGTAAATTTGCAGCAGATGTGTCCATTCAATTTACATCCTGTGTGGACATGACCAAAATAATTCCCTGATCTCCACACTACTCCTCTGAAAGGAAGTGTACACTGTGCTACGAGAAGACCCCTAGTTCATGGTCCTCAGAATAGACATGGATTGACAGTATTAGAACTGTGAGAGAAGTCATGCCTCATAATAATAGCCTGAACATTCTGGGAGTTATAGTTCCCTCCTCTTATACCTCTCTCCATGCAAGGGCCACTGATGCCCCATAATAACCATCTGGACATGCTAGGAGTTTAAGTTGCCTCCTCTTACCCCTCTCCTCATGAACGCCATTCCTACAGAGATTCAGCTGAAGATCTTAAGTATTTTTAGTAATTTTATTTTATCAATTTCCAGAGAACCCCTTTGACAGCCAGTAACAATGTGTCTATGATATAAATGGAGAGGTTAGGATGAACAAAATCACTTAAGCACCTGCTCTATGAGTTATGGACCAAACTGGATGTGTCTAGCTTCATCCCCATGTACAGTATAAATGAGCATGAATGCTACTGCACGTTAATGTACATCAGGCTTGTTTTGTAGGTCATGACAAATGGTTCAGTGAATCATATTCCATCTGTAGGTATCCAGGTGCAGAATGGTCCCTTCAAGTGAGAACCTGTATATTAGGTTGAAGACTTATGAGAACTAGCAGCTGGGACTCCAGCTTACAAACATGGAAGAACCGGTATCCCTGAATTATTATATGGCCTGATGTAGGTTCCCAGCCTCATTCAGTAGATCATAATCAAGCTGTCAGGGTCTTCAGCCAAAACACTGTGGCTTCCTGCAGCCTGTCTCATGTAGGTTCAATTAGATGAGCGTAATGGAGATAGATTTATCATTTGGCATCAACTATCATTTGTAATTTTGAGATTGCAGGTAACCCTACTGCTTTACTCACAGCCGGGAGCAAATTTATAGGCCAGTAGAAAAGACTAACACAGAGTTACAGTATGTGGACATTTCATGATTTTCTGTAAAATCTGTTCAATAAAGCAAGAACTAGAAATCCTTATCAAGTGTGAACTTTGAGCATCTTAATAAATCAGCCACCCATGCATGGTTAACAAGGTAAATGAAAAAAAGAAAGACCAGGAATTTGATTATTCCAGTTGTGTGGTTAACCAAAATAGCCTCAATAACGCAGGTCAATAAGCCATCAATATGGTGAACTAAATAATTGTTACGCCTTTTTGGGTACAAATAATGCTTATTTTCATCTTTATATCAAAAAAGCTCACAGTATTAGCTTTTTGGTAACCAACACCTCCTCATCATGTGCATGCATACTCAAAAGGATTGTGAGTAACAATTATTCTGCCCACCATATTGATGACTGCATCATTAGAGACCAGTTATAGGCCTCATGCACACGAACATATTTTCTTCCAGTGTCTGTTCTGGTTTTTTTTTTGTCCGTATGTGGAACCATATATTTCAATGGGTCTGCAAAAAAACTGTAGTTACTCCGTGTGCATTCCGTTTCCGTATGTCCGTTCCGCAAAAAAATAGAACATGTCCTATTATTGTCCACATTACGGACAAGGACAGTACTGTTTTAGTAGGGGCCAGCTGTTCTGTTCCGCAAAATACGGAATGCACATGGACGACATCCATATTTTTTGCTGATCAGTTTTTTTGTGGACTGAAAAATACATATGGGCGTGTGCATGAGCTCAGATTGTGAGTGGAGCATGGTGGAGCTCCAGTGCAGGGAGCATTGAAGCATGGTGTTGGGACTTTGTTCAGCCTCCCAAAAACAACACCACTGTTGTCTACTCGCTGTGTTCGACATTGCAGCGTTGCCTTATTCAAAGGAATGGGACCGAGTTGCAATACCAGATGCAACCTGTGGCCATAAGAGTCACTGTTTCTGAAAAAAACACACCCCGTTTCCGTAACTAATAATAATAATTGTATTTACCTATAATTTATCTATCTATTATCTACAGTATTATTATTACTATTATTAGTAGCAGAAGTAGTAGTAATGTATCATATGTTACTAGAGATTTTATTAATTTCTCTGTTGTCTATCAAAGGCATAGGTATAAGGGCTGCAGAGATGGCTAATACGCACAAAACCGAAGATAAAATCGATTTTAGAGGAAAAATTGCTAGGAAACATTCTTTCCTGTATATGTAAATGTTTTTGATGGCCTGCTGGTGACCCTCAAAAACATTAGGAGCAAGGTCCTGCTGCTGATCTGACCATCTAAAACATTAGGGGTGAGGGTCTGCTGCTGAGCTGACGGTGACCATCTAAAACGTTAGTGGTGAGGGTCTGCTGCTGAGCTGCTGAGCTGACTCTCTAAAACATTAGGAGCGAGTGCCTAAAGCTGAGCTTACCATCTAAAACATTATGGGCGAGGGCCTGCTGCTGAGCTGACCATCTAAAACATTATGAGCGAGGGCCTGCTGCTAAGCTGACCATCTAAAACATTATGGGCAACGGCCTGCTTCCGATCTGACCATTTAAAACATTATGGGCGAGGGACCGCTGATGAGCTGACCATCTAAAACATTAGAGGTGAGGGTCTGCTGCTGAGCTGACCATCTAAACCATTAGGGGTGATGGTCTGCTGCTGAGCTGCCAATCTAAAACATTAGGGGCAAGTGCCTGCTGCTGATTTCACCATCTAAAACATTAGGGGTGAGCATCTGCTGCTGAGCTGACTCTAAAACATTACGGGCGAGTGTCTGCTGCTGATCTGACCATCTAAAACATTAGGGGCAAGTGCCTGCTGCTGATTTCACCATCTAAAACAATAGGGGTGAGGGTCTGTTGCTGAGCTGACCATCTAAAACATTAGGGATGAGGGTCTGCTGCTGAGCTGACCACCTAAAACATTAGGGGTGAGAGTCTGCTGCTGAGCTGACTATCTAAAACATTAGGGGCGAGGGCAGCCTAATAAGCATATTGATATGATGGAGGAAAAGGAGGAGGACGAGAAAAGGAAGACTAAACCATATACCCTTTTTTGTGGTGGAAGGGGTGCATGGGAATACAGTGTATTCAATACACTATAAAAGCCACATTTAAAGTGCCTTTATGTTCAGCCACTTTCCTCTGGTGGAGTAAAGAAGTCAGGGACAATCCAGGCCTTGTTCATTTTGATTAGAGTCAAACTGTCAGCATTTTCAGCTGACAGGCGGATGCGCTTATTAGTTATATAACTTATTACGCCCCCAGCAGCACTAAATACCAGCTCTGAAAAAAACGCTGGCGGCAGGGCAGGCCAGCACCTCCAAGGCGTAGAGCGCCAGTTCGTGCCACGTGTCCAGCTTGTACACCCAATAGTTGTAAGACACAGAGGGATCATTGAGGATGCAGACATGGTCTGCTACGTACTCCTTCACCATCTTCCAAAATCTTTTCCTCCTTGTGACAGTAGGCCGCGCATCAGGGTGAGGGTGCTGGCGGGGTGTCATGAAACTGTCCCAGGCCTTGCAGAGTGTTGCCTTGCCTTTGTTGGAACTGCTCCTCCTCGGTTGCCCAAGGAACTACGTACTCTGCCGCCAGCGTTGTCAGCTGGAAATTTTTGGAGCTATTTTTCCACAAGGACCTTCTGGTATTGCACCGTTTTGCTAGTCCTCTCCACCACAGGAATGAGAGCTGAAAAGTTATCTTTGTAGCGGGGGTTGAGAAGGGTGAGCAACCAGTAATTGGTGTTGGGCAAAATATGTATAACGTGAGGGTCACGATAAAGACCGCATAACATAAAGTCAGCCATGTGTGCCAGAGTCCCAACAGACAAGACTTTGCTGTCCTCATCAGTAGGATGACTCTCAATCTCTTCATCCTCTTCCTCCTAATCAGCCCATCCACGCTGAACAGATGGAATAAATCTGCTATGGGTACTACCCTCTGTAGCGGAGGCAACCATCTCCTGCTCCTCCTCCTCCTCATCATCCAATTAGCGCTGAGAAGACGAACTGAGGGTGGTATGACTATCACCCTGTGTAATGTCTTCCCCCATTTCCACTTCTTCCACATGCTAAGTGTCTGCCTTCATTGTGGGCTAGTGTATCAGTAGAAGCAAAAGTGGGATAGTTACGCTGATAATAGCGGCATCACCGCTCACCATCTGTGTTGATACCTCAAAGTTGCCTAAAATCTTACAGAGGTCAGACATCCATGCCCACTCGTTGCTTGTGAAGAGCGGAAACTGACTGGAATGGCGATGACCATGTTGCAGCTGGTATTCCACTACTGCCCTCTGCTGCTCACAAAGCCTGGCCAACATGTGGAATGTCGAGTACCAGCGCGTGCTCATGTCGCACAACAGTCGTTGAGCTGGCAATTGCAAGCACTGCCAGACATTCGGCAGCTGTAGATTACTTTCGGAAATGGGCACACACGTGGCGCATCTTCACTAGTAGCTCAGGCAAATTGGGGTAGGTTTTAAAAAACCGCTGAACCACTAAGTTGAAGATGTGGGCTAAGCATTGGATGAGTGTGAGCTTGACGAGCTCCAAAGCGGCCACCAGGTTACGTTATCAGATGGTTGTAGGTTGAGTGGCGCGAGCCACAGCTCAGTCTGGTCCTTTAAACCCTGCCACAGCTCTGTGGAGGTGTGCTGTTTGTCACATAAGGAAATAAGTTTTTGCACGGCCTGTTGCCGATTCCCCACTGCAGTGCTACACTGCTTCCAGCTACTGACCGATGGCTGACTGGTGCTGCAAGATGAGAATTAAGGGGTGGAAGTGTAGGAGGAGGTGGAGAAGGAGAAAGGGGGGTTGCAGCCACTAATGTAGGTGGTGGCGGAAATCCAGATCGAAATAGGACCCGCAATCCTTGGCATCGGTAGCACCTGTACCATCCCAGGGTATGAAAATGCTTGTGAAAATCCAGGTGCAGGGTGGAAGGCATCCGGGCATGCTTTGTGCACAGGGGATTGGCCAGCACGAAACACAAGGGAAGAGGAGGTAGTGGTGTGACCTGCAGACACTGATTGTAGACCCAGGCGTTTGGCCCACCCATTAGGGTGCTTTGATGCCATCATGCTGGTGGTGGAGAGGTTGCTAGTGTTCACTCCCATGCCAATTTTGGTACTGCACAGGTTGCAAATAAAAATTATTTTATCGCCCGCACTTTCAAAAAAGCGCGAGGCTTCAGAACCCCTACCCCTTGGCAAGGGAGATTTCCGCAAGGGGGTGCTCTGGGTAACAGTTGCAGGCCTGTTTGGTGTGGCCCGCCTTCTTCTTTTTGCCACCCCACTGCCTCTTCCAGCCTGTTGAGGTGCTGCGGATCCCTCCACCTATTTACTGTTGTCCTCGCACGGCTTGCTACCTTCCCAGGTTGGGTTAGTGATTTCATCGTCCACCACCTCCTCTTCCACTTCCTCACTCTGGTCATCCTCCTAACAACAACCTAACTTATTGACATCCTCATCATCAACCTCTTGAGACACTAATTGCCGTTGACCTATTGGGAACTGTTTCTCATCATCATCATCCACCTCGTGAAACAATAATTGCCGTTCCCCACCGCCATCTACTTATGACTGTTTATACTCAAAAGTTTGGGAATCAGGGCACAAGCTCTCCTCATGTCCCTCTTTAAGTGGGCTTGGCGAGATGCCCAAATTAAGGAATGGCGATGAAAAGAGTTCCTCGGAATATCCAAGTCTGGGATCACTTGTTTGCCAAGACTCTCCATGGTGGGAGGAAGGAGGATCAGGGCGAGGATTCTGTTGACCAGACTCTTTGCAACCGAGACTGGACTTTGTGGAAGACAGGGTGGTGCTTAACCGACTGGAAGCATTTTCTGCTGCAATTCAACCGATCAACTGGTCGCACTGGTCTGACTTCGAGCGCCGCCCTGCAAACTGGGACATAAAGCTAGGTATCGTGGATAAGTGTGTTTCTTGTGCTCTGCCAGCAAGCACAGTTTCACCGTGCCCAGGGCCACGGCCTCTGTGTGCTCCATTAGCAACTCGGCCACTTCCCCATCCCTTACAGCTTGCTTTCATCATATTAAGTGGTATATATGCTTGCAAGTATGTCACACGTACAGTAGCACATTTTTTTTAAGTGTATGCGCAAATAAATTACAGTCAATGTCACAGATATTTGGGATGCGGAAACGTTATACGGGAGAGGTGCTGCTGTGAACAGCGGCTAAGAAAAAATTAAAGTCAATGTCACTGATCTTTGGGATGCGGAAACGTTATACAAGAGAGGTACCACAGGTAATGGCGCTGCTTTCACTAGCGGCTAAGAAAAAATTACAGTCAATGTCACTAATATTTGCGGAAACGTTTTACAGGAGATGTAGCGCAGGTAATGGTACTGTCCGCAGCGTCTTCGGAAAAAGTACATGTTAATATAACTGTACGCAGCGGACACCGTTTAAGGAAAAGTACACTGGATGTCACAGATATTTTTATGCTGCACAAACGTTATACAGGAGATGTAGCGCAGGTAATGTAACTGTCCGCAGTGGACACCGTCTATGAAAAAAGTACACGGGATGTCATAGATATTTTAAGTATGCGCACAAGTTAAACAGGAGATGTAGCACAGATAATGTCGCTGTCCGCAGAGTCTACGGAAAAAGTACACTGGATGTATTGTCACAGATATTTTTAGTATGCGCACATGTTATACAGGAGATGTAGCGCAGGTAATGTCACTGTCCGCAGCGTCAACGGAAAAAGTACACTGGATGTCACAGATATTTTTAGGCTGCGCACACGTTACAAAGGAGATGTTGTGCAGATAATGTAGCTAAAAATATATATTGCTGTCAGACACAACAATAGTCCTTAAAGGACTTTTGGGTCCACACCAACCCTGCCTAACAAAAACAAAAATTTTTAATTCAATTCTCTACACTATCTGTCCCTTCTACAGCACAGCTCTCCCCGACTAAGACTGAGCTGAACCACGTGTCATTTGGTGCTTTATAGCACCCGATGACGCGTTTCGGCCAGCCAATCACTGTAATGCCAGTAACCAACAAGGCTACGGCATTACAGTGACTGGCAGTACTTACCTGCACATTTATTGGCTGCGCTGGAGCACACAACTGGTGTTCAGCCGAGCATGCTCGCTCAACACTAGTAGTAGTGTCCCTTTAAATCTTTTGCCCAACTCTGATCAGTAGTGAGAACAGTCATCTTGCCAGTGATAGTATAAAGATGTGAGACCTTTTTAGTGATGGGTCATCTGGTTCGGGAAGGGTCGAATTAAGTTCCTGCATATTATATCAGTATGAATGAACCTGCTACGTGTCTATGAAACCTAACTCATTTATATGCTAATAAGCATTCCTTGTATTTGTAGCCTGATTTGCATAAAACAGCCGTGTCTCACCATCTCAAAGCTCCAAATCTTATGTAGACAGCTCTTTGGCTGATATCCCATTATAATTACAATGTCCAGGCTTTGACTTTGGATTCATTGATTAGATGTTCTTATTTCAGAGGTTTTTTTTTGTCTTGCATTGTGAAATTTAGGGAATGGTTTACAGAAAGTTTGCTTTGAAGCTTATGAACAGGGCTGCCATAGAAGCCCATGAGCCTCGCTATAGGGGGTGCAGGGGTAGCAGTCGTTCCCGGGCCCAGGAGCCTAAGGGGGCCCAAAGTCCCTTGTGCCGCATAAGAAGACACTGGTATTGTAGAAAGTGCATGCTGGTAAAGTTACACCTCAGGCTGGAAGGAAGGGGTTAGGTCAAAAATTTGTGATTTGGGGGGGGGGGGGTGCCGCCGTTTCAATGTTTGCCTTAGGCAGTATGAAGGCTATGGCCACAAAGCATTGAAAGAAGGGGGACTCAAGCTTAACTCTTGTACCAGGGCCTATGAGCCTTTAGCTACGCCCCTGACCACTACTGTACCTCCGTATGCTTCCTATTTCATATGGAGGCTGTATGAAGGAGCTGTGCAGGCTCTGTGCACAATGCACTCCCTTAGGCCATGACTATGTCACTGATCCATGTTGTATGGATCTGCAATACAGTGCCTAAAGGAGTCTAAGTTCATACTGTACCTCATGGTGCCTCAGATTTCATATAGTGACACAGACAAATTTCATACTATGGTAGGTTCCACTAGATGCTGTATTACGGAGGCATTATCCAAGCTTTTCACCATATGGTAGCACGGAGAGTGCCTGTGGTGTCCATATCATGAGCGTAAGGTGGTGACAAAGCACACCCACCTTAAAAGTACCACTCCTTTCTAGAATGTGATCGTCATGGCTGCTTCCAGGGGCATAACTACCATCGTGGCAGACCATGCTATGGGGCCCAAGGTAAGAGGGGGCCCAGTTGGGATTATCTCCTCTTCTACTGGGGGTGAAAACTTGGTCAGGAGTCAGGACTCTACTCTTTAAAGGAACAACTTTTAGCAAATGAGGCAGTAGAAAAAATGTCCCAAAGGTCATTGAAAGGAGTTTAGGCAGAAACCCTTCAGTCCTGTGTGGGGGGCCTTGATCCTTGCTATCGGGCCCTTACTTCTCTATGTACGCACTGGATGCTTCAGTGCTACATGACCAGGAGTAGGAAGTGTATGCGCTGCTCATAATGAGCGAATCAAAGTATTCAAATTAGACTTCGATCTGAATTTCAGGAAACATGTGATTTGTCATGAAGCCAAATTTCCTCACGCTTCGTGGTAATAAATCAATTTACCTGAAATGGCGGTAAGCAATAAAAAAAATATGTACCTCATCCATTTGCTCACGGAGTGGCCGTAATGGCCATCTTGATTAAAGAAAATGTGCAAATGTTGCATGCGTAGACATGTGACTGGTCACTGTGCCTGGCCAGGTGACTGCGCCCAGCCAGTGTGATGACGCGGTGACGTCATCAAGTCAGTGCACGCAAGATTTGGCGCGCTTTCTACAATCAAAATGACCTCTCCGCGAGGAAATGGATGAGGTAAGTATATATTTTTTTTGTTTTTAACCCCTCATTAACCCTGAAAGGTCTCAATATGACTGTCCGATGCTGCTCTCAGCGCTGAATGCGGCATCTGAGGGGTTCAATGACTGGTTAGCGTGACCTATCTTTCCCTGTGTCACTGGTCTCCGTCAATCAAACAAGAGGGGAAGACAGGGAGCCTTATTATAGAGGAGCGATGGTGCAAACAAAATAGTCCCACCCACAGTGCACCGAACACCTTACGTGAGCAAAAATAAAAAGACGCATTTCTCATTGTTAGGCCTCTTTCACACAACCGTTTTTTTTCCACGTTTACGGGCCATTTTTTTGCGTTCCGTATACAGCACCATTCATTTTAATAATTCAAGAAAAAAAATGGAATGTACTCCGTATGCATTCCGTTTCCCTATTTTCTGTTTTTCCATTCCTCTGAAAGATAGAACATGTCCTATTATTGCCCTCAAATCACGTTCCGTGGCTCTATTCAAGTCAATGGGTCCGCAAAAAAAACTAAACACATACGGAAATACATCCGTATGTCTTCCAAATCCGTTCCGTTTTTGCGGAACCATCTATTGAAAATTTTATGCCCAGCCCAATTATTTCTATGTAATTAATGTATACTGTATGTGGGATACGGAAAAATGGACCGGAAACACAACGGAAACAAAAAACAGAACAACGGATCCATGAAAAACGGACTGCAAAATACTGAAAAAGCCATACGGTCGTGTGAAAGAGGCTTTAGAGGACTAGATTTTCACAGTAAATGTAAGGCTATGTTTCTGGGCTCATACACTACAGAGTGGTATGCTTACTTTGAGACTGGTTTTGGCGGAGACAGACTCCTTTTAAAGAACCGGGACAGGAAGTAAAATCCATGGAATAACTTCAAAATATAAAACTAGAAAACTATAAAAAAAATTAATACATTTAAAAAATTAAAAATACCGTACATAGGTTAGTCTATTACTATTTGATGCAAATTTTTGATGTATGTGTCCCTTTAAAGTGGCTCTGGAGATTGCTTTAAACAGGTAAAAAAATAATTAAGAAAAACAAAAACAAAAATATTTTATCAAAAATATCTTATGGTGTTTATAATCCAGATAATGATTTAATTAAGCCTTGTTCCATTGAGTAATGTTGCGTCGGTCTTGGGAGCGGAGAATTATAAATGATAATATTATGTTGGATTATATAGAATTATACAAGTGAGTAGGAGTCCGAGATTAGTATGAAACGTTATATTGTGAAATAGCATTTATGGTGCACCAGTAAGAGCCTTAGCTACCAAGTCATTAGGTTGGCACCTCCTGAGGAGATTAATCGGGGAATTGATTAAAAGCTGCACTCATGAATCCAGTGTTCTGATTAAGCCTATTGTTCCTCCCTGTTCCATCTTTATGTATTTTAATTCCCACCTATCATTATGAAATCTCCTTTACAGCAGCCTGGAACAGTCTTGTGAAAGAAAATTACACTCTTTCTGATAAAAAGGCAATGGATGCCTCGCCGTTACGTACATATTACATACGTTTTTTTTCTCGGCCTGCACTGGAGCAGTTTTATCCATGGGCCTCAATTGTAAAATAAGTGTTAGAGACCCCTGAAAATTTTATTAACCCCGAATTGTGGCCAGCAAGCAATTAAGCGGGGTTTCCTAGTACTCAGACGTTTGACCACATTCCGCCAGGTGAGAGGAGCAGAGTCACATCAATTATATGTTAAAAAGAAACTTTGTGACTGAAGGATATAGGTAACTAATATTCAGTTCCACGAGAGCTGTATACTAGATGAGCAAACAGTTTGAAATTAGTTTTGTGTCTGATTCATCAATTTTTTCTTTTAAATAAATTTTTGGACAAATTAATTCTACACAAATTAATTGTGCTGTAATTGGCCTTAATATT
This sequence comes from Bufo gargarizans, assembly GCF_014858855.1. NCBI lineage: Eukaryota > Metazoa > Chordata > Amphibia > Anura > Bufonidae > Bufo > Bufo gargarizans. Next base: position 22,442,221 of record NC_058082.1, on the reverse strand, counting down.
GGTGTATGACACTCTGAGGTCTCCTGAGACTCAGATTTTATATATCTTGTCCATCTCTTTTTTTTTTGAATTTTTGTTTTTTCTCCCTTCCTTCCCCTCTTTTAAACTCTTTAATGCAATAAGAGCAATAGTAAATAATGTCATAGTGGCACTGACATATATAGCTATGGGTAAACACATGTTTGACAGTGTTTGTTATGGTTTTTAATATTCGAAACCTCTAAAAATTGTCCTTTATATGGGGCAGATGATGTTTAAACACACATAGTGTTATCGGAAAAAACGGTTGTTTGTTTGGAACAATCCTCCAACTATAATACCTTAGGCCTCACTCACACAACCATTGTTTGGGTCCGCATCCAAGCCGCATTTTTTGCTCTGGTAAGAATATGGCGTAAATGAGTGCTTCTGAGGTTAGGAGTTTATGGCTACAGATGGCACTACTACCATGACAGCTATTCATGAAGTCCCCCGTCTCTGCCTGAACCTCCCCCTCATGGCAGTCCAAACACTGACTGTTCTCACACAAGTTATCAACAATATTGGGTATCTTCTATACCACATTGGTTTTGCTGTCCCTTCTTAAGAACAAAAGGAGCCTCCTCACTAGGTGGTGAAAGTGAAGACTGAGATGATGCAAGTGAAAGGCTTTTCTGGGTCCACAAGACTCAGAGGTGACCTTGTTTGCCTTTAATGTAATAATATTGTGGCATTTTTTAAACGCCAGAAAGAACTGTGGTCTACTGCTACTACTACTACTGGCCTGCTAACTAGTGCTGCTACTGCTGTGCTACCCACATTCTGACCCTGGTCACAGGTTTGATACACAGATTATTAAATCAAAGCAAAATTGAAAGTGGTTTTCCTGTAAATCAAAGACAGAGGCACAATTAAATGTCCCTCCACTTCTACAAAAACACTGCACACTGGTATTAACAATTTACAGTGGCAATAATGCAGTTTTGCAGTAAAAAAAAAAGTAATACAACATGTTCACTAAAACAGGTATACTATTGGCGTTATTGCAGTAAAATGCCTTTGGAACTTTGGGGTAAGTGAATGCTATCTTTCAGTAATGCAATGCGTTCAATAACATGGTATATTGATGTACTGAAATGCGCTGAAAATAGCCAATTACAAATCATAAATTTAAACAGATTTTTTGAAAAAAAGGGCAATTGTTCAGTGATTGTAACAGAATGTATGCTTTTGGGGTCTGTCAATAAGCCTATGAACTTTAGAAACTTAAAACATAAAAAAGATGACTTGCTGTCCATATACAGAACAAAATGAGTTTATAATGCAGATCTTACCAAACTGTATGAACTGTGAAACACCACACAACTCGGAGTAACTACTCCCTCGCTCACTCTATGCTAACTAAGCTTTCCCTTATAAAACTCTATATACAGTCGTGGCCAAAAGTTTTGAGAATGACACAAATATTAGTTTTCACAAAGTTTGCTGCTAAACTGCTTTTAGATCTTTGTTTCAGTTGTTTCTGTGATGTAGTGAAATATAATTACACGCACTTCATACGTTTCAAAGGCTTTTATCGGCAATTACATGACATTTATGCAAAGAGTCAGTATTTGCAGTGTTGGCCCTTCTTTCAGTGCTAACTTGAAATCGCAATGCGATTAATTTAAGTTATATTAATCGAATTGTGATTTCAACATAATTCTCAAATCCGACAGTACATTCTAGTATGGAGACGTTCCCATGGTGATGGGGACGCTCCATGAGCACGGAAGTCGGCAGAAGCGGCAACGGGCACTGACTCGAGCAGCCAGGAAGCCAGGAATCCAAAGGACAGGTAAAAACCTATTTTGGGAAGTGGGAAAGAAAAACATATAACAATAAAAAAAAAAAAAAAATAATGAATGTTCGAAATAGCAAACTTATAGCACTATATTCTAAATATTCGCAAATTAGCGAAGTGCCGATATTCTCAAAAAAATTTGATATTCGAATATTCGCGCTCAACACTAAAAGTGAGCAAGCAATAGAAATATGAGACATTCATTTTGTGACATCTGGTACTACAGAAAGGGGAGGAGGAGATACAACCACATGTTCACTGTAAGGGATGTCACACAGCAGGAAATGAACACCAGGGGCACGGCTATGTGGCTTCATGTCTGAGTGACCTAGAGTGATCTCTGCCACAGACAGTACGTGATAAACTATACTACAGTGAAGCCATTTGTACATCATTTTTAAAAGCAGCACATCTCTTTAATCTACATAAATCCAAACCTAGACCCCCAAACTTACCAATCCTGGCATTTCTGTTTTAGTTAATGTGGAATCATTCTGGAGCCACTCTAAATTTGGAAAACTCACCTCAAGAAAATATTTAACATATATAATAAATGGCATCCCTGTCTGCTGGTTGGCTGAGGAATCATGTGGCCAACTGACAGCATCGTAAAGAGGTCACGGAGCTAGTCATGAGGATGGCCAAAAAGGACATGATATTTAACGGCAATACATGAGGAACTTGAAGGGGATACTTAGTTGTCCCACAGTAAACCAATACTTTTTAGGGGGAAATACCTTCATCATATGGCATCTGATGGACCCTAGAATGATTGCTTTATGTTTAATTCCAATTTTATGAGCTTTGGTACAATATTGGAGGCCTAATGTGGTTTTTGACCGGTAATCGTTTTTGTGCTGTGTGAATTGTGAGAATTGTCATCCAGATCTACATAAGTGATAATATGAAGATTTATTTCTATATTTTATAATATTGCTTTGAAAGAGTACCTACTTGGATACGTTTTCTATTCTTCAGATGCAGACATTTGATCAATGTGATATTGTTAGACTTCAAGAAGGACATTTCAGATATAAAACACCTGTGTGAACAAGAGGAAAAATATAATAAAATCCTCGTTTTTTTTCCCTATAGGTTCTAACCCCTCACAGCATTGTCTGTTCTGCTTTTCTTCACATCTTAGAAGTATCTTAATTCATTTTCTTATCAACACATAATAGCCTCGGTGCTCCATCGTATTGATAAGGATTCGTAAACCATGCTCAGCAGATTATGCAGTTTAATCTCATTACACAAGTGTTATCTTTTTACAAAATGATAACTTCAAATGACATAGATAACAGATAATGAATATGGGGCTGAGAACAACCAAGTAAATAGACTTTTCCTTCAAAACTGTGGAAAAATTCCACAACGTATTGTGGAATTTTATATTGTATTTATAGTCAAATTAAAATAAATAAATAAAATCATTGACTTTTACCTGCAAAGGAAAATTGTGGTGTTTTAAAAATGAAGACCCAGGCTTAAATTCTACAGATATATATTTTTGTTTGTTTTATCTTCGAGGTTCAGCAGTCAGACATATATTGAACTACAGCTCATCTTTCAACCAGAGGAATGGCGGTCTGCATTTCCATGGTCAGTTTAGGCTACACGGTGTTCTTACTTGTTGAAAGTTTATCAAAAAATTGTTTCTAGGTGGTACTATTCCCCATTCAGGGGGAATGTATTCTAAGAATGCCCAGTTATCGCTAAGTTATGGCAAGAGGTCATTTCATTTTTGAACATTACATTAGATATCCCGGCTTCATCATCTCAAGCTTTGTCCCTATTCTCCTTGGGTATTAGGGCGGGTTCATCTCAACGTTATGAATTCCGTTATTGTTTTCCGTTATAACATGGTTATAATGGAAAATAACAGAATTCATTAGACGGAATTCAAAACCGAAACCTTTAGAGGCATTGCGTTTTGATCCGTCATAATAGGCAAGGAGAACTGATCCGTCTGGTTTCCGTTATCCAGGACAGAAAAGAAAGTCCTGTCGACTCTCTCAGCGTATAGTATATTATACAGTTACTATCGAAAACAATGAAACAGTAGAATCTCTTTGCACTGAGCTCTTCTAGTGATAGCCGATGGAAAATGCAGTGAATCTGCAGTAGGGAACAGAAAAAGTAGGTCAGTTCGAGCCCCTAGCTCCGCTGCTAGAACTACACAGCTCCACCCATCGTACAGTGGATGGAGCTGGTTACTACAGCTATGCTCTCACTGCAGTATATAGGAGCAGCACTGCAGTTACAAGCTCCGTCCACTGCATAATGGACGAAGCTGAGCAGTTCTGGCCAGGGCCATATTTACAACAAGGCACATGATGGCATGTGCCTAGTAGGGTGTCAAGAAGGAATGGGGTGGCACTTCACAGAGAAAACTAAGGATTTATGTTTATTCCTTTACCGTACTGCATTGCTGCCTTTCTTTATTGTAGCTACAAGTCAGGACATTTAACCCTCACACTGCTTACCTACAGATAGTATAACTATTATCTCTTCAGGAAGGCAGTGTAAGGGTTAAATCTCCCGAATTGATGCTGCAAGTAGCAAAAAGTAAGTGATAAGGAGACATCAGAGCAATCACACAAGGAGAAAGGTGAACCAATTATATGACCAATATGTACATTGCCAATTAGCAGGTAGGATTTCTCTTCCTGTCACCTTTCCATAATCCTCACACTGACACCAAAGCAGTAAAGATCCTCAGCGTCAAAACAAACAAGAAAAAGTCACAGAGTGAAGGTGGCCACACACCTAGCAAGAGTTAGGGCTCATTCAGACAAGTAATGTCAATCTTATTTAAGCTCCGGCTTGTTTACATGGACACATTTTTATGGATCGCTCACAGATCAAGTCCGCGTCTTGTCTGTTTCTCTCGCAGACCCACTCACATGAGGAAATGAATCTTAAGGGAAAATCAGAGCTGAATGGTTCACGCTATGATTTTTATCATGCACCATCCATGGATGCAGGTGCCTCCAGACTTGTGTTTTATATTTATATTTTACTGACACCTGTGTAAGGTGTATATTTAGATGAGATGATGCTCAAAATTGCATTAAAAAAAAAAAACATTTAAAACCGCACTTAGTTTTACCAGATTTGCTGCGGTTTTTGTGATGTGGTTATTTGCCATGCATTTTTTCCAGGTAAAAAATGTAACCTAAATGTATTTCACATGTATAAACTGCATGGCCAATAACTACCTCACAAAACCATAGCAATCAAGGTAAAAACAAGTGTGTTTTCAACCGCAGGTCCTGTATACCGTCAAGTCAATAGCCAGCTGTAGCCGATCTATTAGGGGGCGTGAACACTAAACGTGCCTAGGGCAGCATACCCTCTCAATGCAGCCCTGATTCTTTGAATGGCGGGGGGGGGGGGGGGTCAGATCCCTGCCGATCAGAGTGGACAACCTCTTTAAGGCTTCAGATCTGTAAAAAATCATGAATTTTAGAACAGTCCATCCTTGCTGGTGCTGTATTGCATATTACCGTACATAAATAATCACTAATAATTTCTTCCATTTACTATCTGTAATAATACGTCCTGATTTATTTGCAGATCTTGGGAATTTCAGCGGCCGTGTAAGAAGTGCCGTCTCTGTAAGGGAAGGACAAGGAGTGGTCCTTATGTGTTCTCCCCCGCATCACTCGCCAGGTAATATGCATGCCATAGCACTATATTATTTGTTTTATGATCATTGTAATTTCGCCAAATCTAGAAGGTCAATTTAAATGACATTCCTATATTTTCAAAGCTTTTAGCTGCTTTCCTTGTGCGGAAGCCCTAAAATAACCCTGGTATAGCTCAATTAGGATATTTAACTATAGCTCTGTGATAGAGTTATTTTCTAGAACATTCTGCATAAAAGGGTAACATCAGGAAAAATTCTGTTGCTCATAGATACCAAGCTTTCTCATCACCTTAAAGGGGCTCGGGATCGGTACATTTTCATAAGATCTCTGCCCATCGCTTAAAGGGATTCTGTCACCAGATTTAAGCCTATTAAGATAGCTGACATTAGCGATGTGCTAATGTCCGCTAAACCTAACTAGCCTATTCCCACTTTTATCTATGCCCCCGTTACGCCAGAAATCAAACTTTTATAATATGCTAATTAGCCTCTAGGAGCTGGAAGGGGGGGGGGGGGGGCTTGTTCCTGCTCCTAGAGGCTCCGTTCTCCCACCTTTGTCACCTCCCTCCAAGTCCTGATTGACAGGGCCAGGCAGCGCTTGCATCAGTCTGCCAGCCCTGTGCTCTGGTGAAGTTTCACGCCATTCAGGCGCAGTGAGGAAGCTGGCAGCCTGCGAGCGTCTTTCCCTCACCGCACCTGCGCCAAATGCTGAATGGCGTGAGATTTCACCAGAGCACAGGGCTGGCAGACTGATGCGAGCGCTGCCTGGCCCTGTCAATCAGGACTTGGAGGGAGGCAACAAAGGTGGGAGAACGGAGCCTCTAGGAGCAGGAACAACGCCCCCCGCTCCTAGAGGCTAATTAGCATATTATACAAGTTAGATTTCTGGTGTATCGGGGGCATAAATAAAAGTAGGAATAGGCTAGTTAGGTTTAGCTGACATTAGCACATAGCTAATGTCAGCTAGCTAAATAGGGTTACATCTGGTGACAGAAATCCTTTAAATATTGATGACCTATCTTTACGAAAGTTCATCAATATCAGATTGTGGGGTTAGCCTTGCAGATCAGCTATGTGAAGGGGCTGTACCACTCAGCCCCTTCATTGTATACCAATAATGGTGTTGTGGGTGCTGTACATTATATAGCGGCTAGGCTGGGTATTGCAGCTCAATCCTGTTAACTTAAATGGGACTGAGCTGTATAAAGGCTATGTGAACGCTAGATTTCATGCCAAGCCTAAAGAAGAGGCCATAGCAAAAATATTCGGTATGTGAAAATCCAACATTCCTGATCATTTGTTTCGCCCAACATCTGGAACATCTTGGAACATCTTCATATAAATTAGTTGTTTGGCCGGTCAAGCAAAAAACAACGGGTTCAGCCAACATTCATCTAATATGTATGGCCACCTTAACAAACAGTATTCGTATGTCTTAATAGGTCTGATATATAAAGTTTATCTAAAGCAGACATCCCTTTTCATTTAAATGTTGGGAGGAAATGCCCATTTTCAGCACTTAACCACTATAGAAACACAATGGTGGAGATGTGTCTATATGCCAGTCTTGATCTCCCTGCGCTGGCGTGAAATGAGCCTAATTTAAAACTCTAGTTGCATCAAATTGTGTCAAAATTGTACCAATTTGGCCCACATTTTAGACAGATTATAGGCACGGACACATTAGGAAATCTTGGTAGCTATGTAAAAATATAAAATATGCTACTGAGTCATCTACATTTACAAATTGAAGAAACTATACTGTATCCAGGAGCTCAGACAGAACATTGCGAGCAGTAAGCTTTAAAAGAATGTGTTATCTTCATGGGAACCATTCATGATCTGATGCAAGAAATGAGATAAGAAATAAGATACAGGAATAAAAGGAATGAAAATATTGTATATGAGTAAGATGGTTTTCTTGCATTGTGTGTGGAGCCCACTAGGGAGTATTATGTAGGATAACTATAATTGTAATGTATCAGACTATACCGAGCTTCACAAATGCTTCTCAGAACTCTACTGTCTTCTTTACAGAATACAGTATGTGTATAAATAGATATTAAAGGGCTTGTTCTGTTTTTGCAACCTAGAGTGCCTTGAAAAAGTATTATTCATACCCATAGAATAAAAATATGGAAAGTGTGGTGTGCATTTGAGTCAATGCTTTGTAAGAACGCCTTTCGCTGCAATTACAGCTGCAAGTCTTTTGGGGTATGTCTCTACTACCAGCCTTAGACATCGAGAGGCTGACATTTCTTGCCCATTCTTCTTTGCAAAATAGCTCAAGTTCAGTCAGATTGTATGGAGGGTGTTTGTGAACAGCAATTTTCAAGTCTTGCCACAGGTTTTCAATGGGATTTAGTTCTGGACTGTGACTGGGCCATTCTAACACCTGAATATGCTTTGATCTAAACCAGGCATGCTCAACCTGCGGCCCTCCAGCTGTTGCAATACTACAACTCCCAGCATGCCTGAACAGCCTACAGCTATCAGCCTACAGCAGGGCATTGTGGGAGTTGTAGTTTTACAACAGATGGAGGGCCGCAGGTTGAGCGTGCCTGATCTAAACCATTCCATTGTAGCTCTGGCTGTATATTTAGGGTCGTTGTTCTGCTTTAAGGTGAGCCTCCGCCCCAGTCTCAAGTCTTCTGTAGCCTCTACCAGGTTTACCTCCAGAATTGCCTTGTATTTTGCTCAATCCATCTTCTCATCAACTCTGGCCGGCTTCCCTGCCCCTGCTGTAGAAAAGCATCCCCACAGCATGATGCCGCCACCACCATGTTTCACGGAGGGGGTGGTATGTTCTGGGAGATGTTCAGTGTTAGTTTTCTGCCACACTGCTTGGTCCTCTACATGGCTTGTGGCAAACTGCAAACGAGACTTATGACTTGTTTTAAAAAAAATTTTTTATTCTTGCCACCCTAAAGACCAGATTTGTGGAGTACACAACTAATAGTTGTCCTGTGGACAGATTCGACAACCTGGGCTGTGTATCTCTGCAGATCATCCAGAGTGACCATGGGCCTCTTGGCTGCTTCTCTAATTAGTGTTCTCCTTGCCTGGGCTGTCAGTTTAGGTGGATGGCCATCTCTTAGTAGGTTTGCAGTTGTGCCATACTCCTTTCATTTTTAGTTGATGGATTGAATTGGATGATGGAGATGATGGAGTGCTCCATGAGATGTTTAGAACTTGGGATATTTTTTATAACCTAACCCTGCTTAATACTTCTCCACAACTTTATCCCTCACCTGTCTGGTGTGTTCCTTAGTTTTTATGATACTGTTTGATCACTAATGTTCACTAACAAACTTCTGAGGCCTTCACAGAACAACTGTAGGTATACTGAGAATAAATTACTTACTGATGGACTCTATTTACTAATTAAGTGACTTCTGAAGGCAATTGCTCACACTGGATTTTATTTAGGGGTATCAGAGTACAGGGGGCTGAATACAAATGCACACCACACTTTTCAGAGTTTGATTTATATATATATTTTTAAATCCAGTTATCATTTTCTTTTAACTTCACACATACTTGATATTTTCTGTTGATTTTTCGCATAAAATCCCAATAAAAATACATTTGAGTCTGTGGGTGTAACATCAAAAATGTGGAAAGGTTCAAGGGGTATAAATACTTTTTAAAGACACTGTAATATCAGTGTTTAGATTCCTTGAACTTCACCATTTGCCCCTAACATTGTGTTATTGTCATCTAATGCTACTGTCTAAAAAATTAAATAGAAAATAAAACAGCAATCATTTGTATACTGTTGCTTCTGCAGTACCATGACTAGCCACATGGTTTGCTGTTTACAGGAGACATGTCTTGAAAAACACAGGATGCAAAGCACTCTAGTAATTAATAGCTATAGCTTTTATTTAACAAAGGGTTTTGTAATTTTTTTATCATTTTAGTGCATTTGTAACAACACAACATACTGATGGGAACAACAATATTATTTTATGCTGTTAAATTTTATGAACAAATTGGTTGTGACTAGGGATGAGCGAACCCGAACTGTATAGTTCGGGTTCGTACCGAATTTTGGGGTGTCCGTGACACGGACCCGAACCCGGACATTTTCGTAAAAGTCCGGGTTCGGTGTTCGTCGCTTTTTTGGCGCTTTTTGAAAGGCTGCAAAGCAGCCAATCAACAAGCGTCATACTACTTGCCCCAAGAGGCCGTCACAGCCATGCCTACTATTGGCATGGCTGTGATTGGCCAGAGCACCATGTGACCCAGCCTCTATTTAAGCTGGAGTCACATAGCGCCGCCCGTCACTCTGCTCTGATTAGCGTAGGGAGAGATTGCAGCTGCGACAGTAGGGCGAGATTAGGCTGATTAACTCCTCCAAAAGACTCCATCCAGTGATTGATCTGCAGCTGTGGATGATTGAGCTGCTGATACTCAATTGCTCACTGTTTTTAGGCTGCCCAGACCGTTTGTCAGTCACTTTTTTCTGGGGTGATCGGCGGCCATTTTGTGTCTTGTGGTGCTCCAGCACAAGCTGCGACCAAGTGCATTTAACCCTCAATGGTGTGGTTGTTTTTTGGCTAAAGCCTACATCAGGGTGAAGCTGTCACACCAAGTGCATTTAACCAGCAATAGTCTGTTTATTTTTTGGCCATATACTACATCAGGGGCAAGCTGCGCCTGTCACCAAGTGCATTTAACCCTCAATGGTGTGGCTGTTTTTTGGCTAAAGCCTACATCAGGGTGAAGCAGTCACACCAAGTGCATTTAACCAGCAATAGTCTGTTTATTTTTTGGCCATATACTACATCAGGGGCAAGCTGCGCCTGTCACCAAGTGCATTTAACCCTCAATTGTGTGGTTGTTTTTTGGCTAAATCCTACATCAGGGTGAAGCTGTCACACCAAGTGCATTTAACCAGCAATAGTCTGTTTATTTTCTGGCCATATACTACATTAGGGGCAAGCTGCGCCTGTCACCAAGTGCATTTAACCCTCAGTAGTGTGGTTGGTCAAGCTGTCACACCAAGTGCATTTAACCAGCAATAGTGTGGTTATTTTTTGGCCATATCCCAGTCTAATTCTGTCAGTAAACGTATACCTGTCACCCAGCGCCTAAATACTAGGCCTCAAATTTATATCCTGCTAAATCTGTCGTTACTGCTGTACTGTTGTGGCTGGGCTAGTTATTTAGTGTCCGTCAAAGCACAGTTTTTGTTCTGGGTTGAAATACAATTCCCAATTTAGCAATTTCCTAATTTAGTGGTTTCTGCTGTATCAGGCCTACTTTAAATACATCCCTAAAAGGGTATATCAGAATCAAGGTGCTGATAGGGTCATTCTGAATAACTTCACACACACGCTACTGTGCATATCCCAGTCTAATTCTGTCAGTAAACCTATACCTGTCACCAAGCGCCTAAATACTAGGCCTAAAATTTATATCCTGCTAAATCTGTCGTTACTGCTGTACTGTTGTGGCTGGGGAAGTTATTTAGTGTCCGTCAAAGCACAGTTTTTGTTCTGGGTTGAAATACAATTCCCAATTTATCAATTTCCCAATTTAGTGGTTTCTGCTGTATCAGAGCTATTTGAAATCTATCCCTAAAAGGGTATATAATATTCAAGGTGCACATAGGGTCATTCTGAATAACTTCACACACACGCTACAGTGCATTTCCAAGTCTAATTCTGTCAGTAAACGTATACCTGTCACCCAGCGCCTAAATACTAGGCCTCAAATTTATATCCAGATAAATCTGTCGTTACTGCTGTACTGTTGTGGCTGGGCTAGTTATTTAGTGTCCGTCAAAGCACAGTTTTTGTTCTGGGTTGAAATACAATTCCCAATTTAGCAATTTCCTAATTTAGTGGTTTCTGCTGTATCAGGCCTACTTTAAATACATCCCTAAAAGGGTATATAATATTCAAGGTGCTGATAGGGTCATTCTGAATAACTTCACACACACGCTACTGTGCATTTCCAAGTCTAATTCTGTCAGTAAACCTATACCTGTCACCCAGCGCCTAAATACTAGGCCTCAAATTTATATCCAGCTAAATCTGTCGTTACTGGTGTGGCTGGTCAAGTTATTTAGTGTCCGTCAAAGCACAGTTTTTGTTCTGGGTTGAAATACAATTCCCAATTTAGCAATTTTCTTAATTTAGTAGTTTCTGCTGTACCAGAGCTATTTGAAATCTATCCCTAAAAGGGTATATAATATTCAAGGTGCACATAGGGTCATTCTGAATAACTTCACACACACGCTACTGTGCATTTCCAAGTCTAATTCTGTCAGTAAACCTAAACCTGTCACCCAGCGCCTAAATAATAGGCCTCAAATTTATAGTCAGCTAAATCTGTGGTTACTGCTGTGCCTGTATTAGTGTAATACGGTACCTAAATAGATAGCCAGATAGTGTTAGTTGTCTTTAAAAAAAGGCCTGAATTTGAATTCAATACATTGGGTCAAATAATATTTTTGTTGTTGTGGTGAACGATAACAATGAGGAAAACATCTAGTAAAGGACGCGGACATGGTCGTGGTGGTGCTAGTGGACCCTCTGGTGCTGGGAGAGGACGTGGCCGTTCTGCCACAGCCACACGTCCTAGTGTACCAACTACCTCAGGTACCAGTAGCCGCCATAATTTACAGCGATATTTGGTGGGGCCCAATGCCGTTCTAAGGATGGTAAGGCCTGAGCAGGTACAGGCATTAGTCAATTGAGTGGCCGACAGTGGATCCAGCACGTTCACATTATCTCCCACCCAGTCTTCTGCAGAAAGCGCACAGATGGCGCCTGAAAACCAAGCCCATCAGTCTGTCACATCACCCCCATGCATACCAGGGAAACTGTCTGAGCCTCAAGTTATGCAGCAGTCTCTTATGCTGTTTGAAGACTCCGCTGGCAGGGTTTCCCAAGGGCATCCACCCAGCCCTTCCCCAGCGGTGGAAGACATAGAATGCACTGACGCACAACCACTTATGTTTCCTGATTATGAGAACATGGGAATACCACCTCAGCATGTCTCTGATGATGACGAAACACAGGTGCCAACTGCTGCGTCTTTCTGCAGTGTGCAGACTGAACAGGAGGTCAGGGATCAAGACTGGGTGGAAGACGATGCAGGGGACGATGAGGTCCTAGACCCCACATGGAATGAAGGTCGTGCCACTGACTTTCACAGTTCGGAGGAAGAGGCAGTGGTGAGCCCGAGCCAACAGCGTAGCAAAAGAGGGAGCAGTGGGCAAAAGCAGAACACCCGCCGCCAAGAGACTCCGCCTGCTACTGACCGCCGCCATCTGGGATCGAGCACCCCAAAGGCAGCTTCAAGGAGTTCCCTGGCATGGCACTTCTTCAAACAATGTGCTGACGACAAGACCCGAGTGGTTTGCACGCTGTGCCATCAGAGCCTGAAGCGAGGCATTAACGTTCTGAACCTTAGCACAACCTGCATCACCAGGCACCTGCATGCAAAGCATGAACTGCAGTGGAGTAAACACCTTAAAAACAAGGAAGTCACTCAGGCTCCCCCTGCTACCTCTTCTGCTGCTGCCGCCTCGGCCTCTTCTGCTGCTGCCGCCGCCTCGGCCTCTTCCTCCGCCTCTGGAGGAACGTTGGCACCTGCCGCCCAGCAAACAGGGGATGTACCACCAACACCTCCACCACCTCCGTCACCAAGCATCTCAACCATGTCACACGGCAGCGTTCAGCTCTCCATCTCACAAACATTTGAGAGAAAGCGTAAATTCCCACCTAGCCACCCTCGATCCCTGGCCCTGAATGCCAGCATTTCTAAACTACTGGCCTATGAAATGCTGTCATTTAGACTGGTGGACACAGACAGCTTCAAACAGCTCATGTCGCTTGCTGTCCCACAGTATGTTGTTCCTAGCCGGCACTACTTTTCCAAGAGAGCCGTGCCTTCCCTGCACAACCAAGTATCCGATAAAATCAAGTGTGCACTGCGCAACGCCATCTGTGGCAAGGTCCACCTAACCACAGATACGTGGACCAGTAAGCACGGCCAGGGACGCTATATCTCCCTAACTGCACACTGGGTAAATGTAGTGCCAGCTGGGCCCCAGGCGGAGAGCTGTTTGGCGCACGTCCTTCCGCCGCCAAGGATCGCAGGGCAACATTCTTTGCCTCCTGTTGCCACCTCCTCCTTCTCAGCTTCCTCCTCCTCTTCTTCCACCTGCTCATCCAGTCAGCCACACACCTTCACCACCAACTTCAGCACAGCCCGGGGTAAACGTCAGCAGGCCATTCTGAAACTCATATGTTTGGGGGACAGGCCCCACACCGCACAGGAGTTGTGACGGGGTATAGAACAACAGACCGACGAGTGGTTGCTGCCGGTGAGCCTCAAGCCCGGCCTGGTGGTGTGTGATAATGGGCGAAATCTCGTTACAGCTCTAGGACTAGCCGGTTTGACGTCCCTTACATCCCTTGCTTTGGTGGTGCAGAAGTTCATTCACAACTACCCCGACAAGTCAGAGCTGCTGCATAAAGTGCGGGCCGTCTGTTCGCGCTTCCGGCGTTCACATCCTGCCGCTGCTCGCCTGTCTGCGCTACAGCGTAACTTCGGCCTTCCCGCTCACCGCCTCATATGCGACGTGCCCACCAGGTGGAACTCCACCTTGCACATGCTGGACAGACTGTGCGAGCAGCAGCAGGCCATAGTGGAGTTTCAGCTGCATCACACACGGGTCAGTCGCACTACGGAACAGCACCACTTCACCACCAATGACTGGGCCTCCATGCGAGACCTGTGTGCCCTGTTGCGCTGTTTCGAGTACTCCACCAACATGACCAGTGGCGATGACACCGTTATCAGCGTTACAATACCACTTCTATGTCTCCTTGAGAAAACACTTAGGGCGATGATGGAAGAGGAGGTGGCCCAGGAGGAGGAGGAGGAAGAGGGGTCATTTTTAGCACTTTCAGGCCAGTCTCTTCGAAGTGACTCAGAGGGAGGTTTTTTGCAACAGCAGAGGCCAGGTACAAATGTGGCCAGCCAGGCCCCACTACTGGAGGACGAGGAGGACGAGGATGAGGAGGAGGTGGAGGAGGTGGAGGAGGATGAAGATGAAGCATGGTCACAGCGGGGGGGCACCCAACGCAGCTCAGGCCCATCACTGGTGCGTGGCTGGGGGGAAAGGCAGGACGATGACGATACGCCTCCCACAGAGGACAGCTTGTACTTACCCCTGGGCAGCCTGGCACACATGAGCGACTACATGCTGCAGTGCCTGCGCAACGACAGCAGAATTGCCCACATTTTAACGTGTGCGGACTACTGGGTTTCCACCCTGCTGGATCCACGGTACAAAGACAATGTGCCCATCTTACTTCCTGCACTGGAGCGTGATAGGAAGATGCGCGAGTACAAGCGCACGTTGGTAGACGCGCTACTGAGAGCATTCCCAAATGTCACAGGGGAACAAGTGGAAGCCCAAGGCCAAGGCAGAGGAGGAGCAAGAGGTCGCCAAGGCAGCTGTGTCACGGCCAGCTCCTCTGAGGGCAGGGTTAGCATGGCAGAGATGTGGAAAAGTTTTGTCAACACGCCACAGCTAACTGCACCACCACCTGATACGCAACGTGTTAGCAGGAGGCAACATTTCACTAACATGGTGGAACAGTAAGTGTGCACACCCCTCCACGTACTGACTGATGGTTCGGCCCCATTCAACTTCTGGGTCTCTAAATTGTCCACGTGGCTAGAGCTAGCCTTTTATGCCTTGGAGGGGCTGGCCTGCCCGGCGGCCAGCGTTTTGTCTGAACGTGTATTCAGCACGGCAGGGGGCGTCATTACAGACAAACGCAGCCGTCTGTCTACAGCCAATGTGGACAAGCTGACGTTCATAAAAATGAACCAGGCATGGATCCCACAGGACCTGTCCATCCCTTGTGCAGATTAGACATTAACTAACTCCCCTTAACCATATATTATTGTACTCCAGGGCACTTCCTCATTCAATCCTATTTTTATTTTCATTTTACCATTATATTGCGAGGCTACCCAAAGTTGAATGAACCTCTCCTCTGCCTGGGTGTCGGGGCCTAAATATATACCAATGGACTGTTGCAGTGGTGGCTGACGTGAAGCTTGATTCTCTGCTATGACATGCAGACTGATTCTATGCTGACATGAAGACAGATTCTCTGTTACGGGACCTCTCTCCTCTGCCTGGGTGCTGGGCCTAAATATATGACAATGGACTGTTGCAGTGGTGGCTGACGTGAAGCCTGATTCTCTGCTATGACATGCAGACTAATTCTCTGCTGACATGAAGACAGATTCTCTGTTACGGGACCTCTCTCCTCTGCCTGTGTGCTGGGCCTAAATATATGCCAATGGACTGTTGCAGTGGTGGCTGACGTGAAGCCTGATTCTCTGCTATGACATGCAGACTGATTCTCTGCTGACATGAAGCCAGAGTCTCTGTTACGGGACCTCTCTCCTCTGCCTGGGTGCTGGGCCTAAATATATGCCAATGGACTGTTGCAGTGGTGGCTGACGTGAAGCCTGATTCTCTGCTATGACATGCAGACTGATTCTCTGCTGACATGAAGCCAGAGTCTCTGTTACGGGACCTCTCTCCTCTGCCTGGGTGCTGGGCCTAAATATATGCCAATGGACTGTTGCAGTGGTGGCTGACGTGAAGCCTGATTCTCTGCTATGACATGCAGACTGATTCTCTGCTGACATGAAGACAGATTCTCTGTTACGGGACCTCTCTCCTCTGCCTGTGTGCTGGGCCTAAATTTATGACAATGGACTGTTGCAGTGGTGGCTGACGTGAAGCCTGATTCTCTGCTATGACATGCAGACTGATTCTCTGCTGACATGAAGCCTGAATCTCTGTTATGGGACCTCTCTCCTCTGCCTGGGTGCCGGGGCCTAAATATCTGACAATGGACTGTTACAGTGGTGGGTGACGTGAAGCATGATTCTCTGCTATGACATGAAGACTGATTCTCTGCTGACATGAAGCCTGAATCTCTGTTATGGGACCTCTCTCCTCTGCCTGGGTGCCGGGGCCTAAATATCTGACAATGGACTGTTCCAGTGGTGGGTGACGTGAAGCATGATTCTCTGCTATGACATGAAGACTGATTCTCTGCTGACATGAAGCCTGAATCTCTGTTATGGGACCTTTCTCCTCTGCCTGGGTGCCAGGGCCTAAATATCTGACAATGGACTGTTCCAGTGGTGGGTGACGTGAAGCATGATTCTCTGCTATGACATGAAGACTGATTCTCTGCTGACATGAAGCCAGATTCTCTGCTATGGGACCTCTCTCCAATTGATATTGGTTAATTTTTATTTATTTTATTTTTATTTTTATTCACTTCCCTATCCACATTTGTTTGCAGGGGATTTAACTACATTTTGCTGCCTTTTGCAGCCCTCTAGCCCTTTCCTGGGCTGTTTTACAGCCTTTTTAGTGCCGAAAAGTTTGGGTCCCCATTGACTTCAATGGAGTTCGGGTTCGGGACAAAGTTCGGATCGGGTTCGGATCCCGAACCCGAACATTTCCGGGAAGTTCGGCCGAACTTCTCGAACCCGAACATCCAGGTGTTCGCTCAACTCTAGTTGTGACAATTCGTACTTGTTAGACATTCCCTTGACAAAAGGCTGATCACAAAGTGTCTCCTGGCTCAGACCCCAGCAATGAGCTGTAATCTTTGTGGAAACCAGGTAGTAAATATACAGTTTACCTGCAGCACCCCTACATGGGAAAACATATATTGCACAGTGCATTCACATAAATGGGGGTGTCTATGTAATGCAGTACAGGAAAGGTCCTCCAGACAGACACTCTTTGTAACCCCTCTCTACTCTGCCCAGAATTGAGGATCCTGGATCACTCCAAAATTCCCATATAGGGTATATGACAATGGGCTTTCTAAACTGGATAAACCCTTTAAAGTCCTGTCCTATTCTCTGAAAAAAACATAAATATGTGTTTATTCCATAGTGCACACATAGCTCTTCATAGGAGAGGGGCTTAACCAGCCACATTGAAATGCTAACAGATCAATCTGCTTTCATTGCTATAGAAGTTCCTGCCCTTGGTCCCCGCAACCACTTTCTCTCCTACTCCCCGGAAATCTATCATCTGCCTCCCTGCCTTGTTCATTCCACTCCAGCCAATTACATTTCACTCCATTACCCATTAAGACAGAGCTCAGCAGTGCAAAGAAGCGCTGAAGGACCTGAGTGATGTCACAAACCATTTTCTGTAACTATTTGAGCGAGGGAGGATTTGTCTTGGTAGATTTAGTACTCTGTAGTCTACTAGAGTTCCACGTGGTTGTAATCCAGCTTTGACAATATCCTGAAAGGCAAATATGCCTAGCTGTGGCACTTAGGGGTGATGAGGGAGATCTTTCTTGGTAGATTTAGTAAAAAAAGTTTCTGAAGCAGTTCACATGTAGCGCTGCTGCACCAAAAGAGTCATGTCAAAACTCCAACACAAAGTTAACAGACTAGTGCGCTCTGCTAATTAAAAACTATCCAGATAGATTAAGTTTAAGATTAGGGATGAGCAAACCAGTGGGAGTTTGGGCTCATCTGGATCGACCGAACTTCAGGTCAAAGTTCGGGTTTGGGACCCGAACTTGAGCCCAAACCCCATTGAAGTGAACAGGGACCCAAATTTTGCTTTATTATTTTCCGTTATAACATGAGTATATTGGAAAATAATGCCATTCTTAAGACAGAAAGCAGAAGGGAAACCTTTAGGCATTCCATTTTGTATTCCGTCATAATGGAAGTCTATGGGCACGCATAACGGATCCGTCTGGTTTCCGTTATGAAGGGTGGAAAAGAAAGTCCTGTCCTGCATAACAAAAACCGGACGGATACATTATGCTGCCCATAGACTCCTATTATAACGGAATACAAAACAGAATGATAAAATTGCATATAAAATATCAAGAGACAGCCAATTCGAGTTTTACAAGTTTCTTATTCCAGGACTAGAATCAACCCTATAAGCCGCAGTAGAAGGAACATGTGAAACTCGAGTTGGGCATCTCTTTATATTTTCTTCTTTGTGAGCACAATAAAGTGTGTTGCAGTTCATTGATTGCTACATTATTTGGGAGTGAGGGGGGGGGGGGGGGTTTATCTTCATAGATTTAGTATTCTTCTTTGTATTCCAGTTCCACATTGTGCTATGCCAGCTTTGCCAGGAACCTTAAAGAAAAATGTACCTATTCATGGTGTTATTTAGGAGTGGGGAGTAGTAGTCTATTACTGTTCCGCATGGTTCTAACCAAATGTATTTTGTACTATTACTAACTAGGAGATTCCTTCCATCAAAATAGACACTATTGCTGTATAGGAAAAAGTAATCCACACTAAACCCAGCCCCTTGTTCTATACTTCCTGACTCATATGCACTAATATAGGAGAGGGGAGAAGGAGAGGGAGAATACATGGCTGCAGCCTGAGAGAACAATGCACTGCTTTTCTATTGTATTTTTCAAGGTCTGCAATTGTGATATCTGATGAAACAAGAGCAAATTCCAAAGACATAAGAATATTATCTTACATTTTGTTAGTTATTGTTTTTTGTGATTTGATTCTGGCTTTAGTTCCCCTTTAAAGAGGTTTTGAGATAATAACGATTTTTTAGCAAGTACTTAAAGAAATGAATTTTGAAATACCATTTCTGACTTGTCTGTCTATAATTGCAAGGACTTGGCTTATTGCTTTACAATTGTATTTGTACTAACTATACCAGAGAATGGTACAATAGAAAAAGGGTTTTGAATGGGTTGTCCAGTTTTAATCCTATTTTCATATAACCTATGAAAGGAACACTTCCATCAGAAACTCAATATAAACAGAAAGCAGAATTTATTAGAATTTTTGGCTGTTTTTCTCTTTCATTTTAGCAGTGCTATGCCATTTAAAATGAAATACAAATGGCTGTCCTTCTGTAGCAGTCAATACAAAAAAAAAAACCTTCTATATAGATCGGTAATCGTATGTCACTTTACTGCTGCTGTGAGGGGAAATGCTCTCATGGCATTTGATTAACAGTAGGACAGCTCTATTCTCTTTAAACTTTTCTAGTCTTCTCTTTAAACTGTAAAGGCTGTATTACACTGGCCGATATTTCAGCTGATAATCTCTAATAAGGATTTGCATGAACGCTCGTTAGTGTTCATATTGCAGTTTAAATTCTGCCGCCGATTGCCCGGCGAAAAAGCAAACGTTTGTTAATTAGGCAATTCAGATTTTTAAGCATGCTTAAAAATCTGCGCTTGCCGGCGGCAGATCGTGCTGTCTAATAGCAATCTGCCGCCGGCAAACCACTAAACATTATGGAGAAAATAGCTGCATGTCTCCTCCGCTAGCTGGCAAGCGTTTGCCGGGAAAGAAGGCTTAAGTGTAGATAAAGATGCCCACTGAAGATCATTGCATTGATTGGTGTAATTAGTGATGAGCGAAGTTCTGAAAAATTTGATTTGGCAGCTTCCCCAAACTTCGTCAAGAAATTTGATTTGCTACAAATTACTTTGTCATGAATTGCTTTTAATTATATGGAACGGGTGCAATAATGGGAAAGGGCTATCGCACCATCCCCCATCATTTAACCTTTCAGAACGCTGATTGTGGCATCTGAAACTCACAATCAGGTGCTCAGGGGGTTAATCCGGGGTAAAAAAGTCACTGTAAGGGACTGAATGAGAGAGTTGAGTGAGACTGTTTGCTGTGCAAAAAGTCCAAACAAAGAGGAAGTTAAAGGGGTTGTCCAGTTTTCTCATATTCATACTGTAGGAAGGCGCGAGGGGCCGTCATTGATGGAAGGTATGTGTCACCGAGATTCCTGGCCTCTGTGAGGTAAGAGCCGGTAGTTTTAAGTGTCAGCGGCAGCTAGTGCTGACTGACACTATTTGTTGTTAGTGTGGCTCTAAAGCCGATCCGGGCTGGCTCTTACTGGGAGTAGCCAAAGTGCTGGATGGGTGGCTTCTCCCCACGCTCCAGGCCAGGTCTTTTTTGGCCTATATAACTCACATCATAGATCTTAGCTGAGGACACACCTGCAGGCTTTTTTTTCTTCGCATGTCACTGTGATCTTATGCCTGGAGACCACTTTGGCTGGTCTCCGGGATCTTCACTTGTGACCGCAGCTGTCCAATGACAGTGCTGTCACAGCGATCTGCAGCTGCATATGGTGCAGGCAGTTCATAATAATGCAACCCGCCGCTTTTATATGGCAGCTTACAGTTAACAGTTCACCACCCCATGACTTAGTGTTCAAAAAGTTCTGTAAAGCTGGTCATACATATTAGATAGGAGTTGGCTGAAGGATGAACATCAGTTGAACAAACAATCATTTGAACAATTTAGAACAACCATTTTACAGACAGAACCAAATAAATTTTAGTACATATTGGCCCTTAACAGTTATTCAAACTGGCCATACATGTTCATTCCTTCTGGAACCATTCTTTCAATGAAAAATCTTTCATCGGACATTTTGAAGACAAAAAAGTGCCCATGTGCTCAAATTGAAATCCATGTTAATTTCTAAAGGACAAACGGTCCCTAAGTACAATAGAAGTTAAAATCTGGTTTCACAACTACCCCAAATTATATGTACTACAGTTGCAGTCTTATCTTGCTAGTCTCAGCATTCCAGTTCTACAGACTGTGGTGCTGGCCCAGAACCTTCAGCATTCAAACACAGGTTTGGCCTGTAGATCTCCTCTTACTCCATGTGTATTCCCAGATAGCACTTACCTGAACTGGTCAATAGTCTCCAGCAGTGGAGGAGCCCCAGCTGGTAGCTCAAGACCTGGGTACGGTACAGGGTCATGGCTGCTTTGAGTGATATATTGGAAAGCATCTTGAGTAGAGATGAGTGGACCTTTTAAGATTAGGTTTGTTTTAGGTTCTCTGAATTTTTCCCAAAATTTGTTTCGGACACAATTTTATTCTACCCATGAGAGAGAGCACATGTACTACACATAATTAGAGCACTTTCACTACACATACTAGGCGCGCTCCATAACATTTGTTAGATACCAACTTACATATACTTACAACAATAACTTTTGGGGAAATTTGGGACAAATTCCGAACAAGTAGAATTGATTCGCTCATCCTTATTTTTGAGTGCAAAACTAAATACCCTCAACACAATAGTCTCCTAATAAAATTCTGTGGACTGTGTCTACTTCCTCTGCCGTTTCCTTCTTCCACCATTCTCCTCCAATTGCAGATGTCAGGGACCTCAGTTGCAATGGGACAGAGGATAAGGTTAATGATTTCAGTTAATTCACATCATTGCCATTCCATAGAATACAATGGGAGAACCAATTTGCCGATTATTTCCATACATTTACAAAAAGTGAATCAAGTCTCCAAGTGAAAGGCATGACATCAACACAGTCACCTCTAGTTGGTTTGCCTGTACATCCCAGGATTCATGCTGTGCAAACGGCAATATGTAGTGTATTCCATGAGGCTTTATGTACAGTTATATCTGTGGATAATAAACATAAAGGGATTGTCCTCTCCTTTACAACTGATGACCTATCCCTGAGTGAATAGGCCTACACCTTATTAACCAGCTCTATTCACTGCACATTGGATGGAGGATGGAGCTAAGTTTTTATGGCATCAGGGCTACTGCAGAACTAATGATCGGTGCTGGTGTGGGAAGTTGAACCCCTAGCCTATCTCATAGCAGTGGCCTATCCTAAGTGTAGAGCAGTGGGCAGCCCCTTTAACTATTGTCCTCTCCTTTACAACTGATGACCTATCCCTGAGTGAATGAGGCCTACACCTTATTAACCAGCTCTATTCACTGCACATTGGATGGAGGATGGAGCTAAGTTTTTATGGCATCAGGGCTACTGCAGAACTAATGATCGGTGCTGGTGTGGGGAGTTGAACCCCTAACCTATCAGATAGCAGTGGCCTATCCTAAGTGTAGAGCAGTGGGCAGCCCCTTTAACTATGGCAATTAAATTGAGCAGCTGCTATTAAAGGTCACTGTGCACATTAGGCTATTGGCAGCTGAAACCAATGTTTTCAGTGGGACAGGTCAGCAATCTAAAATGTATAGAGGCCTCTCGACTCTCGAGAACGCCCTGTACTTTTGTTCTCCCTAGAGACAAGCCACCACTAGAGGTTTCATAAAGTGGCTTTCTTCTCGGACGGCAGCTATTGAATGTGTATGGGCACCTTAAAGGTGGCTCTCTGAGATTTTTTAACTGATGAGTTATCCTCTGGGTATGTCATCAATATCTGATCAGAGGGGGTCCCCCCGCCAATAAGCAGTTTGAGGAGGTGTGCTTGGTAAGCTCCGGGAAGGCTGCAGTGCTGTAAGTGTGGGTGCCTTCTCAAATACCTGATCAGTGCAAGACCCTGACCAATCAGATACTGATGACCTATCTTCTAGAAAAAGTCTCGGAAAACCCTTTTAAGGGTACTTTCACACTTGCGGCTGAGGATTCCGGCAGGCAGTTCCGTCGTCGTCAATCTGGATGCAAACGGATGCATTTGTGAGACGGATACGGATCCGTCTCACAAATGCATTTCAATACCGGATTTAATGGTCTGAGCATGCGCGGACGCAAAGAATGTATCCGTTTTTCCGGAACACTTGGGGCCAGATCCGGAATTAATGCATTTCGATGGATCCGGCATTCCGGCAAGTGTTCAGGAATTTTAGCCAGAGAGAAAACTGCAGCATGCTGAGGTATTTTCTCGGTCCAAACAACGTAAGAGGGACTGAACTGATGCATCCTGAACGGATTGATCTCCATTCAGAATGCATTAGGATAAAACTGATCAGTTCTTTTCCGGTATAGAGCCCCTAGGACGGAACTTAGTACCGGAAAACAAAAACTCTAGTGTGAAAGTACCCTAAGGCAACAGATATTTACAAAATGTTTTACCATGCAGCATTGTATATCTACACATATACGAGTCTATATCAAGTTAAATAAATTAATTTGTTACTTGGTATTCAAAGCATAAGCACTGCAGACAAAAACAAAATAGTGTCCCTTTTTAAATTCAGAATGTACTGCCTAGAAGAGAATAGCCTGTTACTCAGAAAAACAGTTATAAAAAAACCCTCTTCACAACAAAAAGCCGATGAATAATTTATGAGAATCAAGATTAAACAAATTAGGTTTGCTTGAAATTAGACTCAATTTGGGTAAAACAGCATACAGCATTTGTTCTTTTATCGCTTCTGAATTGGAATTTGCGGATTTAGGAGAAAGTAGCAGATGCTTTGATAGTTTAAGCAATTGTGAGCTCATATATAGTGACAGAGGTAGTAATGTTGTGTTACAACTCTGTCTCCTGAATCTGAGATGTGAAAGCTGACATAAAGGAATCTTGTAAATATGTACTCTATTTCAGTCATTAAAGGGAACCTGTCACCAGGATTTTGTGTATAGAGCTGAGGACATGGGCTGCTAGATGACCGCTAGCACATCCGCAATACCCAGTCCCCATAGCTCTGTGTGCTTTCATTGTGTAAAAAAAACGATTTGATACATATGCAAATTAACCTGAGATGAGTCCTGTATGTGAGATGAGTCAGGGACAGGACTCATCTCAGGTTAATTTGCATATGTATCAAATCGTTTTTTTTACACAATGAAAGCACACAGAGCTATGGGGACTGGGTATTGCGGATGTGCTAGCGGCCATCTATCAAATCATGTCCTCAGATCTATACACAAAATCTCTGTGACAGGTTGCCTTTAACCCTCTGCTGTGACATTACCTGTGCTTCAATGTATTTATTTATCCATAAGCTGTTAGATCACTATGTTTGATATCTCTATGACATTACTATGTTTTATATGTACTGTGACATCACTGTGTTTATTATCCCTGTACTGTGACATCACTGTGTTTATTATCCCTGTACTGTGACATCACTGTGTTTATTATCCCTGTACTGTGACATCACTGTGTTTATTATCCCTGTACTGTGACGTCACTGTGTTTATTATCTCTGTACTGTGACATCACTGTGTTTATTATCCCTGTACTGTGACATCACTGTGTTTATTATCCCTTGTACTGTGACATCACTGTGTTTATTATCCCTGTACTGTGACGTCACTGTGTTTATTATCTCTGTACTGTGACGTCACTGTGTTTATTATCCCTGTACTGTGACATCACTGTGTTTATTATCCCTGTACTGTGACATCACTGTGTTTATTATCCCTTGTACTGTGACATCACTGTGTTTATTATCCCTGTACTGTGACATCACTGTGTGTATTATCCCTGTACTGTGACATCACTGTGTTTATTATCCCTGTACTGTGACATCACTGTGTTTATTATCCATGTACTGTGACATCACTGTGTTTATTATCCCTGTACTGTGACGTCACTGTGTTTATTATCCCTTGTACTGTGACATCACTGTGTTTATTATCCCTGTACTGTGACGTCACTGTGTTTATTATCTCTGTACTGTGACATCACTGTGTGTATTATCCCTGTACTATGACATCACTGTGTTTATTATCCCTGTACTGTGACATCACTGTGTTTATTATCCCTGTACTGTGACATCACTGTGTTTATTATCTCTGTACTGTGACATCACTGTGTTTATTATCCCTGTACTGTGACATTACTGTGTGTATTATCCCTGTACTGTGACATCACTGTGTCTATTATCCCTGTACTGTGACATCACTGTGTGTATTATCCCTGTACTGTGACATCACTGTGTCTATTATCCCTGTACTATGACATCACTGTGTGTATTATCCCTGTACTGTGACATCACTGTGTCTATTATCCCTGTACTATGACATCACTGTGTTTATTATCCCTGCACTGTGACATCACTGTGTCTATTATCCCTGTACTGTGACATCACTGTGTTTATTATCCTGTACTGTGACATCACTGTGTTTATTATCCCTGTACTGTGACATCACTGTGTTTATTATCCCTGTACTGTGACATCACTGTGTTTATTTTCCCTGGACTGTGACATCACTATGTTTATTATCCCTGTACTGTGACATCACTGTGTTTATTATCCCTGTACTGTGACATCACTGTGTTTATTATCCCTGCACTGTGACATCACTGTGTTTATTATCCCTGTACTGTGACATCACTGTGTTTATTATCCTTGTACTGTGACATCACTGTGTTTATTATCCCTGTACTGTGACATCACTGTGTTTATTTTCCCCGTATATGTCATCCCTGTGTTTGTTATATGGTACCTTTATTGTAATTTAAGTTTTCATTGTTTTTCAGGTATACAATAGCTATGTTCAAGTTTAAAAAAATTATATAAGAAAGTGGAGTCTCAATAGACATCCTTATCAAAACAGTTTTTTTATTATCATGGGTGAAGTGAATTTCACAGATATCATATATTTTAATGCACATTATACAGCCAACAATTAGTGTTTAGCGAATTATTGTTCACAAAGTGGACTTCCATCAGAATTTCAGGAAAAATTTTATTAACTCGAAGCGGAATCTCCTTGTGCTTTGTGATAATGAATCAATTTTCCCTGAAAAGGTGGTAAAAAAAAAAAATCATACTCATCCATTTGAGTGTGAAGAGGCCGCGGCGGCTATCTTGCTTGAAGATCCCGCGTGAAATCTCGTGTGCGGTGACGTCACCACACCGGCTGCAAGGGCGGATTGGCCATAGTCTTTACAGGGAAATTTCCCGGTGGGCCGATGCCCAGTGGGCCGCCTGAGCCCTCCTCATAGCCGGCCAGTGGAAGTTATGGGGATGTATTTTGAGCTGCTTGCAATAATATTTTGTGATGGATTGTGGCATTTGGCTCTGCTAGGGTGGTATAATGTGCCATAATATGGTATTGCTGGCCCTCCTACTTGTGTTGGCTCTGCTTTTCATCAACTTGGACCCGACTACAAAACAGGGTTACTTTTAGTATTTTTTTTCCAGGGCCACTTTAAGTTCCCAATCCGCCCCTGCTGGCTGACGTGATGACATCAACATGTACCGCATGAGATTTTGCGCTGGATCTTTAAGCAATCAAATGGATGAAGTGCAATTTCATATTTTTTATTTAATTATCAACCACTAAAATGCTTTAATATAAATCGCGGATGTTGCGATTAGAGATACACATGGCATCTGAGGGGTTCAATGATGGGGGGTGGTAGAGGAACAGAATATTGGAATTGCTGTATCCATCATAGCCGGACATCACCGGGGCCTCTCATATACCCATTCACTATAATGGAATCTGTCGAGTTTCCGGCATGAATGCCGGCTTTCTGCTGGCAAAATACCACTGCCTGCAAAATACCTCTCCCGAAACCGAATGCCAGCATTCTGTATGCAGATGTGAACATAACCTTAGGCAAAACAATATTTATGAGGGCAGGCTCTGATATTAAGGAGGTCAACTCAAAAATATTCAGTGGGGTTGAGGTCAGGGCTGCAATTCGGCTACTTGACTTCCTTCACACCGAGTTACACTAAGGTGTCCTCCTTGTCAAACCCTTGGTGGCAAACAAGCAGCAGCCTTCTTCTGCAAGTTTGTGTGATCTACCTATCCATGGTTGAGTTATTATTACTTCTAGATTGTCCCCTAGACATGAGTAAATTGATTCTAAGTTAATCAAATTTATTATGAATTTTCCAAAACCTATGATTTCCAAGGAATATAATTTTTGGGGGATTCATC
Organism: Bufo gargarizans; assembly: GCF_014858855.1. Lineage (NCBI taxonomy): Eukaryota > Metazoa > Chordata > Amphibia > Anura > Bufonidae > Bufo > Bufo gargarizans. Next base: position 22,415,055 of record NC_058082.1, on the reverse strand, counting down.
CTGCATGAATTGCCGAAAATCGCAACCATCATTTTACAGTTCTTTTTTTTTTTTTTTTTTTAAATCTGACACTACGTTTTATAACATAGGCTGTTTTTTCCATCAGTTTACTGATAGCCATGTATTTCACTTTGTCATAACTTAAAGAGCTAGCTCTAAAGAGCTTGAATGGGTTTGGATACAGCCCTAGGAGACCCCGTAGTGTCAGAAACCACTTTTCAGGGCAATTGGTGCGCTCTTAATTCAGACCGAATCAAATCTGTGGCCAATTCAACTGAATCGGACCCAAAACGATTTTTTTTTGGGAAATTCACGCATCTCTACTGTACACCTTCCCAATGTACTTATGCAGTCATTGCAGAACTGTGCCAAATGTAGCATTCTGTGATGGTGCCCTGTTTAAAGTCACGGGGGAATATTTAATTTAATGTTGAAAATTTAATTTTTCCTAAACTTCAGATCGAATTCCGCTTCAGCTGCCCGGATTTTCTTAACACTAACGGTCATAATCTGGTGCTGAATTTCCGACACTCCAAATTACAAAGGTCCATGCGCTACCTTAGTAAGTTTATTTAACATCAAGTCTGTGATTTGTATTCTTAGACAGTGAAAACCACGACACTTATTAGTAAATCTGCCCCTCTGGGCTCTTCAGTGTGAACCATACTACTACCAGTGGAGATTGCATAGTTGTGTGCTGACTTTTTTTGTACTTGTTTTGCTGGTTTTCTCTAAGGCCCCTTGCAGACGAGCGTTCCTTCCGCAGCGAGTCCGCATCGCAGCTCCCGGGCTGACCTCCCAGCGCTGCCGCGGGTCAGATAGCATTATATTGATTTATGATGCTATGTAACCCTTACAGTTCTGGAAGGTATTGGATAACACTGGCATAATGCTGCCAGTGTTATCCAAAACATTCCGGAACTTTAAGGGTTACATAGCATCATAAATCAATATAATGCTATGTGAATCCCGTCAGTGCTGGGAGGTCAGGCTGGGTCCTGCGTTGCGGACTCGCTGCAGGAGGAACGCTCGTCTGCAAGGGGGCTAAGTCTTCATTATTATTTTCTTTTACCAAAAATCAGTCTAGTATAACACAGGAAACGTAAAGCAGGGAGAAGGGAGGTGGAGCTGCAGTATCACTGAGTGTCTCTGAGACTGCCTGCTGTGAGAGAGGGGGAAGAGCAGCAAAGGGGCAGAATCTGAATGGCTCAGTGCACATATCACACCCACAACAAGCACAGAAAAGAAAATGTCAACTTGCTTAAATCTACATAGAAAAATTAATAAAAACCTAAAATATGCAGATTAGACCCATCCTTTTTTTTTTTAAAGAAACATTTGATCATCGCTTGCAAAAGTCGATTTCTCCTCCCCGGTGATATTTTAGCTATTTTCGGGTTCTGCGGTTTGCCTTTAATTACTCCGGTCAGCTGTTTTGTAAAAGTCCTGCTTGCCTGTGGCTTTTAGTTCAGACTTCCCATTGATCAAGCTCCATATGTGAGCGCGATATCCTCTGTCATGTCTGATATAAGTCCGCCGCTCAGCATCACGTCCAGTTGTAGAACACACAGCAGCTGCTAAACTCCAACATGCTTCAATCGTTGATTGCCCTCTCACTGACTACTGGTTTGATCATGGTTTTGGCTCCTATTTTACATCATGTTCGATGGACGCTACAAGGGATTTTCCCGCTACGCAAGTTTTAGAAATGAAGCGCAAGTGATTAGACTATAAAGTGTCTGCTCATTAGCATAAGGAGAAGTCAATGATTGTACTTTGAAGTGGAATGGCGTAAAATATCATCATCATTTCAGATTCAATCAGGACTTTTGATCATCATTTACCTCTAGCACAGATGTATCAGGTTTTATGTTTGTATATAAGATTGAATGTAGGAAGTGAACGGCCGTTTAGTGACACGAGGGGCAATATTCAATCTCAGATATACAATAGGCCTTACATTAGACAACTGGTGGGCATCAGAGGAGCAGCAGGACACCATGATGGAAGCTAGGCAAAGTCCATGTGTCAGTTTAGTTTTCCCTTTTTCCCAGGGTCATTTAAAAGCAGTTTCCAATCTATTTGAGGTCCCATCGGAAGCAAAAAATCTGTTTACTTCTTCCCTGTATCGAGTGGCCAGATTGTAATTGTTTGGTTTAAACAGCCACTGACAAATGGTCACGTAAAGAAATCATTGTGACCGCAACGTGAAGTGATCACCAGTCCAAGATGCCAATGGACGCAGAAGACAACAGTCAATTTGATAGAAAAATAAAGAAATAAAAGTTCTGTATAAATACATTACTAATATAATAATATAATAATTACTACAGTTACTGCAGATAGTAATAATTAGTGCATTACTACTACTACTAATAATAATAATAACGCAACATTTACATCACAAGTTACACAATAATAAGGACATGTTTTACTGTAATCTCCTTATATATAAACATTAATGACAACTAAAAATATATACGATAGATAAATATAAGATTTATAGACAGACCGATAGATAGCTAGATACGGTAGATAATGAGATTTACAGACAGATAGATAATAAATAGGTCGATTTATAGGTAGATACATAGGCAGACCGATTGATCGATTGATAGATAAATAATGAGATTTATAGACAGATAGATAGGAAATATATAGATAGATAAGTAGACACATACAGATGTAGCCAGCGTTCTTTTGACACCAGCTGCCCCAGAATGGTCACTTTACCACAATTAGTTGTATTACTGGAATGTGTTTTGTCAGAATAATATAAAATGCTGAGTTAAGCCGAAACGTTGCCTCATTCATCTTCTGAGTTGCTTGTACTATATGGGTGCTGCCTTGTTTGTTAGAAGAGTCAGTTGAAAATAAGTTTATTACAAAGCGTCCCCCTCCTGTGATCAGCTGTCATGTGTCACCTGGCAGGAGGTCTTCAGATTCCCTGCAGCGCCACCTCAGGAGAAATTAAGCATTACACGGTATATCCTTGAGGTTCTCTGTGTAACACAGGACAGCTCCTCCAGAGCAAAGGAGACCCTCTTAGGCCTCTTTCACACGGGCGTTGCGGGAAAAGGTGCAGGTGCGTTGCGGGAACATGCGCGATTTTTCAGAGCAAGTGCAAAACATTGTAATGCGTTTTGCACGCGCGTTAAAAAAATCGGCATGTTTGGTACCCAAACCCGAACTTCTTCACAGAAGTTCGGGTTTGGGTTAGGTGTTCTGTAGATTGTATTATTTTCCCATATAACATGGTTATAAGGGAAAATAATAGCATTCTTAATACAGAATGCATAGTACAATAGCGCTGGAGGGGTTAAAAATTTTTTAAAAATAATTAAACTCACCTTATTCCACTTGATCGCGCAGCCGGCATCTCTTCTGTATCCTTCTTTGCTGTGCACAGGAATAGGACCTTTGATGACGTCACTGTGCTCATCACATGGTCCAATCACATAGTTCATCACTATGGTGAGGGACCATGTGATTCGATCATGTGATGTGACGTCACCACAGGTCCTTAGCCGGCAGCTCAACATTACAGAAGAAGACAGAGATCCGCAACTACGCGATCAAGTGGACTCGGTGAGTTAATTTTTCTTTATTTTTAACCCCTCCGTTACTATTTTACTATGCATTCTGTATTCCTAATGCTATTATTTTCCCTTATAACCATGTTACAGATCGGGTCCCCAGCCCGATCATCACCTAGCAACCATGCGTGAAAATTGCACCGCATCTGCACTTGCTTGAGGATGCTTGCGATTTTCACGTGGCCCTATTCACTTCTATGGGGCCTGCGTTGCGTGATAAACGCACAATATAGAACATGCTGCGATTTTCACGCAACGCACAAGTGATGAGTGAAAATCACAGCTCATGTGAACAACCTCATAGAAATGAATGGGTCCGGATTCAGTGCGGGTGCAATGCATTCATCTCACGCATTGCACCCGCGTGGAATACTCGCCCACCATGTGAAAGGGGCCTTAGTAACTGCTCTCCACTGTGATCATCAACTGAGGATCCCAAACATTAGAACCCCCTAGATCAAAGATGCTCAACCTGCGGACCTCCAGCTGTTGCAAAACTACCACTCCCAGCATGCCATAGTAGCTGTAGGCTGTCCAGGCATACTGGGAGTTGTAGTTTTGCAACAGCTGGGCATCCCTTCCTTAGATGAACCTCATTTCCTAATAGAGTATATAAAAAGCTATGACTATATGAGCTCCGAGCAAGAAATCTGTAGAATTTAGAATATTAGCGGCAGAGAAGGGAATGAAAGATAGGTAAAACAATACGTATCGTTGCGATGCCCTATTGTGTTTTCTAAGGCTGTGCAGGAGCTCCTCCCTCGCTTGTACCTCAGCAGATACATTACAAGTGAATCTTTCAGATCCAGACCGATGACTCTACATGGGAATTTACCAAAAAAAGCACCATTTCGGTCTCTTGATGTGACGCCTTTTTGATTTATACACCTTTCACAACAGGCTGACCTCCTAAATATCACACGCCTTTACTTTATTTATAGAGGGTGAAGCTTGAAATGGAACGTTGTGCTCTCCGAGAAATGCCCGGATAGACACTGTACACACCAATGAGTATTTTATCAGCCGCTCGCCAGACCGAGAATAAACCAGTGCTGAGAGCAACAGATAATATTAATAATGCAGTGCGCTGATTCCTCCACTGAGGACACCCACCGCTTCAGGTTGCATTTTTCACACTAATACGTATGCCTTTTCCATTAAAGTACATTTGTATTGTTCTGATTTATTTCTTAGAGAGGAGCTATCAAACAGGCGTTAACCGGAATGGAAATAGGAGCTAAGTGGTTATTCACCATAAGCTATAAAGCCAGCTCCACACTGTAGGTATGAATAATATTAATATTAAATATCAGATTTAAAAATGGTAACAGGTTGGAGGCTTCGCTTCATTGTGCGGAAAACCAGGTAGCAACTTATACTATAAATGTAGTAGATGAGAGAGAAGAAAGATGTTGCCTGCCTCTAGTGGACAAGGTGGATAATGCAAGTGGTCAGAAATAGAAGGACTGGTTTATTGTATATAGCAGGGATGGCCAACGCTGTTATAAAACTACAACTCCCACCATGCCCTGCTGTAGGCTGATATCTGTAGGCAGTCTGGGCATGCTGGGAGTTTTAGTGTTGCAACAGCTGGAGAGCCGCAGGTTGGCCATCCCTGATATATAGTCTGTCTGCCCGTCTTAGTCTTCGAATGTGCGTGTCTGAAGAGATACAGATAAATTATTTTTATGCAATGTTAGGCCTCATGCACACGACCGTGGTGTGTTTTGCAGTCTGCAAATCGCGGATCCGGAAAAACACGAATGGCGTCCGTGCAGTTCTGAAAATTGCGGAATGGCACGGACAGCCTTCAATATAAATGCTTATTCTTGTCCGCAAAGTGCGGACAAGAATAGGACATGTTATATTTTTTTAGCGGGGCCACGGAAGGGAGCAACTGATGCGGACAGCACACGGAGTGCTGTCCGCATCTTTTGCGGCCCCATTGAAGTGAATGGGTCCGCATCCGAGCCGCCAAAACGGCGGCTCGGATGCGGACCCAAACAACGGCCGTGTGCATGAGGCCTTAGTCTTAGGCTTCTTTTACATCTGCGTTTTGCGGAACCGTTTTGAGATCCGTCACAGGATCTCAAAACCGCAGCAAAACGCTTTAGTTCTGTCCCCATTCATTTTCAATAGGGACAAAACTGAAAGAAACTTGAACGGAGGGCATCAGAATGCAGTCCATTCCATTTTGTTCTCATGGGGCACACAAAAACGCTGCAAGATGTTAGTCAATGGACACGGATCCGGTTTATCAGACACAAAAAAACACGGATCCTTCCCCCATTGACTTACAATGGTTTTGGTGATGGATCCATCTTGTTTATTTTAGAGATAATACAACTGGATTCATTCTGAACTGATGTAGGCGGTTGTAATATTGAACCGATGCATTTTTGATAATCCCCTGATGGATCCAGCAAAAACGCAGATGCGAAAGTAGACTTAGTCTGCGTTCTTATCACTGTTTAGCTTTCCGTTCTTCTGATCTGTCAGAAGAAGAGGGGGGAAAAAAAGGATCTTGTTGCATCAGTTGTCTTCCGTTTGAGCCATTTCCGTCTGAGATCGATTTTTTAAGACGTAGAGGAGAAAAACTGTGCATGCAGGACTTTTTCCGTCTACAAAAATTGATGACAACTGATGCAACAGGATCTGTATTTTCAGAGGATCCGTTTTTTTTGTTTGTTTTCTCTCTCTCTTCTTCTGATGGATCAGAACATTGGAAAGCTAAGCAGTGATGTGAACTCACCTTAGGTCGGGTTCACATCAACGTTATTGCTTCCCATTATTACATAACAGAATTCAAAACATAAACCGTTTTGATCCGTCATAATAGAAGTCTATGGGCAAGAATAACGGATCCGTCTGGTTTCCGTTATGCATGAAAAGAAAGTCTTGTCGACAGAATAACAGAAACCGTCCTGCATAATGGAAACCCTTAGGCCCCTTTCACACGGGCGAGATTTCCGTGCGGGTGCGATGCGCGAGTTGAACGCATTGCACCCGCACTGAATACCGATCCATTAATTTCTATGGGGCTGTTCACATGAGCCGTGATTTTCACGCATCACTTGTGCGTTGCGTGAAAATCGCAGCATGCTCTATATTCTGCGTTTTTCACGTAACGCAGGCCCCATAGAAATGAATTGGGTTGCGTAAAAAATCGCAAGCATCCACAAGCAAGTGCGGATGCGGTGCGATTTTCACGCACGGTTGCTAGGAGACGATCGGGATGGAGACCCGATCATTATTATTTTCCCTTATAACATGGTTATAAGGGAAAATAATAGCATTCTGAATACAGAATGCATAGTAAACTAGCGCTGGAGGGGTTTAAAAAAATAATAAATAATTTAACTCACCTTAGTCCACTTGTTCGCGTAGCCGGCATCTCATTCTGTCTTCATCTTAGCTGTGTGGAGGAACAAGGACCTTTGGTGACGTCACAGTCATCACATGGTCCATCACATGATCTTTTACCATGGTGATGGATCATGTGATGACCGGAGTGACGTCACCACAGGTCCTGTTCCTCCACACAGCACAGAAGAAGACAGAAGAGATGTCGGGCTGCGCGATCAAGTGGATTAAGGTGAGTTAAATAATTTTTTTGTTTTTTTAACCCCTCCAGCCCTATTGTACTAAGCATTCTGTATTCAGAATGCTATTATTTTCCCTTATAACCATGTTATAAGGGAAAATAATACAATCTACAGAATAACGATCCCAAGCCTGAACTTCTGTGAAGAAGTTCAGGTTTGGGTACCAAACATGCGCAATTTTTCTCACGCGAGTGCAAAACGCATGACAATGTTTTGCACTCGCGCTGAAAAATCGTGGGTGTTCCCGCAACGCACCCGCACATGTTTCTGCAACCGCCATGTGAAAGAGGCCTTAGGGGTGTGCAGTTGTGACCAACCCTGGTACACGGGGTGCTACAGATGGCCTTCCATCCAAGTCTTGTGACTGTCATGAATGGTATAGCAGTATTATTTATTGCATAGGGTTGTTATTAAATGACTTTACGTATGTTGGTTTTGTCTGGTTACATTTTGCTCACTTTGTGCGGCACTGCTACATAGGCATTGTATGGTATATTATTTTGGCAGCGTATGATGTCGCTGACACGATGTGGTATGGTTTTTTGGCCAACATGTGGTGCTATTATATGGTGCTACGCAAAAGCTAGAATGAGGCACTGTATCGTATGGGGACTTGTGCAATGAATGACGGCACACGACATGGAGAAGAGCAGTTGGATCACGAAGAGCATTGCTTATGAGTTTCTTCTACCTCTGTGGGTAAAGGATCATATTTAGTATTGAGCAAATTAAAGCATCCGAAGTGGGATTCGATCTGAAGTTTAGGAAAAATTCTAATCACCACAAAGCCGAATTTCCTCGCGCTTCGTGGTAACAAATCATTTTCCTTAAAATGGCGCCTAGAGTTGTCTTGGAAAATACGGAAAAAAAGATACTCACCTCATCCACATACTCCTCTCTTGAGTGGAAAAGATCTACCGAAGGACCTGCGCTCTGCGTGATGACATCATCAGTCATATTTGGTCATATTTCCTCAGTTTACCAGTTTATCGACCAAGCCCCTCCTCTAGTCCTGTCCAATCCCCTTTTTGTCCCCCACGCCTAATGATGCCCCATTAGTACCCTTCAGACAGTATGATGGCTCTTTAGTGTCCCCAATGAGTATGATGTCCCCTTTATTGTCATCTCACAAAGTAATGCTTCCTTAAAGGGTTGTCTCACCAGCAAATAGCATTTATCATGTAGAGAAAGTTAATACAACACACTTGCTAATGTATTGTGATTGTCCATATTGCCTCCTTTGCTGGCTGGATTCATTTTTCCATCACATTATACACTGCTTGTTTCCAGTGATTACGACCACCCTGCAATCCAGCAGTGGTGGCTGTGCTTGCACATTACAGGAAAGAGAGCTGGCCTATGGCCACCAGAGAGGAACCTTTTCCTATACACTGCTACTGCTGCTGGATTGCAGGGTGGTTGTAATCATGAAAGAGAGCAGTGTGTAATGCGATGGGATTGAAAAATGAATCCAGCCAGCAAAGGAAGCAATATGGACAATTTTGTCTACATGATAAATGTCATTTGCTGAAGTATGACAACCACTGTAAGTGCTCCCGCACAGTCTGATGTCCCTTTAAGTGACTCCTACATAGTGTTGCCCCATAAAGTTCCCCTTTAAAAGGGTGATGCCCTCTTAAGTGGCCCCCCACACAGTGATCCTCCCTTAAGTGCTCCCCAACACAGCGTGATACCCCTTAAGTGCTCCCTATGAGGTGATGCCCCTTTTTGCCTCCAATTTAAATACTCACCTACCCCATATTGTCCCACCATCAGTAGGTCAGCGCGAGTAGACGCAATGAAGTGACATCATCTGGTCTGCTGCACTGAGCCACAGACAGTACAGCACTGACTACTGCTCTGCTCTGCGCTGTGTTGTTTGTGGTTCAATGTGGTAGGGACAATGATGTCATGGCATCGTGCCTGCTTGTCCTGGACCACTGATGGCAGGGGAATGGTGAAGCAAGGAGTTGATGGCCTAACCACTGTATTCAACTGTGTCTGAGTCCTGAGGACACTTATACAGTTGAAAGTGTGAGATACAGGGTCCCTGACAGCTGGCGGTCCAGATACGAACTGGTATCTACCAGTTGACCACCTCTGGAATAGGGCATGTTGAAAGTTCACCCAACATCTACCATGGGAGGAGAATTGAGACACTTCAGTATTAGTTAGTCAGCGAGTCCTAATGAAATAGGCAAGCTCTGCTGACATTCATCTATTGCTATTCATCTCCTGACATTCAAGTGTATGGCCAGTATTATCTTTCTGCCTTTGAAGATAATGAGATGACTGCTGAGAAGTAATCTCTACAAAGCAGAACAGCATATAAACAAAATATATAAATACAAATGTTTTTTGCATTGTTTGTGTGGACTTTACAGAGCAGAAAGTGCCTGCTCATTATGAAGCTCAGTGGCCAGAGTGGATTTATTTTGATTTGATTTTTAAATATAAATATTGACATAGAAAAATAATTAAAAAAACATCACCAATAGAAAATATTTGTAATATAAAAAACTTGATTTAAACATTAGGTCATTTTAAACAACACTTTCCTTTTTAAATATAGGAAGCCTACTAAATAAAATATGCCGCCCCTAACAGGTTCTTATAGGTACTGACAACACACAAAAGAAATGTAAGCCAAAAAATCTAGTGTACATGCACATCCCTGAGTTTGGAACATTTTCTGCATTTTAGTTTCAGACCAGTCTCCAGCACTTAGTATGCAGGCACAGTGCTGACTATCGGGTAATACATAGTTTGAAGTAATGCATTCCTATGGTGTGGCCTTTGTGACAGAGAACAAATGCTTGTTCTGCAGGGAATTTAGTCTTCCAGGGCCTTTCTTCTAGAATGAATTGAAGCTGTGACTTTGTATCGGTGAGGAAGAACCTACTGTCAGTGTGATACATCGCATTAACATTTCTGAGTGCTAAGTGAAGTATATTCACCATGGACCATTCATGGTTGAAGAATGTATAAGAAGTGATAATATCCTGTAGAAACTGGGGTGATCCATTCTTACTTTCTATAAACTTTGATAAACCTGACCACTCCATGGGGCAAATGACCCAGGACTGCCCACTAGAGGTCAGTGGATTGGTTCTACAGGAATCAAAGTTGTTACTAACTTCCTCAAAGATTCCAATTTCAGAGACTCCGAAAATTTTGTGATTCGTCCCAAACGAATTGCTCTGCCACCAAAAAGAGAAAATTTATTGGACTGTTTTATATATGTTTCTGTCACTTTGTCATTACTAATGCCATCTTGGTGTTAAAGCATTTTAAAAAAAAGTTTGCATACTGGCTGTGCTTCTTTGTGCAATCAAAAGTTTGATGTTTGAGCTTCCCTAATGTTTTTTTCAGCCATATTATTTCCTGTTTCAGCTGCACAGCTAGATGCATTTCTCTCAGAAGCAAGGAGCGTCACCCTTCTGCCAGCACTGTATTGCTGTGGCATCCTTCCCCTTACTTCCCACTATGTTTGTTTTCAACAGACAAGGAGGGGGAAATCACACTTAGGTGGAAGGTTCCTGTTGTCTTCAGAAGCTGCGTAGAAGAAGTTATTTTATCAGGCTCACAATCTCAGCTAGCTCTCTCACACGCCCACACTTCCTCTCTGCCGTCTCCTGAGTCTGTGTTACCAGGGACGGATCTAACAACAGGCAGTGGACTGCAAATTAGGTGAAAGTGAGACCATTAGTGGCCAGGAGTTAACAGCTTTTTTTCAGGTGGATTGCAGGCAGACTTTTTAAATAAAGTGATTTCGAAATTTTAATTCTCTATTAAATGAAATTGTGAAAGTACAGTGACTCTTTAAAGAGTTTGAAAGGGGTTGATACAGTCTTAGGAAACCCCACAATATCATATGTGACTTCTTATGTATGACAAACTCGAATTATGTTGATATGAAAAGATGCATCTCATCTCCTGAAATATCTGTTTACTTAGATTTTCTGTAATATTACCATTCAGCAGCCTCTTTTCTTAGAACTGCATTGTACTGCTCCCCTGTTATTCCTTCCGGAAATGTACAAATGGATTGTGATTTGTGAACTTGGGTGTTACATTCACCCATCAATGGGGCGTGTCCCTGCGCAATGTCCGCACTAATTCACTCCTTACAGATAGCATTCTTAGGACTGTAGCTACAGTACAGCTCTTATGGAGGTGCAATTTATATCTTTTTCCTGGAATGTAATTAAATGTTTTGTACTAACGGGAATTCATCTAAAGCCAAGTAAAATATTTCTCTTAAAAATAATATCTGACACAAAACCTTTCATATAATGCGCATTTCAAAAACTATATTGATGTGGCTTTCACACTGATGTTTCCTCTTTGTTATCAGGTTCCATTTTTTTGGACTTTACAACAATATCTCTGAAATATTTGCATACTTTTGCATACATTATGTATGCCGGATTTCAACACAAACAAAATATTCAATCGTCTGAGCTTCAGTGGAATACAAATTATTTCTTTATCATTGCAAATGGTAAAGGAGCCTTTTCCTCTTCATAGCAGCGCACATCAATTATCACAAAGCCCCTCACTAGGAGCAGAAATGTGAACCACAGCTGACAATTACCCAATTTTTCACCCTATATGAAGCTCCTAGGTTTTAGAGGAGAACAATAAGAAAAAAATATTTTCCATTTCACCTCAGGTCAGACCAGCAATCAGACCCCCAATGTTAATCAGACCTCAGCTTATATCCCCAATCAGACCCCCAATGTCAATCAGACCTCAGATCAGACCCCCAATGCCTCAGATCAACCCCCAACCTTCAGCCATCTATCAGCCCCCATATGTCATCCATCTATCAGCCCACATATGTCAGCCAGCAGCCCTTATATATTCAGCCATCAGCCCCCATATATTTATCCCCTATATGTCAGCCATCAGCCCCCAGCGCAAAAAAAAAAAAAAAAAGCTCACTTACCTTTCCTGAAAGCCACTGCTCCTCACCATCGCGATCCCCTTCATCCTGCTGTCGGCTGTGTATCGCGGCACACAGTGTGAGGTCACAGAGCTCCCTCATGCTGTGCGCAGCCCTGCACAGCCGTTAGCTGAGCCGAGGACCAGGAAGCGGTGAGTACAGAACCTTCACCGCTTCCCGGTCCTCCGGTACTAATGAAGCACTTCCATAATGGAAGCGCTTCATTAGTATTCGCCCCATAAGACGCTGTTAAGATGTTAAGGGGCATTTTTGCCCCACTTTGTAGTAGTTGTCTTCTTTTTTTGGTGGATCTAAAATTTTATCTTATGCACCAAACTGGATTGACACAGCCTGAAATCTATAGTAAGTTGTCAATTATTATTAGTGATGAGCGGCAGGGGTCATATTCGAATTCGCGATATTTCGCAAATATTTTGTAGAATATCCGTCGAATATTTGCGTATTTCAATATTCGTTATATTAAAATTAAAAAATTACTAAAAAAATCGGCATGGTAGTGATGCAATATTTGCATATTACGCGATCAATACAGGCGTGGGTCAAAAACGAATATATAGCACTATATAATTTAGTGCTATATATTCGGTTTTTAGAATATTTGTAATTTTTTTCCATCTGAATTCATGATTCCTCCCTTAAGTACTTAAGCAGGGAGGAATCATGACTTCAAATGGAAAAAAATTACGAATATTCTAAAAATCTAATATATATAGAGCAAGATAGCTAATATTGTGCTATATTCGATTTTCAGAATATTCGTTATATTCTAAAGCAAGAATATATAGCAATATAGCGAATATTCGAAAAAAAAATTATATAGAGAAATTTAGCTAATATAGTGCTATAATCTTTTTTTTAATAGTTGTAAATTTTTTTCACATCTGAACTATTAGACAAAGATTATAGCACTATATTAGCTAAATTACTCTACATTAGTTTTTTTGAATATTCACTATATTGCTATATATTCTTATTTTAGAATATTATGATCTCACTAAATAGTGAAAACTCTGATCCGATGGTATATTCTAACCCCCAGGTGTTCTCATGGTGACGGGGACACTTGTCGGGGAGGAGTATGCCGAAATGGAACAACTGTACAGATTGAAAAAAAATCTGAATATTCTAAAAAACGAATATATTCGATATAGTGCTATATATTTGGTTTTTTAGAATATTCGTAATTTTTCCCATCTAAAGTTATGATTCCTACCTGCTTAAGTTGCTTGTGGGCCAATGCCTCATTGGCCCACAAGCAAGAAGCAGGGAGGAATCATGTTTTCAGATGTTAAAAAATGACGAATATTCGATATAGCGAATATATAGCACTATATTAAAAATATTAGCTAAAAATAAAAATATTAGCTATTTCTCGAGTTGCGATAATCGAGATAAATATTTGTAATTCTAATATTCGCGCTCAACACTAATTATTATTTGTCTCCGGCATAGTATACGTGGCTAAAATATATTTATCGCCTACGATCATTGGGATCCGCCAATCACAAAAACAGAGGTCCCGGAGCCACCTGTTTGAATGGAGCATTGGTGCACATATGTGACCACCAGTCTGTTCACTTCTGTTGGACTGCTGGGGATTTCCAGGCATCGTACACATGATCACTACTTCTCAGAGACTTCTATTCCCATGGTCACACATGAGCACTACTTCTCAGAGACTTCAATTCCCATGGTCACACATGAGCACTACTTCTCAGAGACTTCTATTCCCATGGTCACACATGAGCACTACTTCTCAGAGACTTCTATTCCCATGGTCACACATGAGCACTACTTCTCAGAGACTTCTATTCCCATGGTCACACATGAGCACTACTTCTCAGAGACTTCTATTCCCATGGTCACACATGAGCACTACTTCTCAGAGACTTCTATTCCCATGCTCACACATGAGCACTACTTCTCGAAACTTCTATTCACATGTTCACATATGAGCACTACTTCTCGGAGACTTCTATTCCTCTGATGACACATGAGCACTACTTCTCAGAAACTTCTATTACCCTGGTCACACATGAGCACTACTTCTCAGAGATTCCTATTCTCATGATCATTGGGGTCCCAGAGGTTGGACCCCATTAAACATCTATTTAACGCTCATATGTATGTTTGTGGACCAGCTTCCTCCTTGTTTCACCCTAAGCCAAGGACCCATTGTAATCACTTATAATTAACATAATTACATTCACACATGGGAAGTATCATTCCAACTCCTTCTTGGTGCAGTATGTAATACTTGAGTATACTTGGCATTTCCAGCTGGTGAACCCATTCCCCCTATTACTTCATTATATTTTTGTAAGGTACATGATACAGTATATGGAAAAAGAATGGCCACTGTGGTGCCCCTGCTTATTACTTAAGGGGACACTAAATCTAGAAAAAAATTAAGGAAAACAGGAGATAACGTTGCCCTTGAAATTTTTTGTATGTTCCTGAAATGCAGCCTTGTAGATACCCTGCATGATAGGCAAGTGTTAACTTCCTTCTCATCTCTTCCATCTTCTTTAGCTCACAGCTCAAGGACGTCTTAACCAAGGGGCGCACTTAGTTTTATTTTCCTCCTACTGTAGTGAAAGCAATGGGGGGGGGGGGGGGGGCTCCTGCTGTAGCCAGGCACAGGAGTGTAGGCAGGGGAACATGGCCTCTTTCCTGGGACACACTGAGAAGAATATTTTATCTATTTCTCAATTTCAATGATAAAACGAGAGAAGTATTAACACAGGAGAGAATGTGGATTTTAAAGGAGGATTTGTTTTTCTGTTTTATTCAGAATAACTATGTTCCAAATAATAATTTAGCTTTTTTATTTATTTTAAGTCCATTCTAATATTAGAGTAAATTGTGTTAATTAACTATTGGCTATGCAACTATATGAAAGAACTGTCAACTCTAAAACACATTATTTTTTTTTTTAACTTTATATGCTTTTTTTTTTCATTTACTTATTTATTTTGCGTTAAACTCGAGTCATTATTTCATCTTGAAGTAGAAAATCTATAGAGAAATGCATTGTTTCTCTCCTTAGGTTCAGTACAGTAAATTTACATATTACTGGCTATACTTTAAATAGAATAAATATGATCATAAATTTCAGATTCACGGCTGAATGAGAAGCTGCTCTGGTATTTCCGAAACTGGGAACACATTTGAATACATATATTTTATTCATACTTCTCTTGGGACAGGACATATTGTTACAGAGTCCATGAAATCTCTGACAGCTCAAAGAAATATATTTTATCTCCTGATTGGAATAGAGAAAAAAAAGGAGAGATCCGTACGAAGAGATTCTTCATTTTTGGCAAACTTTCCTATTCATGAAAATTTCTCTTTTTTTTTTTTAAATAATAGATTGTATTTGAGCTTGTAAGCAATAGTGATGAGCGACAGGGGTCATATTAGAATTTGCGATATTTTGCAAATATTTTGTAGAATATTTGTCGAAAATTAGCGAATTCGAATATTCGTTATATTCAATTTTTTTACTCGAAAAATCGGCAATGTAATGATCGTGTAATATGCGAATATTACGCGATCAATACAGGCGTGGGTCAAAAAGGAATATATAGCACTATATTGAATATAGTGCTATATATTAGTTTTTTAGAATATTCGTCATTTTTTTCCATCTGAAGTCATGATTCCTCCCTGCCTAAATTGCTTGACTAATTTATTTGCCTCGCCTGGAGCCCCCAGTCCATAGAAAATCTATAGCTCATACAGATTTTCGCAATCAAGAAAATAATGACTGGAGTTCACGAATTCTCAAATATATGACGAATATTCGCCCAAATATTCGCAATATATTGCGAATTCGAATATTGACCCTACCGCTCATCACTGATTTTGAGTGTGCTGACCTATCAGTATGAATTGTTTTACTGACTCTGTGTAGCTGGTGGGTTAGTGCAAGTAACCTGCCCGTACTTAATGTGATGAATATACAATATTATATACCCGTATTTTCTGGCGTATAAGACGACTGGGCGTATAAGACGACCCACAACTTTTCCAGTTAAAATATAGGGTTTGGGCTATACTCGCCGTATAAGACTACCCCTCCAACGCTATTTACTTTGGCATCAAGATCTGCAGGTAATTGTTGTGCAAGTTTCGTCTTTTGCCTCAGTACCATATTATGCCTTTCCAAGAATCTAGTACACCAGGATACACTGGCCTTAAATCTGTTGCTGTGATCTGGGTTAGATTTGGCCACTGAAGTGCAAACAAACGTATTTTATTTTGTGTCACTACATAACCGTTTTTGCGATGGTCATTCACCATGTCATTCATCATTTGTATACTGTACTGTATGTACTGGTGCTGTACTGTATGTACAGATACTGGTGCTGTACTGTATGTACAGATACTGGTGCTGTACTGTATGTACAGATACTGGTGCCGTACTGTATGTACAGATACTGGTGCTGTACTGTATGTACAGATACTGGTGCTGTACTGTATGTACAGATACTGGTGATGTACTGTATGTACAGATACTGGTGCTGTACTGTATGTACAGATACTGGTGATGTCCTGTATGTACAGATACTGGTGCTGTACTGTATGTACAGATACTGGTGATGTACTGTATGTACAGATACTGGTGATGTACTGTATGTACAGATACTGGTGATGTACTGTATGTACAGATACTGGTGCTGTACTGTATGTACAGATACTGGTGATGTACAGATACTGGTGCTGTACTGTATGTACAGATACTGGTGCTGTCCTGTATGTACAGATACTGGTGCTGTACTGTATGTACAGATACTGGTGCTGTACTGTATGTACAGATACTGGTGATGTACTGTATGTACAGATACTGGTGCCGTACTGTATGTACAGATACTGGTGCCGTACTGTATGTACAGATACTGGTGCCGTACTGTATGTACAGATACTGGTGCTGTACTGTATGTACAGATACTGGTGCTGTACTGTATGTACAGATACTGGTGATGTACTGTATGTACAGATACTGGTGCTGTACTGTATGTACAGATACTGGTGCTGTACTGTATGTACAGATACTGGTGCTGTACTGTATGTACAGATACTGGTGCTGTACTGTATGTACAGATACTGGTGCTGTACTGTATGTACAGATACTGGTGCTTCACTGTATGTACAGATACTGGTGCTGTACTGTATGTACAGATACTGGTGCTGCACTGTATGTACAGATACTGGTGATGTACTGTATGTACAGATACTGGTGATGTACTGTATGTACAGATACTGGTGCCGTACTGTATGTACAGATACTGGTGCCGTACTGTATGTACAGATACTGGTGCCGTACTGTATGTACAGATACTGGTGCCGTACTGTATGTACAGATACTGGTGATGTACTGTATGTACAGATACTGGTGATGTACTGTATGTACAGATACTGGTGCTGTACTGTATGTACAGATACTGGTGCTGTACTGTATGTACAGATACTGGTGCTGTACTGTATGTACAGATACTGGTGCTGTACTGTATGTACAGATACTGGTGCTGTACTGTATGTACAGATACTGGTGCTGTACTGTATGTACAGATACTGGTGCTGTACTGTATGTACAGATACTGGTGCTGTACTGTATGTACAGATACTGGTGCTGCACTGTATGTACAGATACTGGTGCTGCACTGTATGTACAGATACTGGTGATGTACTGTATGTACAGATACTGGTGATGTACTGTATGTACAGATACTGGTGCCGTACTGTATGTACAGATACTGGTGCCGTACTGTATGTACAGATACTGGTGCTGTACTGTATGTACAGATACTGGTGATGTACTGTATGTACAGATACTGGTGCTGTACTGTATGTACAGATACTGGTGATGTACTGTATGTACAGATACTGGTGATGTACTGTATGTACAGATACTGGTGCTGTACTGTATGTACAGATACTGGTGCTGTACTGTATGTACAGATACTGGTGCTGTACTGTATGTACAGATACTGGTGCTGTACTGTATGTACAGATACTGGTGCTGCACTGTATGTACAGATACTGGTGCTGCACTGTATTCACCACCACATGTACCTGCTCCCCAGATAGACTCTGTTTTTTCACCACAGATAAGATGCACACCAAACTTCACTAGAGGTCCGCTGTTCCAACAGTAGAATTGGCTGAAGTGCAGACGCTCCTGCTTCCCTCTGCTTTCCCTCAGAATCGCCAATCCACTCAGTATACAACAACCAGCCAATCACGGCAAGCGATGTACCGGTATTTTCTGCGCAAACTGCATACAAAGCCTGCTTGGATTGGGTGGGTCAGCTCTCCCTGCCTGCCCAGCCCTCCCTGTCTTCAAGACGATGTGAGCGGTAGTACGCAATGTGATACTGCCGGCATGAGAAAACCACTGAGAGCAGCGCACGGTGGCTCAGCTAGAGGGCGCCTGTCCCTGAAGCTGGAGAAGGACAGCTTCTCCAGTCCGGCTAGGAAGTAAGTCTCAGCACGCCGTATACCTGGCATATAAGACGACACCCGGCGTATATAAGACGACCCCCGACTCTTAAGAAGATTTTCATGTGTTAAAAAGTAGTCTTATACGCAGGAAAATACTGTAACCATAAAAACTGCGCTTATTAATAAACATCTATCTTTTTCTTTGTGGGGGATGTTTCCGCTAATATCTGCTAGATGCCGGTTTTGGTATTT
This sequence comes from Bufo gargarizans, assembly GCF_014858855.1. NCBI lineage: Eukaryota > Metazoa > Chordata > Amphibia > Anura > Bufonidae > Bufo > Bufo gargarizans. The sequence continues at coordinate 22,396,183 of NC_058082.1, read as the reverse complement.
CAAACCTACTGATACCTACTGTGCCAGATAAAGTACAAAGCTCCCACAAAAAACAACAACAATTATGCCTTTTATAAAAGCATATAGTTGTTAGTACAATGTTCCAAAGCTCAAAGATATTCTACTGCCGTCACTTAGCACTAATTATCATGGATAATTAGTTTGCTACAAGTGACGGCAGTAGAATATCTTTGAGCATTTTGGAACATTGTACTAACAACTATATGCTTTTATAAAAGGCTTAATTGTTTTTTTGTGTGGGAGCTTTGCACTTTATCTGGCACAGTAGGTATCAGTAGGTTTGAAATACCAAAACCGGCATCTAGCAGATATTAGCGGAAACATCCCCCACAAAGAAAAAGATAGATGTTCATGAGTAAGCGCGGGTTTTTATGGTCATATATTATTGTACCTTCTCTACAAGTGTTACTCCCCATCCTCTGCTCACCGATACGGGAATTCTAAAAATAGCGGCGATGGCCATGCAGTGTACGGCATTATTTATTCACCGCTACAGTACTTCCGACACACTCAGTTGGCTATTTTCTGTACGCCCATCGTGATAAAGGCAGAGCACGCTGCTCATGTGCAGTAGGCTCTTTTTTTACTTTAGGGGGCCCCATTCTCCAGATAGGAACAGGTCCTAGGGGTTTGCCATCAATATCCCACATGAGCCAACACCTTTAAGGTCCTGTATACGCAGAATGTGGACCCAAGGGACTTGCTACCAACTGTGGTGACTTTTAATGAATTTTTTGGGTAGTTTTTAAAAAAATCCTAGCATGTACTGGGTATGACATTTCTATAGACCACTCCCCATAGACTTTTTCCACAGGAAAAAAACACACCTTTTTTAAAAAAAAACAAGCCATGTCAATATGGTTGAATGGAAAAATAACCCCCAAATAACCCTGCATGAAATTCACGGAGTCGTTCAGAGCCCAAAGAAATGCCACAAAAAAGTATTTGTGAAAGAAGCCTAAAAGTGATGTCTCTCTGCAAACCCTGCTGGGGGACATTGTGTTTCCAACACCTTAGTGCACGCTGGACAATCAATCACAATTAATAATGTGGAGTTTTTAAAAAGCTGTTAAGTGACCTCTGCTCACCCTCCAAAATTTAATGGCTTCCTTCAAATGTAGCTGCTCCTTGTTTTGAAGGTGCCGTCATTGTTTCATAAGCTGAACTCAATTTACAGTTCTTTATCATTTTCTTCTAAAGTATTAAAGTCAATAGTGAAGAGCTGCAGGATTAATCATTACCGCGCTTCCTGAGAGGCGGTAATATGAATGGGGGAAAGTGAAAACATTCTGAGCATGAGCAATTAATCTACAATATTGCCGGGAATCAAGTGGCCTCAGAGACAGGTATCTATTTTAGGGTCACGGTTTCATTATGCCGCCACTCATTACTAAAATTCAACAAGTGCTGCAAAATCAGATAGGACACACGAGACTAGAGCCCGAGCAGATAAAAGAGCAATTAAAACTCATGAACATCCATTTTCTTTTTTTGTAGATTATTTCACGCTGACTTTTTCATTTGTTATAACAAAATCACTGCACCTGACTAGACCATCACTTACATAAAATCTATCTTATCATCTATCTATCTATCTATCTATCTATCTATCTATCTATCTATCTCATATCTATCTCATATCTATCTATCTATCTATCTATGTATATCATAACCATCAATGTACCTATGTATCTATCTAGCAATCTTTTATCCATCCATGTCTATATTATCAATTTGTCTTTATCTTAGACCAACATGCATATCTGTTTATGCTCTCCTGCTCCTCTTAACGGGATTCTGTCATGCGCACTTCGCCCAACGAAGCCGCTGCCAGGAGTCCGCGGCGCATCAGGCTGAGCATAGTGCGCAGGCGCCGGATCTGGTCGAGGGCCGGCCGGATCTGGCGGAGGTGCCGCTGAGGTGAGGAAGGCGGCACTGTAGACAGGGAGGGCAGCAATTAAGACTGGGAAGGAGGCACTGGGCACCAGACGGCCGGGCACCCTGTATTAACTGACTTCCCCTTGGGCACCTTAGGTAGGCGATTGACCGGTTATAAAAAACAGTTTTTTAGGCTAATAGAGCCACAAGCAGGTTTAATAAGGCCAGTTTAGGATTCATGTTATTATTACGGACATGGGCATATGTTTAGCTTATAGGGCTAAAATCTCATGACAGAATCCCTTTAACTTTTAAGAGTGCCTTTCTATGTTTTGGGGCTATCTATCTATCTCAGCAACTATCAGCAACTTCTAGTACTCTGACTGTTCGGAGACTACAACTCCCAGAATCATCCTTTTACTTTTATAGAAGTTACAGGAACAGCCAAGTACATGTGCATGCTGGGAGTTGTAGTTTCACAGCAGCTGGAGGGCCGAAGGTTGCTGATCCCTGTCTTAGATAAAAGTGTGTATTTGTTTATGCTCTCATGCTCTTTTTAGTGTCAAGAGGCTATCTATCTATTTATCTACACATATGCAAAATGGCAGCACCAGACAAAAGTATAAATCAAGTGGAAAAGAAAGAGGTGCTAGCCCACAGGGACTAGACTGTTTTCAAGTTTTCCAGTAGGTAAAAATGCAAAAAGGCAGAAAAATATAAGTTGAAAAAACTTTTTTTCACCCATGTGGACATCACGTTTCAATACTAGAGTCTTTCTCAAGTAAAGTGGGTATGACAAAACCATCTCTCTCTCTTTAGATCTATATATATATATATATATATATACACACACAAAAGTGCATGTGCAATTAATCACACATCAAACAACATAATTATACATCATAACAATGATAGCACCAAGAACCAATATAGGCTCATAATAATCACAGTGTGTTGCATAATTAAAAACATAAGAGTATAGAAAATTTAAAATTTGTACATGATCATCACAGTAAAATCCCATAATAATCTAAATCACAGATAATTATAAATAAGTAACACCTATGTACAAACATGTGCAAATAACGTAGCCCTGTATGATGAATAAGAGGCAGACTCACCAAGTGGGAATCCCACACACTCGCTCAGCTACAGGCGACAGCCGTTTCGCAGAGCGCGGATAGCGCAAAACGGCTGTCGCCTGTAGCTGAGTGAGTGCCCGCACCAGCAACCATGTTTTTAAACTTGAATAAACAAGCTACATAGAAATCTGGTGAGTGCCGCAAGTTTATTTCTTCTATACATCACATATACACCATATATATGCAACACACATAAATACACAATATATATATATATATATACACTACACACACAGACCACCCAGCTTTTAAAAAGCCTAAGGAGCTAAACTATGGAATGGAAGCGCTCATCTCCAACTGCCGCCGCCAATATGCCAAATCGGGTTTCAGCCGGAAACACGGTTCGCCGATCTGGCTGCAATTTTTAACAACCGGATCTGTAGAACCTGAGGGAACTGGGTGAATTCCATGCCTGGATCTATCCCCACCTCTCCTAAACTGCGGAACATGGTCAATAATGCAAAAACGTAATTGATTCTCACTATGTTTAAACTCCATTAAATGTTTCGGAACCAGTAAACCCATACTTTTTTCTGAATGGTATAACGGTGCTGGTTCAATCAGGTTTTGAGATGAAGGGATGTTTCTCCCACATACTACAAGTTACAAGAGAGCAAATAAATGACATGGTCAGAATTGTCAGTTTTTTTTACGGACCGTATGTAGAACCATTCACCCCCAAAAAAGGAAGTTACTCCGTGTGCATTCCATTTCCATATGTCCGTATTTCCGTTCCACAAAAAAATAGAACATGTTCTATTCTATGAGGGGCCAGCTGTTCCATTCTGCAAAAAACGGAATGCACACTGACGTCATCTGTATTTTTTGCGGACCCTTACTCATACGACAGCAGTTCGCACAAATCAGACGTGGGAAAACATCCCAATTTACGTGGTGACAAATATTTTTAACGTCATGTACTAATAGGTTGAAGCAGGTGACAGAAGAAGGGCTCCTGTAGGACTGGAGAGCGCAGGGGTTGGAGAAGTGGGTATGTCAGAGCTGATTAATATTCCATGTTTACTGTCAAATAACCTGCAGGAGATTGCAGACAAGAACAGCAATAAGTAGAGCTTCTTTAAGATTTAAACCCATTAGAGAAATTAGTTTCATTAAACTCTCCAAGACCTTGCGATTTTCCTCTTTTTTATTTTAATTTTTTACTCTCTGCCTTCCTGGAGCCATAACTTTTTTATTTTTCCATTCACATAGCTACATGTTTTGCGGGACAAATAGTACTTTCTAAAGGCACCATCCTATATCACATACAATGTAGTGGGGAGCTGGAAACAAAGCCAAATGGGGTAGAATTGAAAAAAAAATATTCTACGTACTTTTATTGATTTAGTTTTTACATTGTTCCCTATGTGGTAAAACTCACCTGTTACCTTCAGTATCCAGGTTGGTATGAGTACAGAGATACCACATATGTATAGTTTTTATTGTGTTTTAAAAAATGTTGGGGAAAAAAATGAGTCTTTCTTTGCATGGCCATATTCTGACATCCATAAGTATTTTTCCTAGTTACTTCTACAGAGCATGAGATTTCACCCCTCAGGGTTTAAATGTCCAGGATCGGCTTTATTGCCTATCACAGATTTTGCCTGCGGGTATCTGCTCAGCTACATTGCCTGCTCAGTTCCTGAACGGTTGCCATCTTTAAAGTCTGGACATCTGCCGTACATGAATGTCCAGTAGAGATGAGCGAACTGGATTTCAATCCGAATTTCAGGATTAATTCGATTCGCCTCGAAGCCGAATTTCCTCGTGCTTCGTGTAAGTGAATCGATTTAACCTGAAATAGCATAAAAAATGAAAAAAAATCATTTTTACCTCCTTCATTTGCTAGTGATGGGCCACCATCCGCCATCTTGATTGAAGATCTTGGCCGGAATCCCGTGCGTGTTGATGTATGACGTCACCACGTCGGGCCCAAAGAAGATACAGGCGGCACTCCGCTGTCAGGGATGCGGTGCGCGTGTCCCGGGAAGGTCCGCAGATACTTGTATAGAAAGGACCGACACTTGCTCTGGTTGTGATTTTCAAGTAATTTTAATGGTCACATACATGTGGTAAGTGACGCGTTTCGGCTGCTATGAGCCTTTGTCAAACAAAGTCGGGCGGCGTGATGACCTAATCTCGTCCCGCGCGAGATTTAACGCCAGATATTTAAGCAAGATGGCGGCGGCCGGCCCGTCACAAGTAAATAGACGCAGTAAATTTGATAAACTTTTTTTTTTATGTTCATTTTACACTGTTTTTAAACTCAGATGTCGCGATTATGTATGAACGCGACATCTGAGGGGTGCAATGACAGTGTCATAGCACCCACTACTTACAAAAAATATGCTTCGTTGTGAAGTAATTAGTCACAAAGCAATTTTTTTTGTAAAATTTGTTGAATCAGCCGAATTAAACTTTTGAAAAATTCGCTCATCTCTAATGTCCAGAATGGGTGAAGAATAGATCATCAATATTAGGAGCCTGAAAAACTCTTTAAAAAAATTTGCCCTCCCACCACCCCTACACTTCAGAGTGCGACTGTTTTGTCAAAAATTTCCTCATGATTAATTTTATTAGGAGCTTTATTTTTCCATTGTGTGCTTACCGCCAAACACTTTAAGGCTTTTATTTGCACAATGCAGTAAAACCTTCATATAAATGGAAATAACGCCGATATTTTTAAAGGGTTTAAAAATGACCTTCATAAACCAGATTGAGGGCTCCGCAGAGACAATTTTGTAAACAAGAATGTTCTTTCATGGAGAAAAATGTCAGCTTTACATTCTTTATAATGTTTTAAACTCTCCGGAACCAAAACTTTGTAAATAACCGTAGTCCTCGTCAGCAAAATAAGTTCATCTCTTCTCTTCTCGGAATACCAATGCGGAGCTCCGTGCTGATTTTATTGTCTTGCTTTTCTTTTTTCCTTTGAATGAAGAAGTCTTTATATGTTGACACCACCACATGCTTAAATTTTCATTTTAGAAAGCTGAGCAGCAAGAGGGAAGGATTTCTTTTCAAATACATCATATGACTTGCTGCCTGTTGCTGAAATGTCCTCATTGGAACAGGAGAAATAGCACAATTTGGAGAAAATACATTTTCAAACAAAAATAGAAAATTAAAATATAAAAGTCGAAATATAGGTTGTTGCTGGGTGTGATGTCAGTTACTCTCAACGATATGAATAACATCCCGGAAAAAAAGATCAAATATAAATGCTTTTAAACTTGATAGAAAAAAAATAGGTGCCAAATAATGAAAAGTGGTTGACATGTTTGTTTTTAGAGTATTAGAAGAAATTATTAGATGAACATCCACAGGTCAACATCAGCAACAAGCAAGCCTGGGTGAAAGCCAAAGCTGGCTTCGGCTTAGACCCATGGTGATCTGGTTAAACATGCTCAATATTTGTCATGCCACTGTCCTGCGCCTCTGCAGGGCGAGTGAAAATTCTCAGGACGTCCTTTTATTATAGAAATGAAAGGGAAAATGAAATATCTGAATACCCCAGCAAGTAATGGATGAGGGTGCAGCACTCAAAAATGATCAAAAAGTGTTACTTTGATCCATATGTGGCAGTCCAATTACAAACATGTAATTGGACTGCCATATATGGGTTAAAGGAACACTTTTTGATCATCATTTTTGAGTGCTGCCTCCATTTCCTACTATTGATTCCTGAAGGAGCATTGGACATTGCTCCAGGTGGGGTGTTCACTCTCTCCACAGCGGGTGCTGTATTTATCTCTTTGGTTGTTGATGGGTGAGGAGCCCTATAAACACAGAAAGTTGCAACAAAAACCGGGAACGTTCCCTATGATGCACAACTATTTGACATGTTCAATGTGTTGTCCCACTGCTGGGCACAAAACTTTGAACTTTGAAGTTTTGAACTTTCTGTGTTGATAACTTTTGAACCACAAGTGATATTGCAATCTATTTCTGAAAGAAATCTGGTCTTCACTGATATGATAAATGAACACCTTCGCTTTCAAAAAAATTGCACCTTGATCCAATATTGCATCTTTCAAGATGGCGGCCATATTCCGGACTAAAAAGTCTAAAAAATAGGCCCTCTCACCCATCACTTGCTCAGATATTTAATTTTCCCTTTTGTTTCTAGAATAAAAGGTTGTCCTGAGACTTTTGACTCCCAAGGGCTGAGATAAACCTAGAGTCAAACCTGATACCTCCTATAGAGGAAGTAAATGAGGTTCCAAAACTTGAATTGCATGCAGGTTCCCTCATGTGACTTGAGTCACTCAACATAAAGAGAACTTGTCATATAGCCTGGTAGGGCTGATCATCCTGATTAAAATGATACCTGTCTTGTGGAAATTGGTTGCAGCATTCCTGAGAAAAATACTTTATATATTTTTTTTTTAACAAATGAGAGCTTCAGTACATATATGGAAGGGTGGGGCCATTAATGAAAAGCTGAGGAGCTGAGGTGAATAGGCCCTGCCCTTGGTTTAGTGAAAAAATGAAAGTATTTTTTGGGGGGAATTCTGCAACTGATTTTCAAAAGACATGTATCATAGTAATCAGCAGGATCAACTCTACCGAGCAGTATGTCTGATAGGTGCTCGTTAACCTTTGTACTTTTGGAATGGACATCCCCAGGGCCAACATCAGCACCAGGATAGCTTGGGCATAAGCCAGACCCCACTGGGCTTGGGGAGGTGCAGGAATACCTTAGTAAACAAGTTCAATTCTTAGCAAGTCGATAGATGTGTAGACATAGGGCTCACTGCACCTGGGTAGCCCAAGGACCCAAATAAGCATGAACTCAGTCGTCATACCGCCTTTGTGAGATGAAATATGTCCAGGCTGCCTCATGTGACTTGAGTGTTAGACTTTACTCTGAAGGGAATGAACATCCCCAGAGCCAACAGAGACAGCTTTGGGGTGTTTCTATGATTCCCATAGTGTTGTGTGGTACAGGAGCATGTATGCACCTAATATTATGTGATGTCATAAGGGTGGTGATGAGGTTAATACCAGCTTTGGTGCTCAGGACGCTTTTGGCGTGGCAATCTAGTGGTTGTGGTGTAAATTGCAGCTCTGTACAATATTTTGGCTGTTCAGCCAAAATGAGCATCAAGGTGGATGTCATTTTATGGCACTGGAGAATATGTGTTGGTTACCTTATCCTCATATTGATATATTTATATATATATATATATATATATATATATATATATATACATATATATATATATATATATATATATATGTACAGTACAGACCAAAAGTTTGGACACACCTTCTCATTCAAAGAGTTTTCTTTATTTTCATGACTATGAAAATTCTAGATTCACACTGAAGGCATCAAAACTATGAATTAACACATGTGGAATTATATACATAACAAAAAAGTGTGAAACAACTGAAAATATGTCATATTCTAGGTTCTTCAAAGTAGCCACCTTTTGCTTTGATTACTGCTTTGCACACTCTTGGCATTCTCTTGATGAACTTCAAGAGGTAGTCATCTGAAATGGTCCTCCAACAGTCTTGAAGGAGTTCCCAGAGATGCTTAGCACTTGTTGGCCCTTTTGCCTTCACTCTGCGGTCCAGCTCACCCCAAACCATCTCGATTGGGTTCAGGTCCGGTGACTGTGGAGGCCAGGTCATCTGGCGCAGCACCCCATCACTCTCCTTTGTGGTCAAATAGCCCTTACACAGTCTGGAGGTGTGTTTGGGGTCATTGTCCTGTTGAAAAATAAATGATGGTCCAACTAAACGCAAACCGGATGGAATAGCATGCCGCTGCAAGATGCTGTGGTAGCCATGCTGGTTCAGTATGCCTTCAATTTTGAAAAAAAAAACAACAGTGTCACCAGCAAAGCACCCCCACACCATCACACCTCCTCTTCCATGCTTCACGGCGGGAACCAGGCATGTATAGTCCATCCGTTCACCTTTTCTGCGTCACACAAAGACACATTGGTTGGAACCAAAGATCTCAAATTTGGATTTATCAGACCAAAGCACAGATTTCCACTGGTCTAATGTCCATTCCTTGTGTTCTTTAGCCCAAACAAGTCTCTTCTGCTTGTTGCCTGTCCTTAGCAGTGGTTTCCTAGCAGATATTCTACCATGAAGGCCTGATTTACACAGTCTCCTCTTAACAGTTGTTCTAGAGATGTGTCTGCTGCTAGAACTCTGTGTGGCATTGACCTGGTCTCTAATCTGAGCTGCTGTTAACCTGCGATTTCTGAGGCTGGTGACTCGGATGAACTTATCCTCTGCAGCAGAGGTGACTCTTGGTCTTCCTTTCCTGGGGCGGTCCGCATGTGAGCCAGTTTCTTTGTAGCGCTTGATGGTTTTTGTGACTGCACTTGGGGACACTTTCAAAGTTCTCCCAATTTTTCAGACTGACTGACCTTCATTTCTTAAAGTAATGATGACCACTTGTTTTTCTTTACTTAGCTGCTTTTTTCTTGCCATAATACAAATTCTAACAGTCTATTCAGTAGGACTATCAGCTGTGTATCCACCTGACTTCTCCACAAGGCAACTGACGGTCCCAACCCCATTTATAAGGTAAGAAATCCCACTTATTAAACCTGACAGGGCACACCTGTGAAGTAAAAAACATTTCAGATGACTACCTCTTGAAGCTAAACAAGAGAATGCCAAGAGTGTGCAAAGCAGTAATCAAATCAAAAGGTGGCTACTTTGAAGAACCTAGAATATGACATATTTTTTGTTGTTTCACACTTTTTTTGTTATGTATATAATTCCACATGTGTTAATTCATAGTTTTGATGCCTTCAGTGTGAATCTACAATTTTCATAGTCATTAAAATAAAGAAACTCTTTGAATGAGAAGGTGTGTCCAAACTTTTGGTCTGTACTGTATATATATATATATATATATATATATAGTGGTAAAGTGTATGGAAAAGTCTTGGAAGGCGTGTATATCTCACCCAGGTTCCTCAACTAGGTGAGGTAAGTAAAATCCAGAAAAAGCTAAAGTGGTTTCAGCAAGGTGTAGCTTGCTGACACAGTTTTGTTAAACGTTCAAGGGCTGGATTTTTTTGGGACTGGGAAGGTAGGTTTGGTAGTTTGACCTCCCCAGTCCACCCCATTCCAGGGCAGGTTTTCCCCTAGCCTGAGGGATCCCCAAGTGTAGCTAGCTGGGATCATTAGGGGGAAATAAAAGCACATCCCAGGCTATCAGTCTGAAATAGTTATGCCTGGAAAAGTCTAGGAGGCTGGCTGCCTTGCTGGCTAAAGACGCCGGATTCTCTGTGATGTGACATACGCTCAATAGGTGAGGTAATAACTACAGAAAATAAGTTCCAGCATCCAGCGTTGTATATGTTGCCGTTATCTTTATTTGTCTTCGGTTAAAATACAGTTATACAGACATCAATTCCCTCCCTAACTAATCTGTATTATTTAGATCCCAGACGGGCATGAGTTTTTTTTGTTTAGTTTATGCTTTGTGGTGCTGGAAATTCACTGTACCTAGCGAATTGTAACTGGGTTTGCCTGTAAATTGCTGGAGTGTCATAAAATAGAGCATCAATTTGGACTTTAATCCTGTTGTCTACAAACTAATCTGTCACCGCCGCCATGCTTGAGAGAGCAACCCCTTACAATATATATATTTCTTTTTCATTGTTTGTACTTTACCTTGATACCAGAGATAAGCGAGTTGATTTAAAACTAATCAGATTCAGTCTGAATTGTGTAAAAAAATTGAGTTGCATTCAAATCTACATTTTTGGTGAATCGATTTGGCAGATTTTTTGGAAAAGAGAGAAAAGGTAATAACTTTTTTTTACTGAAAAAAACAAAACTGAGAAATAATATGAGTCTTTGGAGACCTCAAGGTGTCATGCCCAAATTTTCAGGCCAATTGGAACACCATCAATCAATGGCGTACATAGAGAAGTAAGGGCCCCATAGCAAGGATCAAACCAGGCCCCCACACGGGACAGAAGGGTTTTCGCCTAAACCCCTTTCAATGATCCTTGGGCTGTTTTTCTACTGCCACATTTGCTAAAAGATGTTCCTTTAGCGGGTAGAGTCCTGACCAAGTTTTTACCCCCAGTAGAAGAGGAGACAATCCCAACTAAGCCCCCTCCTGCCCTGGGCTCCATAGAGGTTGCATGGTCTGCCGCTATGGTAGTTATGCTCCTGCTTTCAATTTAGGTAGAATCGACCAAACCTGAATCAAATCCAAATGGAAACATCAATTTGTTTATTTCTACTTGATACTCTATTCCATGCATTATACATCTAGGCTCTTGTCTTTACATAGATATAGGTAGAAATAATCAGTTGTGACTCTGAAAGAAGGCGGTGCTCGTGTCTTGGGTTCCAGGCCCATATATCCAAATAGAAGTGGATCAGCACTCACTTTTAATGCTAATAAATCTTCACTTTATTGCCATAAGCAAAATTCTGGCAGATATGATGCGTTTCAGCAAAACAGCTTTTTTCAACAGCCTTGGATGTTACTGTTATCATGCATTTTTTTATTGCATAATGAACTAAATATAATATTTTTTATGGCTTTTTATGGCATTCGTTGCATCCTTTGCACCCTTTGTTTTTGGTGCCATCCAGGTTGTGATTCCTACATACTATTTTGGTGGATGCCTTTAGCAATTTTCTGTATATCTTGCAAGCTTTTGAGATTTATATCTAACCTGGGCTAGTGCTAGTTTCACACCTCCGGTGTGAATTCCAGGAGGCTGTGCCGGCAGACAATGCCAGGAATTGGCCGGACACAAACCATAGTATGCAGCAGTTTGTGTCCGATCGATTCTCCACATTGCCGTAATGCAGTCGGATCTCCGCCAGATCCCATTATTCTTAATGGGGCCAGTGGACATTCCGTCTGCATCTGGCAGTGCCGGATGCAGTGAATTCCAGCAGGCTGTTCTCTGCCGAAACAGCCTGCCGGAATTCACACCACAGATGTGAGAAACTAGCCTTACTTCTCCTGGTCCATATTTAAGCAATCTCTACTAGAAATATCCTTTTCTCACAATTTTTTTTTTCAACTTTCTGTATGAAAATGTGATCCATGTGTATTTTTTTCCCTAGAAATTACCTACAGTTGGGTGTTCAATGAATATCCCTCTTTTGTGGCTGAAGACAGTCGGCGTTTCATCTCTCAGGAGACAGGAAATCTCTACATCTCCAAAGCTCAGGCATCGGATGTGGGCAGCTATATATGTCATGTAAAAAATGTCCTCACCAACACGAGAGTCATGAGCCCCCCAACACCACTAACCTTGCGCAATGATGGTAAGTCATTCATCTCTCTAATATGTGTTTAAGGTTTGTAGAACGTAAATTTGCGACATTAAATTTCAGACACTATAGGTACTAACATAAATTGCATAGTAGAGATGATGGAATCAATTGTAAAAAAAATCGGATCTGACCTGGATTTTATGAAAATTCAAGTTGCATCCAAATTTTAGTTGTTCAATTTGGGCACATTTTGGGGAGAAAGAGTGAAAAAATTACTGTTATACACACATTTAGAATTTTCATAATTTTGGAGCACTTTCGATGCAGGTAGAAAAACTAATCAATTGACCAATTTAGACAAATCAACCCTGAATTGAATTTTTAGCAATTTGCTCAACCCTATTGCATAAACACTGTTTCACAGTCTCCAAACAGAATTAATCTAGTACTGAGTTACAGCTAGTATTATAGACCAGAGCAGCCTTCACAATTCTGCAAGTTTCAGAGCTCAAATCTATGATTATTCCTGTCTGATTTAATTATTCATTAAGATATAAACTAGTTAAAATAAATGTTGAGCATTTGACCTTTCAGGTTGCTGCCTTTATTTTCCACGGTGCTTTAGGCCCTGAATGATTTCTATAGGCAATGCTTCCATTTGTCCAAGAAACCTCAGAGTCAGAGAGGGGAAGAGTGGGATCCTGGGAAGTGTGATCCTGGAGAGTGTGGAAGCAGAGTCTGGAAACAGAGTCTGTCAGAGGCTCTGGATGTGTGGTTTCAGCCAGGAGGCTGGGAGAAAGCCTGGAGGTGGGGGACAAAGCGACGCTTGGGAGGGTCGCAGGGCCATAGTCAGGCGGACTACTGAGCGCCAATTCCCCACAAGAGATATTGAGCTTGTTAAAGCCAGGAGGCTGTGGGAAATTGGATGGGAAAGCCGCATCAGATCACAGGGTGTGAACTGTACCTAATAGGTGAGTCAGGGACGTTATGTATTAGTTAGAGCCTAGACGTGAGGGTGTTTATTGTTTTGCTTTTGCTGGCGTGCCACAATCAATTCACTGTTTGGACCTTAAAACCTGTTGTCTGCGAAGGTATTTGTGAGGATGATCCCCTGAAAGGAAGCTACCTCTCACAATTCATATATATATTAGTGTTGAGCGAGCACCAAAGTGCATGGGTGCTCGAGTAGAACACCTCGGGATGCTCGGGAGCTCTACCGAGAACCCAAGCACAATGGAAGTCAATGGGAGAACCCAAGCATTAAACCAGGAATCCCCTGCTCTGAAGAGTGGAGGGTGTCTGGTTCACATGAAAAGGTCAGAAATTGATGGAAACACCACTGAAATGGTTCGGGAACAGTATGGGGAGGATGTCTGGATGCATCATAGACTCCCAGGTCGCTGCTGGGAACGATGTTGTCCAAGTAGTACGCCACTTTTACAGACTGACAATAATACACACAAAAGCAAAGATAAAATTGATTTTAGAGGAATAATTGTTCGGAAACATTCTTTCCTGTATATTTACTTGTATATAAAGTGCAAGTTCTGCCAAAAATTACAAGGAAGAGGCACTCAGCTACAACCTGTATATCACATAAAGGAGGACCTAATTCACATTGTGGTACAATAGTTCAGGTAGTGGGACTCCTACACTCATAAAGCCTATGCACTAAGTGAAAGGGCTGCCAAAAATTGCAAGTAACCTGCACTCTAATACACCCTTTATTAAATATGAAGGAGGGCATCATACACACCCTTGAAAAATTATGATTGATGGCATGCTGGTGACCCTCAAAACATTAGGACCAAGGGCCTGCTGGTGACTCTCTAAAACTTTAGGGGCTAGGGCCTGCTGTTGATCCTACTATCTAAAACATTAGGGGTGATGGTCTGCTGCTGAGCTGACCATCTAAAACATTAGGGGTGAGGGCCTGCTGCCGAACTGACCATCTAAAACATTATGGGCAAAGGCCTGCTGCCGAGCTGACCATCTAAATCATTATGGGCGAGGGTCTGCTGCTGAGCTCACCATTTAAAACATTATAGGCGAGGGCTTGCTGCCGAGCTGACCATCTAAAACATTATGGGCGAGGGCCTGCTGCTGAGCTGACCATCGAAAAAATTAAGATTGAGGGCCTGCTGTTGAGATAATCATCGAAAAAATTATGGTTGAGCGTCTGCTGGTGAGCTGACTCTCTAAAACATTAGGGGCGAGGGCCTGATGCTGAGCTGACCATCGAAAAAATTATGGTTGAGGGTCTGCTGTTGAGCCGACTCTCTAAAACATTAGGAGCGAGGGCAGCATAATAAGCATGTTCATATGATGGAGGAGGACGAGAAAAGGTAGATTTAACCATATACCCTTTTTTGTGGTGGATGGGGTGCATGGCAATACAGTGTATTTAATACACCATAAAAGCCACATTTAAAGTTCCTTATTGTTCAGAAATGGCTGTGCTAGCTGATGGTGCTTGCGAAGGTCCAGGTACAGGGCGGGACGCATCCTGGCCTGCGTCTTGGACAGGGGATTGGCCAGCACGTAACACAGGGGAATAGGAGGTAGTGATCTGACCCGCAGACACTGATTGTGGACCCAGGCATTTGGCCCACCTATTAGGGTGCTTTGATGCCATGTGGCGGATCATGCTGGTGGTCGTGAGGTTGCTAGTGTTCAGCCGCTTTCCTCTGGTGGAGTAGAGAAGTCAGGGGCAATCCAGGCCTTGTTTATTTTGATAAGAGTCAACCTGTCAGCATTTACAGTTGATAGGCGGATGCGCTTATCAGTTATGATGCCCCCAGCAGCATTAAATACCCTCTCTGACAAAACGCTGGCGGCAGGGCAGGCCTGCACCTCCAAGGCGTAGAGCGCCAGTGCATGACACGTGTCCAGCTTGGACACCCAATAGTTGTAAGGCACAGAGGGATCATTGAGGATGCTGACACGGTCTGCTACGTACTCCTTCACCGTCTTCCAAAACTTTTCTCTCCTTGTGACACAAGGCTGCGCATCAGGGTGAGGTTGCTGGTGGGGTATCATGAAACTGTCCCAGGCCCTGGAGAGTGTTGCCTTGCCTCTGATGGAACTGCTGTGTGTTCCCCTTGTCTCCCCTCCTCGGTTGCCCAAGGAACTACGTACTCTGTTGTCAGCTGGAAATTTTTGGAACAATTTTCTCCACAAGGACCTTCTGGTATTGCACCATTTTGCTTGTCCTCTCCACCACATGAATGAGAAGGGTGAACAACTAGTAATCGGTGTTGGCCAAAATGCATATAACGCGAGGGTCACGGGAAAGGCAGCATAACATAAAGTCAGCCATGTGTGCCAGAGTCCCAACAGACAAGACTTTGCTGAGTTCTAGCACGTGCTCACGTCGCACAACAGTCGGTGAGCTGGCAATTGCAAGTGCTGCTATAGCGTTGCCAGATTGGCAGCAGCTGTAGATGACTTTCGGAAATGGGCACACACGCACCTTCACCAGTAGCTCAGGCAAATTTGGGTAGGTTTTTAGAAACCACTGAACCACTAAGTTGAACACGTGGGCTAGGCATGGTATGTGTGTGAGCTTGCTGAACTCCAAAGCCGTCACCAAGTTACGGCCATTATCAGACACATCCATGCCTGGTTGTAGGTTGAGTGGCGATAGTCACAGCTCAGTCTGGTCCCTTATACCCTGCCACAGCTTTGTGGTGGTGTGCTGTTTGTCACCTAAGCAAATTAGTTTCAGCTCGGCCTGTTGCCACTTCCCCACTGCATTGCTACACTGCTTCCAGCTACTGACTGATGGCTGACTGGTTCTACAAGATGAGAATTCAGAGGTGGCAAGTGAAGGAGGAGGTGGAGGAGGAGAAGGGGAGGTTGCAGTCACTAATGTAGGTGGTGGCAGAAATCTTGATGGAAGTAGGGCCTGCAATCCTTGGTGTGGGTAGCACCTGTGCCACCCCAGGGTACGACTCGTTCCCAGCCTCCACAACGTTCACCCAGTGTGCTGTCAGGAATATGTAGGGTCCCTGGCCAAAAGCACTTGTCCATGTGTCAGTCGTTAAGTGGACCTTCCCAATAACTGCATTGCTCAGGGCACGGGTGATGTTACGGGACACATGCTGGTGTAAGGTGGGGATGGCACACTGTGAAAAATAGTGGTGCCTTGGGACTAAGTAACGAGGGACGGCCGCCGCTATCAGGCTGTGGAAAGCCTCAGTGTCCAGAAGCCTAAATGGCAACATTTCCAGGGCCAGCAATTTGGAAAGGTGCACATTTAGTGTTATGGCCTGTGGGTGGGTGGGTGGCTGGGTATTTGCACTTTTGTTCTAAGGCCTGGGCTATGGACATCTGTACGCTGCGCTGGGAGACAGAAATGGCTGTGCTAGCTGATGGTGCTTGCGAAGGTCCAGGTACAGGGCGGGACGCATCCGGGCCTGCGTCTTGGACAGGGGATTGGCCAGCACGTAACACAGGGGAATAGGAGGTAGTGATCTGACCCGCAGACACTGATTGTGGACCCAGGCATTTGGCCCACCTATTAGGGTGCTTTGATGCCATGTGGCGGATCATGCTGGTGGTCGTGAGGTTGCTAGTGTTCACGCCCCTGCTCATTTTGGTACGGCACAGGTTGCAAATGACAGTTCTTTTATCATCCACACTTTTCTCAAAAAAGCACCAGACTGTGGAACACCTACCCCTTGGCAAGGGAGATTGCCAGAAGGGGGTGCTCCGGGAACAGTTGCGGGCCTTTTTGGTGTCGCCCGCCTTCTTCCTTTTTCTACCCCACTGCCTCTTCCAGCTTGTTGCGGTGCTGCAGATCCCTCCCTCTCTGTACTCCTGTCCTCACTCGGCTTGCCCCCTTCCCAGGTTGGGTCAGTGACTTCATCGTCCACCACCTCCTCTTCCACTTCCTCACTCTGTTCATCCTCCTGACTTGTTGACCTAACAACAACCTCAGTTATTGACAACTGTGTCTCAACCTTATCATCAACCTCTTGAGACACTAATTGCTGTTGACTTATTGGCAACTGCGTCTCATCATCCACCTTATGAAACCAGAATTGCCATTCCCCACCGTCATCTTCTTGTAACTGTGGATGCTCAAGAGTTTGGGCATCAGTGCACACAATCTCCTTATGTCCCTCTTCAAGCGGGCTTTACGAGAGTCCCAAATCAAGTTATGGTGATGAAAAGAGTTCCTCTGAATATCAGAGTGTGGGATCACTTGTTTGGCAAGACTCTCCATGGAAGGAGGATCAGGGTGAGGATTGTATTGACCAGACTCTTGGCTACTGAGACTGGACTTGTGGAAGACAGGGTGGTGCTTAACCAACTGGAAGCATTATCTGCTGCAATCCAATCGACCACCTGCTCGCACTGGTCTGACTTCAATAGTGGTGTCCTGCGCCGCCTTGCAAACAGGGACATGAAAATGGGTATTGTGGATGAGTGTGTTTCTTGTGCTCTGTCAGCAGGCACAGTTTCACCGCGCCCAGGGCCATGGCTTCTGCGTGCACCATCAGCAGCACGGCCACTTCCCCGTTCCCTACTGCTCGCCTTCTGCATATTAAATAGTATATATTCTTGCAAGTATGTCACACGTACAGTAGTGCAGGTTTTGTAAGTGTATGGGCAAATAAATTAAACTGAATGTCACTGATATTTAGGATGCACAAACGGTATACAGGAGATGTAGCCAGGTAATGTCGCTGCTGTCACCAGCGGCTAACGTTATACAGAAGATGTAACGCAGGTAATGTCGCTGCTGTCACCAGCGGCTAACGTTATACAGGAGATGTAGCGCAGGTAATGTCGCTGTCACCAGCGGCTAAGAAAAAATTACAGTCAATGTCACAGATATTTGGGATGCGGAAACGTTATACAAGAAATGTAGCGCAGGTATTGTCACTTTCCGCAGCGTCTATGGAAAAAGTACACTGGATGTCACAGTTATTTTTAGGCTGCGCACACGTTAAACAGGAGATGTAGCGCAGATAATGTCGCTGTCCGCAACGTTTACGAAAAAAAGTACACTGAATGTCACAGATATTTTTAGGCTGCGCACATGTTATACAGGAGATGTAGCGCAGATTATGTTTCTGTATGCAGCGGCCAAACAATTGCAAGCTATTTAGCGCAGGTTGCGCAAAAAATATATTTTGCTGCCAGATAGAACAATAGTCCTTAACCCCTTAAGGACACAGGGCGTACAGGTACGCCCTTGTGCCCTGGTACTTAAGGACACAGGGCGTACATGTACGCCCTGTGCATATTCGATCACTGCCGTGCGGCTGGCAGTGATCGGAACCCGGTGCCTGCTCAAATCATTGAGCAGGCACCTAGGCTAAATGCGCGGGGGGGTCCCGTGACCCCCCCATGTCGGCGATCGCGGCAAACCGCAGGTCAATTCAGACCTGCGGTTTGCTGCGATTTCTGCAGTTTCTGATCCCCGCGGTCCCTGACCGCGGGGATCAGAAACTTTAGGATTAAAAATTGTTTCCTGTATCCCTCCCCCCTGCACCCCTGAGTTATTCGAGCACGGTGGGAGGTGCAGGGGGAGGGTTGCGGGCGGTGCGGGCGGTGCGGTAGGCGGGCGGTGCGGTAGGCGGGATCGCGATCCCCCGCCCGCCTCCCATTGCGTAATCGTTGGCGTCTAGTGGGTATACCAGGGTGCCAGCACATTGCTGGCACCCTGGTATAAACGGCTGACATCGGTGATGCGATGTCAGCCGTTTAACCCTTTCCATACAGCGGTCCGTACGGACCGCTGTATGGAAAAGATTAACAGCGCAGGGAGCTCCCTCCCTCTCCCATCGGGGGGCTGCTGTGCCTTTGCAGCCCCTCCGAATGGATAGGGAGAGAGCTCCCAGGCAGCCCCCCAAGCCCCATCCTTACCCTTCCCCGTCTGCGCAGTTCTGACCATAACTGAGCAGACGGGGAAGGTTCCCATGGCAACAGGACGCCTTCTCAGGCGACCTGCTGTCCATGGTGCTGAACAGATCTGTGCTGAAAGCATAGATCTGTTCAGACAAAGTGTAAAATACAGTATAGTACTATATATTGTACTGTACTGTATTATACAGACATCAGACCCACTGGATCTTCAAGAACCAAGTGGGTCTGGGTCAAAAAAAAAAGTGAAAAAAGTGAAAAATAAAGTAAAAATCAAAAAACACATTTATCACCGATTAAAAATGAAAAAAATAAAATTCCCTACACATGTTTGGTATCGCCGCGTCCGTAACGACCTGATCTATAAAACGGTAATGTTACTTTACCCGAACGGTGAACGCCATAAAAATAAAAAATTAAAAACTATGATGAAATTGGAATTTTGCCCACTTTACTTCCCAAAAAAGGTAATAAAAGTGATCAAAAAAGTCGCATCTACGCCAAAATTGTAACAATCAAACCGTTATCCCATCCCGCAAAAATCATACCCTACCCAAGATAATCGCCCAAAAACTGAAAAAGTTATGGCTCTTAGACTATGGAAACACTAAAACATGATTTCTTTTGTTTCAAAAATGAAATCATTGTGCAAAACTTACATAAATAAAAAAAAGTATACATATTAGGTATCGCCGCGTCCGTATTGACCGGCTCTATAAAAATATTACATGACCTAACCCCTCAGATGACCACCGTAAAAAAATAAAAATAAAAAAGCCATTTTTTGTCATCTTCCGTCACAAAAAGTGTAATAGCAAGCAATCAAAAAGTCATGTGCACCCCAAAATAGTGCCAATCAAACCGTCATCTCATCCCACAAAAAATGAGACCCTACTTAAGATAATCGCCCAAAAATTTAAAAAACTATGGCTCTTAGACTATGGAGACACTAAAACATTTTTTTTGTTTTAAAAATGAAATTATTGTGTAAAACGTACATAAATAAATAAAATTGTATACATATTGGGTATCACCGCGTCCGTGACAACCTGCTCTATAAAATTACCACATGATCTAACCTGTCAGATGAATGGTGTAAATAACAAAAAAAAAAACGATGCCAAAAAAGCAATTTCTTGTTACCTTGCCGCACAAAAAGTGTAATATAGAGCAACCAAAAATCATATGTACCCTAAACTTGTACCAACAAAACTGCCACCCTATCCCGTAGTTTCTAAAATGGGGTCACTTTTTTGGAGTTTCTACTCTAGGGGTGCATCAGGGGGCTTCAAATGGGACATGGTGTCTAAAAAACCAGTCCAGCAAAATCTGCCTTCCAAAAACCGCATGGCATTCCTTTCCTTCTGCGCCCTGCCGTGTGACCGTACAGCGGTTTACGACCACATATGGGGTGTTTCTGTAAACGACAGAATCAGGGCCATAAATAATGAGTTTTGTTTGGCTGTTAACCCTTGCTTTATAACTGGAAAAAAAATATTAAAATGGAAAATCTGCCAAAAAAGTGAAATTTTGAAATTGTATCTCTATTTTCCATTAAATCTTGTGCAACACCTAAAGGGTTAACAAGTTTGTAAAATCAGTTTTGTATACCTTGAGGGGTGTAGTTTCTTAGATGGGGTCACTTTTATGGAGTTTCTACTCTAGGGGTGCATCAGGGGGCTTCAAATGGGACATGGTGTCAAAAAAACTGTCCAGCAAAACATGCCTTCCAAAAACCAAACGGCGCACCTTTCACTCTACGCCCCGCTGTGTGGCCGTACAGTAGTTTACGGCCACATATGGGGTGTTTCTGTAAACGGCAGAGTCAGGGCAATAAAGATACAGTCTTGTTTGGCTGTTAACCCTTGCTTTGTTAGTGGAAAAAATGGGTTAAAATGGAAAATTAGGCAATAAAATGAAATTCTCAAATTTCATCCCCATTTGCCAATAACTCTTGTGCAACACCTAAAGGGTTAACAAAGTTTGTAAAATCAGTTTTGAATACCTTGAGGGGTGTAGTTTATAGAATGGGGTCATTTTTGGGTGGTTTCTATTATGTAAGCCTCGCAAAGTGACTTCAGAGCTGTAGTGGTCCCTAAAAATTGGGTTTTTGTAAATTTCTGAAAAATTTCAAGATTTTCTTCTAAACTTCTAAGCCTTGTAACATCCCCAAAAAATAAAATATCATTCCCAAAATAATTCAAACATGAAGTAGACATATGGGGAATGTAAAGTCATCACAATTTTTAAGGGTATTACTATGTATTACAGAAGTAGAGAAACTGAAACTTTGAAATTTGCTAATTTTTCCCAATTTTTGGTAAATTTGACATTTTTTATGCAAAAAAAAATATTTTTTTTAACTTTATTTTACCAGTGTCATGAAGTACAATATGTGACGAAAAAACAATCTCAGAATGGCCTGGATAAGTCAAAGCGTTTTAAAGTTATCATCACTTAAAGTGACACTGGTCAGATTTTCAAAAAATGGCCTGGTCCTAAGGTGTAAAATGGCTGTGTCCCTAAGGGGTTAAAAAGACTTTTGGGTCTCTAACACCAACCCTGCCTAACAAAAACATATAATTCAATTGAATCAATTCCCTACACTATCTGTCCCTTCTACAGCACAGCTCTCCCTGACTAACACTGAGCCAAACCACGTGTCATTGGGTGCTTTATAGCACCCGATGATGCGTTACGGCCAGTCAATCACTGTAATGCTAGTAATCAACATGGCTACGGCATTACAGTGAGTGGCAGTACTTACCTGCGGGGAGGAGACTCGAGCATCGCGCTCTATCACAAGCGGCCTTCGGCCGAACACTGCGATGTGCCGAGCATCGCGATGCTGCAGCCGAGCTGGTGTTAGGCCGAGCATGCTCGATCAGCACTAATATATATATATAAATTTAAGCTCTGGCCATGGTTGCACACTACAGAAAAGTGTCATCCCATGTGCACTCCCGCAGACCCTGCCACCAGAAAATCTGGCGCTTTTTTCTATAGTGTGCAAGCACAGCCACCACTGATGGATTGCAAGGTGGTCATTACTCCTGGAAACGAGCAGTGTATAATGTGATGGAAAATAAATCCAGCCAGCAAAGGAGGCAATATGGACAATTACAATACATTAGTAAGTGCCTTGTATTAACATTCTCTACATGATAACTGCCATTTGCTGAAGTGAGAAAACCCCTTTAAGTCTCCATGATATACATGCTGTTATATGACAGTGATTGCAGGGGCACAGAAGATGTGATCCTGGTGGGTGCCTGCCATTATCTGACAGTCAGGTATAGATATAATTCCTTATTCCTGACAGACAATAATGCCTTGGTATTCCAAAGCATTATATCATCAGTTGCATTGTGAAGTCCCCTGGAGGAACAAAAATTATTAAATAAATGTTAATAAAGTTGCAAAAAAATACAAAGTTCCAAAAAAAAAACTTTTATCTATAAAAATGAGTTTTATTTTGTCAAAGTGGCAATCCCCCGGATACATGTAATTATATCCTGTGTGATTAACTTATGTGATCATCTTATGTAATTTGTACAGTGAAAACCTTAAAAAAAAATAACAGCAGAATTGCTTATTCCACCTATTCTTACACCTATAATGTGAATCAATATGAACTCCAAAATGGTATTAATGGAAACTACATCTCAGCCTGGGAAAAATAAGCCCTCACATGGCCGATGTTGAAAGTGAAAAAAAAATCTCAAACACTAGAAAAGTAATCCTTCTGGGGCAAAAAGACAACCAAAGGCTTCAAATTACTTTTCGCAGAGCAAAAGTGTCTCAAAACAACAAGTTAATACCCTTGTGGGCTGAAGCGCAATAAAGGCTCCTACATAGGCACAGAAGTATTTATACTGTTCACAGTGCCAACTTATTAAATAACCCAGGAGGAGTGTGGAGAGGATAAGACTAGTAGTGGACAGGATGAGGGTGGTAGTCATGGTGTTCACATGAGAGGGCTTCACTCCACCAAGGCTTACTCACTGCAAGGGCTGGTGCAGTGACAAGTGGCTGGTTAGATGGCACTCAGAGGTAAACTGGCTGAGTCTCTCTCTTTCCCAATTCTTCTTTATTATGGCTATTAAGCTAACACCTGTGACTGTGGGTGTCCACTAGATAATACAGGCTTTCAAGTTAGCTATCCTGCCCTGGCATGATGAATGTCCTCGCAGAGACTTGGGTTATGGTGACGGGTGTCTTAACTTGTTATCTCCACGCTCGCAGAAATTTGGAATATGGTTAGAGATGATCGAAGTATTCAAAAATTCGATTCAGCTGCTTCGGCAAATTTTACAAAAAAATTTGGTTCATGACAAAGCACATTTCTTCGTAAGTAGAAATCAAGTGAGGCCCGTAATGACGTTATCACATCAGCCGGCGTGGTGATGTCATACGTCACCGTGCACAAGATTTTGTGCGAGATCCTTAATAAAGATGGCGGTAGCCAGTGGCCAAATAGATGAGGTAAGTAATATTTTTCTGTTCTTACACCATTTCAGGGAAAATCAATATGCTACCACGAAGCACCAGGAAATTCAGCTTTGAATTTTCCCTGAAATTTGGATCAAAGTCAACTTTGTGGACTTCGATTCGCTCAACACTAGTTATAGTGATGAGTGTCTAAGGCTAGTTTCACACTAGCGGCAAGGGACTCCGGCAGGCTGTTCCAGTGGGTGAACAGCCTGTCGGATCCGTCCTGCCGTTAGTGCACGCGTGCCCCCGGACTACCGCTCCGGCCCCATTGACTATAATGGGGGCGGGGCGGAGTTCCAGAGGCAGCACATGCCGAGAGGCCGCGGGAATAAAAGTACTACATGTCAATGGGGCCGGAGCGGTAGTCCGGGGGCACGCGTGCACTAGCAGGAGGACGGATCTGACAGGCTGTTCACCAGCCAAAACAGCCTGCTGGAGGTCTGTTCCGCTAGTGTGAAAGTACCCTAAGCTTGTTTTCCCCCACCTTGCAGCAGTGTCTGTAAAGCTGATTGTATCTGGTCACTCTGCTGTCTGAAACGCTGTAGCTTGATGGGTTTCTGCTGCTCTTGGACCTATCCTGTTCCTCTTGAACACTGTTCCTCACAGTAAAGATAGATTTCTGGTCCTAAGGCCTTCAGGAGCGAGAGCTGATGGAAAGTGCTCTTTCACTCCTCACTAGCCTAGTTGGCTCTCCCCTCCTGACAGGAAGTCGAAGCAGCCCACCCCTACCAAGGAGGGAGTGGGGGTTGGGGGTTGGAGTGGTTAGCTCCATTCCCAGTGCCACTAATAAGCCATTTGCTTGTGTAACAGTACATATGACTTAGGTAAAACAGCAGCATTCACAACAAGCAAAACAATAGTGTTATCGAACCTTAATCAGGTTCCACTGATTATCATGTGAAATCCAAATTAGTAGAGCGTTATTAGCTCAGAGAATAACTTGAGACAAACAGTATGTGTCCAACAAGATCGTTCCACTTTAATGAAACGTGCGTTAGATTATATAATACTTACAGATAAAGATGGCGGATACATGCCAACCTTCATAAACCATAAACATAACATTTGTGTCACAAGAATGGAATGGGGAAGGTGCAAAACTGACTCCACCCACACCTCTGTCCCTGCCTACTTGCACTTGCCCGTCCTAGGCAACGGAGCGCAACTGGGCGGCGATCCCTAACCTAGGTAAGTGCAGAGAGACAAACAAAACAGACAAACACAAAGAGGTCGAACTAGCAAGGTCAAAACCAGGAGGTCAAGGCGGTACCAGGGAACAAGCAGAGGCAGCGTCAATGTACAAACCGAGAGTAAATACCAGGAGAAGCAAGTAGGACACAGGGAGCAGGCAAGGACAGGTCTAAGTCAAGCAGAAGTCAAATACCGGGAGAAGCAACAGTACAAAAGGAGCAAGCAAGAGACGAAGTCACCACCAAGCCTAAATACAAATACCTAGTAGAATGGAAAATACGCAAGGTATAGGACCTTATAACAGGCAACCTGTGGCCAGCAGGCTGCCTGTTAAATAGGGGAGAGGAGGAGTCATGTAACGTGGCCAGCGTCACATGACTCATCCCCCTGCATACTGCTGAGCGCCGAGTGTGCAGTTCGGCGCTCAGACTTTTCGCCGAAACTACGGGAGCGGAGGACGCCGACCATGCTAAGGAGGCGTGCGCGGCAGGGTCCTCTCCGCCCCCCGTTGCCCTGGAGACGAGGAAGCAGCACACATCCTTGCTCCGAAGTTATCGCAGGGCACCGGCGGCACAGAAGGGAAGGAGCGCGACATTGGTGCAACAAAATGTTGCGCGACAAATGTTGCAGTGTAGTTGTGCCCTATCTGTCACGCAACTTATTGTCACCCGACAAATGTCATCGTGTAGACCTAGCCTAAGTGTTATCCTCTTTCCAGAAAATTCTACCTAGAAAAAATAGAAACATACTCTAACCACAGAAGTATATGGTCAAGAGTCACCTTACCACTTTTCTTAGCATATAAAGGTGAACAGCACAAATTACAGAGCATACTCATATCGATGTAGGAATCAACCACCACCCAACATTATCCATTTTTTCACTTAGTAGTGTCCTCGTGGGGAACGATGTTGTCTTTGTTGTTTATGGAAGACAAGGAAGGGGAGCAATGGGGATGTAGCGGCAGTATCTCTCTGTCTGTGAGACTAGAGGCTATGTGAGAGGAGGATAGTACGTAAGAGACTTCTGATTGGCTTAGAGCACATCACACAATGCTGACATCACACCAGGGAGACCTCACCCGCTTAGTAAATATGTGGGTAGAAATCATATGGATATAGAAAAAGATGCAAAATGCACGTCTGTCCGAACTCCACCTGCTGCTGCACCAATTTATTGAATCGCTGTCCAGGCCTCCTATTTTATAGTGCCATTTTCATGTTTGATGTGTTCTTCTATGAAGCATGAATAAAATGACCTTCAATTGACCTTTAATAGCTAAATGCTATAATGGGCTACTCCATGTTCATATCTTCTGATTTATGGGAGCGGGCGGTGAGGCAGATTTATGAGACCCCACTAATCATGCTATAGCCCCCTCCAGTATATTTTCATCTATGAAAATAGAGAGTGATATTAAATCTTTATGTCACTTTCTACCCAATTCTGTGAATTCAGCTGTTATCAATCTTTAACTTCCTTATACATCTCAAAGGGAAACTTATCTTCATGATACCAAGCAAATTAAATAAAAACATCAAGAAAAAAAAATCCTTGAATAGTTTCTTACTGAAATGAATATCTCATTTGTAGAATGTCCTTGACTATCATTCATTCTGTGCAATTCAATTTCACCTCAAGCGAGCTTATAAAAACAATTTAATATTCCATCTATAAAAAAAGATTAGAAGTTCCCTTTTGTAATAAAACATTGCTATATTAACTTTCTGCACTCTTATTGGTAATTTATAGAAAGTCATTTTTTATTTGGAACCCAATTGAGATAACCAAATATTAAGCCTTTTATCAACTGGTTCATTTCATTTTTTGAAAATGTAGCATCCTATTTGCTAAGGACATACATACTCTATTGGTAGACTAAGCAGCTGCTTTGCATGGAAAGAAAGGGCTCTGCTCTAGTTGGTCTCCTCCCCCGAGGAACTGTATGGTTAGAAAACAACAGGATATCCAAAAAATCATGGAAAGTGCATAGAAGGGGAAAACATGAAATGAAAATGGAATTCTGGTATTTGCATTAAAAAGGTTTTCCAAGACTTTAATACTGAGGACCTATCATCTGGAGTGGTCATGAATATCTGATTGGTGGTGGTCTGACACCTGTGAATGCATCGGGGCTCCTGAGAGCTCCATAGGCTTCTCCGTGTTCACCAAGCACAGTGCCATACATTGTGTAGCGGCTGTGCTTAGTACTGTGCTCAGTCCCATTCACTTCTATGGGTCTGAGCTGCACCTAGGCCGATGAACATGTACGACACTGGCCTAGGGAAAGCTGCAAGAAGGCCGAGGCTCTACTGCAAGTGCCAGTGCCTTCTCAAATATCTGATCAGCGGGAGTCCCAAGTGTCAGACCACCACCGATCAGATACTGATGACCTATCCTGAGGTACTTCAACTAAAAAGTTGATTGGCAGACCCCCACCAATCTGATAGTGATGATCTATACTGAGTATAAGCCATAAATATCAAAATCCTGGACAACCCCTTTAAAGGAGATGTCAAGCTGATAAAAATGTTTTAAAATATCTTGTAAATGTGACTGCTCAACCAATCATTGGCCACAGTGTGACCCGTCTCAGCCAGTGAAAAATCACATTCCCCAATTAAGAAGGAACGGGAAGCACAGAGCGTTGAGGACAGAGAAATGTCGGAATAGGAGAGGCAATGAATCAAAAAGGTAAGTATTACTTATATTATTATTTTACACAATTCATAGGCATTTAGTCGGCTGTGCAACCCCTTTAAGGATGGAGCAATTTTTATTTAATTTTTTTAATTTTTCATCTTAGATTTTTTTTTCCTTCAATGCATGTGGCCTAACAAAAGAAAAAGCAATTCCAACAAAAAATTTGGGGTTTTGTTTTTACAGCATTAATGAGAGTGTGCAGTATAAACAACAGGATGGCAAGGACACATTTAAAACATTTTTGATGAGTTTTACTACCATACTTTTACACTATAAAAACACAAAAATAATGCAAAAACACATAATAAAACAACACTGCCTACAAAAACCCATAACAATTTAATTTTTCCATTGATGGAGTTGTTTTTGCTTGTGGACGTACAGCTTTTCTTAAAACCATTTTGGGGTGCATACTAGTTTTTACTGTTAAATTTTGGAGTACCGCACACCGTTGGTTGCTGGTGCCAGCAAGGACTTGTTTAGTTGTAATCAAATGGTAGAAAATTGCAGCACACAGTATTTTTTCTCTTTGCCTTTTTAAATTTTAATCATCACATGATCAGGTTCCAGTGCAATTACAGGCATGTATAAATCAGAATGGTGACTGGACGTTTTGGCCTGTCAGGGCCTTCTTCAGCGGTCTTAATCTTTAGTTCTGCCTCTATGGTATGTTGCGCTGGATGCCTCCAGCGCGACATACCATAGAGGCAGAACTAAAGATTAAGACCGCTGAAGAAGGCCCTGACAGGCCAAAACGTCCAGTCACCATTCTGATTTATACATGCCTGTAATTGCACTGGAACCTGATCATGTGATGATTAAAATTTAAATAAGCAAAGAGAAAAAATACTGTGTGCTGCAATTTTCTACCATACAAGTTTTTAGGGACTTTTTATTCTGCTTTTGGGAGGTGGAACAACAAAAAATTAAGATTCCGACAACTGATATCAATTTATATTTTTTTGCTACATTGAATGTACGGATAATTAATGTGTTCCTTTTGCAATGTGCCGTCCATTTATGTCTTTTCGTATTAAGAACCAGCTGCCAACAGGTTAATGTACAATGCTGGTCAAGAGATACAAATTTGATGAACCCTTGCTTATTTAGGAGCTAAACAATAGCAACAACTACTGTAGTGATTTACAGAGCAAAATATTTGGGTACCAAACTTTAAGGGGTTCTCCAACTGTGCAGATACACCCAAGGTAAGAAAAAAAATAAAAAAAGACTCACTTGCCATTGGTGCTCCAGTTCCAGTGCCGAGCTCCCACTGGTGCTCCAGTTCCAGTGCCGAGCTCCCTTCTCCTCTTCTTCTTCTGGTCCCTGCTGGACTGGAAGTTTGACATGCTGTCTACATGCACGTCATTGATGACAGCCAATTAGTGGCTTTAGTGGCGGCAGTGGTCACATGCTGTGCCCGCACACATCACTGCTGATACCACTAATTGGCCGGCTGCAGTGATGTGTAGACAGCACATCAAACTTCTGTTTCAGCAGGCACTGGAAGCAAAGGGAGATCAGCACTAGAACCAGATATCTGGTGACAGGTGAGTCTTTTTTTTATTTTTATCCTTGCACTCGGTCGGCCCATATGAAAAGAGCTTCCCAGTCTCAAAGAGCTCCTTTTAATAATTACACAAGACAGTGCTGGCAAATAAAACAATTGTGTACAAGATTAGGTAGGAGTCCAGGTCATATGAGCTAACTATGTATAAATGCAAGAAGTAAGCAGCTTTAGACATGTCAGGTGGAGGAATACCGGGACTCTTTACTATAAGTCATACACTTGTCATCACACTTGACACTAATTTTCAGTGAGAAGTTCAAGGCTTGTAGGGTTGATGAACGTTGGATGGAAAGAGGGGAGTTCCAAAAGAGGGTGAAGCTCGAGAAAAGTCTTGTATCCTAAAGAGGAAGTTGAAATTTTGATAGGGGTTGGTAGGTTAGAGTGAAGTTTGCCTTTGTTTTCAGCAAGTGGAAGGATGAATGATTAATTTTAGTAAGAGGAAATTCAAAAAAGCCAGAGTAGATGTTCGACTTTAAACCAAACCAGCAAGGTGAAAAATTTGTTTCACTAAGGGCATATGGACATCATAGAAGTGGCCGACATCTTGTGACGTCTAAAAGTGGCTACCTCTCTGGAGGTCAACTATTCATTATATGCGGAGCCATTTATTTGAATGTCTGGCATCAATAATACTCGTCAATTATAGGGCAAATACATGGAAATTAGCTGATTACCGGGACAAACACTGAGCCAGCTGTCTTTATGAGGCCTCATGCACACGACCGTTGTTTCATTCCGTGTCCGTTGCTCCGTTTTTCGTGATTTTCTGCGGACCCATGACATTCAATGGGTCCGTTGAAAACTCGGCTAATTCACCGTTTGTCATCCGCGTTCGTGATCCGTGGTTCCAGTCCGTCAAAAAAATATAACCTGTCCTATTTTTTTCACGGAAAATGGTTCGCGGACCCATTCAAGTCAATGGGACCGTGAAAAAACGCGGAGGCACACAAGATTGCCATCCGCGTCTGTTTTTTTCCCATCATTTGCATGGCAAATTTGACTTAGACTTTTTTTTACTTTCCTTCATGTCTGGTGATCCTCCAAAAATAAAGGAAGACACACGGAAACAAAAACGGAAACGGATCATGGAACAACGGAACCCTATTTTGCGGAACGGAACACAACAACGGTCGTGTGCATGAGGCCTGAGACAACACCTTTGATTGGGTGCTAAGCAAACAACATAGCAGTACCAGCTTAATCCTGCATGATCATCCACAATGTCCCTTATTCAGCCATGGTCCCCCATTAAGTACTCGATCTGCAAAGTATACCAGTTGTTTTGCCCATAAAAGGTAACTACTGATGACCTATAAACCAAATATTTCAGTTCAGCCATAATGACTGCTCGTTTCTATGTGCACTAAACTCTGTCGTTTAAAGTTAAAGCAGTCTTTATATATAGTGTCCTTACTTCAGGATCATAACCTGTAACACACCTATGTACCAAAAGACACGGGCTGTAAAGCTTTACAACTCAAGTATTAACGGAAAGAATAAGAATTATTGGAAGTTATAAATGTAGCTAAACTGTAGTAAAACATGATATGCATCTCTCTACGGCTTTTGAAACGGGCAAAATTACTTTTCCCTTAAACCTCCGATTAACAAGGGTGCAATGAGAAAACCTTTATGGTCCTAGAAACCATAGGGATGACCAGCACAATTCATTTTAAGCAGGTCATTGCACCACGGGGTTATTAAAAAAGAATCATCAAGAACAAAAGTGTTTTTGATGCGTACACTATGTGAAAAGCTGCAGAGGCCACAGCAATGTTCAACAAATATCTTAGACCTAAACCGTATCCTCTAGTGTTGAGCGAACCCAAACTTTACAGTTACCCAGTAACCGGACCCGAACCCGAACTTTGCCGGAAAAGTTTGGGTTTGAGTTCAGTGTTCAGACATTTAATAAAGCTTTTGAAAGGCTGCATTGCAGCCAATCAACAATCTTTTAAGCTGTGGGCACTTAAAAGCCATCACAGCCATGCACTTTATTGAGAAGCCTTCTATGTGGGACAGTATCAAAAGCCTTACTAAAGTCTAGATAAGCGATGTCTACTGCACCTCCTCCATCTATTATTTTAGTCACCCAATCAAAAAAATCAATAAGATTAGTTTGACATGATCTCCCTGAAGTAAACCCATGCTGTTTTTCATCTTTCAATCCATGGGATTTTAGATGTTCCACAATCCTTTCCTTAAGTATGGTTTCCATATGAGTATTTTTAGATGCGGTGATGCTCATGATGTTTATATTTTGTATTATTTATGTATTTATTTTTGTATTCTAAGGAAAGGGGGGTGATTTCAATTTTTATATTTTCTTTTCATTTTTTTAAATATTTTTTTTATGTTTTTTTGTAGCGAGTCTAGGAAGCTACAATGTTCAGTACTTTGTTTTTTAATGATTATTTCTATACACCCATAGGGTGTATAGTATTACATGAATTACTGATTTCCTATGTTGGAATGTCACCTGCTGGCCAACATAGGAACAGCACTTCTAATACCCTGGATCTCTTCAGAGAGACCCAGCCTATTAGAATTCATTACTGGCCTCACAGGGATTCTGGGTTTTTCACCCTTGAGATGCCGTGATCACACTTGATCATGGTATCTAAAGGCTGTAATGACCACAATCGGCATTTTTGCTGGTCGTCATCATTAGCCACAGGATTTTGCTGTTTGAAACAGAAGAGACCTGCCGGCTATGGCGCCCTCTGCATGCGCGAGCGGCCAACATGTTTTAACATTGCTCCGGCGCTGTACATGTACGGTGCTGGTAGTGAAAGGGTTAAATGCTATGGACACGTTTTGAGGGCAATTCTTTATTACGACATCCTTTTTTTATTTATTTGGTCTTTATTAAAAAGTTTTTCCTCTACAGCTTTTACTGCCATTGTATCTGCAGACTGTGTATTTCTGCTTCACAGTGATTCATCCAAGAGCTGGTCTGACAGATTGATATGTAACCTATATCTGTACTTTCCTAAAAGCTCATAAACACTCATTAAAGCTAAATTCTTATCAGTTTGATAAGAATTTGGCTACTACGAGAATTTATGAGCTGTCAGGATTCCCGAGATAAGGGCTATACAATGAGCTGTTAGGCCGTTACGGGAACACCCACAATTTTTCTGCGCGAGTGCAAAAAATTGTAATGCGTTTTGCACTCGCTTGAAAAAAATCTCGCATGTTTGGTACCCAAACCCGAACTTCTTCACAGAAGTTCGGGCTTGGGATCGGTGTTTTGTAGATTGTATTATTTTGCCTTATAACATGGTTATAAGGGAAAATAATAGCATTCTGAATACAGAATACATAGTAAAATAGCGCTGGAGGGGTTAAAAAAAAATAAAAAATTATTTAACTCACCTTAATCCACTTGTTCGCGAAGCCCGGCATCTCCTTCTGTCTCCTTTGCTGAACAGGACCTGTGATGACGTCACTCCGGTCATCACATGTTCCATCATATGATCCATCACCATGGTAAAAGATCATGTGATGGAACATGTGATGACCTGAGTGATGTCACCAAAGGTCCTTTACCTGTAATTAATGCTCACCCCAGGTCCTGTTCAGCAAAGGAGACAGAAGGAGATGCCGGGCTAGGCGAACAAGTGGACTAAGGTGAATTAAATAATTTTAAATTTTTTTTAACCCCTCCAGCGCTATTTTACTATGCATTCTGTATTCAGAATGCTATTATTTTCCCTTATAACCATGTTATAAGGGAAAATATTAATGATCGGGTCTCTATCCCGATCGTCTCCTAGCAACCCTGCGTGAAAATCGCACCGCATGCGCACTTGCTTGCGGATGCTTGCGATTTTCACGCAAGCCCATTCACTTCTATGGGGCCTGGGTTACGTGAAAATCGCACAATACAGAGCATGCTGCGATTTTCATGCAACGCATAAGTGATGCGTGAAAATCACCGCTCATGTGCACGGCCCCATAGAAATGAATGGGTCGGTATTCAGTGCGGTTGCAAAGCGTTCAACTCACGCATCGCATCTGCGCGACATATTCGCCCGTGTGAAAGGGGCCTTAGAGAGGGAACCAATAGTCTGCAGATATACTAAAGGTGAAAACTGTAGAGGAAAAGCCCTTTGAAAAATGTCAATATGACCAACTGAAAAAATATATTTTACCAAAAATTAGTACAATGTAATAATGAAAAAATTGCTTCCAAAAGTATCCATAGTCTTTATTTCTCATATGGAGATACTGAGTTGTTTTGCCGTCTTGGCAGTCGCATTCCTGTTCCCATGTCCCATCCTGAAGGTGAGGTGACATGTTCTTCAGTCTCTCAAATTTGAGTTTCCTTGAACATATAACATTATAAGTGACTGTTCTACACACCTAGACATATTAGGTATCTACATGACCGAAATAACTGGAACCATAAATTATATGCACCTCTAAACTGCTGCAATTCATAAGTAAAATAAGCAAAAGTTCAATATCTCTGTCTTAAGTGGCGCTGTAACAAAATTGAACACTGGATTGAGACAAGTCGCTAGTCTCTGGGGACCTCAGAAGTGGGACACCACGTGATCAGTTTATCGTCGGTGGACACTACCCCCCCCCCCCCCCAAAAAAAAGGGAAATGTCCAAAGAGTACAATTTCTTTAAAATGAACCTTACAGGAACACTTTAAGAAATAGTTCTAATAACACAAGGGATAAAATGGAAGCCCAAAAAAAAAACATTGTTAAATTCTCTTTGAGTATGACCTATACATCCAATTATATGCAACCACATGTAGAATTCAGCATTTTATATTTTTCACAGTTCACACTATACTGCGTTTACTCCATAACGATCCCACATTGTACCAGTTTTTTGTAACGACTCCCTTTAATTTAAACAAATGTAACATTTTCCACTGAATGAAGCGGTGACATTTCTCACGGACATTCGCGCAATGACTATCACAGGGTACATTTGTTACAAAGGCAGAGATTAATAAGGCTGCAAGCGGTGGAAGGATTCTGTTTGGAAAACAAATCTAGAAGAGTAAGATAAATTCACCATGTCGAAAAGTCTGCAGGGTCGAAACAAGTTGTACATGTGATCATCTGTTTAAACTGTGAAATGCTCCAGACACAGAAGAAAGAACACTGAATAAACAGCAAGATCCTGGAAAAGGTGAAGAGCTAGGGAAGAGATGCAAAGGATGTGGAGTTTACAGAAAAGTAGACATTTCACCATCGCCTGCAGCCTAGAAGAGCCGAGCTTCAGAACATCTTCTCCCAATCGTCTTGAGCTATTTTCTGGATGGTATAATGAGGAGCCTACAGCTAATTCTAATTACATGCAATTACAAAAGTTTTCGGATCCTGGTGTTGGTTTGAAAACTGTAGAATATTGTTTGTGGGATAACCACTTTAAGTAGCACATGGCAACAAATATGCCTATATAAAAATACCACCACAGCTTGCATGGCCGCATCCCCTCTCAGCCACTGCACCCCTTGTGCCCCTCTGAATTACTTTAGTCTTCATTGCCCTGGTGTGCAAAATAAAAAAATTTGCTTAATGCACAGGGAAAAAAACTACTGATTTCCTCTCTGCCCCCCAACCCTGACTTTAATATTTTTATTGCGTGACTGGAGAAATAGAACTCTTGCTTATTGTGCTTATGAATTGGCAGCAGTTTAGAGATTCGTCTAATTTATAGTTCACGTTATTTCGATCATGTGGATACCTAATATGTAGAGATGAGCGAATTTATTCACAGATTCAGAGATTCCTTCCGAATCTCAGTTTTTTTAGGCGGCGAATTGAACTCCTATATTTTCTGGTCCGATTCGGACGAATCTTGTAAAACGGTGCTACAGGGCCTGTAACAAATCCTCCAACGCAAATGTGAACAAACGCATGATTAAATATAATTAATATTAAATTAAATTAATGAATGTATGTCAATACATTATATGCTGTGTCTCTATCAAAAAGGATGCTATTAGGTTTTGGGTGGTCTGCTGATTCTAGACAGTTGTCTCAGTCTTTGATCGGGTCATTAGGAAACTTGGTGACTTGTTTGTAGGGGAGTGTCCCCTTTTATTATCCCACAGTCATGGCTATCAAAGGGTTAAAGGGGTATTTAGGTTACATTATGGCCTATCCACAGATAGGAACGGTGGGAATCCTACTGCTGGGACCTTCACTGATCACAAGATTGGCTGGTCGGGAGATAGTGGAACGCTGTACTCGGCTATCTCCGGAACTCCCATAGAAATTAATGGAGTGGCCACTCGCATGTGTGGCCGGACGTTTCATTCATTTCAGGGGGTTGCAGGGAGTACTAGGCCCCCATTCTTGTGATCGGTGGGAGTCACAGCGGTAAGACCCCCACCAATCTAATACTTATCCTCTGTCCTGTGGAGAGGGGAAAACATGATGTAACCAGAATACCCCTTTAACAGCCAGGATCAGCACTTACGCTGACCCTGGTGGGGGAAGTAGGATCCTGCGCTAAGAACCCAAAATGTTAGTAACAGATGCTGATTCTTAGAGCAGAATTGATGGAATTAACGGCTGCCGGTAATCTCTATGCTGTGTTGAGCCTGTGCTCTCTGAATATAGTGTCTCTTGCCTGTGTATCCTCTATATTGTGGCTCTTTCCTGTGCCCCGCTGTATATAGTGCCTCTCCTCTTGCCTGTGCCCCCTGTGCATAGTGCCTTTTACCTGTGCCCCATGTACATTGTGTGCACACACTCTGTATAATCCTACTTACCTGTTCTCAGTCCCCCATTATCTAGCAATGCAGGTCTGGCTTCTTCTGGTCATGACTTCTGTGCAACCTCACAGGTGGGCCGATGACATCAATGCACCTCCTGCATCACAAAAAGCGCCAATTGGCGGTGCAGGCAACTAATGGTTCCCCTGTACTGCCATGGCTTCTAGCTTCATCCTGCAGATGCAGATACAATTTAGTACAGGAACCCCAGAAACTGGGTGAACCAACCCTATGACTGGGTGCCCAAGAGAGTAGGCCCAAAACAAGGAGGGTCGTCAGGTCTGAAATGCTCCAGATTCTACCATATGTACCTTGTTCCACATTTATTTTGACACTTTTTGTGCCTCACTAAACAAGAGGACATGTCTTTTAGGAAGGGGATGTGGCTAGCAGGAAGGGAGTGTGGTTTAGAAAGCAACAGGGCGCACCAAAATAGCACCAAAATTTGTACACAAAATGGTCTGCTAAAGTAAGTCAACCAATAGCCTTGAAAAATTCGAAAAAAAAGTATCTAGCCATGCACCAAATGTATCATCCGCGCATTTCTAACTCGCAGTGTCTAAATATTAGACATAATATGCTAAGTGACAAATTCAGCACTAATACATCTGAATATTGTTTTTTAAGCACACTCTCATGGTCAGCCTCTTTACTATCTGCCTCCAATCATTTTTATGGTACTGATTCAAGCAATAAAAGTTCCTAGCATGTAAAGAAGTAATATTAATTTTATATTTAAGCCTACTTTTTATTTCCCAGGTGTGATGGGTGAATATGAACCGAAAATTGAGGTCCACTTTGCTTACACTTTTACTGCAGCTAAGGGAACGACTGTTAGAATGGAGTGTTTCGCACTTGGCAAGTAAGTACACATTCCCTTAAACGAGTTGCACTTGTTTAATAATATGTGTTAGATGTAATTTGTGTCCGGTCATCTACAGGTAATCTTTATATATTTCGGTCTTTTGGCTTTGCTCCTGGGTACCGTGAACTGACAATGCATTCTGTGTACTAAGCATTATAACCCTTACGAGCCATGTGGTTTATTTCCATGCCTTTACTTGCAGAAACCTTCATTATCTGTTCGGAAAATGTACAAAGCATTTTATGTCGCTCTTTGTCAACATTATGAATTGTTATATTACTGCACCGCAGTGAACTGGATATAAAATAAGATTCATGGCTGCTAGATATGTATTGATATCGGGGGGAAACTTGCAGGATTTTTATGACTTGATGGACGGTTTATCTTCTTGTCATTTGACACAGTCCAAAACTTTAAGGACTCATTCACCAAGATAGAAGCAATAGGGAGCGCAGAAGTAGCATGCAGAGGAGCTTGAGGAGGCCCCTCGGCCATATGAGAAGACACAAATGGTATGTGGTTACGGGGAGGCTCGGTTACAGAATTTTCATTGAGGCTCCGATGATCCAGGTGATGTTTGTGTATTGTATCTCCTTATAGACTGTGAATTGTACAGAGCACCCATAGAAGTCAGTGGGGCAGCATTACACATTCATGAGTGACTCAATTGTACCAATTCAAAATTTGTCCAAAAAAATCTAATCAGAGAGAAAAGCATTCCCCACTCTTAAAGAAAATGACCTTGGTTAGCTGAGTGTCCTTGGAGGCCTTGGGTTCTCTTGGAGGTACTCTTTCTTATTAGGAAGACCACCTAGTATGAATGAGAAGTATAGTAGTCAAGCCAATGATGCTCTGCGTTTCTGGGAAACATCAATGCAAATTAGCATGTTACATTTT
This sequence comes from Bufo gargarizans, assembly GCF_014858855.1. Lineage (NCBI taxonomy): Eukaryota > Metazoa > Chordata > Amphibia > Anura > Bufonidae > Bufo > Bufo gargarizans. Next base: position 22,358,564 of record NC_058082.1, on the reverse strand, counting down.
CTGGCATCAGATGGGCTTAATATTCTTTTCTTAATGTGGAACCAATGGACACACACATTTCTTAATGTATTTACACCAGAAAGGTGGCATAAGTACGTTAAAGGTTTCCAAGACTGTTCTAAATGTTTTGCTTCCCCTCACATATTATATTATAAAACTGGTGTCCTGCAGCCATCTCTAGCAGGAGCTCAGTGCACCAGAATTTGTACAGGTAACGTTGAACTCAATAGCTGCTGTAAAATATTTGTGCTGAGCTCTCTATGGTTGTGGCTGAGCAGAAGAAGTTGTTCAGTGCCAGGACCAGTCTCACTTCAGGCCCCATAGTAATAATTTGGCACATCTGAATGGTAAGTACTACACTGGCCACCAACCCTTTCTCTCGACAAGTATGGAGGAAAGATTAGGAGCTTCATGAACCTATAATTGAACTTCTTGATAACTTCTATAATTTAGATGAGTCTTGATTTAGTTAATAAGTGACATTATAAATGGAAAATATATAGATGCCATTGTCATCCCTATGACCACAGTGTCCCTTGTTCCAACAGGCAGATATATAGATAAATGAAGCAATTTTCCTGTGATAGAATCCTGTCCACTAACAGCTTCTCAATTATCTCATCTTCCTAGATATCTGCATGTCCTGAAGTGAAGTGGGGTTTCATATAGTAATTAACTCCTGTCAAACCTAATGCTTCCAGATTGCCAAAAGGATTCTCCAGTAGACCCAGACAGCGGTGCCAACAAGCCACTAAGTTTTTTGATAGGATATTTAGGTACAGTCCAAAGGTCCATTAGAACACAAAATCCGAATCTTACTTTTGAGATTAATTTGTTTGGTGGAACTAAAGGGGGTTTTCAGGTATTCAGCACTGATGCACTATCCTCAGGAACGTTGTCAATATCTGAATGATGGAAGTCCAACTCTGGGCACCCCCACTGATCATTTGTTTGAAAAGACCACGGTGCTCCATTAAGTGCCATGACCACCTAACAGCTTACCAAGCGTAGCATCATACATTGTATAGCAATTGTGCATGGTATTTCAGCTCGGGCCCATTCACTTGACCAAAGAATGGGACATCACCAACCTATGAAGAGGCTGAGGTGCTCTGGTTCAAACAGCTGATTGAAAGGGGTGTCGGGAGTCGAACCCCCACCAGTCAGATATTTATGATCTATCCTGAGGACAGTCCATCAGTATTTAACTCCCAGAAAACCTTTTGCATACACATGTTCTGTACTGAAGGGCAAGTTATCAAAATAATTTCCTCTATTAGACTGAATATTACTTTTAAAATTTCTTAAAACCTTTCTCATATAAGAGAAAATAGCATTTCGAGCTGAACTACGTCGTAACAATGGCTGTCAGTAATTCAGTAGTATCTAACAATTGCAAAAAATTCTTCTAGCCATAAAAGTGGTTCATTTATAATGCACGAGACCATAGTCCCCATCAGTCGTACAATCAAGCCTGTAGTTAATTTCCTGCATTGATACGAGATGGAGAGTCATGTTAAACCACTTTAACTTGTGTAGCTAGAAGAATAAAGCGCTGAATATACGTCCAACTTTCTGAAGGCTCCTACAAATTCTGGGCATTGGCTAATAATTATTTTATAATGCACGAGTCTCTAGAGCCAAGAGTGAAAATATAGCTTCAGACATGAGCACAGTTCTGATCACACAGTACATTTCGCTCTATTTGATTCCAGAGGAAAAGAGCAATACTTCCCTCCTGCATTGAGGTGTTAATAAATGATAACATTTCTCCGTCTAGATACTTGTCACCTTGTTCTCTGCTGTAATTGACACCTTTCTGCTCAAGAAATTATTTATCGCTATAGTTTGCAAATTCGTTTGATATAAATTAGCCTCTTCCGTTATGCACAAAACAATTGACCTCATGAGATATTACAGATGTATTTGAGTGATTGTTGGGGCAGACTGGTAATTCCCATAGTGGTACTGCTGAGTTTAAATATATTCCTCATCTCAATGTTCTATAAATTTCCACTAATGAGCAGTCAATTGCTTCTTGCAATTGTAAGGCCTAGAGTTAAGATACAAAAAAAATTCAAAAAGTTTTAGAGTTGAGTGACAAAATTGAATTTATTTTAGATATATTTATCTCAGTCTGTGTTGGATAAGATTATCTCCAAGGATTGGCTTCCAGGATCAAGGAAATTGAAAAGCAATTGGAATATATTCCTCGCCCAAAGCAAAGATCAAGATTGGCCCCATGAAAGGACTGTTCCTAACTCTGATCTAAATAGCCTTTGCATGCCACAGCTGGGGGTGGTCGGAGTTATGGAAATAGCTAAGCAGGCTGTGACACGCAGCTTCCATAACGCTCATAGAAGTGAATGGGAGCAATGGCAACAACACAGCAAGCTACATTATTGCCATATCTTGAAACCATGGGAGTTAGAGGCATAACATACCACTGCTTAACCCCAGCCACCCCCGACTATGGCATACAAGGTTATTCTGATCTTTAGTTTGGTTGCGATTAGAATAACCCTTGCTTTGCCACCCATAACAGAAGTTTATTCCAGTCAATTTCCTATCCCTTTATTTTCTAATAATCCAATTCCTCTGGAGAGGAGATTTCCTCCTCAGAGTAATAACCCTTTGAAATTCCAGGTTCTGCTACCCATAACAGAAGGGCTCTTGAGCCAATTTTCTATTCCCTTATTTTCTAAGTATCTATCTAGTTATTTTGGGGAACAAAGTTTTGCACAGGTTCTCATAACTCAAGTCAAGCGAATGGGACCAACCAATGCTGGACCCTGTCTCTCCAATCCCGTATAAGTTGCATTGTCATCTATGGTATATATGTCCATGTTCCCTCTGTACTCAAGGATTTCACTATTAGTCAAGCATACAGGCCTCAGGATAGCTTTTGTTATAGTGACCCCTATTTCATAGATTTTGCTTTCTTAATTGTTTTATTCAGATTAGTAAGTTATTAGACTCCTATGAACTAGGACATGTTTCACTAAAGTTCATATAATAGATCACAATTAATGATACACTCCAAGGCCGGAGCGGTGGAGTGGGCAGAGTCTACAGATATCTTGGTCACCATTGAGGTGTGGGATGTAATTTTGGATTTAAAAAGAGTTAGAATTATAAACCTCTGACTTGAAATCTATTTTTAGAGCTAATTAGACACTCTGTCCTGTTGATTTTTAGGGGACCATGCTCACATTAGAGTTTTCCAAGTCAGATGGGGGCCACTGTGAGCATTTAGTACCTCTCTATAGACATGCATGTGAGGCATAAACCCAAGAAAGAGTGTACCTGGAGGAACCAGCACAACTTACTACAGATAGGTGGTTTGGTTGGCCATTGGGATTGAGAACTACGTACGCATATGTGAAGCAGATGGGATGGAGATATATGGTAAATATGTAGTATAAATAAGAACTTCTAGGACTTTTGAGGAATGGGTTAGTGGATATGGTGCAATTAAATGTATTTTTCATGCAACATTATTTATTCTAAACTTCAGGGACCAAGGATGGTGTGGCACATTCAGAATTGCCTACCTTTGGGCACCAGCGATGGCCAAATTGTATATTGTCTAATTGGAACTTACAATGAGTCATGCCAAATGGCACACTAAGCTTTGTTAGTGAGCAGTAGGTTACAGTGCTTAGCATTAGGATCTTGGGTTTGAATCCAACCAAGACGATCCTCTACTTAGAGTTTGCATGTTTTTTCCATGATTGTGTGTGTTCCTCCTACAATCCAAAAACATGTTCTAAATGTCTTTGAAATTGAACCTGTGCTCATGGGCTGCAGTGTCTAGAAAACATGGAAAAGGTATTCATGGGATAGGTTAAGCAGGACCTGGATGGTTAGGAGTAGGATGGTGTGAAGCGGCTCCTGAAAGGGGACTTATTTTATCATTACTGTGGATTCCTTAGTTGTTTATATATGCTACTGCTCATGTCCTATTTTTGTATCTGTTAGATCTTTTATATTAGATTTAATGGAGCCAAGGACTTTTTGGACAGCTTCACCTCATAGAAATTTACATGTCTTTAACCTTTGTGAGTCATTACACTAAGTTGACTCCCCAATTCATAAATGTCTATTTTTGTGGGTTTATCGCAAAAAAAATAAAAATCCTTAAAATATTGTTATTGGATGAGTTGCTATCGAAGAGAATCTGAAAAATTAGAGATCAGAACCTCTAAATTTGTAACAGCAAAATTGTTTGTATTATACTATTGAAAATGATATTTTTCTGGTATGTACAGTAAGTGTTTCTGGAACAAAAAATATATAGCATGTCTGATCTGTTAGAAATCTATTCAGACATAAAACATAATCATGTTTCATACATGCCAGAGTTATGAGCTACCCAGATTTATTACTTAACTACTTAAATCAGGACAACCCCTGTCCTAACACCATATTGAGGCATATGGGTGACATGGATGGTGGTTTCCCACTGTACAATCCAGAACACGAATACGCAGGAAATGAAGTCAGTCATTAGCTGTGGCAGGTAACTCAGCTAGTGATTGGTTGAGAAGTTATTTCCTGTGTCAAGAAGGACCAGGAAGGAGTGGCTGCTGGTGCACCAGGGAATCATCGGAACGGGAGAGGATTGGTCTGGGGAGTATAACTTAATTTATTATTTCACACCGCTCTGAGGCGTTTTAACCACCTCCGGACCGCCTAACGCACATGTGCGTTCCGGAGGTGGCAGCGCTGCGCACAGTCACGCATATACGCGTCATCTCGCGAGACGCGAGATGACCCGCGTGCGCAGTTCGCGCCGGCATTTAATCGAGAAGTATTTCGTCAGCAACCTGCCAGCCAATGATCGTGGCTGGCAGGTTGCTGATTTTTAAAAAATCCAATCAAAGTGCCAGATAGCAGATCATATTTGTAAATATGATCTGATATATGGCTGCCTGCTCCTCTGCTGGTTCTTTTCGTCGGTTGGATCCAGCAGAGGAGCAGGCTTCACAGTGAGTACACCAAACACTACACTATAGCCCCTGATCACCCCCCTGAACCCCAATTAACCCTTTGATCACCCCTTTGATCGCCCCTGTCAATCACAAGTGAAAAGAAAAAAGTGATCAGTGCAAACTGTCACTTTTTTTTTTCACTGTTATTGACCGTTAGGTTTTAGGTATAGTTTAGGTCCCTTAGTTAGGTAGTTAGCGATCAGTTAGCGCCCAGCCCACCGCACCGCAGTCCGTTATTCGCTGATTAGCGTATCGCTAATCAGCATTTGTACTTTTATAGTATCTGGAAGTGATCAAAACTGATCACGGTCAGATCTATAATTGTATTAGTGTCACTTTAGTTCGCCCTCCACCCAAAACGCAGTGTTTGCCCGATCAGGCCTGATCGGTCGCCCACACCCGCCCCACCGCAGTGACAAAAAAAAAATTTTTTTTTGATCACTGCACATTCACTTTACACGCACTGCGGCGATAAAAAAATCCGTTTTGATATTTTTTATCAACCGCAGCGGCCTCTGGTACTTCGCTAGCCTCCCCTTTGTAAGACAGGCTTGCTTTTTTTTTCTTGGGTAGTCTCAGGGAATACCCCTAAATTTAGTTGCCCACATGTCTAACAGGGGGTATTCCTCTGAAGAGGCCTACAGGCTTCTGACCCAGTCGGATGAGGAGTGGGAACCCTCATCTGATGAATCCAGCGGGTCAGAATACGAACCTGTAGAAAGCAGTGGCTCTCTGACCCAAAGTTCAGACGAGGAGGCTGAGGTCCCTGATACCACCAGGCGTACCCGGCCCCGTGTCGCTAGACCGCAGGTTGCGCAGGATCCGCTTCAAGAGCAGCAGAGTGGGGCTGGTGCTGTCGGATTACGTGGTGAGGCATACACCAGCAGCCCAGCCCTCCCTGGACCTAGTACCAGCACTGCCGTACAACCTGGTGAAGTAGCGAGCACCAGAAGGGCAGTTGAAGCTGGTACGGTGGCACGTGCAGTAGTGACCCCGTCGCAGCCACCGCAAAGACGTGCCCGTAGAGCCCCTAGAATCCCAGAGGTGCTGGCAAACCCTGATTGGCAGTCCCCAACTTCAGCCGCACCTGTAGTTTTCCCTTTCACTGCCCAGTCTGGAGTTCGGGTTGAGACGGCTCAGATCGGTTCGGCCCTGGGATTTTTTGAGCTGTTCTTGACCGCGGAGCTTTTAGACATAGTTGTGGCCGAAACAAACAGGTATGCCACACAATTTATCACCGCTAACCCGGGAAGCTTTTATGCCCAGCCTTTCCGGTGGAAACCAGTCCAAGTTTCCGAACTTAAAACTTTTCTGGGCCTCCTCCTCAACATGGGCCTGACAAAAAAGCATGAATTGCGGTCATATTGGTCCACGAACCCGATTCATCACATGCCCATGTTCTCTGCTGCCATGTCCAGGGCACGTTTTGAGGCCATCCTGCGGTTCCTGCACTTTAGTGACAACACCGCCTCCCGTCCCAGGGGCCACCCTGCTTTTGACCGGCTCCACAAAATTCGGCCCCTCATAGACCATTTCAACCAGAAATTTGCAGATATTTATACCCCAGAGCAAAACATCTGCATAGACGAGTCCCTGATACATTTTACCGGGCGCCTTGGCTTCAAACAATACATCCCAAGCAAGCGCGCCCGGTATGGGGTCAAATTGTATAAGCTCTGTGAAAGGGCCACAGGCTATACCCACAAATTTCGGGTCTATGAGGGAAAAGATCAGACCCTGGAGCCGGTCGGTTGCCCTGACTACCTGGGGAGCAGTGGGAAGACAGTTTGGGACTTGGTGTCACCCTTATTCGGCAAGGGGTACCATCTTTATGTGGACAATTTTTACACAAGTGTGGCCCTCTTTAGGCATTTGTTTCTAGAACGGATTGGCGCCTGTGGTACCGCGCGAACTAGTCGCGCGGGCTTCCCCCAACGGCTCGTTAGCACCCGTCTTGCAAGGGGGCAGAGGGCCGCACTGTGTAACGAAGAACTGCTCGCGGTGAAATGGAGAGACAAGTGTGACGTTTACATGCTCTCCTCCATTCACGCAGACACGACAATACAAATTGAGCGAGCAACCCGTGTCATTGAAAAGCCCCTCTCAGTCCACGACTATAACCTCCACATGGGAGGGGTCGACTTCAATGACCAGATGTTGTCTCCGTATTTAGTTTCCCGACGCACCAGACACTGGTATAAGAAGGTGTCTGTATATTTAATTCAATTGGCTCTGTACAATAGTTTTGCTCTCTACAGTAAGGCTGGGAGAACTGGATCCTTCCTCAAATTTCAGGAAGAGATCATCGAGAACCTCCTGTATCCAGGAGGTTCCGTGGCCCCAACCACCAGTGTAGTTAGCCGTCTACACGAGCGACATTTCCCCAATGTCGTTCCTGGTACCTCAACCCAACCGTCACCCCGAAAAAGATGTCGTGTCTGTAGCAGGAGTGGAATAAGGCGTGACACCCGCTATTTCTGTCCTGACTGTCCGGACCACCCTGCCCTATGCTTTGGAGAGTGTTTCCGGAAGTACCACTCACAGGTACACTATTAGCATAGGGATCATCTCACCAGGACAGGCACACAGGGCTATTAGGGCCCATTCACTCACTGCTGCTGCAAACGTCTCCTTTCACATGGGACAAAGTGCATAACGCACTTCGCCACATCTTTGGGCGATTTGCGCTTTGCACATTGACCCATGGGGAAGGAGAGGTTTGTTCTATAAAGGTAAAAAAAAAAAAAAAAAAAAAAAAAAAAAAACACGCCAGTAAGCAAACACGTTAATGTTCAGTTAAAAAAGTTAAAGTTACATGTTCTGTTGCAAAGTTAATAAAATTATTGCGTTGCGGCCTGGTTTTTTCTTTTTTTTTTTTTTTTCTTTTTTTACCTTCCAGGTGGACCAACCGATCTACTAGCTGCAGCACCGATGTGCATTCTGACAGAAGCATTGCGCTGCTGTCAGATTACACGCAAGTCGGTGTATGCGGCGCTGCAAGACGGGATTTTCTCCTCTGCAGTGACAGATACGTTTGCCGAGGCATACGAGCTGAGGAGGAGGCGGCGTTCCTATGCTTTGGCAAGCACTTTGTATATATATATATAAAAAAATAAAAAAAAAATCCCGGCAATGATTTATTCATCCACATCGATTGATGCGAATGGAGAAATCTGGTTTGCCAGGGCATACGAGCTAAGTGGGTATGGATGTAGGGCGGAGCTCCTATGTCCTGGCAGACGCCTTTCCCCTCCATTTTTTTTTTTTGGCAGAGATTTTTTCATCCACATTGATCGATGCGAATGAAGAAATCTGTGCCGTTCATTTTTTTCTTTCAGCCCAGAGGCTGAACGGAAAAAAAAATCTCATTACCTGTATGCTCAATATAAGGAGAATAGCAGAAACTCCTAATGCTGGCCATACATGTAATGATTGCGGAGACCCTCAAATGCCAGGGCAGTACAAACACCCCACAAATGACCCCATTTTGGAAAGAAGACACCCCAAGGTATTTGCTGAGGGGCATATTGAGTCCATGAAAGATTTAAATTTTTGTCCTAAGTTAGCGGAAAGTGAGACTTTGTGAGAAAAAAAAAAAATCAATTTCCGCTAACTTATGCAAAAAAAAAAAAAAATTCTATGAACTTGCCAGGCCCCTCATTGGATACCTTGGGGTGTCTTCTTTCCAAAGTGGGGTCACATGTGGGGTATTTATACTGCCCTGGCTTTTTAGGGGCCCTAAAGCGTGAGAAGAAGTCTGGGATCCAAATGTCTAAAAATGCCCTCCTAAAAGGAATTTGGGCCCCTTTGCGCATCTAGGCTGCAAAAAAGTGTCACACATCTGGTATCGCCGTACTCAGGAGAAGTTGGGGAATGTGTTTTGGGGTGTCATTTTACATATACCCATGCTGGGTGAGAAAAATATCTTGGTCAAATGCCAACTTTGTATAAAAAAATGGGAAAAGTTGTCTTTTGCCAAGATATTTCTCTCACCCAGCATGGGTATATGTAAAATGACACCCCAAAACACATTCCCCAACTTTTCCTGAGTACGGCGATACCAGATGTGTGACACTTTTTTGATGCCAAGGTGGGCAAAGGGGCACATATTCCAAAGTGCACCTTTCGGATTTCACCGGTCATTTTTTACAGATTTTGATTGCAAAGTACTTCTCACACATTTGGGCCCCTAAATTGCCAGGGCAGTATAACTACGCCACAAGTGACCCCATTTTGGAAAGAAGACACCCCAAGGTATTCCGTGAGGGGCATGGCGAGTTCCTAGAATTTTTTATTTTTTGTCGCAAGTTAGTGGAATATGAGACTTTGTAAGGAAAAAAGAGAAAGAAAAAAAAAAACATTTTCCGCTAACTTGTGACAAAAAATAAAAAATTCTAGGAACTCGCCATGCCCCTCACAGAATACCTTGGGGTGTCTTCTTTCCAAAATGGGGTCACTTGTGGCGTAGTTATACTGCCCTGGCAATTTAGGGGCCCAAATGTGTGAGAAGTACTTTGCAATCAAAATCTGTAAAAAATGACCGGTGAAATCCGAAAGGTGCACTTTGGAATATGTGCCCCTTTGCCCACCTTGGCATCAAAAAAGTGTCACACATCTGGTATCGCCGTACTCAGGAAAAGTTGGGGAATGTGTTTTGGGGTGTCATTTTACATATACCCATGCTGGGTGAGAAAAATATCTTGGTCAAATGCCAACTTTGTATAAAAAAATGGGAAAAGTTGTCTTTTGCCAAGATATTTCTCTCACCCAGCATGGGTATATGTAAAATGACACCCCAAAACACATTCCCCAACTTCTCCTGAGTACGGCGATACCAGATGTGTCACACTTTTTTGCTGCCAAGGTGGGCAAAGGGGCACATATTCCAAAGTGCACCTTTTGGATTTCACCGGTCATTTTTTACACATTTTGATTGCAAAGTTCTTCTCACACATTTGGGCCCCTAGAATGCCAGGGCAGTATAACTACCCCACAAGTGACCCCATTTTGGAAAGAAGACACCCCAAGGTATTCCGTGAGGGGCATGGCGAGTTCCTAGAATTTTTTATTTTTTGTCGCAAGTTAGTGGAATATGAGACTTTGTAAGAAAAAATAAAAAAAATAAAATCATCATCATTTTCCGCTAACTTGTGACAAAAAATAAAAAGTTCTATGAACTCACTATGCCCATCAGCGAATACCTTAGGGTGTCTACTTTCCGAAATGGGGTCATTTGTGGGGGTTTTCTACTGTTTGGGCATTGTAGAACCTCAGGAATCATGACAGGTGCTCAGAAAGTCAGAGCTGCTTCAAAAAGCGGAAATTCACATTTTTGTACCATAGTTTGTAAATGCTATAACTTTTACCCAAACCATTTTTTTTTGCCCAAACATTTTTTTTTTATCAAAGACATGTAGAACAATAAATTTGGCGAAAAATTTATATATGGATGTCGTTTTTTTTGCAAAATTTTACAGCTGAAAGTGAAAAATGTCATTTTTTTGCAAAAAAAATCGTTACATTTTGATTAATAACAAAAAAAGTTAAAATGCCAGCAGCAATGAAATACCACCAAATGAAAGCTCTATTAGTGAGAAGAAAAGGAGGTAAAATTCATTTGTATGGTAAGTTGCATGACCGAGCGATAAACGGTGAAAGTAGTGTAGTGCCGAAGTGTAAAAAGTGCTCTGGTCATGAAGGGGGTTTCACCTAGCGGGGCTGAAGTGGTTAAATAAACATTTAAAGTGGTTATCTAAATATGAAAATCAGACATCATATAGCATATCTTTTTCTAACAAAACTATAACCAGCCATGTACCTCACATGGATCCAGAGATCTCCACATTCATTGCTCCAATTGGTTTGCTAGATTTATTACAAATTGACAGCTCAGAGGGTTTGTGCTTTCTCGAAGGGCATGTCTTTTCTGCTGCAGCTCTCTCCTCATTCATTGCTCAAATTGGTTTGCTAAATCTATTTTAAGTTGGCAACTCAGGGGGTTTGTCCTTTCTTAAGTGGCCTGTCCTTTCTGCTGCAGTTGTCTCCCTATCACAGCTCAGGGGGTCCTTTCTGCTGCAGCACTCTTCCTGTAACTGTCACGGCTTCTAACAGCAGATATGAATGGTGGCAGTTGAAGCATGGAGCTGAGCATGTGCGTCCACCTCAGGGATGTCACTGAGGTGGACAGAGAAAAAAGAAAAAGTATAAACAGCAGGTGGTGCTATACTGATACATTTTTTTAATAAATCAGTGGATATCCAAAATTTTCAATTAGATGCCATTGCAAAAGTATTCAGATCCAGGTGGTGGTTTGAAAAACGCTGAATATTTTCCACGGGACAACTCATTTTAAATGGTGGGGGAAATCACTTTAATAGAGGAGTCTTTCATTTAAAACTTCCATCAACTAGCCATAGGTGAAAGCAGCTATAAAGTGCACTCTGCATCTCTTTAGAGAACATTTCCAAAAACCTGTTTACATCAGATGGGCGTACTGGTCCCAACCATAGCAGGACGATCATGTAATGCAAGAGGCCTAGAACTCTGTGGTGTTTTTACCATTGTCAAAATTCTCTAGTTGGAGTAAGACTTCGGTATTGTAGCCATCAAGGTCTAGAAAACAAGTGACATCAGCCCGTTATACAGTACAACGGGCAGTGGCGTAACTACCGGGGAAGCAGGGGAAGCAGCTGCTTCGGGGCCCGGGCTGCCAAGGGGGCCTGGCGCCCCGGCAGCGTGTGTGACAGTTTATTTTTAAGTTAGTAAAATATCGTGTTCAGGGCCCCTTCACAGCAGCCGCTAGTGTGATCTAATTTTACTGTCTGCTAAAGTCTCCTGGTCTGGGATTCGAACCCACAACCTCCAATCTATTAGTGAATCAGTGGCAAAGCATTTACCCTCACAGCCATAAAGGCTGCATTACAACTGACTGTAAAAAAAAAAAAAATACATCTATACACATGACAGCTGCCCAAACACACCTAGCACTGCTATATCTGTATATGACAGCTGTCCCTGCACACTCAGCTCTGCTATATCTCTATATATGACAGCTGCCCCAGCAAACCCAGCTCTACTACATCTATACACATGACAGCTGCCAAAACACAGCCAGCTCTGCTACATCTATACACATGACAGCTGCCCCCAACACACCAGCACTGCTATATATCTATATGACAGCTGTCCCAGCACACTCAGCTCTGCTATATCTCTATATATGACAGCTGCCCCAGCAAACCCAGCTCTACTACATCTATACACATGACAGCTGCCAAAACACAGCCAGCTCTGCTACATCTATACACATGACAGCTGCCCCCAACACACCAGCACTGCTATATATCTATATGACAGCTGTCCCAGCACACTCAGCTCTGCTATATCTCTATATATGACAGCTGCCCCAGCAAACCCAGCTCTACTACATCTATACACATGACAGATGCCTAAACACACCCAGCTCTGCTACATCTATACACATGACAGCTGCACCAGCACACTCAGCTCTGCTATATCTCTATATATGACAGCTGCCCCAGCAAACCCAGCTCTACTACATCTATACATGACAGATGCCCAAACACACCCAGCTCTACTACATCTATACACATGACAGCTGCCGAAACACAGCCAGCTCTGCTACATCTATACACATGACAGCTGCCCCAACACACCAGCACTGCTATATATCTATATGACAGCTGTCCCAGCACGCTCAGCTCTGCTATATCTCTATATATGACAGTTGCCCCAGCAAACCCAGCTCTACTACATCTATACACATGACAGATGCCTAAACACACCCAGCTCTGCTACATCTATACACATGACAGCTATCATATATAGAGATATAGCAGAGCTGAGTGTGCTGGAACAGCTGTCATATAGAGATATATCTGAGATACTGCTATATCTGTATATGACAGCTGTCTCAGCACATTCAGCTCTGCTACATCTCTATATATGAGCAGCTGCCATGTGTATAGATGTACACTTAGCCAGCTATAACAGTAGAAGTCTCATATTTTTTCAGCCAGCATCAAGGCAGCTCCTATGGTCTAGTGGTTAGCTGCTCTGCCTCTGAAGCAGAAGGTCGTGGGTTCGAATCCCAGCAGACTCTTTTCTGAAATACAAGCACTGACTCCATATAAGGACATACAGGGCGGGACACAGGAAGAGGCTGCATCGCATCGCTGACATGGAGGTAAGTAGAAGTGTTTATTATTTTTTTTTTAATACCCACTGTTACTGCCATGGGGGGAGCGGAAGGCACCTGATACTGGCACATGGGGGGGAGTGGGGTTGGCACCTGATACTGGCTAGGGGGGGGGGGGGAGAGGCACCTGATACTGGCATGGGGGGGGGGGAGGGAGAGAGGCACTTGATACTGGCACTTTTTTTGTGGTGGTGGTGGGGGGGAAGATGGCACTATGATACTGGGACATGGGGGGGGGGAGGCACCTGATACTGGCACCTGGAGGGGAGAGGGGGGGTTGGCACTTGATACTGGCACATGGGGGGGGGGAGGCACCTGATACTGGCACATGGGGAGGCACCTGATACTGGCACATGGGGAGGGGGGAGGGAGAGAGGCACTTGATATTGGCACTTTTTAGTGGGGGGGGGGGGAGATGGCACTATGATACTGGGACATGGGGGGGAGGAGAGAGGCACTTGATACTGGCATGTGGGGGGGGTTGGCACTATGATACTGGCACATGGGGGGAGAGGCACTTAATACTGGCACTTTTTTGCGGGGGAGATGGCACTATGATACTGGCACATGGGGGGAAGAGAGAGGCACTTGATACTGGCACATGGGGGGTGGGAAGGAGAGAGGCACTTGATACTGGCACATGGGGGGAGATGGCACTATGATACTGGGACATGTGGGCGGGGGGGAGAGGCACTTGATACTGGCACATTATTGGGGGGCATTATGGGGGACACTAGGCTGGCAGCCTATCAGAGGCCGGGCACTGAGGGGCATCTACTGGGGCACTATATATGGGGCATTTTATACTGGTACATTTTGGGGGGCACTAGCAGGAAGGGGGGAGAGGAGCACTATGGGGGAATTTACTGGGGGCACTATATAGGGGTATTTTATACTGGCACATTATGGGGGCACTATGGGGACATTAGCTCAACTGGGGGCATTACAAGGGTGTATTTTTTGCACTGTCACATTATAAGGAGAATTATTACTACTGGGGGGGGGGCATTATGGTGGGTTTTATTACTGCCCCATGGTATGACCCCCTAGTAGCAGCACCGGCCTCTCCCTGCTTTGCTATCCCACTGCCCCTTCTCCAAATCCTTATTATAAAATCTTTCTCATTAGGATAAAACACAACATCAGCTCCGCCGAGCCCCCGGCCAAGTGTGGAAGTGGCGTCCGAGATCCCCAAGGGCCGAGCCAAGTAACTGTAAGTGTTCATGTGGAGTATGTTTATGTTATGCACATATAGCCTACACTGTGCCCCACAATGTACAGTATACTGCTACACTGTGCCCCACAATATACAGTATACCGCTACACTGTGCCCCACAATATACAGTATACCGCTACACTGTGCCACACAATATACATTATACCTCTATACTGTGCCACACAATATACAGTATACCTCTACACTGTGCTACACAATATACACTATACCTCTACACTGTGCCACACAATATACAGTATACCTCTACACTGTGCCAAAGGAGTGGGGTTTACACAGGAGGAGGGAGGTGCGAAGCGCGCTGAGGGGGGCCCTTACAAATATTTGCTGTGGGGCCCAGTCACTTCTAGTTACGCCCCTGACAACGGGGTTTATTGTCTTGACGATGAGTAGTTTGGGCTATGTGCTAATGCTACCCATGGCTCCTTGCTTTCCCTGTCTGCCACCAGAGTATTTAGCTATAGAATCTGCGTACTCTGAAATGTGACCTTTTTATACTAATACTTCTTTCTGATCTTACGTTGTTAAACATAAAATAACAAATCCGCAGCATAACAACTGAACAACTCGACACCTAGAGGGAATTTTAAAATGAGATACGGAATGTGACATTAAGAGAATGAACTCACACTGCTTTCCCTTTATTGTATGCTAGTTTCTACCTCCAGTCCTGCTAATAACAGCCTGAGCCGCAGACATTATTATCACTTCCTCCTGCTTTTATACATAGCCGACTACAAAAGATGTGTCCCGTTAAGCAATTAAAGGTTATCTTACTCAATTCCATCAACTAGCAACATGACGTTATTTTGGTGAGAATGTAACAAGTTCTTATCTGCGTCCCCCAGCCATTAGCCAGAAATCACATCTGGGAATTTATTTAGACTGCTGACCAATTGCTACTTCCATTTACAATGACATTTTATGCTTTCTTTAATTTATAGGCTTCGAGGAGATCATTATGGAGTCTTTTTTTTCCCCATCTACAGCCTTACCTGAGTTTGTTTTTTGTGACTTGATACTTATAACAAAAGCTTAAACATTCATTCTGAAAAGTGGAATCATCTGTCCAGAGGATAAGAGATATCTAACGGATTGCTGGTTTCTAACTTCTAGGAACCCCATTGATCATAAGAATTGGGGGTCCTATTCACCTGATCTGATGTAGCAGTAGGTTGACCATGTGTCCTGCTGTTCCATTCATTACCTCATGAACTTTCTGCACATGATGCCCTCTGCAGACATAATACTTCTAATACTGAGGGTCTCAGTTCCATTTTTCTCCTACATTTGGACCAGAAAGAAGAGAAATTTACCTGAAAGGAATAGCGAGTAGGGATCAGCGAACCTGATCTTCAAAGTTTGGGTTCGTACCAGGACCCGAACCCGGACTTTGTCATTCTGTCTTAAGAATTCTATTATTTTCTGATATAACCATGTTATAACAGAAAATAATAAAGTGAGGTTCTGGTCCACATTGACTTCAATGGTGTTCGAGGTTTGGGGTCAAGTTTGGGTCCTGAACCTGGTGAACCCGAACTTCCACAGGTTCGCTCATCACTAATAGCGAGCTCTCATTATTACCAACGGTATCTGCTGAATGCACAGTTGCAGTGGGTGGAGTGGAATTTTGTGAGGTGGAGCTCTAACCATAAGCTGCAAAGCAAGAAGTCTGTGAGGTGAAGCTTTGTCCGATAGCTTCAGAACATGAAGTCTGTGAGGTGAAGCTTTGTCCGATAGCTTCAGAACATGAAGTCTGTGAGGTGAAGCTTTGTCCGATATCTTCAGAACATGAAGTTTGTGAGGTGAAGCTTTGTCCAATATCTTCAGAACATGAAGTCTGTGAGGTGAAGCTTTGTCCAATAGCTTCAGAACATGAAGTCTGTGAGGTGAAGCTTTGTCCAATAGCTTCAGAACATGAAGTCTGTGAGGTGAAGCTTCCACCAATAGCTTCAGAACATGAAGTCTGTGAGGTGAAGCTTTCACCAATAGATGCAGAGGAGGAAGGTGAAGCATTAAAGGAGTCTGAATAAATTTAGTCCGAATTGAAATTGCCCCTATTGTCCAGAAGTCATATAGGACACATTGGGGTATCCTAGGGTTGTATTCAACATCATCAGTAATGTCACAGTGACGTATATACAGTAGCTATAGGTAGATGGTAGCCAGTGGTAACAAACAGCCTGTTTGATAACACAAATTTATTTTTTCTTTTAATTGAAAAATAGTCTGAAAAGCATCCTATTTTGATGGCAGATTCCTTCTGCTCTGTCTTCTGCCAGTTCGAGAGATTGAGCAATTTACAAAAGTTTTGGATGCACCGGAATTTTGCTAAAATTTGGAACTAATTTGATTGGTGTAGAATCAATTAATTCATCACTAGTAGACAGATGACACATACTTACCGTTTTGCGTATTTGACTTTGCTTGTTATTTGACCTTGCTTGATATTGGACACTGTTTGGTATTAGACTCTGCTAGTTTGTGACATCACCTTTACCTGATGACTTTGTCTCCTGGTTTCACTCTGCTGCGTATTTGACTTGGCTTTTGGATTTTGATTCAGTCCTGGATTTGCCTGTCTGGTTTTGACTTCTTCCTAACTGACTACTCTGTTGCCGAGTTTTTGGGCTATCATTTGGGGTGCATCGTGCATGTAAGTAGCTGCACTGTTCCCTACCTGTCATTAGAACAGAGAGGACCAAGGACAGGCAGAATTAGGCATGTGACTGGTACAGAGCTGCTAAGGTAAGGCACTTTTTACACTGGCTCTGTAATTTCTGACGGCAAGATTAGTTTGGTTTGACACCAAATAACTCCAGGATATATATGCAAGATGTGCGCATGTCAGCTTAATGTAATGATGTCGGTCCCATCTCCTTAGATGGCCACAATCTGTTTCATTTATGTAAATTAGCCACTTGGTGCAATGAGGGCGGTGTCCTTGCACCCAGAGGCTCCTCTCCCTATCTCCTATGCCACGTCCTTGCCGCTAATACTAAAAGGCCATTAAAACGTGCTTATTCGTGGCCCTGAAGTCTTGCCTGAGCTGTCCAGAGAGAGGATGCACAGCAGTCTCCATCCCTGTACAGTGAGTGCATGCATTTCTTACACCCCATTGTCTGTAAACTGGGATACTGCTCATGTCTGGTGTGTTTTCAGTCTAATAAACGAAAGGGAGCCTTTCCCAATTAAGACTGTGAAATGGAAAAACTTTAAAGATTTTGCAAGTCTCTGTGGAGATGAAAAAAAAAAATCTGAAATTGACTTATTTTTTGTTGTTGCTGTTGTTCTTTATAGACTTTGTTGTCTCTTGAATAAATCTCCTTGAATCGGAGCCCCTACTGATTGTCTTATTTAAAGCCAGCGAATCATTGGTGCCTTTGTACTGATTGTTTGCTATATGGCATCCTCCCACCTACAGACCGTCAGCACATATGACTTCTAAATAGTGCGCTCAGTAGGGACAGCGATTTAATGTGTCAAACTCCTCATTCTCTATTCCTAAAGTAATAAAGACTTTAATAACACTGCCGAGGGATAGAAAAATCTGCCAAAAAATGGCATGTGGATGCATAAGAAAGCATTGTGATAGTGGGGTTTTCTTTATTCTGTCTTCCTTGTGTCTCTTTGCACTCCTAGCTCAGTCAGGCAGGACCCTCTCTCCCATTTTATCTGTTGATGTTACATCAAACTATTTTATATACAATAATTTTAATTTTTATTGTATGTGCATATACATATGTTAAGTACTACTAACACTAGTATTAATGATGATAATAATAATAATAATAATGGTTGAAATAATTACACATTTGGATAATATGAATACACAGACATAATGATATAATTGGATGGATGATAGATAGATAATTAATTAGAAAAAATATATAAAAAGATGGACACACAGATAGAAAGAGACTAAGAGATGACAAGCATAGATTGCTGTCACAGCAGCGCTCTGTGTCTGCCGCTGTACCACTATCCAGAGCACTGCATTACTAACCTACTGTTACTCGGAGACTATTCCCACTAGCTTTTTGCTTGTCTTCTTATACAGTAGCAGGGACGACCACCATACTCCTGTGTCCCTGAAGGCTGCAACCATCAACAGGCTGCCAGACGGCTTCCTGTCTGCCTTATGGCACGTTGGCCAGTGTCCAACTGGTTTAAATCTCTCTCTGCTAGCCAATGGCTGGACAATTGTGGGTGTTTAAACGGAACCTGTCACCAGGATTTTTTGCATAGAGCTGGGGACATGGGCTGCTAGATGGCCGCTAGCACATCTGCAGTACCCAGGTCCCATAGCTCCCTGTGCTTTTATTGTGCTAAAAAAACATTTTGATCGATATGCAAATGAACCTGATATGTGTCCTGTATCCGGAGATGAGTCCAGCGGAAAGGAGCCCAGCACCGCCCCGCGTCCTCCGAATCTCCTCCTTGCTGGCTGACGGCACAGAGCTGGAGCGCAGAAATCTCGCGATGCGTGAGCTAGCGCATGCGCAGTGTCGGCATCATGTTCATTCCCTGTGCTGGCATCAGCACAGGGAACGAACTACGCATGCGCTAGAGAGCTATGGCAACTGGGTATTGCAGATGTGCTAGTGGCCATCTAGCAGCCCATGTCCCCAGCTCTATGCAAAAAATCCTGGTGACAGGTTCCCTTTAAAGCACCTTTCACTGGAACAATGTGCCTGAGCTTTAGGTTGCGGTGCTGGGCTCCTTTCCGCTTGACTCATCTCCGGATACAATTACTGTAAAAAATAGATATCCTTTACTGTTAATCCCATAGGCTTTTGTTGTGCTAGAATTTTTGCCAAATTAGATTTCAATGGTGCTCACAACCTTATACAGATCCTTGAGGGCTTTCAATACCCATTATGGCCATTATGAATACTCTACTGGTCATGCCATTCGGGCTCAGCAATGACCCAGCAGTCTTCCAAGAATTAGAAAATATTTCCAGGATTTATATTATGTTTTATATTTGTCTTGTTGTATACCTGAACCACATCTTGATATACTCATCTAATCTACTTTTCCCACGCAAACACATCGACACAGTACCATAGTGATTGAGGAAGACCAATGAAGTTTAATTTTTTTTTTTTCATTTTTGTATTTTCATTTATTCTTCCCTGTCTTTCCAGAGCCATAACTATTTTATTTTTCCGTTCACATAGCTATATGAGGGATATTTTCCCGGGATAATTTATAGTTTCTAATGCCACCGTTTAATATGGCATACAATGTAGTGGGAAGCTGTAACCCATTTTTTGCTGGCCCTTGGCACATGTAAAGGCTCCTCTATACTCTGAAGATTTACAAGTGGTCCATAAGACCAATTACGCCTTTTCGTTTCATGTGCCAATTCCTATTGTTAAAATATAGCATTTATTGGATCCATAGCATAACATATCCATAAACTAAATAAAGATGTTTAAATTAGGCAGAGTGTGCCCAATTCCCCTGAGGACACCAGTTTAGTTGGTGAAACATGTCAGGGGGGCAGTTTTTGAGTGATTTTAACACAGCAAGTGCACATAGAAAAGAATGTAGCAACTTAAAGGGGTTGTCCCACGAAAAATATTCTACAGTTTTAAAAGCAGCACCTAGATCTGAATGCTTTTGTAACTGCATGTAATTAAACATTTTGCTATAGCTACTGAGTCATTCAATAAAATGTATCTGTACTAGCGCCACCTGCTGTTTGTTTTTTTCTTATTTCTTTGTCCTGTTCACTGAGAAGGCCGCACATGCTCAGTTTCATCTTTCAGCTGCCTCCTGAGCTGTGATAGGAAGAGCTGAGACACGCCCACTGAGCAGTGATAGGGAGAGCATGGACACGCCCCCTGAGCTTCAGCAGAAAGGACACTCCCCTTGAGCTGTCAGCTTGATATAAATCTAGCTGAGCGATGAATTGGGAGATCTCTGGATCCATGTGAGGTACAGGGCTGGTTCTAGCTTTGTTAGAAAGAGACTGTCATGTACTATATGATGTCTGATTTTCATAAGGCATAGGAAAATTACTATAGCATAGGGATTGAACGGCAGTTAGCCACAACTAACCGTTTCCCTACCCCCTAGCTAGTGAAACTACACTGTGAGTAAAACAGTATTTAGAAGAGATGTATATAGATATAAAGCAATTATGTGACACAGCTGATAGTTTTAGACATCTTTATTTCATTTTATGGATATTTTATGCTATGAATCTAATAAATGTTGTGTTTTAACAATAAGAATTGGCACATGAAACAAAAAGGCTTTATTGGTCTTATGGACCATTTGTAAATATTCAGAATTGGAAAAAAATAATTAAAAATCTTCCACAGACCTCCATAGGAATTGCAGCTCTGATATGCTGGGTTTCCTCAGAGAGACCCAGTGCTTCAAAGAGAAGAAACACGCTTGCTTCTGTTTTTTCGGCATTTAGATGCCACTTGACCATGGTGTCTAAACAGTTAATTGTATGCAATTGACATCTTTGCTGGTCGCAGACATTTTGAAACAGCAGAAACTCCCCTAGCTATGGTGTCCACTGCACTCGTGAACGGGTGCCATATTTAAAACATGTACCTCCTCTGTACATGTACAGCCTAGGTACTCAAGGAGTTAATATTTAGCAAATGATTATATAGAGGAATAGCATAACGGGGTTGTCTAATGAAAGCAATCCCTATTTAAAGGTCATATGTCATCAAGGAAATCATTAGCAAACCAGTTATAATGCCTGGTAGGGCTGTTTCTGTTCCTGGTAGAGCTTCCTCTGTTCCTAGTAGGCCTGACTCTGCTCCTGTAAGGGATTCCTCTGTTCCTGGTAGTGCTGCCTTTGTTCCTGGTATAGTTTCCCTTGTTTTTTGTACAGCTGCCCCTGTATCTGGTAGAGCTGCCTCGATTCCTGCCACAGATGCTTCTGTTCCTGCTAGGGCAAATTATCCTCCTAGATGACCCTGTTTATGGTAGGTATGCCTCTGTTCCTGCTAGGGCTGCCTGTGTTCAAAGTAGGGCTCCCTCTGTTCATGGTAGAGATGCCTCTGTTCATGCTAGAGCTGCCCCTGTTTCTGGTAGGGCTGCCTCTGTTCCTGGTAGGGTCAGCTATGCTTCTGGTAGGGCACCTCTGCTTCTGGTAGGACTGCCTCTGTTCCTGGTAGGGCTGCATCTGTTCCTGGTAGGGCCAGCTCTGCTTCTGGTAGGGCTGCCTCTGTTCCTGGTAGGGCTGCTTCTGTTCCTGGTAGGGCTGCTTCTGTTCCTGGTAGGGCTGCCTCTCTTCCTCGTAGGGCTGCCTCTGTTCCTGGTAGGGCTGCCTCTCTTCCTGGTAGGGCTGCCTCTGGGGAAGTAAAGCATAGGAGCTAGGATACATCGAGTGGATAGGACCTGTCCCAGTGAACTTAAGAACTAATTTGCATTTCCTTTGAATCTCTTGACCAAATAGGTAGATATCTAATGTTCTTTATTCCATAATTAAGGATGAAGATGGGTAATAATTAGTTATAATGAAAATTTCATTCTCTTCAACTTGCATTTACTGCAACAATGGGTGATGGATTTGGCTCAGTGTCTGTAACCACCTCTAGAAGTCCTTGAGATTATTCCTACATTGTTCTTGCCCTTTATGCCCAATTTGCCAACACTTCAAGGTACAATGGCAACCTAACATTTTTGGCCCCAAGATAAAAAGTACAACAAGACATCTATGTCAACCTAAAAAGACAATTACTACTCACCAGAATGTAAAAAAAAAATGGGTTGGTCCTCTAGTGGTTAACTGGCAGTTAGTGTGTCACATTTTTCTCCTTGACTATCTGCTGTTATTGCTTTTGTCCATGTACAAAAAAAAACTGACCGCAAGGATCTTCATCTACTGTAAGAACCATTCCTGATAGGGAAATGCGGATGTAATCAGTACTATCTTGCCTCCAGGAGTGACAGAATGGTCACTTTAGTCACTTGAATGTGATTTGTTGTATCACTGCAATGTGATTTTGTTGAGTTAATGCCCTGAGCCAGCCAAGATAGCATTGGCTACATATGGGTGATACTGTAATGGACCAAGGATTTGGTAGGCTGTAGGGTGTTGACTGTATACCCCAGCACAGGCCTAGAGAAGCACACACATGGACAAAAAAGTTGGGAAGAAACAAGAATTTTACTAAACAGTAAGGCACAAGCTTAAAGGGGTTGTGATGGAATGGAAGTTTTGACAAATCTACCCACTTGTTGGACCTGTAAAAGATTACTTACCTCATTTCCAGCTCTTGCTCCCCGCTCCATCTCCTCCAGGCCTGCAGTGCTCTGCTGGACTCCCTTGATGTCAACAGTCAGTTTGACAATGCCGCAGTCAATGGACTGACTCCCCTTATATCATGACAAATGGTCACATGACATAAAGGGATTGGCTGCAGTGATGTCATGCTGGCTGTTGCCAGGAGAGGTGCCAACACTGGGAAGCAAGTACGGCAAGTAATCATTTCCTTTACCAGTCCAGCCAAGTGGCAGGGTTGGCCAAAAACTCCTCATTCTTGCACAGACCCATTAATTGTTACTCTTGATGGTTGCAGTTCAGCTACAGAAGCATATTAGTTACAGTCCAGTACAAACTTGGTTACAACTGGCAGCAGAAAAGTGTAATGCTTTCTCTCTTTAGGAGGTCTATGAGATTCTAATCCATTGTAACGATGGGATATTTGTCATGATAGCTATCGAGAAAGAGTCGGGAGATCACCATACATATTAGATTGTCAGCTGGTCCTGCCAAGAACTTTGATTTTGACCAAAAATTGCCTATTTAGGAAGGCAATTTTGAGGTTGCATTTCTCCTACATCCAACTATTCAGACCAGCTCCTGGTTCTCTAAATGCATATTCAACTACAATAATAGTCAAGCTGCAGGATAAATCGGCTCCTTAACCTGCTACAAAACCACTAAAGTATTAAGACAGTTCTAATAAACTAAATATCGACATAAACAAAAAATTCATTCCTCCCTTGTCACCTGAAATCATGATAAAGATTTTAAATGACCTATATAATCCAGGTCGTGTACTAGGATGGTAAGCCAACGAGTTTTCCATTTCAGGAGCACACCACAGTCATTAGTTAACTGTGACTACGAGAGAAATCAGGCTGTTAAATTATCAGTTACCTATACAATATTCATTATCATGTAGACTATGATAAAGTAACACTAAAAGCCTTAAACTCTTATTACCTTCTTAGGTTTCCCTACGGGAATTGGCAATATATCAAGTGCAGCACCGGCCTTAATCGCAATTGCATTTTATTGCTACTTTTAACTATAAAATGCTTACTCTAGCAGGCAAGTCAAAGAACATGAACACTTTTCTTCATTGGTATCTTTCTGTGTATTTCAGCCCTGTTCCTACTATCTCATGGAGAAAGGTCAGCGGGTTTATTCCTAGCAAAGCGAGGCTACGAAAATCACAAGCCGTTCTGGAGATTCCTAACGTTCAGCTGGAAGATGCGGGAACATATGAGTGTAAAGCTGAGAACTCCAGGGGAAAAAATGCCTTTCGAGGTCAATTACAAGTATACAGTAAGTGTTTGCAAAAGTAATCTGACTGCGGGGATGGTTTGTGAATGAATTGGAAGATAACATTTCAATATGTAACATGAAAGCCAAGGCATTGTACCTGAGAAGGCAATTATAACACCATAGGAAAGAGTATACACTAGTTTAGAGCCTGTGGGGCAAAGCATGACACATGGAGTATGCATGGCAATCTAAATGCTCCAGATACCTCCTCTGTGTATTGTGAAAGGGTCAAAGAGCTTGCACATTAGTATATGCCATAATATAACAATTTAGGGGTTTCTTCTCTGAGATCTCCATCTAGTGAAGGGTTTGATACAAATTGCTGCCTAGCTTGTAGCCAGGAGCAACTGCTGTCTAATTAAACAATTTTTTTTTTTAAATGATTACTAACTGTTCAAGCATTTTTGCATAAATCATTAGTACAGGTAAATAAAACATTTGTAATATATTGTATCCTAGAAAAATCCATCTTTTTCCACTTATCAGTTTTCTTTCTGTTCACCCTTCCTAAACTAACATTCTCTGTCTTGAGAAATTGAGATAGATTGTAATCTCAAATGTAATCATTTTGTTAGCTTGAAGTCAGTCAGCAATTTCCAATGAGAAACATAAGTTTAACACCTGATAAGTGGAGAAAGAGGCATTTTTTTCTGATAAGATATTTTCCAAAGTTTCTTACATTCACCTGTACTATTGGTTTATGCAAAGTTAGTGACCATTTAAGCAAGGAGAGTATAGAAGCTGCTGGGAGACACATCTGTCATGTCCAAAACAACGTTTTTCCCTCTGGGGCCTGTAGGGATTTGCTCTGGCAGACGCAGTACAGAGGCAAAAACCAGTTGACCAGTAAAGCAAAACTTCAGTGTTTATTCACACATAAGGAATTAACAAAATGACAAAATGACAGTTCACAGTCTTGGTGTTAGCCTGCCAAAACCCGGCATGGAACGTGGGGAGTAGCCACCCACCCAGCACTTTGGCTACTCCCAATAAAAGCCGTCCCGGATATAGCCATACTAAACAGCTGAACTGTCAGACTGCACTCTGCAATACTGACACTTCAGGGGAAAAAAACGTCTCTTACCTCACCGAGGCCAGTAAACTCGGTGACACGTACTGACCATGTATGATGGCCCCGTTGTACCTTCCTACAGGCCACTTATTTCCAAAGCGGAAGAAAGAATCCGGCATGTTGAATTTCAGCATATATATTCCTACTGTACTTTCCCTAGATGGTAAATGCTGGGGGACTGATATACAATAGACTACATACACCAGTTCAATCAACATTTGTGAACTATATATAGCCGACAGACACAAGAAGAAAAGAAGTCTATTGTTATCGGGCAGTGTACAGTATAGATGTTTTTTTCTTAACAAAAATTCCAAGCAAATCTGTTTTATTTTTCATTGTGGCATTCCAAGAACTGTAGACAAGAAAAAGAGAAAAACACAGCGCCTCATGTGTGGTACCACCTTATAAACAGTATAATATTAGGTGCGTAATTCGCTTACCGAATGCTGTTGTGAGGAGTCACAACAGCTATATATGCCTTAGCTGGTATCTATCCCCACCAGCTTCAGGGGATGCCGTGCTGCTGCCTGGGCCCCTTCCTGTCTCGATAGTTCCAGGAAAATTGGTATGCAGATTATCATAAAAGTAGGAGACCACTATCCGGCGCTGCTGGCATATAGGTCAGTCCTTAGGTTTGGTAATATTATTTTATTAAAGTCAACGCGTTTCAAGGGCGGAGTGCCCCCTTCGTCAGGACAATTTACAGAATACAAACTCACTTGTGATTGAGACATTTAAAACACAGTTTTGGCGGGTTAATCGGAGGGAGGTACAAAGGTAGGGGCGGGCGTGTTTAGTATAATGAGGCTCCTAGATAGCCTTCAATTACATCAATTAGAAGAAGATGCTAGGAAAGATGGACACTTGTATCTAATGCGATACCTAAAGGAATATATTGTAAAATGTGTGGGCTACAGTTGCGCTAGACTGAGCGCTACATGTGGCGGCTTAATACATATTCTAAACTGATACATTTAATACATTTAATAGTCCATTTAGTTGTTACTAAAGTGTGCGATCTCTTGCGCTGGTATCTCCACAGAACCACAGCGCACGGAATTCTCCTACACAGAGCCAGAGCCATTTACAGCTCCATGCTCTCTCTGTGTGCAGCGGAGAAGGTGCAGCTCAGGGTTTGTGTTCTTTCTGCTGCAGCTCATGGGATGTGTCCTTTCTGCTGCATCTCTCTCCCTGTAACTGTCACATCTTCTAACATTAGATATGGCTGGTGGCAGATGAAAGATGGAAATTAGCATCTGTGACCATGTTACAGGGATGGACAGAGAAATAAGGAAAAAAAACTGCAGGTGATGCTATACATATACATTTTATTTAATAAAGGTACATTCACATGACCGTATGTGCTTTGCAAGCTTCATAGATAGCACAGTTTTACACCACAGATTTTGGTATACATGGATCTGAAAAAAATAAAAAATGGTATACATAGATCTAGCAACAAATTTGGCTACAAATTCATGGCAATCCCACAGCAAAATGCAACTGTGTTACATATCGATAACACAGTGGGGGAGATTTATTAAGACTGGCATACCCACATGGTGGATGCCTTTTAATAAATTGGGCACATCTCTGCCCAGCCATGCATCAGAAACTGAAGCCTACCCCACCCAGGGGCGCACTCTTCAGAAATAACTTCCGCCAGTTTCTGGTGAAATTTATAGTAAATGTGGTGGGCTGTGCAAAGCCCCGATCCCTCCTGCTAAGCACCGCTCCTTTTCTCGCCAGTGTCGAGAAGCTTACAAAAATTGCTAATTAATGCGCACACATGGCCATAATTTGCGACTTTTTTATGCCATAATTCTAGCATAAACTAATAAATGTCCTTCAATGAGTTTTCTGGGAGTTTGAAAATCAGCAGCGTGCACTGACATCCATGCAGAACTTTTTTGATACTTGTATACATGTATCGCGTTTTGAAAGCGGGGATCTGGAATCACATGACAATGCAAAAATGTGCAGGAGCTGGGATGAAATAAGGGTGCGTTCACATGTGCATTGAGCTGTCCAGCCACTGTTCCTCCCTGCCTGCCCAGAAGTCAATGAGGTTAGGCTACAGGGTATGTGCTGGAGAAAGGCCACTGTCCAGGCAGGACTGAACCTGAATGTTCAGGCGGGACATCCCAGTTTGCTAATTTGCGTCATTCTGGCGCTGCACATGAAAAACTGCTCCATCATGTTCATAAGATTGAACTGACTGCTGCATCTGCTATGTGTGGTAGCAGAGACAACATGTGGGGGGGCCTCCTGTCAGGCACGCGGACAATAGGCATCTGCTCGCGGAAAGCAGCAGCAAGCTATGTACAGTACACAGTGTATTCTGGTAATGCAACTATTTGTCCTATTATTCTTTTTATTTATTTTTATTTAATACATTATTAACGAATTCAATGAAATTGAATTATCTGGAATTTTTCTGATCTCTGCTGCACTTCAGATTTTTCTATTCTTACCTTGGAAACAAGATACAATAGACATGGCTTTCAACACGTGTAGCCTTAATTAGTGGGGGTTTGAGAAATCTGTACTGAAAGATAAAACAATGCTGCACTCTTATGACATTTTTCACACAAAAGCCACAAAAACCATATTTTATTAACTGTTCTGCATTTTATGTGCTGCTAATATGAGGCCGTTTCTAATAGCTGTAAGAACATAGGAAAGTTCAGGCGCAGTGTATTCTCATGATGCTCCCCGCACCAAATATGTTTAAACAATGAAATTAGAACGTTAGTGTCTATTAAAATGGAACAATCTGTTCCAAGATGTGGAAAAATAAAACATTTATTTAGAACAGAAGCACTATAACAGGGTTACGTGGTGACACTTTAAAGGATTTTTCACATTAGATTATCCCTTGTTGACCTCATGATAGACTGATCATCTACCTGAACCTGACAGTAAGTGTTCAGTTTAAGTGTAGCACCACCACAGGAGAAATGAAGTATTACACATTAAACTCAATAGGCTGCCTATAAAAAGTCTGTACAGGCCAAGTCCTCCAGAGTGAAAGATGTTTTTGTAATTCCTCTCTCGCTCTCTATTAACTCCTAAACTAGACAACCCTTTTATTGTAATGTACTATAGAGCAGCCAGAGAAATGGTGACAGGGAAGGCTGAGTGAATAAAGCCACATACATGATTCCATGGAAATCATTGGAAGCAACTCGATTCCATGTGTCTTAAGGTTTAGAGAATGGTACCTAAGCCTTATATAATATTCCTAGTAGTTTAGGATATTTAAGGGGTTCAGCGTATTATCTAACAATAATGAGCTAAAGAGTACTTATAATTTCATATTAGTTGACTATCTAGGTCTAAAATGATATGTAATTATACTTAATATACCTTCAAAGGGGCTTATTTCATTAGCACAGTAAAATTCTGGCAGCCTGTAGTCACCACTAGAGGGAGCTCACTGCATATAGATTAAGGCTGTTTCCATTGAACTCAGTACTAGATACTTAAGCACTTTACATCCGCCCATAGGATATAAACGTCCTATGGGTGGATGTTTAACTCTGAATGGACATTCTGGAACATGCTAATCGTGCAGCTGCAGAGCGGGTTGCCCGCTGTCAGTGACAGCAGGGCAACCCAGAGAGAAGGCAGGGACAGTACCCAGGTGTCCCTGCCTTCTAGATTGCTGCATACACAGCGCTCACCTAGCGCTGTGTATACAGATCAGAAAGCGCCCGGCCCGGTGGTCATGTGACGGTCAGGGCCGGGGGAGTGCAGGAGCTGTTGGGTCTTTCAAAGACCTCGATCATCCTGTATTCTGCTGTACAGCCTCTCTAGGGGGGTGTATTTCCCATGTCAGCCCCAGTTACAGGAGAAATAAACAGTGAAAAAAAATGAAGTCAAATGTCCCCCAGAGGTCTTGTATGACCTTATGGGGGACACAAAGCGTAAAAAAAAATAAAGTGTTTTATAAAAAAAAAAAAAAGTTTCACATGTAAAAAAAAAAAATCCCCATATAAGTAATAAAAATAAAAAAAAATAGGAAAAAATAAATAGAATTGACATATTTGCTATTGCCTCATCTGTGACGTCCGGCTCTATAGATATATCTCACCATAATAAAAAAATAAAAAAACGGTGTCACCTTACATCACAAAAAGTGCAACACCAAGTGATCAAAAAGGCGTATGTCCCACAAAATGGTACCAATAAAACATCCACCTCGTCCTGCAAAAAATGAGCCCCTACATAAGAAAATCGCTAAAAAAATAAAAAAAAACTATAGCTCTCAGAATATGGAGACATTAAAACATTATTTTTTGGTTAAAAAATGCTATTATTAGGTATCGCCACGTATGTAACAACCAGCTCTATAAAAATATTACATGAACCAACCCCTCAGGTGAACGCCGTAAAAAAAAATAATAGAAACAGTGCCACAAAAAAGCCATTTTTTGTCAACTTACATCACAAAAAATGTAATAGCAAGCGATCAAAAAGTCATACGCACCCCAAAATAGTGCCAATAAAACCGTCATCTCATCCCGCAAAAAATTATACTCTACCTAAGACAATCACCCAAAAAATTAAAACTCTGTGACTCTCAGACTATGGAGACACTAAGACATGATTTTATTTTGTTTCAAAAATGATATTATTATGTAAAACTTAAATAAATAAAAGAAAGTATAGCCTAAAGTGGAGGTTATCTTATTGCTGGCCACCCTTTCACTGCTTGTACCCTCCAGAGCACAGCATCCCTGTAACACTGTGATGTCCTGCGTTCCAGTAAACAGAAGCATCACTCCTGTACCCTGAAGTGCAGGGCAAGGGAGTGTACAGAGATAGGGTGCACTCCCATTCACAGAGCTGGGGCGATAGCAAGCAAGAGGAGCTCATTGTCCCATGAAACAATAAGGGACTGTGTGCAGGCCAATGTTCAGGGCGCTGTTTTACTGCTGTGATGGCATGGAGGCATTGAGGAAGGGGGACATGGCAATGGATGGTATGGAGGCACTGGGGTAGGGGGACATGGCAATGGAGGCACTGGGGGAGGGGGACATGGCAATGGATGGCATGGAGGCACTAGGGGAGGGGGACATGGCAATGGAGGCACTGGGGGAGGGGGGACATGGCAATGGATGGCATGGAGGCACTGGGGAGGGGGAAATGGTAATAATGGCATGAAGGGGCAGATGGCACTGGGGGAGTGGGGGACATGGCATGGAGGGGTTAATCTGATGGCAGTGGGGGACATCACATGGCAATGGATGGCATGGAGGCACTAGGGGAGTGGGGGACATGGAAATGGATAGCATAGAGGGGCTGATGGCACTGGGGGAGTGGAGCTGAAGGCACTGGGGTGGGGGAGAGCTGAAGGCACTGGGGGAACAGAGCTGATGGCACGGGGGAAGCTGATGGCACTGAGGGATAGTGGAGCTGGTGGCACTGGGGGATAGTGGAGCTGATGGCACTGGGGGATAGTGGAGCTGATGGCACTGGGGGATAGTGGAGCTGGTGGCACTGGGGGATAGTGGAGCTGGTGGCACTGAGGGGAACGTAGCTGATTGCACTGGGGGTAACTGATGCACTTGGGCTGATCGCTCAGGGGGGAACAAAGGATGTTGGGGATTGGTGGCAGGGGGTCTGATGAGTTTTTATAAAGGAAAACAATCTATTAATTCATTTTTTCTTTTTTCTTTTTAAATACATTTTTATTATATAGAAAACATATTCACGTTCCAGGGGGATACTTGCATGCAATATAATCGAATATAGAAAACTTCTTACACAGTATCAAATAATTAAATATAGTATATGCATTTTTGACTCAAACATCAAAGAGCCCACAAGATTTGCAACCAATAAATCATCCCCACCCACCCTGGAACGTCCCTCACACCCATCCCCCCGTCCACCCTTAATGTCTCTGTGTCGCGGGGACCACCCGGAGGAGCCGGGGGCACCAGCCTCCCGTTTGTTCTGATGTACTGTATATCCACTTAGCATGAGTCAGCAGCGATATATCCTAGTTCTCGCACGTTTTTCCAGGGACCCTATCCTGGCTTTGGCCAGAATGCCCAGATTTGTTCCCATTTCTTTTTTATCCACAAGCTCTGTCCTATAATTTTTTCAAATCTTTTTATTCTCGTAACCAAGTTTTTCCATTCCTCGAAATCCGGTTGGGACTCTGATCCCCATTTCCGCACTATAACTACTCTGGCCAGAAGAAGAGTTTTAAGCCAGAATTTATTAATGTTGCCAGTTATTTCCCCAGACTGTGAGGTAGAACCCAGTATAGCAAAAGAAAAATCAAAAGTGGGTCTAGTGGCCGATCTACTAGAGAGTTCCTCAAACACTCTACTTCAGAAGCTCGTGATCCGTGGACATGTCCAGATCATATGTATAAAATCTGCCCATTCTGTCTTTTACTTCCAGCAGCTGTATTTGGGATTTTTATATATCTTAGCCAGGGTGGCGGGGGTATAGTACAATCGATGTAGGATTTTAAATTAAATCAACCTGTGAGCATTAGAGAGGGACGATTTTTTTATGTTTTTGTAAATTACTTTTCAATTCAGTGCCACCTCAATATCTTGACCCCATTTCCCCTCACTATTAAACCTACATGCAATATTTAATCCGTTTAGGCTCCATTCACACGTGGCTCGATTCACACGTCCGTAGCATGTTTTGCGGATTCACGGATCCGCGGATCCGCAAACCACGGACACCGGCAATGTGAGTTCCGTATTTTGCGGACCGCACATTGCCGGCACTAATAGAATATGCCTATTCTTGTAATTCACAGTAGAAAAAAATTGTGTACAATGTAGGAATATAAACTGTATATCACTGAATAATTATCCTACTTAAAACTTAACTTTTAGTCATTATTAATTAAAATAAGTCCCACAGAAGAAATTGTGTATTTTTGATAGCTACATAGGTCAGATACAATGGACTTATGTACAATAAGACACAGGGTAAAAATACAAAATCAAGTACTCGGATTTGGACCAGGGGTCCCACTCACGGTTTGATGATTTTTCCGTTTTATGGAGGTGAATCGTACCACAACAGGATGAACGTAGTGGGAGGGTCCACACAAGTCTTGATAGAAAAATGTTTAGGGTAGACGGCTTTTCTGATGCAGGACAGGAAAAAGCAGATGCTGGGGAGATAATAGTCTGATAGGGATATCAAGATTCTGCCTAAAAGCGGAGAGGTCTCCTGCCTAAATGCGGGAGAATCACCCCCAGAGGAAGCGACCCCACTTATCGACGGCTGTCCCTGTTGTCCTTTTGTTGGGCCTTAGTCTATTAGCTAATATCTTAGCGTATATTTTGTAATCTGTATTGAGCAATGATATAGGACGATACGAGATGATCTCACATTCGTCCTCATCCTTCTTCAATATCAATGTGATAAGGCCCTCGGCCAATGATGGGAGTAATTTACACTCCTCCCATGCCCTCTCCAGTACCTGCAGGAGACAGGGGAGCAGCACATCGCTATATCTCCTATACAGTTTGAATGGGAAACCATCCGAAACCGGAGATGAATTTCCATTTATCATATTCAGGGCCTCCTGTAATTCACCTATATGTATAGGGAGGTTTAACATATCCCTATCCTCCTCAGATAAAGATGGTAATGTTAATTTGGAGAAAAAGGAATCTACATCCTGCTTCCTCTGTCTCCCTCCAGTCTGATACAGAGAGGTAAAGTAAGCTGTAAATTCCTGTTGAATATTTTCCCAATCAGAGGAGAGCACCCCATTTTTTAACCTGATAAGTTTAATTTGTGAAGGCGGTCTTTGATTCTGTATGATGGAGGCTAAAAGCCGTCCTGGTTTCCCCCTTTCACAAAAGTTTTTCTGCCCAATAAATAAGGACTTCTGCTGGGCTTTCTCCTGTAAATATACCCTATATTCTTCAACTGCCGATCCAAGTTTAATTTATTTTTTCCATGCAGTCCGGTTAGATGCTGGAAACATTTTGAAGTACAGTAACCCTTTCATTCAATCGCTTTTCTTTTTCTACAAATAATGATTTGATCTTTTTAATCTTACACTTAGAAGACCACGCATAAAGGCTTTTAAGGTGTCCCAGACACAGAATATATGAGTAAAGTTTAAGTTAATCTGCCAAAATCCCCGTCCCCGAGACACAAGGACATTTATCCTCCCCCCACCCCCACCCTCCTCAAACCCCCTTTAATATGCAAGGCAATATATCCTGCACATCTCCTCCTATCTGCCCTCCCCACCGACCTCTCCCCCCCCTATTTATTAAATCCTCAACTCATTAGATTTTACATTTACAGCCCTTGTTCATCTAACCAATTAGATAGTTCACTAGGTGAAGTAAAGAAAAAAAAAAATCATGGTGAACTATGCGCATTTTTGCTGGATACATCATTGCGTATTTAATCTTTGCACTAATCGACCTCTTCTTTACCTCACAAAACTCTTTTAGTTTATTTGGGTTTCGCTTGTATAATCCGGGAAGACCTGAATGCTGCTCCCGTTATACTGAAGGTCCAGTGCATCTCTCCTCCACTGTAATATATTGTCTCTGTCCTTTTGATCCTGGCTAGAATAGCTCTCGGGGGGCCACTGGGTGAGGGTTTCCTCCCCGGTATCCGGTGAGCCCGATCTACAGCAATTGTGGGTGAGAGATGTCTGGTACCACACACTTCCATTAACCATTTCTGTATAAAATCTGTTACATCCTCTTTCTCAGATCCTTCTGGGAATCCGATTACCTGAATATTTGATCTCCTGGATCTATCCTCTAGGTCAGGGGTGGCCAACCTTACAGACACAGACCAAAAAACAAACAAAAAACTTATGACTACCAGGGGCCACAAGCTATATATTTACACACAAGTCACCGTATTTTTTGCCCTAAGATCAGACCACAGATCAGACTCCCAAATCAGATCCCCAAACCTCATCTGACCTAAAATAAGACCCCCAATGCTCGGATCAGACAACACAAATCAGACTCAGTGTCAGACCCTCAGTGCTCAGATCCCCCCCAATTATCACATCTCCCCCCATGCTCAGATTTCCCCCCCATGCTCAGATCTCCCCCCTACACTCAGACCTGACCAACCCATGCTCAAAAAAAACCATCCATGCTCAGATCTGCCCCATGCTCAGATCCCCCCATGCTCAGATCTCCCACCATCTCAGATCTGACCTCCCCATGCTCAGATCTCACCCCCCAATGCTCAGATCTCACCCCCCAATGCTCAGATCTCACCCCCAATGCTCAGATCTCACCCCCAATGCTCAGATCTGACCCCCCAATGCTCAGATCTGACCCCCCATGCTCAGATCTGAACCCTCATGCTCAGATCTGAACCCCCATGCTCACATCGGACCCCATTGCCCAGATCAGACCCCCATGCTCAAATCTGAACCCCCATGCTCAGATCTCCTCCCCCCTTACTCAGATCTGACCCCAATGCTCAGATCAGACCCCCATTGCTCAGATCAGCACCCCCCCAGGTGCTCAGATCCGACCAGGACCCTCCCCATGCCCAGATCAGAACCTCCCATGCTTAGATTAGACCCCATTGCCCAGATCAGACCCCCATGCTCAGTTCTATAATTTAAAAAAAATCTCTTCCCTCTCTTGATCAGGCACTGGGCTCCTGCTTGGGCACCTGCTACTCTGCAGGTCTGACAGGCTCTATACTATGACCTGATGAGCACAATGGCAGGTCATCGTGCATGTCTCCAGGTACTACGTTCTCAGACTGTGTGCAACAGGACATAGTGGAGAGTGAGCTGGAGCTGGAAAGTAGATCTGTGCCTGGGGTGGAGAGTGAGCCGGCCTGACTGCTCCACAGCTAGAGCCGCACTTGAAGAAGCAAAGTGCCGCATGAGGCTCAAGAGCCACGGGTTGGCTACCCCTGTTCTAGGGCCACTATCTTTTCCCAGAGAATTTTTATTTCAGACTCATTAGAATCTATTCTTTTTATAGCAGCAGTCATTTTTTTTTTGTAGATCTTGAGAACTCCTGGAGATCTTTAACATTTTTGCAAATATTATTCATATCGTCCCTAATAAGCATAATGTCTGACTGTACTGCTGCTATTTTGGTAGAAAATTCCCCTAAGGCTTGATTAGAAAGTTTCACTGCACCTAAAATATCCTCCAATTTCTATTGATTCTATTTTTTCATCTGAAGCTGCTTCTTCTGGCAAATCTGTTCTAGTGTGTATATCCTCCTCTCCATCAGTCAATCCCTGTATTTTTTTATATGTACGTGTTTTTTGGTTGGGGAGATTTAAAAAATGTATCCATCTTGGTCAGTGGACTATTTAAACAATCCTTCTTGGGAAGGGGGGTCCTGAAGATTTCCGATGATTGTTATTTGGTGGCATTTACTTATTTATTATAAAAAGTAATATGTGCAGAGATTAATTAATGATATGCTATATAACCAGAGTATTTAAACGCCTCTCATACAGCAGTTACATAAACTCTATATCTCTACAAGGAAAATCCTTGCCCCATAAATCTCACAACCAAAGTGTCACATATGTTTACACCTTATAGTGCACAACTTTTCCCATCAAACCACCAGAGCAGTGCATGTACTTTACAACTGTAAGGGAAAAGGGCGACTTTTCTAATACACCAAATGTTCTATTTTGTTCTCAGCACTCAAGGATATAGAGCTCGATACATTAGCAGATATAATTAAATCAGAAATTTCAGAATCTCAGAGTCCGTCACATTTTGTAATTTCCAATATATACCGTCCAAGATGTACCGTCCAAGCCAACTCGATATATCAATATGACTTAACTCTCAGGTGAATGCAGCAAGCAGAGGATAATTCAGGCTTAGTATTGTTTTTACCAGTTTCTCAGGTATATTTCTGAGGAGTAAAAAGTGTTTCAGGCACACTGCAGGAGGCCGTATGTGTGAGTAAAGTAGCACTCTTAAATATTCGGCGAATTCTTTATCCAGAATTCAGTTCAGAGCGCCCGCAGGAGCACAGTCCGACCCTCCCCCGTGCTCACCACCCCATCTATCCAAGTACTTCCACTGTTAGTGAAAACGAACATTCTCACACAGGTTTCAATAAGGGGAAGAGAGGGGGGATAAGTGTGAGAGAAAAACAGCTATCGTATCCCAGGCAGCCGGCACATAACTCACGCGACCCCCGATCTGTTCACCAGCTCAGCCGCGCACCTCTTCCGCAAAACTGCCAGGGGGAAGTAGTCCGCCCACATGGCTTTTCAGCCAACGAATATGGTAGCTTCGCACAAGGGCTCCAATCTACTCCTAATGGCCGCCGGCAGGTACGTGGTAGTCCAGGACTGCTAGGCTGGGGATGTTAAAAGTTCCTTCAGCACAAACGGCAATTTTGTTTCCCGTTTCCGGAACACCCGATCCCCAAGGCATTTTAGGGAGTCCTCCGCTGACCCCCGATAGCAGGGGTCTTGCTGCGAGTCATCCCCTCTGCTTTCGCTTAAGTCTTCTGCCGCCCTCAGCACCTTCTAAACCAGTGCTGAGATGGGTGGCAAAAATCTGTGGGCATAGTTTGCGGGGGAGGAAGGGAGGAGCCGCGGCACGTCTACATGATCACGTCAAACCGCTACACTTGACTAGTCATTTTTTCTTATTATATTACTCGATTAATCATAAAAACAATCGGTAGAATACTCGATTACTAAAATAATCGTTTGCTGCAGTCCTAGTGCTGATCAAAGAGCAAACGACGCTACACACACGCGCGCGCACAACCCACAGCAGCGCGCCGACAAGCAAATCGGAGCACCGCCTTTTCAGTAATTCACAGCAGTATCAGCCCCACAAACTTTATACCCTGTGGGTTTTTATTGTGTGCTTTCTAGAAATGAGCCGAGACACTATGTGTATCAATTCCTTTTTTAATATTTCTTATGTGAATTAACCTGTAAATGTATGGGGGTCATCTACATGCTGGAGTGCCCATGTGGCCTCCAGTATGTTGGACGGACGTTTCGGAAACTAAAAACCCGTTTACAAGAGCACATAAGAAATATTAAAAAAGGAATTGATACACATAGTGCCTACAAAAACCCATAAAGTTTGTGGGTCTAGAGAAGGTACAGATGAAATGGAGAGGGGAGGATCAGACTATAAAAATCAACAGAAAAGAAGTAGAATGGATCTATCGTTTGGGTACACTGCAACCTGATGGGTTAAATATAGAATTTGGTATTAAGACCTGTCTGAAGGGGTGATAGGAACTTTGGGAAAAAAGTTTTGGTTATATTATGGTTGGGAAGAATGTGCGCTTCTGTATTGCGTATGTGAATACCGTTAGATAAGAGTAATGCGGTTTTTCATTTTTCTGTATTTCCCATATGAAAGCTGTTAGATAGGCGAAATACAGTATGTTTTATCTGTGAAATGCCATTTTATTGGAATATATGCTGAATGGGGATTTTATGTATAGATGCTATGTTTCTGTTGCCCATTTTATTTAGTTGAGAGCTTTGGAGTTTTACTTTTAGGAGTGTTCAAATGGCCTATTTGATTAACGCCCACCTGAGTATAAAAGGGTGGATAAGACAATTGAATTTAGAGCAACGAGAGCGAAACCCGGGTCGGGCAGGCGATAAATCAGCAACATTTTATATTTTTATATGCACGGATCTGTTTTTATCTATGTGAGTATAATAAAAAATATTTGACTATTGAAGATTTGCGGTTCTTCACTGTGTTCAGTTCTCTTGTATAACACTCAGAAGATGAAAAATATGATTGTGAAGGGAACCTAAAACTTGTATTCCATTGATCGATTGCACCTTAAAGACACTATCAACGTACCCTAGTTACCAACATCCCTATGGAGGAATTTTGAGCTGCGCTGTCTTTTTTGGATTGAGTCTTAACAACCAGTCAGTACCAGCAGTCTCAGCCACAGTCACCAGTCTCAGCCACCAGCCACAGCCACCAGTCTTAGCCACAGCCACCAGTCAGTTCACACAGTCTCAGCCACCATTCAGTGACAGCAATCTCAGCTACAGCCAGCAGTCTCAGCCACCAGTCAGTGCCAGCACCTGTTGCTAGATTCAGACAGAAAATTTACAAAAAATGTTGTCTATAAAGACATTTTATAGAAAAATGTCGAGGTAGAAAAAACTTTTTTTTCTGAATATCTGCTTCAGATATTGTATATTGCAGATTGCTACAAAGTTTTACACTAAGGCTATAATAATATAATAATTGTAATAATTTACATTTTTGACAAAAAAATAAATCAAGAAATACAATGTGGTCAAATTACCTTGCTATTTCATATAGACTGTTCCTACTAATGTTTATGCACTACTGTTCTAGCGCCGTTATTGTACCGGGCTTAATGTCTAGTAATACTATATCTGGCTATTGGAGGACTTGTATCCACATTCTCACAAGTTTCCCCTTCTGTAGGCTCCATTTATAATTGTCAGTTTTCCCAGAGCTCAGCTCCAGGAGTAGCACAGAGAGACTAGTTGCTATAATGTCTCATATACACTGCATGCTCATAAAATAGGAGATCTGGCTCCCTTGTAGTATTTCTTTGTAGCTCACCCTTAGAAGCAGCTTCATGATGGACTTTTTATAGCAGTATTGGAGAGTGTAGCTGTGACTTCGGCACTGGGGTGACACAGAAAATTGTGTACTTACAACAGCATCTTTGTGTATAGCTCTTTTCCTTCAGCAGCTCATTGCTCTTCCTCCTACCCATGCACTCTTCATAGACTTCTATGGAGAGCATCTGTAAACTGATCCCTGTATCAATGCTCGCTACATACTAGACCACAGAATTGGTGTTCACCTATAGCAGTCACCTTTCCTGAGTACTAAAAGTGTCTCCCAGTACTCAGATGACTGACAGAGGAGCCGATTTGTGTAAGAACAGGTCACAAGAACAATAATAAGGAATACAACAGCAAAATAATCACAGGTGGCACTGCTGATACGTGTTCACACTGATGCGTGCCTGCACAAGCCTCTCGATACCTCCAAACAAAAACCAACAAGGTGGTGCACAATCCAAAAGATAAAGTCATTAAATCTTGCAAACTGAGATGAAAAAATAGGCAGCACTCACCAATGGTTCATTTGCTTCTTTATTTCAAGCAGACAAGTGCTTCATGCGGCAAGGTAGCAGTTAGCCAGATTCACATAGGTAGTGGCCTGAGGAAGCACGATCACTCGTGTGCGAAGTGGCCGTCGCCACTGGTATGTGAATCTGGCTAACTGCTACCTTTCCGCATGAAGCACTTGTCTGCTTGAAATAAAGAAGCAAATGACCCATTGGTGAGTGCTGCCTATTTTTTCTTCAATAATAAGGAATACCAATCAACACTAGTATGTAACAGAAATGATCGAAAATTGGAAATCACCAATAACTGTCGGGAACATACTGCTGATAATAAAGAATGATGGCTAAGCAGAGGAAGGTGATGACAGTCAGGTAATGGAGCCGACATATAACCATAACGAGATAGCAGCTGACCTTTAATCTCTTGAATCTTTCCTTATATCTATCCTTGAAAACTGGCCTCAACACCAGTGATCCTAACCATCCTTAAAGATACACTATCCCTATCGAATGTGCTAATGTGCAATACTGAACCTAACACGAACCACATAAAGGCAGTAGGACCCAAAGACAAAAAATGAAAACCTGAACAAAGCTGAACTTGAATCAAGGCAAGATATATTTAAGCAAGGAGAAAACTAAACACAATCTGTAATGCTCAGAAAACAAAGAGTGGACTAAATTAACCACAAGCACAAAACTACACTTCCAAGAAGAAAATTAGGTAAGAAAGAAGATATTAAAAATATTCTATGATATTGGAATTAAAACCACAAAGCTTATGCTATAACCAGCAACCCACTGAAGAAACCAGAAATATTTAAAGAGGGACTAACTACTCAGAAATTCCTCTCTTTAATGAGCCTGCATGCAGCAAAGAGCTCAGCTGACTACACTTATGGATCAGCCTTGAGACAGTGGCACAGCAATGACCCCAAGAAAACTAATAGACAGGAGAAGATGAACAGCAGGATTAATCTTACCTATCATAGCATTCACTCAGTGTACGGATTGTATCTGTGAACTCAGAGTTAGTGATCACTGCAGTAAGTACGGGGTCAGTGGAGCCTAATAAATGGAAAAAGAGGCTTTTTTGTGTACAATATAATACAAGGTTTCTTATCTACTTGACATGGAAAATACATCTAAAGTTTAGGCACACTTAAATACTACAAGTTCCTCATAGTGGTTGCTGCAGGCAAAAATACATTTTTTGTTACTATAGTTGTGTGGCTGTTTCTCTTATATGTTCTGTACCCAAGATTGTGCTAGTTTTTCCTCATCCCTTCTTTTTTGTTCTCCATCACTTTCCTCGTGTTCATTTTTCTCTGTATGACAACCCTGCCTTGGTCATATCAATACAGCAGACTCAAACACCCTATAGTCTGGAATCAAGGCTTCGTAGAAAGAACGTTGATACATTTTGTTACAATGTGGCAGCACTTAGAAGTGGGATTTTCTTAGCTAACCATACATTTAAATACCAAAGGATATATGGAAACCACAGCCACATCCTTCTTCACAAGACCTTTAAATGAAGTACAACACTCTGCGGAATAAAGCTCCTTGTAGATCTTGTAAGACTGTGAACATAAAACAAAAGCGAAGCTTGGCCAGGGATTTAGAAAGTGACTCCTTTATGGCTCAGTATGATAAATGCAAGGCAGCGCATCTGGAGAAAGTGATGGACTGCAAATAACCAGGGGGTCATGTAGGTGAGTGAAGGACACTGTGCCATGGTCTCCTCAATAATAAATTCCAGCATCTTTCCACGTATTTCTCTACCGGTGTATATTATTTCATTTTATTCTGTAGCCCTCTATGAATTTTTTCGTGTTGAAAGTTGTGCTGGTGGTTATACGATTATATATCAAAGTTATCTATGATAGATAGATAGATAGGGGTTAGAAGGATATGGGATAGA
The DNA here is from genome assembly GCF_014858855.1 of Bufo gargarizans. Classification (NCBI taxonomy): domain Eukaryota; kingdom Metazoa; phylum Chordata; class Amphibia; order Anura; family Bufonidae; genus Bufo; species Bufo gargarizans. The sequence goes on along the minus strand of NC_058082.1, from coordinate 22,317,473 downwards.
TAGATATGAGATAGATAGGTAGATAGATAGATACATGCCCCCATGCCACCCAAACTGTAAACTCTAGAAGTAAAACCACACAGTTTTATTTGGCAATGTATAATTCTATTTGCTGTCTTTACTGCCCTCAATGATGTACCTTAAATCTAGGCAGCCAACACAACTGCTTGGGGCCCAGGAGGTGACCACTGAACTCCTTTCTCTTCTCCGAGCAACTACTAGGGGGAGCTCAGTGCAAAGCAATCAGAAGATAAGTATATAAGTCCCTATGCACTGAGCTCCCCCTAGTGGTGGCTGCAGGCAAACAGCTCTGTAATGGAGGAGAAGCAGATTCATCAGTATAGAGAGAGGATTATGGTGCTCAGAAAGAGCGCCATAGTTGTGAAGCAGCTGTTCCACTTTTTTGCCATAGAAGTTGGACTATATTGGTGAGGTGGAGGGAATGTTTTTTAATACAAATTTTCTTAATTTAAATTTCTTTCACTTAAAAGAAAAATGAGAATTTATCAGAAAACTGGGGCATTGCAGATAGCGTTTTGAGTTACCCAAGATTGATTGTTGCATGCATATTAGGAAACTGGGTGGGGTGAGGGGGATAGAAAATTAGGCCCTAAATGATGCGGAAATTGCTTTTTTTCATTTGAAAAATACAATCACTTAAGGCTACTTTCACACTTGCGGCAGGACGGATCCGGCAGGCTGGTCTCCCTGACGGATCCGTCCTTCTGCTGTTTCGCCGTATCGCCGGACCGCCGCTCGCGGTGCACGGCGAAAGCCACCGGACTAAAAAGTCAGACATGCAGGACTTTTTAGTCCGGCGGCTTTCGCTGTGCACTGCCGTGCTGCGCCGGAGCTCAGCCCCCGTCCCCATCATAGTCAATGGGGACGGAGTGGCGGTCCGGCGATACGGCAAAACAGCGGAAGGACGTATCTGACAGGGAGACCAGCCTGCCGGATCCGTCCTGCCGCAAGTGTGAATGTAGCCTAACTGTTTTTTTCCCCCCCAGTGACAAATGTTAACAAACATTACAGACAGAAATGTGATTATCTATCTAAGATCTATCACCTATCTATCTATCTCCTATCTATCTATCTATCCATAGTGTTTTAAGCTTGATATACAGTAAGAATATCACATGTGCATATCAGAAACTCTAGTCATGTCACTGTACACTAATATTTTTCACATTCGCCCTGTGATGTGCAGCTCTTCTACCACAAATGTCCTTGTGAACCAATATCCTACAATGTCATTTTGTGCCATATAATTTTTCTTATTGCTCGGAGTCGTCACCTGTTTAGGTATTCCAGTTCAATCATTTACAATATATGGAAACTAATATATATATATTTTTTTAAATTTTGCTATACATTTTTTCTTTGCTTTAGCTCAGCCACAATGGATTGAGAAGATTAATGACACACAGCTAGACAGTGGAGATCAACTCCGCTGGGAGTGTAAGGCATCTGGCAAGCCTCGGCCCATATATCGCTGGCTGAAGAATGGTCTCCCCTTGGTCCCCCAGGTAATGTGCTGCTCAATTAATTACATTTTTGGTTACTTTTTGTTACAATAGACAAGGCATTTATTTTGCAAACTGGGAATTATTTCCTGTAGTTGGACAGAATTTTACAGAATCATAGCCAAAATGTAAAATACAGCTTTGCACCTGTGTAGGCATCTGGGCCGACCGAAAGAGTCCTTTTCAAATACATAAAGGGAATCAACAAGGTAAAAGAGGAAAGAATATTTAAAAGAAGAAAAACTGCTACAAGAGGACATAGTTTTACATTAGAGGGGCAAAGGTTTAAAAGTAATATGAGGAAGTATTACTTTACTGAGAGAGTAGTGGATGCATGGAATAGCCTTCCTGCAGAAGTGGTAGCTGCAAATACAGTGGAGGAGTTTAAGCATGCATGGGATAGGCATAAGGCCATCCTTCATATAAGATAGGGCCAGGGGCTATCCATAGTATTCTGTATATTGGGCAGACTAGATGGGCCAAATGGTTCTTATCTGCCGACACATTCTATGTTTCTATGTTTTCCAGTCATTAAATTTTCAATCCGTAAATGACCCTTAATGAATTACCTATGTTTAATATTCCCCAAATCTATTATTTATTCATACATAATTTCATATATTATGCAGTATAGGAATGAAAATAACCTGGATTTTAAAGGGCATCTGTCAGCAGTTCTGTCCCTATGACACTGGCTGACCTGTTACATGTGCACTTGGCAGCTGAAGGCGTCTGTGTTGGTCCCATGTTCATATGTGCCCGCATTACTGAGAGAAAGGATGTTTATTATATATGAAAACGGAGGCGTTGCCTTTACACCTAGAGGCTCTAGTCTCTATGCAACAGTAATGAGCCGCAGGGGCAATATTCGAATTTGCGATATTTTGCTAATATTTGGGTGAATATTTGTCATATATTCGTAAATTTGAGAATTTGCGATTATTTTCTTGATTGCGAAAATCGGCAATGTAATATGCGCGTATTGCGCACGCAGTACAGGCGTGGGTCACTTTTGCTACATTTTCCAAGCTGCTAGAGGTTTCCTGAGACTGGAGAAAATGGTTGGCACGGCAGAACATTACAATAGCTTTATATGTAGATAGAGTGCTCCAATATATTTGCGATTGCACTAATCGGCAATTAATGATGCAAATATTTTGGCTCAATACGTGCAACTTCACATTTTAGCAGGTCTGACTACATATTACTGATTGGTGCACTAAGTATTGTTGTGACATCCCAGCACTATGTCTGCAGCATGTATGTAAGGACAGCAGAACCTGTCACACTGCCTAACTCCCTGCACTGGAACAGCTCCACTATATCAGGATCTAACCTACACTGACTATCTCCCACTAACTGTCTGTAATATATATATATATATATAAGCTATATAACTATTTAATGTAGTGTGGAAAGCACAGAGCACAGCCATGACACTGCTCTCTCTCTCAGAACTGCAAAAAACTGCAGAAAATGGCTGCTGGGGAGGTTCTTATATAGTAAGGGGTAGGCAGCTTTCCTATTGGTTGCTAGGGATGTTGCTAAGCTCAGACAAAGACATTGCAGCCTTCTCATTGGCCCACAAGCAAGAAGCAGGAGGGATCATGGGTTCAGATGAAAAAAAGATCTAGAATATTCACGAATACGAATATATATCACTATATTCTACATCTTCGCGATATTCGCGATTAAAATTTGCGATTCAAATATTCACGCCCAACACTACTATGCAACTGCGGACCTCTGTGCATTTCGATTGACAGGGCCAGATAGTGTAAACGTGATCTTGCCTGGCCTTCTTAATCAGAGTGAAGAGGGCGCGGCAGTTGCAGAGAGAGCAGAGCCTCTAGGTGTAACGGTAACGCCCCCGTTGCTCCTAAAGGCTCACTTGCATATAATAAAACATAATTTTTCTCAGCAATGCGGGCACATATGACAATTACCCCAACACAGATGTCTTCAGCTGCCAAGCGCACATGTAGCAGGTCAGCCAGTGTCATAGTTACAAAACTGCTGATAGATGCCCTTTTAAAAGAGGACCTGTCACTAAGAGATAATAGACGTATCATTGGGTACAGTTACTGCTGACAATGAGAAGACGCGTGTGATGCAGCTGGTAGGAGGACTCATGGGGGCGTCACATGATCCTTTTCGGAGCTGCTAACTAGCTGAAACGCGTCAGATGATACACCACAGAACCATAGCATTGTGAAGGATGCCCTTAATTTATCCAAATTTGCATTTTGTGCTTTTCTCTAATGCACCTAAAATAACAAAAGAAGCAACTTTGTAAGCAATCCCCCATTATACTTCTACTACCGTTTTGTGTCTACAGCTACTAGGCAGGCTTACCCGTCTCCATGGTAACATGTAACAAACAAGTCAATCTGATCCTGCACCATCTCTTCTATCTGCATCCAACTTCTTCCTAACAGAGATTTAAAGGGGTTGTCCCAGCCCTAAAAATTAGGGATGAATAAGTATGGTGGTGATTAAAAAATAAAACGAAAGCCACTTACCTGCTCTGGTTGTCCCAGTCCCTTTGGTATATCTATATCTCCATCGCTGCCGCTTCTTTGTAGCTGGAAATTGAATGTGTTGGCTTCGCACATGACACTGAAGCCAGGCAATAAGTGACCTCAGTGGTTACATGTGTATATGACCACTAAGGTCACTGACTGCAGCAATAACCTAGAAGGAGTCGGCACCTCACACTCCAGGCCACGACCAGAAGCAGCGCTCCAAAGACACTGGGATGGCCACAGCAGGTGGGTGTTTATTTGTTTTTTACTCAAGCACCGTCCCACCCATCAATATTTTTTTTTTTATCCTGGACTATCCCCTAATAGACTAACAAGAAGTAAAGAAGCAGTAGATGCCAATATTGCTGCAGGTTCACACTCAGTTTGTTTTCTGTTAAGGTGGCCACACACATACAAAGTTGGCCAAACCGGCTGTTTTCTAGCAGGACCATCCTATGTATACACCAAGGACGGCTGTTTCTTGGTAGGTTTGCAGTTGTGCCATACTCCTTAGGTTTTCGGATGATGGATTGAACAGTGATCAGTGAGATGTTCAGAGCTTAGGATATTTTATTTAAAACCGAACCCTGCTTTATACTTCTCCACAACTTTATCCCTGACCTGTCTGGTGTGTTCTTTGGTTTTCAGGATGCTGTTTGATCACTAATGTTCACTAACAAACCTCTGAGGCCTTCACATAACAGCTGTAGTTATACTGAGAATAAATCACACACAGGTGGAGTCTTTCAACTAATCAGGTGACTTCTTAAGACAATTGCTCACACTGAATATTACTTAGGGGTACCAGAGTACAGGGGGACTGAATACAAATGCACGCCACACTTTCCAGATTTTTATTTATTAAACATGTTGAAAACCATGTATCATTTTCTTTTCTTACTTCACACATACTTGCAACTTTGTGTTGGTCTATCACATAAAATCTCCCAAAAATACTATTAAGTTTGTGGGTGAACGTGAAAAATTGCAGAATAGTTCAAGAGGTATGAATAGTTTTTCAAGGTTCTCTAGATAGATAGATACGAGATAGATAGACATTAGATAGATAGATATTAGATAGATAGATAGCTTTTTATCTTCCATGTAGGGATAGAATTTTTAAATGCAATACAGTACATTATTTGTAGACGTATATCAGATTCCCATATATAACAGACAGCAGATTCCCTCTTGGTATTACATATGTGATCCCAGGTCTCGCTGCTACAAGTACCAGGATTTATGAGTCGTCCAGAACATGTATACAGTAAGATGGAATGACTAGTACAGTACACGTAAACTGCGGGGCCCTTCTCTCCATGGACTTTCACTGACTGATGAAGCTATACTCTGGGGGACTCATTGAAGTTTTCTGATTTATCTCCAGGCCCAGCAAAGTATCGCCTGCTTAAAAGGAAGAGCAATCAGAAAAATTCTTGTAAATGTCAAGCACATGTCAAGTTAAAGGAAATTTACATTGCAAGGATTGAATATAAGTCTATTGATATTTATAATCAGAGGGAGACTGAAGACATTGTGCTTGTTGTGTTGCACTGAATTTCTTTGCATAATATCTATATATCTTCGTGACTTTCTGGATTTTTTAATCTTCAGTCATAATTAAAGGGAATGTGTCATCAGAAAATTACCTACTGTTTAAATAAGTTTTTATGTTAAACATTTTTAGAGTTTTTTTCCACATCACTTTATATATTTAAACTAATTGTACTGTATATAACACTGCAATTCCATTCTGGTGACTAGGCCTAAATATATTAAAACAGCTACCTGAGCGATATAAACAATGGTCAGGAGGGGACAGCATTGGCTTCTATGGGAGAGTTTTCTGGGCATGCTCTGTGACCTGTGCTGAGGTCAGGAGGGAGGAGAGAAGCTGTGATATCACCTATTGTGAATGGCGGATCCTGTGTTATCTATACAGAGGTGTTACTTGTCATTGTAATTCTACCTGTAGAGATAATGATAGTAGCTACTAAAATGTTACCCATACAGAAGGGAAAATCATGATCTATTATTAGGCCTTGTTGCCAGTGTGAAAATTATGGATTTTTTAAAATCTAGATGACATGGAAAAATAGAAATAAAATAAAAAATCTGAAATTTTTTTAACAATTAACAAGAAATTTTCTGATGACACATTACAGTATGTTAAACCATTCCCTGACATTATCTATGAGGGGAGAGTTTAAAGACTAAGGACAACTTCAGGATATATTGTTTTAAATGATCGTATTTTACTTATTTTGCGCTAAAATAATTTTTTTTCTGTTGGTGTTTATTAAAATTATTTGTTTCTGGGATACAGGGTTAAAAATCAGTCTGTTTGCAGGCTCTCGTTTTCAGTTTTTTTTATCCCATCATCTGAAGGCTCATGTGTAACTCTTATCTCTGATCTCCTGACCTCATAAACTCATCATAGCTTAATTCTTATTAAGCTGATATGAATATGGCTTAAAAAAGTGTTTGAGGTCAGGGGATTAGAGCTACACATGATCTGTCAGATGATGGGATTAAAAGAAAACAGATACTGACAGCCTGCAAACATGCTGATTTTTTTTTTCCCCTTGTGCTCAGAAACATCTTAAATATCTTTTAATAATTACCAATGGAAAAAAAGTTTTTTTGCCCAAAATGAGTAAAATGCTATCATAACATCTTTCCCCTGAAGATGTACATACATAGAGTTTAAGTTCTCTGGGAATGAAGAAAATGAAAATACTTAAATATTGCTTTATTATAAATATATTCACAAATACCTTTCATTAGTTACTCTGGGGAGCAATCATTAGGAGAAATAAAATGTCCGCCATCCTATTAATACACACAAAACCTGTCCTAATCACACAGCAGGACAAGTTACTTCACAAGACTGAGGTAAAGAGCTGCCTCATCCTCCTCTCTGCTCTGCTTGTCAGGGATTATGATCCTAAATACAAATGATAAGATCTTCAGCTGAATCTCTGTAGGGAGGGAGCTCATGAGAAGACATGAGGTACATAGAGGAGGATGTGGATAATGAGCAGCAGCACTTGTATGCAGTCTCAAATACCACAGCCCCACATCATCATTGTCTGTCCTGTCCATCCTCTCTGTACTTCATGTCTCTTCGTGGATTGTATTCCTACAGAGATTCAGATGAAGATCTTATAATCTGTATTCAGGATCATAATATCTGACAAGCAGAGAGGAGGCTGAGGCAGCTCTTTACCTCGGTGTTGTGAAGTAACTTGTCCTCCTGTGTGATTAGGACAGGTTTTGTGTGTACTAATAGGATGGCGGCCATTTTATTTCCCTGGATGATTGCTCCCCAGACACAACGAGCCATTATAACTAATGAAAGGTATTTGGGAATATATTTATAATTAACTAATATTTAAGTATTTTCATTTTCTTCATTCCCAGAGAACACCTTTAAACCCATAATCCTGTTACAGGGAATATGCAGCCAATGCTAATTTGGGTCCCCTTCTCCACCAGCTACATGGGAAGTCTAAGCTTTCTCTTTGATGCTTACTTGCACAATAAGCTAAAACATGCCACAGAGCTGAATTTGTCATTTAGACGGCATACAAGTGGTCATATTGTAGCCGTGAGTTGTACAGAGCTGTACTGGAAATAGAAAAAAGAAAGTAAAAAAGAAAAACCCTTTTAACTGTTTTTTACCCAGTGACAAATGTTAACAAATATTACAAACAGAAATGTGATCTATCTATGTATCTATCTCATATCTATCTATGTAGCAAAAAACTAAGTCTGGGCAGCACCGCAATCCCACCTGTGCATATAGAGTGCCAGCGGCTGTGGGGACGATCTACCCCCAAGATAATCCAACAAATACAAAAATTCCACGGCACATCCAGGGCGTAAAATTCAAACGTAGGCTTTATTCACCAGACAGCGAAGTTTCGGTCCACTTGCTGGGACCTTTCTCAAGCAGTGACTGCTTGAGAAAGGTCCCAGCAAGTGGTCCGAAACGTCGCTGTCTGGTGAATAAAGCCTACATTAGAATTTTACGCCCTGGATGTGCCGTGGAATTTTTGTATTTGTTGGATTATCTATCCATGTATCTATCTCATATCTATCTATTTATCTATCCATAGTGTTTTAAGCTTGATATACAGTAAGAATATCACATGTGCATATCAGAAACTCTAGTCATGTCACTCTACACTAATATTTTTTACATTCATCCCTGTAATGTGCAGCTCTTCTACCACAAATGTCCTTGTGAACCAATATCTACTTGTCTACCATACTAAGGAATTTTAGGTTAGCTCTTCTACCAGTGTAAGGAGCAGTTTTAAAGCATGTCTCTTGGTCTGGAGAACCTGACTTATCCTGCATTGCACAGACATTATCCCTAAGATGGTTCTACAGGGAAAGTGAACTCTTATTGCCAAAATTTCCTACAAATTACAGCAGATCGCTAAGGGTGACAATGGGGGGGATGAGACATGGGGCACTTGGAGACCTTTTCCTCTGAGACCCTTTTAACAAACCGGGAATTGTCCAATTTGAAAACCTCTTCGAGATGTCATGAGGAATGACATCTTGCTACATAGGCAACATGTTCACCTCTGCTAGTTCTCGTTGTACACCATATACCTAAAAGGTTATATATGTAGTATAATCAAATAGTTCACTATAAAACAAATAAATAAAAATCTAATACAATACTGTATTGGTGAGTTATTACAGACAGTGTTAACGAACCACCAGCCTCCTCATGTATGGATTGTACTGTGTATTACAGAACAGAGTTGAGATGGTGAATGGGATGTTGACAATTCATAATGTGAATCAATCCGACGCAGGGATGTACCAATGTCTGGCTGAAAATATCTATGGAATCGTCTATGGAAGTGCTGAGCTGAAAGTTCTAGGTAAGTAAGTGCTCACTTATAAACAGCTGCAGAGGAATATTATATGTCATGTAGCCAGAAATATTGTGCGTTTCCTGCATAGTTTGGGTATTTGTCCTTCCTTCTGTTGTAAGTTTTCATTTCCTCTCTTCATGGGTGAAGTGAGTGCCTGGGCAGGTGCATCCTAATCTGTGTTGTGTGATGTCAGCCAATCAGATGCCTCCAATTGCTTTTCCCCTAAACATAAAACATACTGAGGGCACTGTAGGGGTTCAAATGTTTTTAAATTCTGTAGCAGAGCTAAGACACTGCAGTTTGTGAGTCTCTCATCCGGTGGCCTCCTCCTCCCCTCCTCGCTCTATAGACATCAATGTTAAATGCAGGAAAGAGCAAAGCAGTCTGCTAACAACAGACAGAAGCATGCTTAACAAGATATATTACAACGTTTCTTATATTCACCTGCACTATTCATTTACAGAAAGTTGTTTAATACATGGAAGCACACTTTACAAACTTTTTCTAACTTTTTAAATTTAATGATGTTTACAAGTGATGAACAAATTTCGTAATATTCGCTTCTGGTCCGATTGATTTGAGTCTGACAAATCGTAAAATGCCTGGCAAAGTCTCTCTCTGTCTTCCCCTCCCCCTACTCCTTTCTCTTTCCCCGATTTATCGAAATTGAATAAAACAAAAATTCAAGTTCTTTAGAATCAGAATGTTTTGAAAAGTTTACCTTCGAATTATAGAATGGATTCGCTCCTCTTTATGTTCTACTCATTTTGAGTCACTCGTTTGGATGACTGAATTGTGAATATCGTAAAACAAAAAAAACTGTAATGTCATCCACCGTCCCCCGACCCTCATTTCTCTGATATATCAAGTGTGACAGTAAGGAAATATCATGGCTGCCTTCATTCTAAATGTCACATCTCCCTATTTGTAGTTTGCATAGATTTTTTTTCACACTTATTATTGTTCTTCTTTTGTAAAGTAAAGCATAAATAAACTAAAAGGCATTCAATAAAAATTAATGGCCATGTCCGGACACATAGAAATACATGCTGTACTGCCTTTTTGGGAGCTCTGTTTTGTACAGATGACTCCCTGTAGAGGAGCGTGGGTTCTCTACTGTACCTCCATGTGCTTCCGATTTCCAACAGCTAATCATGCAGCTAATTACTAATATATATTGATGACCTATCCTGAGGATATTTCATTCCTGGACAACCCCTAATTTGGGGCATACCACCTCTAGGTACCCCTCTTACACCAGCAAACAGTCTCTGCAGGGGAGTCCACCATCCCTATACAGCACGTGCGCTGAACAAGCCCCTACGAGACATCAGGGTCAGGCATGAAAACATCTTCACTGCATGGCCCTGTAAGTCAGAGGTTGGAGCGTGGCATGAACGGCAGTGAGCAGAGGCTCTGGGAGCAATAAGGAGCAACAGCACCACCTTCATTGATCCTAGAGTCTCATTTGCATATTTAAAAATATCAATGGACCAAGACTGTTAAGCGCACATGTCTCAAATGACAGAGGCCCTTTAAATGATAACATTCTGGTTGCCTGCTACCACCACTAGGGGGAGCTTAGTGAAAGTTGGTTATTGATGATTGTAGGCAACCAGAATTTTAGCATGTGAAAGGTTCCAAAACCTTTATAGTTATATTATGAAACCAGTGTCAAACCTGGGTTCCTTGGGCCCACCAGTGGAAATTATTCTCTGGGCCCCATCTCTATATCATCAGTAAGGTCTAATACGTTTTGAATTAAAAAAAAATAGTCCCTAGATCCAAAAGGATCTCCTATTGGGATTTTACTTCTAGACCTTCGGGGCCCACTATGGCTTCAGAGACGATCCTCTGGAACTCTGGTGAGCCAGTCCGTCCCTGTATGAAACCAGTATGTTACCATTTAGAAAACAAATCCATGTGCGCACTTAATATTATTTCAATATGATGACATAAAGCATCATTATCAATGCAGCCCGATAAGGGTCAATAGTACAAAGTGCTCCGGTGTTTGGAACATCCTCCCTAGGAAGTCTATGTACAGAGATAATTTTGCTTTACAAATAACCTCTGCCTTTGAATGCTGATCTCGCTACAAAACGCCTAAAGATTGCTTTGTGTTCGGCTTTGAAGGAGCCTAAAAGGAGAGAGGTGTCTTTGCATAAACATTGTAAATAGGCGCAATAAGCCCATGCACACTAACAGTGGGGAATTTCATTGTGATTCAGACCTGTGATTGTTATTTTCATATGCATTCCCTTTTACAGCATCCGCTCCCTCGTTCGAGCTTAACCAGCGGCAAAAAACAATAATCATCACCAAGGGCAAGGAAGTCGTTATGGAATGTAAACCGCAAGCCTCTCCAAAACCAACCATCTCCTGGATGAAAGGTGACAGAGCTGTAAGGCAGAACAAGAGGTTAGAAACTGTCAAGTTTACTTCTATAATTAATAGGGTATGAGCAGCCGGGAACGAGCTGTTTCTACCTACCTGACTATTGCTCTTAGGTATTCCTTCGTGGTTGAAGGTAATTTACATAATGCACTCTTCAAAATTGGACATTTTTCAATGTTGTGATTTTCTGCAGTTATTTCTACATAAAGTGTTGGATAACTTTGTGATTACCATATTCAAAAAAAAGGTTGTCAGTACTAAAAAATAACTTTTAATAAAAAAAATCTCAGAAAGCAAAGTTTATAAATGCTCCCCTTTGGGTAGATGACAACTTTTTCGACATACAAATGTGTACTTTCTTACTTGTGTTCCTTGCTAAACATATGCCAAGATGACCAGCTTAAAAAAAAAGGCTTTGCGATACTGTGTCACAAGATGTCTATACTATATAAGCCTATGTGTGGCCAAACGGTGGGTCTGTCTGTCAAGGGAATCAAAAAATATATATACTGATTTATATAGCACTGACATGTTCCTCAACCCTTTACAGACATTATTATTGCTTGCTGTCCCCACTGGAGCTCACAATGCAAGTTTCCTATCAGTATGCCATTGGATTGTGATACGAAACCCACACAAACTCCATGCAGATGTTGGTTTGATTCCTTGGTCAGATTTAAACCCAGGGCCCCAGTGTGGCAAGGAACCAGAGCTAACACCTCAGCTATCGTCATAATACATGTATGGCATACTATTGTATCAAATTTAAATCCTTAAAGAGGCTGTCCCACAAATAATATTCTACAGTTTTCAAACCAGCGCCTGGATCTGAATACTTTTGTAATTGCATCTAATTAATCATTTTGTATAGTCTTTGAGTCATTCAATGGAATCTACCTATATGGCGCCACCTGTTGTTTAACTTTTTCTAATTTCTGTGACCACCTCACTGAGGTGGACAGACATGCTTAGTTCCATCCTTCAACTGCCACCAGCTGCAGAAGACAGGACATGCCCCCTGAGAAAGCAAACACCCCCTGAGCTGCCAGCTTGAAATGAAGCTAGTATAGCAATTAGAGCAAGACCTCACCCTACACAGGGTACGACAGTTGTACATAGTTGTATTACCTGATGTTATGGCCTTTGCTACCAGTTAAGGTATGTGGCTGGAAAGGGTTAACAAGGAACAGGGCTAGCCACCCTGCACCTCCCCTCTTGGTAGGAGTGGTCTGGTCCTGCTTCCTGCCACGAGGGGGAGTTCCTGTTGAGCTACAGTGTAGAGAGGAAGCACACTGCAGAGCTCCAGCTCCTGAAAAAGGTACTCCAAAGAGATCAGCTATATCAACTACTGAAGTGAAGACAGACAGTGGATAGCCACATCCAGCACCAGTGGAAGAAGGGGAAGTGGCTGCTACAGGGCCCGAACTCAACAGGGGCCCACCCAGGAGGAGGACTGAAAGACTTGATTGTTAGGCCCCCCTCAACAGATACAATATATACGTGTAGGAAATTGACAAAGAGGCTGCCGGGCCTGGTCTGAGAGAGTGATCTTGACTAGCCACAGGAGTGGGGGTTACACGGGAGGAAAGGGGTGCTGAGAGGAGGGGGGTTCTGTTAACAAAAATTACTGTGGGGCCCAGTCACTTCTAGTTAAGCCACTGAATGAATGGGTCTCCATTATTACCATATACTTCAATAAGTGCAAGTAAAGGAATTATCCAGGATAGGAAAAACATTGATTTCTTCCAGAAACAGCGCCTCACCAGTCCTTGGGTTGTGTCTGGTATTGCACCTCATCACAATTTAAGTGAATGAGTGTGAGCTGCAGTACCGCACACAATCTGGTCAGGTGTAGCCGAAATCAGCTTTATTTTTTCCTACTCCTGGACAAGTAGAGAAGTAGATGTTAAGACACAATTCTGTTTTCCGAGTCGAGATTTTAATGAAGGAGACTTTGGTTGACATTATGGGTGACATTGATGTTTACTTATGAAGCAATGTGTCAGCCTGAATAACTCGGAGACTTTCAAGATTGCCATCCAGATTATCTCGGTAATGGCTCAAGACGTTTTATGCCCTGGCACCTATATACAGTATTTCATACCGCTACATAAATCCCACAGCTGCATGTATTTTTAATATTCAGACATATAATTCAATGGCTCAGATGTCAGGTCTGACGTTCATAGAGATTTTAAAGCTGAGAGAGACATTGTACAGCGCAGACGCCCGCTGATGGATGATTATTTTGTCCTTTCAGATTTGCAGGTTTTAACCACTTTGCTGGTTTGGCATTATTGGAATGAAAAAAATGGACGTATAAAACAGATTAGAAAAGTTTTAACTTTGTCAGGGGAGAGGTATGTGTCATCAAAAATCAGGTTTTATTAACCTTGTGCATTCAGGGTTGGTGCAGTGCCATAAGATCAGACAATCTAGATCAGAGGTGGTCAACCTGACTTTTGTCAGAATTTTAAATTCTGGTTGTTGAGAGCAATTAACTACTAGGGTCAAGGGTCTAGACACATACATGTGTGTTATGGCCCATGCTTACTACTGCATCACTCTCCTGAGTAGGCACTGTCGCCCTGTCTCTTTTCTGGTCCCTGCATCCTGCTCTACTGGAGTTCCAGACCTGGGCACTCTCTTCTGCCACCTTCTGCCAGTCCGGCTGCCGGCATTTAATGTGCACACTGCAGCCTGTCTCCTCTGATGCAGACCAAGGCCTGCCCTCTCCTTCCAAGTCAGTCCCATAGGGCACTCACGCATTCTCTGCCTCTTAAAGGCCCACTAGTGCACATCCAAATTCTTATCCACCCTATAGCTGTCAGTCTCTGGGCATATAAGACACCTTCCCTACTGGGACGGTACCTCAGCTTTAGGTTCCTAGTCTCTAGTTAACCATTAAGGTGAAATATTCTGACTAACTACCTGTGTACCCAACTTCTGCCTGACTTCTGAACCAACTCTAATTCCCCACCCTGACTTTAGTCTGTTTCCCGCATTTCTGCATTGCCATTTGCCATGACCTCAGACCTGTTTCTCGGATATGCTTGAACTCTGCTTGCCCGGACTTTGGCCTGTCTACTGACTATGAATATTGCCCATCCCCTCAGTTCTCTGCACCGGTGTCTCTGACTCCCATGACATGGGGACTATCTCAAAAAGTAGCAGCCCAGTGGCTCTCCTGCTGTAAAGAGCAGACCAGGATAACAGAGTTAGCCCAAAGCCAAACCAGTTAGTTGGTACCTCACGTATGAGACATAGCCCTCAACACGCTAGCTAAATGCAGTTCACATCAGAACTACTATTAGAACCATGTACAGACAAATATAGCATACACATCTCCCGACAGAGTATTGTGAACTTGTTATTTTTCAAAGCCGATCATCATGTCGCGCCAAAAGGAAAGGTAGGAAAGAACAAATCTATAGTTACAGTACATAGTTGTTGAGTTTAAAATAAGAAACAGATCCCTATTATCCTCACATGTTGACCCAGAATAAAGCAAAAATAAAATTCATGGGACTGATGCCCATTACCCAATATTAGATGAAAAATTCCTTCCCGACTCCAAAGATGCCAATCAGAATAAATCCCAGGATCCATGTGCCATCTCCAGAAATATGTTACCCATGACTCTGCATCTCTGTGATGATAATGGACCAAATAGAAGACACTTGTTAGACGTGTGAGGGCCACCAGTTGGACATTGTCATTCTCTAAGCTTTTATTCTCTATGGAGGGTGATGACCTCCTAGGACTTAGTGTTGGTTGGCCTTATATTATTCACTTTTGCTCTGAAGATTGGATGACACAAATATATGATTGCCGCTGGTCTGAATGTTTGGACCTCCACTAATTACACGAATGGGGGGTACCAATATCTGTGTGAATGTGTCCACAGCTCCATTTACTTAAACTGGACTTCTGGCGATGGCAGAACTCTGTACTCAGCAGTCACATTGACAGTAAATGGAGCAGTGGTCACACACATGCCTACTACCGGTCCAGTCACATAGGGATCTCATTAACATGGCAGTTCCTGTGGTTGGATCCCAGTAATCAGAGATTTATTACCCATCCTTTGGTGATAAATGTTGGTCATGGGCCAACCCCTTAATACATCAAGGAGGTACTCCCTAGGAAATAGATGGGAGTTCCTTCCTGCTAGTTATGGACCCCCAAGATGAAACCCTTCGACATGTCTGTAGAACATCTGAAAATTGTTAGTAGACATAAGGCACCTCAAAAAAGTATAGATGCACTACATGAGGCCGGAATTGTAGCACCATGCCTTTATTACAGGCTGTTAGGATTTGTAATGGCCACACTTTAAATGATCTCTTTTCCTCCATAATCAATTATTAAATGCACTTAGAGTTTCCCTCTTTTCAGAGCCATTGAATGGTTTTGAAATGTGTCATTGCAGCTGCTATTTGAAAAGTCAGGTCACCAGCTAATTCATCAAACCTTCTAGAAAGTCACATAAGGTTTTGTGAAGTCTGAAGAAAGTCACAGAAAAGGGTATGCGGTCTAAGGGAAGCTAGACAATGTAAAGGGAAATTAATTTAGATAGTGACATTTGAAACGTTGCAGTTTAATTATGCAACGCGCCATCCCCCGGTATTTCTATAGTTTTATGAAGACTTTCTAGATCATATTTTATACTATTTGTTTGCTTGTGGTATAATAATATGTGTTCAGAAATCCGATATTGTTATAGATAGTAAGACTAAATATTATAGGATAACAATGGGTAGATAGATAGATAGATAGATATGAGAGAGAGAGAGAGAGATAGATAGATCGATAGATAGAAAGCAAAAATCTGGCAGCACTACATCCAACTTAAACAAAAAAGGCCGCACGCCCGGAGGGACTAGACTATTGCCCAATACACAAAGTAGCAAAAAGGCAGCACTACAAAATCAGTAATAAAAGCAGGACGACTATGGATGCTGCCATATGCAGGATTGAGGACAGGACTACAGCTGGACCACCATAAAACACTGTGGAAAGCTAAGTAGCTGTATAAGGACTCCTGATGATGTATATTGGATGTGACCACTATGAATATTTATATAAGTTTTTTCAGGAGTTTTATTAGACGCATATAGGAAGGTTTGACAATTTGCAAACTGGTCCCCTAATAATTTGGCGGATGCCAAAGAAACGCGTTGGGGTAATATATCATAATTGCACCTGGGACCATCGAGTCACTTTTTGGATACCATTTTCTTCCCTTTCTGTTTCCTTTTGCTCTTGACGAAGCTGGGCAGTCACTGTTGCCTTATTAAGAGACAGTAAGGGGAAGCTTAGAGAGGGAGTCCCATTGGAGTGAGTTTTTAGGTTTACAGAGAAGCAGCATCCCAGTACCCCTATGTCTCTACACTATCATCCCTCCTTGCCTTGCCTATTGGTTGTATTGTTTTGGAGGCAATTTGAGGTCGCATTGATTGCATGTTTGGTGTGTCTTTGTCTCATTTTATACATTTTTGGGCTTTATTTTTACTATAATATATTAATAAACGTTATGTTTTAATTGCGGTGATTGATGTGATAATAGTTTCTAATATTATTACCGCTTACATATTTGGCCTTGATCACTTGAACCTGGTTGTGTGTGATTTGAGCTCACAATCTAAGTTCACTTCTATTTTTAATTTTATTTTTTTTCTTCCTTTTTACTTAAAGGGAATGTGGCATCAGAAAATAACAAATTGTTTAAATCATGCTTTTATGTTTAACATATTTTTAAATAATTTTTTATTGTTATTTTTAATTTTCCATGTCACTATCTATATTTAAACAAAAACCATAAAATCCACCAGTTTTCGCACTGGCCACTAAGCATCATATTAGGTGCTACTTCTTGGTCTGTACAGATCGGTTTACTGCAGTTATCTGCTTATCTGTCATTCTAATCCTACCTGTAATGATATTACCTCTGTGTACAGATAAGACAGGATCCACCACTTACAATAGGTGATGCTTATCTATTCTTTCCTTGTACAATGACCTCTGCACAGATCACAGAGCATGCCTAGAAAACACTCCAATAGAAGTCACTGAGGTCCCCTCACGGACCATGGGGCTGCCGTAAAGCAAGCTTCTTAATGCTGTTAAGAACAGCTCAGGCAAGGTGGCCAACCCCATAATTATTTTCAGGAAATAGAATCCAAAAATCTGGTTTTAACTGGCAGATAAAATCTTTGGTGACAAATTTCCTCTAAGAACTAGAACTTCGTTGCTGCTTTTCTATATGGCTCATAGTGGTGCCCTGAAACAAGACAGCATGGGCTGCTACCTTCTTCAGTTTACTTTAGTGCATGCTACGATATGGAGGTCACCCAGACAGGAAGTCAGGTGGCTGCTAGGCAACCATAAGTTGCATCCCTTGCAGAATACATCAAAGGGGGATACAATTTGAGAAACAAAGCTACTGTATAGTGACGCAGTGGAACGTACTAGGTCCATCCTGTTACACACTACTGGTCCCAGCGTCCAGTCCGCTGTGTTTGTTTATTTACTGCATGTCCTTTATATTGAGGACATATTTATACTTGCTTTGAATAGGGTTGCCACCTTTCCCAACAAACAATACCAGCCATGTTAAGCCACACCCAAAAGGGAGTGTGGTTGTGGGGACAAGGGTGTTAAATCGCTATGATACTGTGGCTGTCACTACCAGAGCTTTGAGACGTTCTCACAGCTCTGTTTCTCCACCCCTGTGATGATGTCACTACTAGAGCTTGGAGGAGTTCCCTCTGCCCTGTTTCTCCGCCCCTGTGATGAGGTCTTTACTTTCTGTTTCCTTCCTCCCAGCTGTCCCTCCTGTGTTTGATTTCGCTGCCTTTAAATCACCCCTCCTCCTTTGTAGAGGTGCGGATTATACTTTTCATTTGAGCTGTATCTCTCGCTTGAGTATCTTCACCTGTGTGATATCTTTTCCCTGGATCTGTGTTCTGCGGAAGCAAGTACTTCGGATATTGTCTGCTGACTTTGGATCTGTTTTCGCTGCAGCTCCTTCAGTTAAGTGTTCAGACATTGTGTGTTTCTGTTTGTTTGCTGACTGGATCCGAGGCGACCCCGGTTCCGTCCATATACTGAGCAGTGCACCGGTGGCCGTGCCCCTTCCACTATTGTAGGGGTTTCAGTGGTCATCAGCCTTAGGTATGCGGGCATGTCTCGATCCACCATCTGGATCTGGACATGTGCTTAGCAGCTTAGGGAGAGCTTTTAGGGTCTGACAGGGGTCACCCTTTATCCTCCCTAGTTTGGGTCCGGTCAGTTGCTATTCACTGTGTAGGCTCTTGTTGCTCACTTACAGTCGTGACAGTGGCTCCCAATAATATTAATGCCCCAATTAGTGCCCCCAGAATTAATAATGCCCCCATTAGTGCCCCCAATAATAGTAATGCCTCCATTAGTGCCCCCCAGAATTAATACTGTCCACATTAGTGCCCCCCAGAATGAATGCCCCCATTACTGCCCCCCAATAAGAGTAATGGACCCAATAGTGCACCCCAGGAAGAATAATGCCCCTATTAGTGCCCCCCAGGAAGAAATAATACCCCCATTTGTGCCCCCCCAGGAAAAATAATGGCTGCACTAATGAGCGCTCCACAATGGAAGCGCTCATTAGTAGCAGTCCGCACATGAAAATGCAGCAATTAACATTGCCGGTAGAAAACAAATTACCAGCACCGGCAGGGCCACTAAATTACTGGCCTTGCCGGTGAGATACCAGCCGGGTGGCAGCCCTAGCTTTGACCAACACTTTGAGGGTCATTTATCAAACTGGTGTAAAGTAGAACTAATTTAGTTGCCCATAGCAACCAATCAGATTCCACCTTTCAAGGACCTGTAAAAAATGAAAGGTGAAATCTGATGGGTTGCTATGGGCAACTAAGCCAGTTCTAATTTACACCCGTTTGATATATGACCCCCACTTGTGCTTAGAGGCTGTGATACCAGGGTAGACGACGAGCTTCCGTGAATCCTGCACAATGCCGCTTTACACTCCAGAATTGGGTCACAATTTGTCTCCCGAACGAGCCGTAATCTATTCAGAGGAGACTTTTAAATAAGTTGTTTTTCATTTATTTAATATGTTCTGTAAATCAGGAGAAAATTGTCTCTGCCAGCATTGTTCTCCATCTCAACCTTTTGTCTAATGTTGATTTCACACTTTGGTAAATTCCGAACAACACATATCTCTAGACCCATCATGTACTAATTTTGTGCTGACAACCTTGTAATGGCAATTTAAACACTTATTAGATTTTACTTGTTATTACAAAAGGAGAAATATTTATACCGCTGAACCCTGCGCCCGTCATCTGTTCTTTTATCTGCAACATAATTGACCCTGGTTAAAGGGGAAGTGCAGGCTAAATCAGGAGTCCAGTCCAGCGGTCCAGTCAGGAGTTAAAATGTAACCTAATGTAATACTCCAGCACCTGATGAGGACGATTACAAACTGTATACCTGCCGTTTATTGTGCCAGGATCTCAGCGACATGTGATCTGTGACTACCTCAGTGCCTACAGAGAGTCTGGGTGGTCTGGGACACGCCCCACTGTATCGGGATAAGGGGAGCAGGTCACCTCCTAACGCCACCCTCCCTGACCTCCTAACTGTATGAGCCGGCCTCGATGGTAGGATGGCTAATACTCTGGAACCTGGGACCTTCTGACCCTAACGATCCCTGAAATAGGAGTCAGGAATAAGAGACGACCGGTTCATCCACGACACGGATAAAACGGAGTTTCACAAAGGCCTAGCAACTAGGAAGGAGCAGACAGCAAGCAAAAACACATAGCAGCAGGTAAGAGCCCAGCGCAAAATGAGAAACACTTACCTGCCACAATGACTGGGTGGAACAACTACTGCTTGCTGACTTGTGGTTCCCCCTACGAGGAACCCCTGGGACCCCCTCACCAGCGGTACAGACAAACAAGGGGATGTCTAGCAACCATGCTGGGCAATACACCAAACATACCAGACATAGAACACCAAACTAGACATAACAACAAATCCCCAAAACAAACCCACACCAAACTTAACAACAGGTAAGGAAGGTAACAAGGAGGAGAACATAGGGAGACATCGCTAAAGAACTTGATGTTCCACAAGGAGGCCCTCACGGACAGGTGACACATCCAGAGAGGAGCAAAGCTCCTTCTCCTACAAAGGCAGATATACAACTAAGCTCACAACTTCAGTATAAGAAGAGCCATGAGGCCACACCCAGCTCCACCTTGCACACACCTTTAACCCTAAACAAACCAAAATGGGAAGGAACACCAGCCCTAAAGGGGAAATATAAAATCATGCTAACAACAGATTGCCACCAGCAACAAGCATGCACGGCAAAAGTGTCACGTCCACTACCACCAGACCATGACAGCTGTGACAATA
Source organism: Bufo gargarizans (assembly GCF_014858855.1). Classification (NCBI taxonomy): domain Eukaryota; kingdom Metazoa; phylum Chordata; class Amphibia; order Anura; family Bufonidae; genus Bufo; species Bufo gargarizans. The sequence goes on along the minus strand of NC_058082.1, from coordinate 22,296,704 downwards.
CCTCTGGCAGAAGCTTCTCATTTATACATGGATGAACTATCCTCAGGATAGGTTATTAATAACCGAGCAGTGGGGGTCCAAATATCGGTACCCCTGTCGATGAGCTGTATGAAGGGCTGTGGTACTCCAGTGAGCACCATGACCTCTTCCCAGGCCAGTGACTTCCTGTTCATTTGTCACATGGCCTAGGTACATTTCAGTCACATTCAAATCAATGGGCCTGGGCTGCAATACTAAGCACGGCCACTGTATAATGTATGGCGCTGTGTTTGGAAAGCTGAGAAGAGACGGTAGCACTCACCAGTGAGCCACAACCGCTTCAAACAGCTGATCGGCGGGGGTGCCGGGTGTCGAGTCCCCACCGATCAGATACTGATGACCTATCCTGAGGATAGCTCATGAATAGTGTTGCGAGAATCGAAGTTCACAACGTGGACTTTGATCCAAATGTCAGGAAAAATTTGATCCGCAGAGAAGCCAAATTTCCTAGTGCTTCGTGGTAACGAATCGATTTTCCCTGAAATGCCGGTAAAAAAAATAAAAACCATACTTACCTCATCCATTTCAGGGCAAAGAGGCCACCACGGCCATCTTGCTTGAAGATCCTATGTGAAATCTTATGCGTGATGATGTCATCACAAGCCACATGAGATTTCGCTCTGGATCTTCAAGCATGATGGCCACGGCAGTCTCTTCCCGCTCATATGGATGAGGTAAGATTTATTTATTTATATATTATTTTTATTTAAAAAAAATTATGAGCAACCCCTAAAATGCTTTAATATTGATGTAAGACGTTCCGGTCATAGATGAACGCAGCATCTAAGGGGTTTAATGATGAGGGGAGTGGTGGGGCACAATCACCGTTCCCTGTCATTGCACCCGGTACTTACAAAATGAAGTAATTCGTCACAAAACAAATTTTTGGGGGTAAAATTCGGAGAAGCAGCTGAAATTAATTATTAAGAACTTCTCTCATCTTTAGTCATGAATATTAAACTCCTGCAAAACCACTTTAAGGCCTACTTCTCAAATTCAAAAATCATGTTCCTCCATTTATTGACCCCTTGGACATAGCATCAATTTTTATTTATTTTTTACTCCATTTCAGAATAAAATCTGGCAGTGCGGCGTCAGAACAATTTTACATAATGATAAAACCTGGAAATTCAGATTATAAAGGGAAGTAGATCTCAATCAGGAACTGTGATAATCGATCTGGAATCACGCTCTTGACCTTGAAGGCATTATGCTGATACCACTGTACGTTTTTTATTTTGCACATATATTCAGTTATTGCGCTGTGTATATCTGAGTAGTGACCATTTTAAAGTGTTGTGTTTTTATATATTTATTCATTGATTCATTTTTTTGTGTGCGTGTTAGAAGTGAATATTAATGGCCAGATCGGCAGGTAGCTCATTGTCACTAAATATATTTTCAGGATTATTTTGCCCTTGGGTTTCCTAAGCTGCGATGCATAAATCTCTTCCAAATGAGCGAGCCGAATTCTCGTGTTCTTTGATAATGGATGATGAAAATAATCTGAGGAAGGACTTGGGAGAAGTGGGGACAAATAATAGCGCAGTCTTTTTATGCCAATAACCAGTGATTACATAGGACTGATTTATAGGTCCATCCAAACAACTGAATCATCTGGTATTTTCCATATTTCTCTGCTGTGTTTTTGCAGTTTTGCACCTGTATCTTGTGTTAGATAAGTGACCCTTTCCCCAAATTAACATTTTCGAAAATTATGATGTATAGTAGTACAGTATAGAATGAAAATACTCAATTTAGGCTCCAAACTGGACCCCAAAATTAGTTCATACCCTATACTCAGTCATCCAAGTTAATAGGGCTGTCTCATTGTTTGAGCTAAAGCGGAGAGCTGCGGGCAGCCATCCATCAAAATGGCTACCATACAATGCTGTACTTCACTTTCATCAGCCACTGCAGGGGAAGAAGAGCTGCCAGCTGCATCATCCCACGGGAGCTGGAGCCATGGTTATCAGCTGATCCTCATGATAATTGTCCAATCAAAGGGATTTTCTGTGATTAAGGTACCATGCACACGAACATATCTTTTTTGGGGTCTGCAAATCGCCAGGCATATCCATTCTGCAATTTCCTGTTCTGCATATCCCATCTATGTTAAAAATGCCTATTCTTTTCTGGAAAACGGATAAGAATAGGACAAGTTATATATAAATATATTTTTTTTTATTTTTTGCGGGAAAGCAACATGGACATACAGATGCAGACAGCACACAGTGTGCTGTCCTCATTTTTTGTGGCCCCATTGAAATGAAAGGATCCTTATCTGATCCCAAAAAAATGCAGATCAGGTGCGGACCAAAAATACGATCATTCTGCATGGGGTCTTATTCACAACCCTGACTCAGAAACCCCAAATTTAATTCAGACCTATACTCAGTCCTTTTGGTAATTTACATAGTTCTTCCTCGAGCTCCTCTATGAAGGTACAGTGATTGTCTAGTCCTCTCGTGCCAATCTCTTAGAGCTGCTCAGGATCAGAGGGATGTAGGATGGGAGTGGTAGTAGTGTCACAGGTCCTCCACCCTCACTACCAGGGCTGACACAGTGATGAGGGGGTCTACAGGATAATAGAACTCTTTGTGGAATCTCCCGGCTGATGAAAGCTGGAATGTCCTTGATGGTGAGGTGCAGATTGACAGGCAGGAGACCAGAACAGAGTTGAACTTGGTTAACTGACAGTCTTAATTTTAGTAGTAGATTAATAAAACTTCCACACAAAATATAGGCAAAAATCTTAGCAGTTCCAAAAAGTTCTGGCTGAATCATGGGTTACCTAGAGTTCCCTCTGGTATATACTTCCTTACATACCATTCCAGTCGAGAGGTGCACACAAATCCAATTTCTTCTGCAATGTTTGCAATTCTTAACTACAAGGTACAGACTCCAAGAGCAGCAATGAAAAGACAGCCAGAAACCAAAAATACCATAACCAGGGCTGGGAGGTCTATCGGCTGTAAACGTGAGTTACCCTCAGAGACTAAAGACTTATTAATCTTCACCTACATTCTCAGGCGTTCCATGGATTTCTCTGTGTTTAAACGTGACTGACGTTGGCTGACAGGGTTGAAAGTTGCTCCTTCAGCTACCTTGTCTCAACAGAACTAATGAACATACAGGATAGATAGCCAAGCCCAAGGGTTTAAAGCCCACCTACAGTAACTTCTGGTAAACAGCATCCCAAAAGCAGGATTAACCCATGATTTAGCTTACAGCCTAGACAGATGATATTGGACAGTGTAAAGACATTAGAAATGAGTGCAAAACCTTAGGAATATATCACATAGCTTCTCATGAGCCATTGCACTAGACAGTACATCCTGGCGTACTGTTTAATGGCCATTTCTCTGGAAACGAGGCCCTGCTGGCAATCAGCTGATTAATTTAGGCCTGGCAACGAGAGATGAGCGAATTTTTCCAAAATTAGATTTGGCCGGTTCACCGAATTTTTTGAAAAAACTTGTTTCGATCCGAATTTATTTGCAGCGAATTACGTTAAAAAAGGGCTATTTTCAGGCTGCAGAGAGTCTTTATAGGGGGTGTAAAGCACTGTGCCTTGCAGTAACACGCATAGGGAGTCTGCTTTAGTAGTGAAATACTGTGAATCCGTATGACACGCAGATGACAGACGTCGCTTTTAGAATCACTGCACACTTCACTTATTTGGGCAGTTACGGGGCCAAAACTGACCAAATAACTCAAGTATCAACTCAGCCTTACAGGTCGATGTTAGCGCCAAGAAGAAGCACATTCCTTTTACACCCTTGTCAGCTGATTCCACATAGATGTCTACAGAACCTGTTCTATTAAACGCTTATACAAGTAGAGCCCCCCGACAGAGTGGAGAGGGTGTCAGCAGTAAGTTTGTGTCGATGTCACTGATTATTTTGTCCTTCCTCTGATCCATCAGAACTATAACCCACAAAAAATTGATCCTGTCTGTGGAGCATCCGCCTTCACCCGGTCAGCATTTGGTCAGAAATACAAACCGGATTCCAAAAAAGTTGGAACACTATACAAATCGTGAATAAAAACTGAATGCAATGAGGTGGAGGTGCCAACTTCTAATATTTTATTCAGAATAGAACATAAATCACGGAGCAAAAGTTTAAACTGAGAAAATGTACCATTTTAAGGGAAAAATATGTTGAATCAGAATTTCATGGTGTCAACAAATCCCCAAAAAGTTGGGACAAGGCCATTTTCACCACTGTGTGGCATCTCCCCTTCTTCTTACAACACTCAACAGACGTCTGGGGACCGAGGAGACCAGTTTCTCAAGTTTAGAAATAGGAATGCTCTCCCATTCTTGTCTAATACAGGTCTCTAACTGTTCAATCGTCTTGGGCCTTCTTTGTTGCACCTTTCTCTTTATGATGCGCCAAATGTTCTCTATAGGTGAAAGATCTGGACTGCAGACTGGCCATTTCAGTACCCGAATCCTTCTCCTACGCAGCCATGATGTTGTGATTGATGCAGAATGTGGTCTGGCATTATCTTGTTGAAAAATGCAGGGTCTTCCCTGAAAGAGATGACGTCTGGATGGGAGCATATGTTGTTCTAGAACCTGAATATATTTTTCTGCATTGATGGTGCCTTTCCAGACATGCAAGCTGCCCATGCCACACGCACTCATGCAACCCCATACTATCAGAGATGCAGGCTTCTGAACTGAGCGTTGATAACAACTTGGGTTGTCCTTGTCCTCTTTGGTCCGGATGACATGGCGTCCCAGATTTCCAAAAAGAACTTTGAATCGTGACTCGTCTGACCACAGAACAGTCTTCCATTTTGCCACACTCCATTTAAAATTATCCCTGGCCCAGTGAAAACGCCTGAGCTTGTGGATCTTGCTTAGAAATGGCTTCTTCTTTGCACTGTAGAGTTTCAGCTGGCAACAGCGGATGGCACGGTGGATTGTGTTCACTGACAATGGTTTCTGGAAGTATTCCTGAGCCCATTCTGTGATTTCCTTTACAGTAGCATTCCTGTTTGTGGTGCAGTGTCGTTTAAGGGCCCGGAGATCATGGGCATCCAGTATGGTTTTACGGCCTTGACCCTTACGCACAGAGATTGTTCCAGATTCTCTGAATCTTCGGATGATGTTATGCACAGTTGATGATGATAGATGCAAAGTCTTTGCAATTTTTCGCTGGGTAACACCTTTCTGATATTGCTCCACTATCTTTCTGCGCAACATTGTGGGAATTGGTGATCCTCTACCCATCTTGGCTTCTGAGAGACACTGCCACTCTGATAAGCACTTTTTATGCCCAATCATGTTGCCAATTGACCTAATTAGTGTTAATTGGTCTTCCAGCTCTTCGTTATGCTCAAATTTACTTTTTCCAGCCTCTTATTGCTACTTGTCCCAACTTTTTTGGGATTTGTTGACACCGTGAAAATTTGAATCAACGTATTGTTCCTTTAAAATGATACATTTACTCGGATTAAACGCTTGATCTGTCATCTACGTTCTATTACAAATAAAATATTGACATTTGCCATCTCCACATCATTGCATTCAGTTTTTATTCACAATTTGTTTAGTGTCCCAACTTTTTTGGAATCCGGTTTGTACATCAGTATTGCTAAAGCCCAAAAAAACATTAGTGGATGTAAAACAGAGATGACACGTGAATGGAATATTTGAATGTCTTCTGTGTTTTGTATCCACTCCTGCTTTTGGCTACCAAATCATAAGCCAATTCTGATGGGACCATACAGGCCTTACAGCTGCTACACAGACAGGATCCGTTGTGCGTTTCATTTTTCCTTCATTCTGAAAGATCAGAAAAAGCCAGGCCGAAAGCAAAAATAGTGAACCAGTCATGAAGTAGGGAGGGTGGGAACAGCATGAGACGTTCACAGAGTGGACCTATGACATAGTGGTGAGGTCGAAGCAGCATGAAGAGACCACAGAGTGGCCCAATGACAGGGTCTGGAGGTGGAAGCAGTATGAGGAGGCCAGCGAGTGGCACAATTACTGAGTCTGGAGTTGGCAGCAATATGAGGAAGCCACAGAGTGGCACAATGACAAAGTCTGGAGATGGCAGCAGAATGAGGAAGGCACAGAATAGCACAATAACAGATTGTGGAGTTGGCAGCAGCATGAGTAGGCTACAGAGTGGCACAATGACAGAGTCTGGAGGTAGCAGCAGCATCATTAGGAAGCCACAGAGTGGCACAATCACTGAGTCTGGAGGTGGCAGCAGCATGAGTAGGCCACAGTGGCACAATCACCGAGTCTGGAGGTGGCAACAGCATGAGTAGGCCACAGAGTGGCACAATGACCGGTGAATACTATGCGGGTGAAGAAAGCTACTCATCAGCGACTGTAGACTCAGGCTGCTGCAGATGGAGCTGGTACTGCTCCTGCCTCCCCACCCCTCCCAGCAGTTATGGCAGAGGAACGTGAGCGCAGAGGGCCCCTTCCGGTCAGACCTGCGAGAGGATGGATAATGGCGCAGATAGGCAGCAGCCAACTGACTACATAGGATGTCTCTGTAGTAGTTCAGTTTGTCCTCCCTTTCAGTGGGTGTAAAAAAAAGCCCCCATTCTGGAGCGGTAGCGAGGGTCGATCAAGGTGGAGAGCCAGAAGTCATCCATCTGTCGAATGGTAACAATTCGGCTGTCACTATGCAAGCAAGTGAGCATGCATCGGGTCATTTGTGCAAGTGACTCAGAGGAACTCCCTGCCTTCATCTCCACTGCATACTGCCATGGTGTGTCTGGGTCCTCTGCATCCTCTTCCTCATCCCCCTTACATCCTCTGGCTGCTCCTGCGCCTCCTCTCCTGTCACCTGAGGAGAAAAAACACCCATTTCGCTACTAATTGTTTGTGCATTAATGTCCTACTCCTCCTCCTCCAGTTCAGCCCCCACAGGGCTCATGTGGCCGTGTGATCTAGGCGCCACGTCTCCAGTGCCCTGACCAGCCATTGTTACCAGCATCTGTTCCAGGACATGAAGCAGTGGAATGACGTTGTTCATCCCGTAGTCCTGGCGAATAACGTGGCCTCCTCAAAGGGCCTGAGCAAACGTCAGGTGTCCCGCATGAGCTGCCACTGGCTGACATCGAAGTTACACAGGGGAGTACACCTATCTGCTTGGATCATCAAGAAATTGTTGATGGTCTTTCTCTGTTTGTATAGTCGGTCCAACATATGGAGGGTGGAATTCCAATGGGTGGAAACGTGGCATATCAGCCTATGTTGGGGGGCGCTGTTCTGCTGTTGGCCATTTATAGGATGTCTTGCAGGTGAGTGGAAGACTTCAGGAACCACTTGACAACCAGATTGAACACATGTGCCATGCAGGGCGCATGGCTCAGCCTTCGTTGATGCAGCGCCGACACCATGTTCTTCCCATTGTCGGTCACCATGGTTCTGATTTTGAGTTGTCGCGGATACAGCCAGGATTCAATTTCTTGATTAATCACACGGAGCAGTTCCTCCCCTGTGTGACTTCGTTCGCCAAGGCAAACCAGGTGACACAGCCATGCCCGACACATGTGGTATGCTGGAGGGGCACTGTGACTTGTTCCTGCAGTGGAGGCTGAGGACACGGTGGAGGATGAGGAGGCAGAGGCGGACATTGTTGCAGAATCAACAGCGTGAGAACATGGAGGTGGAAATGGCGTGACCTGGCCAAGTTGCTAGTGTGGCTGTGCAGGAACCACATTCACCCAGTGGGCCGTAAAGGACATGTACTGTCCCTGACTGTAGTTACAGCTCCACACGTCGGCGCTGCCGTGTACTTTGGCAGACACCGACAGGCTCAAGGACTGGCCCACCTTCTGTTCTACATATGTGTGTAGGGCTGGTACTGCCTTTTTGGCAAATAAATGACGGCTTGGGACTCTCCACCTCGGCTCGGCACAAGCCATCAGTTCTCTGAAAGGTGCAGAGTCCACCACTTGGAAAGGGAGGGACTGCAGCACTAGCAACTTGGGCAGGAGCACGTTCAGCTTCTGTGCCGTTGGATGTCTGCACGCATACTGCTGTCTCTTGGCAATCGCTTCAGTGAGTTATTGCCAACGGAATGAGTGACGAGGAGTAGAAGGAGCAGGAGCATCATGAACAGCATACAATGGGAGGGACAGACAGCTCCCTTCGGCTGAGGTGGTGAAGCCTTGACTGCCAGAAACTGGGTGCGTGCCAGTAGGTGATGTAACAGTTGCTGCGGCAGGCTGGACCACCACATCGGAGCCACGGTTCTTCCAGGCCATCAGGTGGCGACGCTGCATATGTTGACACAGGGCTGTAGTGCCAACATTGGAACCCTGGCAGCGCTTCACTTTCTGCCCACAGATTCTACATATGGCCACGTTCACCTCCTCTGGCGGCTTCACAAAAAACTGCCACACCGCCGAGTAGGTGATTTTGCCCCCAACAGTCCGCACTGTCTGACTACTACCACCGCTGCCTCCGTGAACCCCTGCACCACTACTTCCCGGGCAGGTAGGCTGCTGTGAAGCAGGTGGTCTACCCCGTGCCTGCTCCCGACCTCCCTACTGACTTGCTGGCTCCGCTGCTGGCTCACAGGCAAGCTGCAACCCTCTTCTCCTGATGATGATGAAGCCCCTTCTGCACCCGGCTCCCAAGTGCGATAGGCTTCATCATCATCGAGTAGTGTCTGCACGTCACTGATGTCCTCCTCAACACTCTCTGGGTCAGGAGGTTGACTGCTCGCAACACCACCTCCCATGCCACTCTCCTCATCACTACTTGCCCGCCATGCCAACTAAGATTTGTGTCTGACGAACCCACGACTGTTGTCTGGGGTGTCTGAGGTCACTTGGGATGACGTGGATGACCGAGTTAACTAATCAAGTACCGCTGGGTTGCTAGTCAAGACACGACAGCTAGATAATACTGGGAGCTCAGGCCTCTCGCTAGAAATACGCCCCTATACGCTTTTAGGTAAAAATTAAGCAGTGAAGTACGTATGGATTTTTCTTTCAACAGGTAAAAATTAAGCAGTGAGGTGCGTATATATTTTTCTTTTGGTTAAAGAAAAATGCCCCTATACGCAGGTGCGTAGCTAAAGGCTCATGGGCCCTGGTGCAAGAGTTCAGGCCCCCACTCCCCTTCACTTTCTGCTACCCAAGGCAAATATTGAAATGGACCCCCTTTCCCTCCAGTCCTACTGTTAAAGGGGGTGTCCTCTTTTTACTACTGATGACCTATCCTCAGGATAGGTCATCAATATCAGATCAGCCGGGGTCCTCCGGCGCCCCCGACGATCAGCTTTTTGAAGAGAGGGCAGCGCTCATATGAGAGCTGCTTTCTCTGTTCTGTTCACCTGCTGGCCGTAGCATTTGCAGTGATGAGCAGGTAAACAGAGCAAAGAAGGCAGCGCTCATACAAAAAAAAAAAAACGGATAACCCCTTTAAAGACATACTTGGAAAACATTATATACAGCACTACAGAACATACAGGGTCATACAGCACCACATACAGTGAGGAACAGAAGTATTGGAACACCCTACGATTTAGTAAGTTCTCCCACTTAGAAATCATGGAGGGGTCTGAAATTCACATTGTAGGTGCATTCCCACTCTGAGAGACAGAACAAAAAAAATAATTCAGGAAATCACATTTCATGAAGAAGGGCTGGAATTGTTTCTAGTAGCCCGAAAAGTTTAGACAAGACTGTTATTTTGTATCCTCGGATGAGTTTTTAACCGCAAGCTGAATAAACGCCTATTCCTTTTTAAGTGGAGCTGGATTTTCTCAACTTCTTTTCTTCATTGCCGCCCGCACCTGACACGGGCTGTCCGTGCTCACAACTAAAGGAAGGGCAGGTGAGAGCTGCTACACTCCTCTTTTTCTAGGAAATCACATTGTATGATTTTAAAATAATTTATTTGTCTTGCACTGCTGAACATAAGTATTTGAACACCTGAGAAAATCAGTGTTAATATTTGGTACAGAAGCCTTTGTATGCATTTACAGAGGTCAAACGTTTCTTGTAGTTCTTGACCAGGTTTGCACACACTGCAAGAGGGATTTTGGCCCACTCTTTGACACATATCTCCTATAGATCTGTCAGGTTTTGGGGCTGTCGCTGAGCAACACAGAGTTTCAGCTCCCTCCAAAGATGTTCTATTGGATTTAGGGCTGGAGACTAGCTAGGCCACTCCAGAACCTTGATATGCTTCTTACAGAGCCACTCCTTGGTTATACTGGATGTGTGCTTCGGGTCGTTGTCATGTTGGAAGACCCAGCCACGACCCACCTTCAATGCTCTGACTGAGGGTTGTTGCTCAAAATCTCACAATAAATGGCCCCATTCATCCTCTCTTTAATTCCATGCAGTCGTCCTGTCCCCTTGGCAGAAAAGCACCCCCAAAGCATGATGTTACCACCACCATGCTTCACAGTAGGGATGGTGTTCTTGGGATGCAACTCATCATTCTTTTTCCTCCAAACACGACGAGTGAAGTTAAGACCCAAAAGTTCTACTTTAGTCTCATCTCACCACATGACTTTCTCCCATGCCTCCTCTGGATCATCCAGATGATCTTGGCAAACTTTAGATGGGCCTGGACATGGGATGACTTGAGCAGGGAAACCTTCCGTGCAATGCATGATTTGAAACCATGACGGCGTAGTGTTCTAGCAACAGTGACCTTTGAAACTGTGGTCCCATCTTTCTTCATGCCATTGACCAGCTCCTCCCTTGTAGTTCTGGGCTGAATCCTCACCTTTCTTATCATCAGTGATACCCCACAAGGGGAGATCTTGCATGGAGCCCCAGTCCAAGGGAGAATGACAGTCGTCTTTAGCCTCTTCCATTTTCTAACAATTGCTCCAACAGTTGATCTATTTTCACCAAGCTGCTTGGCAATTGCCCTGTAGCCCTTTCCAGCCTTGTGGAGGTCCACAATTTTGCTCCTGGTGTCTTTTGACAGCTGTTTGGTCTTGCCCATGATAGTAGTTGGTGTCTGACTGATAGAGATGAGCTTGTGGTTCGCCCGGCGGTCGTTTTGCGGTGAACTTTGCGTGTTCGCGATTCACTGAACATGCGAACATATGGAGAAAATCGCGCCCGCCATATTCTTTTAGATTATGAAGAACTTTGACTTATGACACATCCATCAGGTGGTACAGGACAGCCAATTGAGACATTTCAGCACATGGATATACCCCCTACCTTATAAATAAACCTGATCTGGCCGCCATTTTACATTCAGTGTTTTGCCAGTGTAGGGAGAGGTTGCTGTGTGAAGCAGGGACAGGCTGTTAGGGACACCAAACACTAGCTAATAGGGCCACAAAAGTCATTTTAAGGACTGGTACAGGTGTGCTATCTATATGTGTGATACACAGAGGGGTGCGATATACTTATAATATACTTTTATAATGAGTCAAAAACACATAGATCTATATAGTGATCACCTGGAAGTCAGGGGCCTAGGGGCTAGGGGCTTGCTAGGGCCATTTATATATAGGGTAAGGTTCCGGACAGGGTCGCTCAGGGCGGGTGGTCTGTGGTTAGGCTATCAGAGCCAGAATAGCACCCCCCTGTAGGGCAATATCAGGGACAGTTCTTTGCCCACCCTGTCCTTCAATACCACATCATCATCTAGCCCAGGGATAGATGGTTTTTGCTTTCCCTCCGGGATTCATGGATGTGCACTGGAACCCCCCGGATTGTGGTAGGACATATGGTTTCTGATTTGGTGCCGTCGAGCACTTGTTATTGCCTACCACATCTATGCTTTTTGCTTAAAGGGGTTCTGCACTTTGTTTTAACTTATAATCTATCCTCTGGATAGATCATCAGCATCTGATCGGCGGGGGTCCGACACCCGGGACCCCCGCCGATCAGCTGTTTGAGAAGGCAGCGGCGCTTCAGCAGCGCCGCGGCCTTCTCGCTGTTTACCGTTGGCCCAGTGACGTCATGACTAGTATCAACTAGTGTGGGCGGGGCTAAGCTCTCTTCACTTGAATGGAGCTTAGCCCCGCCCACGCTAGTTGATACTAATTGTGACGTCACTGGGCCAGTGGTAAACAGTGAGAGGGCAGCACCACTGCTGGAGCGCCGCTGCCTTCTAACAACTGATCGGCGGGGGTCCTGGGTGTCGGACCCCAGCTATCAGATGCTGATAATCTATCCAGAGGATAGATCATCAGTTAAAACAAAGTGCAGAACCCCTTTAACTTTAATAATTTAATTTATTTTCATTTTGAGGGATATCTTTTCCATTCACACGTCCGCAAAATGGGTCCGCATCCGTTCCGCAATTTTGCGGAACGGGTGCAGACCTATTCCTGTTCAATGGGGCCGGAACATGCTGTCTGCATCGGCATTTGCGGATCCGCACTTTCGCATCTGTGCTTCCTTTCTGCAAAAAAATAGAACATGTCCTATTCTTGTCCGCAATTGCAGACAAGATTAGGCATTTTCTATTATAGTGCCGGCGATGTGCGGTCCACAAATTGCGGAATGCACATTGCCGGTGTCCGTGTTTTGCGGATCCGCAAAACACTTACGGACGTGTGAATGGACCCTCATGGTAACATTATTAAAGGTTGCGTTTTATCTTTATGTATATTCTAATGGATTGCCTTCCTTGTACAATGTTATAATATACTTTCTATGTTGGACAGTATATATAGTGCATTTGTATTGTGCGGCAGTTGTGTGCGGTTCTGCTGCGATACTGCAGGTATATAGAGGGACAAGCGTTATTGGAACAAATAATTTCTACTGGTGCGATATACCAGTCGTCCCCCCAAAAAAACTGATTGAAGCGGGTGTTATATACCAATATACTTTCTTTATAGTGCATTTGGGTACTGTATAGTGCATTTGTGCATGCGCGTACGCAGAAAATATATTGCCGATATTTCGCATTGAAAGAAAATTATAAATGGAGATCGCAAATTTGAATAACACATCTGGTATGTCACTGTCCATGTTGTGGGACTATTTGTGCACTTCTAGTAATTATTTCTTGGCTGCAAATATGAGCTGAAGGTTTTTCAGGTTCGCCTGCCATTAAAATGAATGGGACCCGCCGCAAACTTGCGATTTGCGAACATTTGATCGCATTTACGAACCGCCCCGGCAGATGCTCGTCCATCACTATTCAGCAGTGCAAGACAAATAAATTCTTTAAAAATCATACAATGTGATTTCCTGAAATTTTTATTTTATTCTGTCTCTCAGAGTGGGAATGCACCTACAATGTAAATTTCAGACCCCTCCATGATTTCTAAGTGGGAGAACTTGCAAAATCGCAGGGTGTTCAAATACTTCTGTTCCTCACTGTATGTACCTCTTACATCCGGTGACTTCTCTTCTCCAATGTAGATATTCTCTTTCCTATTCTTATCCTGTTAGACCAGACCGCCATAGTGACTTCTTTCAGCCGCGCCTCGTCTCTGCAGAGTTTAACAAACAGACATCTTACTTTCCTACTTTTCCATCCTCCTTCTCAACACCCCATCCTGCCACCCCAATACTGTGTCCACTGTGCTGCCCAATACTTTCCTGCAGAAACAGTCTTCCTGAAAATACTGGTACCACACAGATATGAGATCCCCCCATCTCAGACCAAACCCCCTTTAGACCTCTATGTCAGACCCCATATAAGACCTCAGTTTTAGACCTCAGATTAGACCCCCATTAGACCTCCATGTAAGACCTCAACCCAATATTAGACCTTAGATAAGACCCCCATTAGACCTCCAGACCCCCACATCAGACCTCCAGACCCCCATATCAGACCTCTAGACCCCCATTAAACCACTAGACTCCCACTAGACCCCCAGACTCCCACATCTGACCCCCATTAGACTTTCAGAACCCATATCTGCCCCCCATTAGACCTCCAGACCCTCAATCAGACCCCCATTAGACCTCTAGACTCTAATCAGACCCCCATTAGACCTCCAGACCCCCAATCAGACCCCTATTAGACCTCTAGACCCCCAATCAAACTCCCATTAGACCTCCAGACCCCTAGTCTGACCTCTCCAGACCCCACAGTCAGGCCTCCAGGCACCCTTGTCAGACCTCTAGACTCCCCAGTCAGACTTCTAGACCCCCAGTCAGACCTCCCGACCCCCCATTAGACCACTTCAGACCCCCAGTCAGACCTCCAGACCCCCATTAGACCACTTCAAACCCCCAGTCAGACCTCCAGACCCCCCCAGTCAGACCTCCAGACCACCTATAGACCACTCCAGACCCCCATTAGACCTCTCCAGATCCGCAGTGAGACCTCTCCAGACCCCCCATTAGACCTCCATATCAGACCTCAGATCAGACTGTAAAATAATAAAGTAGCTTACCTCTCTTGCCGCCACTCTCCCTGTTCTAGCTGTCTTCTCTTCTCAGGGCCTGCGCTGCAGTCACCTGACCTCCTGCAGCGTCAGGTCAGAGTGTTTCTCTGTACGTCCTGACGCTGCAGACAGCCAGGACACAGCAGTGCGGGCAATGAGAAGAGCGAGCAGGAGGAGGGGTAAGTACTGTACAGCGCTCACAGCGCTTCTCCCCCCCCCTCCTCCTGCAGACTAGTGAGCGCTTCCATTATGAAAGGGCTCACTAGTATCCCCTTTATAAGATGCACTGCATCTGGTGGTCTGACTGGGGGTCTGAAGATGTACTGCATCTTATAAAGGGAAAAGTACAGTACCACTGGCTAAGGGGCCCGGTCCCTAGCTATAGGGGCCCAGCCGCTGCGACCCCTATAGTTACGCAAGTGCCTATATGATTTCACCAGGAAAAATTGAGCAGTGAAGTGTGTATAGATTTTTCTTTTTGAGTAGATTGAGTAGTAATGGTGATTTTGGTTAAAACTTAACTTTTAATTCTTAAGGATAGAATATGTCCCTAGGTGTGATATTAGATACAAGGAATGTGTACAATAGCACAAGGGATGCAAAATATACTTGGTGCACGGCGGCACCTTTTAGATTCACAATAACTTGGTGCACGGCGGCACCTTAAATAACCGGTGGTCTTACCGTTACCGCCACGGTCTTCTGGTTTTTGGTGATGTCCAACGCTAGCAGGTGTGCTGTGGAAAAAAGTGCGATTGGGGCCCGGCAGGGGTGTTATATATTGGAGGGTTCCTAGACAGCCCTAACTAGTGGGTGCTATCTTGGCCCTAGCGTCCTATTACGGAGCACCCGTTCTAATAAGAACGACCCCGTCCGGAACCTAACCCTTTCGCTACTTGGCCCTATTGTGCCCTAGTGCAGCTAGTCCCTACACGCATGTTTCGTTTTAAGAACTCTTCAGGGGAATTTAGGCACATAGAGGGGGGCAGTGTAATGTGGCGACATATAGTATTGGTATCCTTAATCGATTAGCAACACATATGTAAATGCAGTTTAGATAATGCACAAAATGACACAGTTTGATACTTTAGAAGTGGCAGCCTTTCGGTTCGGGCTCCATTCGTGTATCAGGGCTGGGTACTTGCCTTAGTGATGTGCAGGCAAAGTGGAGGGGATTGCCTGATGGTGGCCCGTTCCCTCGTATGGAGCTCAGCGGCGTGTCCAGAGGCTGTGATGATGCCTGATCATCACAGCCTCTGGACACGCCGCTGAGCTCCATACGAGGGAACGGGCCACCATCAGGCAATCCCCTCCACTTTGCCTGCACATCACTAAGGCAAGTACCCAGCCCTGATACACGAATGGAGCCCGAACCGAAAGGCTGCCACTTCTAAAGTATCAAACTGTGTCATTTTGTGCATTATCTAAACTGCATTTACATATGTGTTGCTAATCGATTAAGGATACCAATACTATATGTCGCCACATTACACTGCCCCCCTCTATGTGCCTAAATTCCCCTGAAGAGTTCTTAAAACGAAACATGCGTGTAGGGACTAGCTGCACTAGGGCACAATAGGGCCAAGTAGCGAAAGGGTTAGGTTCCGGACGGGGTCGTTCTTATTAGAACGGGTGCTCCGTAATAGGACGCTAGGGCCAAGATAGCACCCACTAGTTAGGGCTGTCTAGGAACCCTCCAATATATAACACCCCTGCCGGGCCCCAATCGCACTTTTTTCCACAGCACACCTGCTAGCGTTGGACATCACCAAAAACCAGAAGACCGTGGCGGTAACGGTAAGACCACCGGTTATTTAAGGTGCCGCCGTGCACCAAGTTATTGTGAATCTAAAAGGTGCCGCCGTGCACCAAGTATATTTTGCATCCCTTGTGCTATTGTACACATTCCTTGTATCTAATATCACACCTAGGGACATATTCTATCCTTAAGAATTAAAAGTTAAGTTTTAACCAAAATCACCATTACTACTCAATCTACTCAAATTTCTAAACATATTGGTGATTAAGTCATCATTTCAGCATATAGCTCCCCCTAGCTATAGATTTTTCTTTTTGTTACAGAAAAATGCCCTATACTCTTTCAGCAGGTAAAAATTAAGCAGTGAAGTGGTGATGGATTTTTCTTTCTGTTACTGAAATAGGCCAGCAATCAGTAAAAATTAAGCAGCGAGGTGCGTATATATTTCTCTTTTGGTTAAAGAAAAATGCACCTATACGATTGCACCAGAAATAACTGCAGAAGTGCAGTGCGTATATATTTTTGTTTTTCCACAGATATAAGCCACTAAAGGCTTTTCAACATAACACTTGCAGCCCAACAACAAATGGCTGGAATGACAGAGCTGTATAATGACTATTTGAATCCCCAAATAATCGTTCCCTGCACTTGTAGATCACTTTCCTATCACTGTCCCTAGCGCCTTCTGACGTTTCTCCCTGCACTAAGATGCTGTGAAATGATTCCTCCCCATCCTTTCCCTGCACTTATAAATCCTTTTTTCTGTCATTTTTTTTTCCAACAATGAGGTTTTTCCTATTGCTGTCCCTAGCGCCTTCTCACATCTGTCCCTGCACTCTGAACGCTGGAAAATGTCTGAATCCAAGATGGCCGCGGTATTTATAGGGCTGTGACATCACAGTGCTGACTGGCTGCTGATTGGCTGCATGCATTTATGTCAATCTGGGTGATCCCGCCTTCCCAGAGTTCCTTGCCCCTTGTCCTCAGTCCTCACACATGTAGCCGCCATTTTAGGAAAAATGCAATTCGTTACCACGAAGCGCAAATCAAATTTTTCCATGGATGAACTCATACACACACTCACCACATACATGGACGCACTCATACACGCACTTACCACATACATGGACGCACTCACACACACACTCACCAGATACATGGACACACTCATACATGCACTCACCACACACATGAACGCACTCACACACACACTCACCACATACATGGACGCATTCATACACGCACTCACCACATACATGAACGCACTCATACAGGCACTCTCCACATACATGGATGTACTCATACAGGCACTCACAACTTAAATGGACGCACTCAGACATGCACTCACCACATACATGGATGTACTCATACACGCACTCACCACATACATGGACGCACTCATACACACACTCAGCACATACATGGATGCACTTATACAGGGACTCACCACATACATAGATGCACTCATACACGCACTCACCACATACATGGACGCACTCATACACGCACTCACTACATACATGGACGCACTCATACACGCACTCACCACATACATGGACGCACTTATACACGCACTCACCACATACATGGACGCACTCATACACACTCTCTCTACATACATGGACGCACTCATACAGGCACTCACCACATACATGGATGCACTCATACACGCACTCACTACATACATGGACGCACTCATACACACTCTCTCCACATACATGGATGCACTTATACACGCACTCACCACATACATGGACGCACTCATACACACTCTCTCCACATACATGGACGCACTCATACAGGCTCTCACCACATACATGGACGCACTCATACACACACTCACCACATACATGGACGCACTCATACACGCCTCACCACATACATGGACGCACTCATACACACACTCACCACATACATGGACGCACTCATACACGCCTCACCACATACATGGACGCACTCATACACGCCTCACCACATACATGGACGCACTCATACACGCCTCACCACATACATGGACGCACTCATACACTCAGTCACCATATACATGGTTGCACTCATACACGCACTCTCCACCAACATGGACGCAGTCATACACGCACTCACCACATACATGGACGCACTCATACACGCCTCACCACATACATGGACGCACTCATACACTCAGTCACCACATACATGGTTGCACTCATACATGCACTCACCACATACATGGACGCACTCACAACATACATGGACGGACACACATACGCACTCACCACATATATGGATATATATACTGTATAGACATATATATATACACACACATGAACATAGAAGAAGTTATACACCTATTTCTACTTAAGACACTTACCTTTCCTGTAGACAGCTGACATCTGGTTCTCACGGTCCTACTGGAGAAGTAGGTGCCATCACCCCTCTGTGCCATCCAGGGACAGTAGTGGAGGGGTTAATTAGTAACCTACTATGGGGGGGTCAGAAAACAAGACACATGGGGGGGCAGGCATTCTGGAGCTCTCAATGCTGGAACAGCCTGCATGCTCTACAGTAGCTTCACACTGGTGGGTGGGGCTTGATTCCATAAAGGTCTGCTATTGGCTGGCAGCTGATGTCATAGTTAGCTGCCAGCCTATAGAAAACAGAAAACAGTACTGGTAGGTGGTGTGCCAGTACTGCGGATCCCAGCCTGAGAATGGCCATAGGAGGAGGAGAAGACGGAGAAGTCTGCTCCTCACTGAGTAAGGACCTTCAGTGGGAGGAGCTCCAGCACTGCGGCTGTAGGTGCCATCTGCTTCTTTAAAGTGCAGCAGTTGTGAGTAGGGGCAGCTCTAGCTCTAATTAAAACATTCAATACTGCTCTGGGGCCCCTTCTGAGCTTGGGCCCCGAAGCAGTCGCTTCCCCTGCTTCCCTGATAGCTACGCCACTGATTAGATGATATAGTATTCAGTTTCTCTCTATATGTGTTTTTAATCTTCATCTTTGGTTAAGGTTAAATTGCACGTTTCCTTATAACCCATTGATAAAGCCAAAGTTTTAACTCTTAAATCAAGAGCAAATCGGGACTTTGAAGACGACAGAAGGTTAATTATTACATGGCAATTGATAGTGTTTGTTAAGGTTAGTTTCATTATCCACAGGCAAACAACACCCATCCTTGGAGAGCCTATTAACACCTTCACACCAGCTAAAATAAAATGGTTGAAGCAACTTGATTAGTCCGGCGATTAAAAAAAAAATCACAGGGAATTAAATGCAAAATGTTCCTTTTAATTAACAACATCAGACAGCTATTAAAACTTCAAAGGTCACTGTGGCCTAGATTTCTCCAAAGATGTGAAAGTTTCGAACTTCTTAAATCCCATTTGTATGAATGCGATCAAATTACCATTTCATATATTTTGTTCATTCTGGTGATAATTACGGTAGTAAGTGGCTTCTTCTTTACGACACCTCGTTTCAATGCCAGATGAAAGTTAGTTGACCACAATGGGTCCGTGTCCTATTATGAAAAGATTTTATTGTGTCGGGCTACTTTTCATCTTAATTTTAGTTTCAATGTGTCAAAGGAGAAATTATATTAAAGAATCGTAACATGTTTTAAGCCATTTTTCTTTACAGAAAAGTCTAAAGTTTTCTGGAAATATGCAATGTAGGCCAGTTTCAGGTTGACAAACTGACCCGGACTGATCACCTCATCCTACTGGGCATATACCTGGTGGGCTGCACCTTCTAACAGTTGAGTCAGCCTCTAGCTGTGCCAGTCACTCACCACTGTGGCCCCTGTGGTCCCAGCAGCATGGCCCTGCCCCCTGTTATGTAAACAGTTACAGTCACCACTACCGCCCAGGCTAGGTTGCATGTCCCGCCATCCAATGTCAGACAACTAGATGAAGGCCACCTCCTCTCTTCTGTGCAGGCTAGGATGAGCTAACATAGTTCTACCTCCTAGCTATTCTTACCTGAGCTGTTGCTTCCACCGACAGATTCCAGATACCTGGATGACTGTTCCAGCTTCCAGCAGTCCCAGCAGTCCATCATTGACTAACACCCAGGCCTCAGGCTCATAAAACACTATGATAGAGTCAGTTTGAGTCAGGGAAGCCGTGGTCTGCGAAATGCGGCCGACACAGGGATCATGTTTCCCGGGCTGATCATGGCCACATGAATCAGCCCTTAGTATATAACACGCACACACATTGATCACTTATTTTATTTTATGGGCAGATATAAATGACTACAGCTTCTCAAAGCAATAAAGCCCAGAACCACTGTATTTTAACCTCTACCACTAACGTAGAAGCAGAAATGCCTTTTCCTTCCGTCTAGTGGCCTCTGTAAATGCATATTTTTCTAACTCTTCATGCCTGATGGTATTAAGTAGACACCCCATTTCTGGTATGAGCTGTGTTCTCTTAGCCAATCCAATGTATCACTCAGCTACTACCCTTTCAACTGCATCTCCCACCTCCCCCATCTCTCCCTTCTATCATATACTGTTTTACACTAGATGGATCTTTCGGAACTGTTTACATTTCTGAACTTTTATATACAAACTACAGATTGGTGTGGTATTAAAAAGCAGGAAGTGCTCAACCCCATATGCAGTGGTGCATCTATACGGGGGGGGGGGGGGGGGGAGTCCGCTGCTAATAGCAATCCCTAGCAAAAATGCATACAATGGAGGATGCCTTCAGCGGACCACAAGTACCACAATGGACATCCTACACAGGATAGCAAATGTGTGGATGTGATAAACAGTAAAAATAATATAACAATAAGAAAGACAGGTGCACTCTGCGGTCTTACTAACCCTCATACTGGTGTAAAATTGAGAGATTAGCCAACATGTCCTCCTTGGAGGACAGGTCCGAGCCCAAGCACTGCGCCAAAGTTTCTCAAGTAGCTCGGGACCTAAGCTACTAGAGAAACCTTGGCGCGGTGCGCGGGCTCAGACATGTCCTCCAAGGAAGATATGTTGGCTAATCTCTCATTTTTACACCAGTATGAGGGTTAGTAAGACCGCAGAGTGCACCTGTCTTTCTTATTGTTATATTATTTCTGAACTTTTAGAAGAAACTACAGGCTTATGAAGAGTATGCCACTTCCCCCTAATATGGTATATTACAAAGTTTATGTCTAATATTTGGGGTATTTCCTCCCCTCTGCTGGTCTCTATAAATGCACATCTTTACCTCTCTTCATTTCTGCTGCTATGAAGTAGTCAATCAGATGGATGCCTCTGCTGCTCCCCAACTGCAGCTACATCTCCCTCCTCCTCCCTCCTTCCTTCCTGTGTATTATTTACTGTTTTTCACTAGATTAAGTTTTGGGAACCGAGTAGGTTTGTAAAAATGTAGAGCCTGCAAATACAAAAAGAACTACAGGCTGCAAGGTTTCTCCTTATTCGTGTACTACTGATTTACAAAAATAGAATTATAATGATATAGACTGTATGCTTTAAAGGGTGCTTCCTATATTAGACATCTACTGCATATCCACAAGCAGTGTTCCTCCTAAGCTCCTCCTCCTGCGCCTTGGAAATGATAGGGTTAAAACAACATATTAACAAGGGTTAACCGTAGAGATGAGCGAAGGTTTGAAAAATTTGATTTGGACGATTCACCGAACTTCGACGAGAAATTCTATTTGTTCCGAATTAACTTGTCAAGAATCGTAATAAATCAGGTATACCCAAGCTCAGTGTGAATGCTTGGAAGTTAAACTGAAGTCAGACCACCCTTTAATACTGAAGGTAACGTTACACGAGTAGATGATTGATCCGATTGAGTGACTAACGAGTCGTTTCTTGGTGTAATGGACATTTTAACAATGACCCTTCAGTCGCGCTGATTATCGTTCACAAAATTGTAATTTTGATCGCATATTCCATTGTTTTTAAAGCAGACAGTTGCATTTACACAAAGCGATAACTTGAGTGGTATGCTTAAACATACCTACAGTGTAACCATCTGTACCTCATGTGACGGTGCCTTGAGGCACAGTAAGTCTATCAGTAATGTAACGGATTAACTATGAATGTCACAGCAGTTGAGCAAGATGCACGCGGCGATTACACTGAACCTGCAGTCTCCCTGCTGGCTCCATTTGCTCTCCCTACAGTCTCCCTGCACTCTCCCTACAGTCTCCCTGCACTCTCCCTATCCAATATTCTTTTTTAAACTGTTTTCAGCAACACTGTCCCTAGTGCATGAGCCACGTCTCTCCCTATGCTCAGCTCACAGTGAAATGGTAGAGACCGCGTGCAATGAGTTTTTTTTATAAGGCTATGACATCAGATGGTAAAACAAGACATACAATGCAACAGCTCACTGCAAAAAAAATAAAGTAAAAATTTGCATCATAATTGCAAGTGCTATACTAATAAGTTAGAGATGCTTGGCAAATCATTTTGTACAAAATTATTTGAGCCCATCTGCCGCACGTCAAGGCGATCTCTGTTAGACGGGTTCCTAACACTAACTATGACATCAGAGGGGTTTGGCTGGCTGCACAGGATTATGGGTGAACTCTCGTCCCCGGGCTTATTACTTTTACTGTGTACACATGTGCAGCCACCATTTTAATAAATAAAAAATGATTCATTACCACAAAATAGAAGGAAATTCAGATTTGTGGCAAATCGAACTTCAGATCTGATTCCACTTCGGATGCTTCCATTTTCTCAACACTAGTTTACAGTTTTGAATTTTGTAACTTTTTCATCTCCAATGGGAGGAAATGGTAGTTCGCCAAGCACTTCTGTGACTCTCATATAATTGAATAGAGAAAACCAGAGAAAACCATGTGAATGTGTGGCCTACCCTCCTTAAGGTAGGAGATAGGTGGTGGTCGCAGAGGTAGGACACCTATCTATGTCAAATTCTGTGGATATGCCGTAGATGTCTAAGATGAGAATAACACATCGTAAACTCATAGACTTCTCAGAGTAAAGTTTTTCCTTATACCAATAGCATACTATCTTTCTCAGGAGTTTCCATGTTATTTTTCAGTTTTTATGGCTAATCCTCCTTATCAGCTGTATAGTGTCATATGGGTCATAATAAGTCTGGCAGATTCCATGAGGATCAATAATTTATACAACAATATTGACGGCACAATGGAACCAGTGATGGAGATTAATTTCGAGGTACGAATTAAAAGATAAAAAAGCAACAGTGATAGAGATAAAAATGTCAGTTTAGTGTCCTCTGCAAATCTCTTTTTAAACATTTCGCCTCCCCTGCAGGGGAATATTCTGATGCAATTTTAATAATATCTTGCAGAGCGTCTGTTTCTTTTCATTTTGCAAAGAAACAAAGTCTAATATAAATGTCTAACCCCCTGCAATGCCTTTCTTATAGCTTCAATCAGGGAGGTCCCATGGAAGGCAGAGCCGCTCGTGTACCCTTTAATCAAATTATCATAATGCTAATACATTACGGAAAAGACTGCAATTAAGCCGATTGTTATGCAATCAAATTTAATCCAAGGAATTGAGGATATTTATTTTTTGCTTAAATTTCAGCTTGCGTAAATTTGCCATTAGCAGACGGCCCACAAAGTGTTTGCAGTAAATAGAGCTCTTGAGTGCAGAATGGAAAAGCAAATATAATGAGGGATTAGAGGACTCAAGTCCTAATCCAATAATATTTCCTCGTGCCTCAGGAGAAGACACATAGTAGGTGGCATAGTAGGTGAGAGAATTCACCAGTTTCCTGCAATTAGGTAAATCAGTTTTGCATGCTTGAAATTGGCTTTCGGCAGATTGAAGGGCCGTGGTGTATACAGAAGCGAGGAGTTACCTTAGCAAAGTTCAAAGTTTGCCCCCTTATGATTAAAGATTTTGCCAACCAGGACAGGAAGGCCTGATATTAGTTTTTCCCTCCACATGCCTTCATAACCCTTAGCCTAGTTTCCTACCCTCTTGTTAGCTTACAATGCAGTTCCTCAAGGGAGGGATGTTCTGCACAGGTAGAGATCAAGATGGGGCAAATATGATAGGATCAAACAGAATTGTGACCAATCCCCCAATAGCAGCCTTTTGGTCTGACTCTAATGGAGTTGAGGAGGCAGCCGTCACACAAAGAATTGGGTGCCTGATGGGCCCAATGGACTCTTTATAATATCATAAACATGTACCAGTGATATAAAGAGCACTTAGTGGATGTGGGGGTCTAGTACAGATTTTGCCTTGGGGCCAAGAAGATTCATTGTAGGGCTCTGTGTATATGAGAAGTGAAAAGGTTGAAATCTGCAACAATTAGACATTGTGAAGTATGTGAACAGGTTTGTAAAACCTCATTGACTTCAATGGGAGAAGCACTAAAAAAACAACTCCTTTTCTCCTCCACTACACAATAGAGGAACTGTGTATTTCCGGCATCGACTTTTGGTGCAGGAGTTACATTTAAACAGCTGAGAGGCAGGGATCCCCACTGATCAGATATTGATGGACTATACTGAAGCTACCCCCGCTGATCAGATATTGATGGCCTACCCTGAAGCTACCCCTGCTGATCAGATATTGATGGCCTATCCTGAAGTTACCCCTGCTGATCAGATATTGATGGCCTATCCTGAAGCTGCCCCCGCTGATCAGATATTGATGGCCTATTCTGAAGCTACCCCTGCTGATCAGATATTGATGGCCTATCCTGAGGACTACGAGTGGCATGCCTAGGGTGTTTGGCACCTCGGGTGGGTCCTTTCTCTGGCACCCCCCCAATACTTTAAAAAAATAACAGTAGTTATGCCCACATTGTGCCCCCTCACAGTAGTTATGCCCTCTCTGTGACCCTTTCACAGTTGTAATGCCCTCTTTGTGCCCCTTCACATTAATAATCCCCATTGTGCCCCTTCACAGTAATAATCCCTATTGTGCTCCCTTCACAGTAATAATGGCCATTGTGCCCCTTCACAGTAATAATGCCCATTGTGCCCCCTTAATAGTAGTAATGTCCACTGTGCTAGTAACGCCATCTGTGCCCCCTCCATAGTAGAAATCCCAATTGTGCCCCCTTCACAGTAATAATGCCCACTGTGCCTTTTCACAATAATAATGTTCTCTGTGCCCCCTTCATTGTAGTAATGCCCTCTGGCTCTGTGTCCCCTCCATAGTAGAGATGCCCATTGTGCCCCCTTCACATTAGTAATTAGTGAATTTTTATCGTGAATATTGGCACTTTGAGAATTTGCCAAGATCTAGAATATAGTGCTATATCTTCGTAATTGCGAATAATCTAGATCAGTACCCTCACTGCTTCTTGCTTGTGGGCCAATGAGAGGGCTGCAATATCTTTGTCAGGGCTTAGCAACATCCCTAGCAACCAATAGGAAAGTTGCCTACCCCTTACTATATAAGAACCTCCCCAGCAGCCATTTTCTGCTGTTTTTTTGCAGTTCATAGAGAGACAGCAGTGTTATTGCTGTGCTCTGTGCTTTGCTGTGTCATCTGGATCCTTATTCAATTACATTAGATAATGATTTAGCTCAAATATATAATACAGATACTTAGTGGGAGATAGTCAGTGTAGGTTATATCCTGATATAGTGTAGCTGGTTCCAGTGCAGGGTGTTAGTTAGTGTGATAGGAATTACTGTGCTGTGATAGGGATTAGTGTCTTTGTCTTTCATATATAAAAAAAAAAATTGCTGTCTGTTTTTCTGTGCTGTGATAGGGATTAGTGTGCTGTGATAGGGATTAGTGTGCTGTGATAGGGATTAGTGTGCTGTGATAGGAATTACTGTGATGTGATAGGGATTAGTGTCTTTGTCTTTCGTCTTTGGGGGGGAAAAAAGTCATTTGCTGTCTGTTTTTCCGAATCCCTATTTTATTAGATTTTTCCCCATTGTCCCAAACCCAATAAAGTAATCCCAAAGTCCCTTATTATTTTCTTTGTATATTTTTTTTGGCTGTAAATAAATTTTATGCTGATCATGAGCGGCCGTAGGTGTGCCGTGGCCGTGGTAAGGGAGTTGGTTCCAGTGCTGGACCATTGCCAGCACGGAGTCGCTCCTCTAGAAAAAGTGAGCCACGCTTGTATTACGCGCGCAATACGCACATATTACATTGCCGATATTCGCAAACAATAAGGTAATGACTGGAGATCACGAAATCTAGAATTTGGGAATTTATGGTGAATATTAGGCCCAAAATTTGCTAAATATTGCAAAAATAAATATTGCCTATGCTGCTCATTACTATTAGTAATACCTTCTGTGCCCCCTCTCCATAGTAATAAAGCCCTCTGTGCCCCCTGTGTATTAAAAAAAAACACAGTAACTACTCACCTTGTCCTGTTCCTGTAGCTCACATACCTCTCTTCTCTGCAAGCCCAGATTGCTCTGCAGCACGGTGTGGGTGGAGTTTTTGCTGATTTCTGGGCTGCAGGCTCCGCCCACACAGGCTGGCAGCGCGATCTGTGTCTGCAGGCAGAATGGTGGAGCGGAGAAAGTCTTCCTGCTTCACCATTCTGTGCATTGCCAGCCTGAAGGAGGGGAGGAGCACTAAAAGCTGAGCGGTGAGTGACAGAACCGCAGCTCCCAGCGCTCCAGCAGTGAGCGCCCCCATCTGCATTGATTGAAGTGCTCATTGCTTCTGGCACCCCCCTGAGAGCAAGCACCTGGGGCAGACAGCCCCCCTTAGTATGCCACTGACCTGGACTACCCCTTTATGCCCCTCGAAGTAAATAGTGAAGGTTCTCATTCAATGACTGCAAGCAGAGATCTTGGAGCAATTAATAGACAAATGGTATAAGAAATTTAGAATAAACTTTAATGATACCATGGATAAACTTTTTTGCTCAAAACATACAGTAATGTCCCTTGACAGTATAAATATACCGGGCTGATAGCATATGATGGCCATACTGCACATCAGATAATACATACCGGCCATCACTGCATTTTGATTTTGGTTTCTTTAGCTTATATAAATGGCAGATTTCATGTCAGCAAAGGGAAATGTTAATATCACAAGATAATTCTTCAAAAAATGACTTAGATAAATGTCTGAGAATATTGAAGGCAGCAGAGGTTCAAGGCTGCGCTTTTTAAGTTAATGCTGCTGGGTCAGAATCATATCATTAGTACTAATGTCACAGAAGGATAGATCGGCCACGGAAATAATGGTATTTCAGAGTCCTATTAAGCCCGAGTACTATTAGCTCAGACATACAGTACTTTAGGATCAGTAGAGTTTAAAAAGATATAACATTTAAAAAAAAAATAGATATATTTCATAGGATGGTCCACAAATATGATATTGCTTCTCTAGAAAGGCACATTCTTTTTATTTTAAAATCATGGATACTGTTAAAAAGTTAAAAATGTGTTATTCGGTTATAGTGCACAAATTGCATACTGTAGTTATAGCAAGTAGTGACATTTTAGACTGCTGCAGTGACCGCTACAGGTGAAATGTAGTATTACATGGTGACAATTTAAATAAATGCCTGCCCATAAAATCCACGGGAGCAGTGGAACATACAGTCAGGTCCATAAATATTGGGACATCAACACAATTCTAACATTTTTGGCTCTATACACCACCACAATGGATTTGAAATGAAACAAACAAGATGTGCTGTAACTGCAGTCTGTCAGCTTTAATTTGTTGGTATTTACATCCCAATCAGGTGAACGGTGCAGGAATTACAGCAGTTTGCATATGTGCCTCCCACTTGTTAAGGGACCAAAAGTAATGGGACAGAATAATAATCATAAATCAAACTTTCACTTTTTAATACTTGGTCGCAAATCCTTTGCAGTCAATTACAGCCTGAAGTCTGGAACGCATAGACATCACCAGACGCTGGGTTTCATCCCTGGTGATGCTCTGCCAGGCCTCTCCTGCAACTGTCTTCAGTTCCTGCTTGTTCTTGGGGCCTTTTCCCTTCAGTTTTGTCTTCAGCAAGTGAAATGCATGCTCAATCGGCTTCAGGTCCGGTGATTGACTTGGCCATTGCATAACATTCCACTTCTTTCCCTTAAAAAACTCTTTGGTTGCTTTTCCGGTATGCTTTGGGTCATTGTCCATCTGCAGTGTGAAGCGCCGTCCAATGAGTTCTGAAGCATTTGGCTGAATATGAGCAAATAATATTGCCCGAAACAATTCAGAATTCATCCTGCTGCTTTTGTCAACATTCACATCATCAATAAATACAAGAGAACCAGTTCCATTGGCAGCCATACATGCCCACGAAATGACACTACCACTACCATGCTTCACTGATGAGGTGGTATGCTTAGGATCATGAGCAGTTCCTTTCCTTCTCCATACTCTTCTCTTCCCTTCACTCTGGCACAAGTTGATCTTGGTCTCATCTGTCCATAGGATGTTGTTTCAGAACTGTGAAGGGTTTTAGATGTCGTTTGGCAAACTCTAATCTGCCCTTACCTGTTTTTGAGGATCACAAATGGTTTACATCATGTGGTGAACCCTCTGTATTCAATCTGGTGAAGTCTTCTCTTGATTGTTGATTTTGACACACATACACCTAGCTCCTGGAGAGTGTTCTTGATCTGGCCAACTGTTGTGAAGGGTGTTGTCTTCACCAGGGAAAGAATTCTTTGGTCATCCACCACAGTTGTTTTCTGTGGTCTTACGGGTCTTTTGGTGTTGCTGAGCTCACCGGTGCGTTCCTTCTTTTAAAGAATGTTCCAAACAGTTGTTTTGGCCACGCCTAATGTTTTTGCTATATCTCTGATGGGTTTGTTTAGTTTTTTCAGCCTAATAATGGCTTGCTTCACTGATAGTGACAGCTCTTTGGATCTCATCTTGAGAGTGGACAGCAACAGATTCCAAATACAAATAGCACACTTGAAATTAACTCTGGACCTTTTATCTGCTCATTGTAATTGGGATAATGAGGGAATAACACACACCTGGCCATGTAACAGCTGAGAAGCCAATTGTCCCATTACTTTTGGTTCCTTAACAAGTGGGAGGCACATATGAAAACTGTTGTAATTCCTACACCGTTCACCTGATTTGGATGTAAATACCAACAAATTAAAGCTGACAGTCTGCAGTTAAAGCACATCTTGTTTGTTTCATTTCAAATCCATTGTGGTAGTGTATAGAGCCACAAATGTTGCAATTGTGTCGATGTCCCAATATTTATGGACCTGACTTGTACATGTAGTTATAGGAGATGAAGAAGTAAGGCTGAGTTCACACTTCAGTTATTTGGTCAGTTATTTCCATCAGTTATTGCAAGCCAAAACCGGATGCAGGTCAAAAACAGGGGCAGATCATTACATTAAACCTTTTCTCTCCGCTCTCTCGCAGGACTTCGGGTAATAACTTCAGAAATTAATTTCTACTGTGAAAAACCTTTTACCAAACTTGAGTTAGGTTCCAAGGCACCACTTGGAATTAAAACCGAGTTCAGTAAAAGGTTTTTAACAGTAGAAATTAATTTCTGAAGTTATTACCCGAAGACCTACGAGACTTCGCAAATAATTAACTTCGGCTCATCGGAGCCAATACATTCTAATATTGTACAAAGTTTTATGCAAATCGATGTTTTATCTGAAGTTGATTCGCTTATCCCTACTTCCATTGCATGGACTCTTGTTTGGTCTCAGGATCATGGTGGTGGACCTATGCTTCATCACCCGTAATAATTCAAGACTAGAAGTCTCCTGGATTTTCTCTAAGCATGTATAAATTCTGCCGGACGAATTGCTGGTGAAATGTTTTTTGTTCAGGTGTCAACATTCATGGCGCCCACTGGGAACTGACCTTTGAAATCGTCAAAACATCATAAATGATACTGAAAATTGTGCCAACTGAAATGCCCAATTCATGAGCTATAACACTGACTTTGATCCTATGATCTTCCAAAATCATGGCCTCTACCTTACGGCACATTTCCTCTGAAGATATTTTGACAGCTCACCCTGAACGGGGGTCATCTTCAATTGATTCCCTACCTATTTTAAACTGCTTGGCCCAAAATTATAATTGGTAGTAGGAAGGTGCATCATCAGTCACCATATACAGCAATCATCTTGTCATGTATTTCTTTAGGCTTCTTTTCTTCCTTGATAAGGAATTTGATCATGGAACAAAGCTCCAAATCCTTTACTTTCTTTGTAGACCTGCTCTGTACTGCACTTGCCATCCTGTCACTTCCAGATTTTTCATCAGATTGAACTTTGTTGTGTTTTGCTTGTCCAGACATGTCTCAACCTGAGACAGAACATGCTGGGGTAGATAACTTATCGAACATCCTTTGTAGGTAAGATCATTATTTCAGATTGTATATAGGGCCCCAGGAGCCTTCGTTTGAGCTTTGCATCGCTATGCTGAGTCCTCCAGAGCTGGAGTGGCTCTTTGCATTCTTGCCTATAAGAGGGTTGTTTACAAGGCAGGTGTCAGCACCCGGCATACCCAGGCAAGTGCCTGGGCCACAGCTCCTGGGGGGGCCCACAGCATAGCTTCCAGAGGCCAAAAGCAATGAGCGCTTTCATCAATACAGATGGAAGCACTCATTGCTGGTGCGCAGGTAGCTGGGTTCTGTCCCTCCCCGCTCAGCTCCCCGCACTTCTCCCGTTCTTCAGGCCGCCGGCGCTCTGAATGGTGAAGCAGGAAGACTTCTCCCCGCTCCACCATTCATCCTGCAGGCACAGATCGCGCTGCCGGCCTTTGTGGATGGAGCCTGCAGACCGGTAATCTGCATAGGCTCTGGCCACACACAATGCTGCAGAGCGATCTGTGCCTGCAGAGAAGAGAGGACTGTGAGCTTCAGGAATGGGAAAAGATGTGTAGTTACTGTGTTTTTTTGTTTTTAATACAGAGGGGTCACATAGGGCTTTATTACTATGGAGGGGGCACACAGGACTTTATTATTATGGAGGGGTCACAGAGGACTTTATTGCTATAGAGGGGGCACAGAGAACTTTATTATTATGGAGCGGACACAGAGGACTTTATTACTATGGAGGGGGCACAGAGGGCATTTCTACTCTGGAGGGGGCACAGAGGGTATTACTAATGTGAAGGTGGCACAATGGAAATTTCTACTATGGAGTGGGCACAGAGCCAGAGGGCATTACTACAATGAAGGGGGCACAGTGTGCAATCCTACTGTGAAGGGGCATAGTGGGCATTATTACTGTGAAGGAGGCACAATTGGGATTTCTAATATGAAGGGGGCACAATGAAGATTATTACTATGAAGGGGCACAATGGGGATTATTACTGTGAAGGGGGCACAATGGGTATTATTACTGTAAAGGGGGTACAGATAGGGTATTACAACTGTGAAAGGGGCACAGAGAGGGCATAGCTACTCTGAAGGTTGTACAATAAGGGCAATACTACTGTGAGGGAGTAGAATTTTTTCTTAAGTATTGGGGGGGGGGGGGGGTGATGCCAGAGACCGTAGGCCCGCTACTGAAGCAAACTATTTGCTCCCTGCTCCACCATTGAGCCGCCAGCGCTCCACAGCAGCAGCAGCACGATGTCCTCACACATCGTCCTGCTGATCTGTGTAGGAGGAGGAGCCGGACAGGCTGGGAATCGGCCTCTGCTCCTCCTACACAGCAGCGCCATGTGTCACTGCTGCTGCTGATGGAGAGCGCAGATCATGGGAGGAGCCAGGTGATTGAGGCGAGGAGTATTTGAAAAATAAAAGTAGGCACATAGGACTGATTTACATATATCCGCTCTGTAGCATGCTCTGTGTAAGGTTGTCCTAACCTAGTCTGCCTGGTAAATTGATCACTGTCATGCTTATAAAATGTCTTATAATTTATATTATAATGGTGGTTATTTTATTTATTTTACAGTGTACCCGGTTGTGCATGGTGAGATTTATTTTTGCTTCTTGAATTATATTTCACCGTATGGAAGATAAAAGTGGGCTTCTGAATAAAAAAAAAATATCTCAGCAGATTCTGTAATTAAAATTCTGATGAGTTCATAATCCTTCATGCTGTAGCCTAATATGCTTTCATATCCCATTAACGTCACATTTGGGATATCAGGCCCACAAT
The DNA here is from genome assembly GCF_014858855.1 of Bufo gargarizans. NCBI lineage: Eukaryota > Metazoa > Chordata > Amphibia > Anura > Bufonidae > Bufo > Bufo gargarizans. The sequence continues at coordinate 22,264,585 of NC_058082.1, read as the reverse complement.
AGAATCGCAGCCTGGTGTGGAACGGCACAGTTGTCCTCTATAATTCTTTATGTTCTGTAATATATCGCATTAAGCAATGTGTAGTGCTGACAAATAATTTCTGTCATAAAGGTTTTACAATATAATTGGATTCCTGACTCGTACACAGCAATATAAAGTTGTTGTTCATATCGGGTCAATTACCGTAGGCTCATTTGAAGTTGCATGGTGGGAAATGTGGAGTAAATTAAAAATCCCCGGTAGCGTTTTTTGTATCTTTATTAATAATAATTATTACAATGCATTAGGTTATAGTGTCTGCTTCTTTACAAAGTAAAGACGTTGAAAAATGAATAAGTGGTGTGGTTGTACAATGGCTTCTATGAATAAAAGATTATGCAGATGACTACTCCTTAGAGATCAGTCTACTTATGTGCCATTGATTGGAGCAGAAACAGTAATTCATTGCTTTCCTGTGTAAAGCTCCTTTATGAGGCCTGTGGCCCACAAAAAATAGGTTTATCAGTGAAATTCTAAATGATAGGATTACTACAGGTAGGCATAAATTACTGGCTTCTTCTATGCTAGAAGGGTCCTCCAAAAATAACATAATCATGGGCTGTCTGACTGTACCTCTAAACCTTCCTGCTGTGATGTAGGCCTTGGGTTGATGTTTTCCATGAAGCCTGACTTTTTTTACTTACCATCTCTTCGAGCAAGATCTCACCCACTTCTGCACCATCTTCAAAATGAACTAGAGATTAAAAAAACCTTCTCGAAATGTGTTTTGTGTCCAATTTGTCAACTTTGGACATTTAAAAAAAATGTAGTTCACGTTAAAATCAATTCTACATGAATCAAATATGCTCCAATTGGCCTAAAAATTGGCATATGATACTTTGAGGTCTCCAAGTCACATTTTTTTTTTTTTTAGATCTTTCTGTTATCTCTTAATTTTTTTTATTTTATAGTAAATACATAGCTATGGAAAAACGCACAGGTGACAGGGTTATCAAACAGCGTGTTTAAAAACACACTGCATCATCACGTGAGGCTACTTTCACACTAGAGTTAATATTTTCCGGTATTGAGATCCATCATAGGGTCTCAATACAGGAAAAAAATGCTTCCGTTTTGTCCCCATTCACTGTCAATGGGGACAAAATGTAACTGAACAGAATGGAGTGCTCCAAAATGCATTCCGTTCCGTTCTTATACCGGAGAGCAAACCGCAGCATGCTGCGGTTTGCTTTCCGTCCTGGGATTCTCTGACACAATCTGACACAATAGAAAACAGATCCGCCCCCCATTGACTTTCAATGGCGTTCATGATGGATCCTTCTTGGGTATGTTACGGATAATACAACTGGATCTGTTCATAACGGATGCAGATGGTTGTATTATCAGTAACCCTGCCTGATCCAGCAAAAAGGCTTGTGTGAAAGTAGCCTGAGATATAAACATATAAAAGCTACTTTCACATCTGCGTTTGATTCAGGTTTTGAGATCCGGCAGAGAAGCTCAAAAACCTGACTCAAACTGATCAGTTTTGTCCCCATTCATTTTCAATGGGGACAAAACTGATCAGGATGCATCAGTACGCATCAGCTCAGTTCAGTAGTATTTTGGTGCTGGACACAAATCCATTGCAAGCAGCGTTTTTGTGTCCAGTTTGCAAAACTGAAAATAATAGAACGGATCAGGCACCCATTGATTATGGATACTTTCACACTAGCAGCAGCCTTCTCCAGCAGGCTGTTCCCCTGCTAGCAGGCTGCTGCCGCTAGTGCACCGTGGTGCCGGAAGTCCACTCCAGCCCCATTGACTATAATGGGGGCGGGCCGGAGGTACGGCCGCAGCACGTAAAACATGCCGAGAGGCGACCATAATAAACCTATGACATGTAGTCAATGGGGCTGGAGCGGACTTCCCGCGGCACTGTGCACTATCGGCAGCACGGATCTGGCGGGTGAACAGCCTGCCACTAATGTGAAAGTAGCCTTACAATGATTTTCATGCCTGATCAAGTTTGTTCAGTTTTGATTAAATACAACCGGAACTGGCCGAAACAGAGCCATCAGGATGTATTAAATGGAACGGATCCTTTTAATTCAGGTCTTAAGATCCTCTGCCAGATCTCAAAACCTGAATTTAAAACGCAGATGTGAAAGTAGCCTAAGTGGTACTCTTTCTCATTATGGAGAACCCATGGTACACCACGTAAGCATTATTGCAGGTCAGACAATGCCCTACTATGCCAAGTACACGTGCACAGTATTGTGGGCCAACCAATGCGCCTGGTATGCTGAGTACATGTGCACAGTATTGTAGACCAGACGAGGCCCCTCTGGGTTTCTGAGAAAGATATTTAAATTTAGCTAACTAAATCTGATGCCAGCAGATACTAGACATGATAATTTGCATACATTTTACCCACAAATCCAGAGGAGCGTTGTCTCGCCTACAATACTTGTCACGTATATCAACTGGTCTCCAAAATAGAAATAGTACCCACCCAGAGGTTTCCCCTAAAGCCTTGCAACTAGAAATGATGTTCTTATCAGTTTTTTTTTTCTGATTAAGGTTTTTTTTGTCCTAAAAGCACTACTATTTTTCTTGCTTGCTACATAAGCATATTTAAAAGGCATCTTTGCCGACTTGCTGCTGTGTTCTTTTTACTGTTTACCTTCTTGCTGTGCAGTAGGTATAGTTTTAGGTCTCTTTCCTGTTCATCTGAGCATAAATCACTTGCATACTCAGTGTACCAAGTGCATCACCTGGACTACAATACTGCACATGTTCTTGGCATAGTAGGGGCATTACCTTTCCTACAATACTGTGCGACGGGCAGCCAGCCACCATCTTGATTGAAGATCTCGGCCAAAAGCGTAGTGATCTTGCAGATCTTCAAGCAAGATGGCGGAAGAGCCGGCCTGTCGCGAGCAAATGGAGGCGGTAAGTTTGATTTAAATATTTATTTTAATTTTACACTGTTTTTACATGTATGAACACGGCATCTGAGGTGTACAATGTCATTGCAATCGCTACTTACAAAAAAATATGCTTTGTAACGAAGTAATTCGTCACAAAGCAATTTTTTGGGTAAAATTCGGGGAATCAGCCAAATCGAACTTTTAAAAAATTTGCTTATCTCTAATCACAACTTACCAATTTATGACCTTTTAGGAAACCTTTCTAGAAAATGGTCAACCTTTTTTTTTTTTAAAAGGGAATGTGTCAGCGGAAAATGACCTATTGTTTATCGTGTTTTATGTTGAACATATTTTTAAAGACTTTTAATGATATTATTTATAATTTTTACATGTTCATATCCTTATTAAAAGAAACAAACCTGTAGGTCTGCACTGGATGCTAAGCCTAATAATAGGTGCCACTGTACAGATCACTTTTCAGCAGTCATCTCATTATCATTACAGGTGGGATTATAATGACAGATATCATCTATGTATTTATGAAACAGAATCCACCTTTCTCAATAGGTGATTGTCAGAGCTTATCTATTCCATCTTGACTTCTGCACTGGTCACAGAGCATGCCTAGAAAACTCTTCCATAGAAGTCAATGAGGTCCCCTCATGTTCATTGTGTCTATGGAATATGTGGCTGCCGTAAAGTCTATCTCTAAATGCTCTCAATAATAGCTTAGGCAAGATGGCGCCCTCGCAATCATGTTCAGTAAATGCAATTTAAAAAATCTACAATCAAAAAATTAAAACAGATTAGAAAAAAGGACATGTGTTGCTATCTGGTTTCAACTTGCATACAATTTGGTGACACATTCCCTTTAATTCCCATCTTGCTTAATGTATTTTGCATTCTGATTTACTAATAGGCATCCATCTCTTAACAGAGCTTAACAGAGCACCATGTTGTTGGTAGTGCTAAGGCAAATACAAATAATTTAAATTTTATTACAAACAAATACATAGTATATCCTAGAGTAACATTGATACAATACAAAATGACTGTAAGGTAACAGAATCCCTACTTTGATATATAATTGGGAAGAACTCGTAGATACCTGATCCTTTCACAGATTTTTATTAAAGGTACCGGTAACTTAATATCTTTCTTTATGGGCATATTATAGGCTTTCCAATATATAGACAAAGACAGTCTATGAGGGATGACCAACAGGACAGCCACATCTTAAAGAAGAGCTCTCAGTCTTCGTCTTCTGGATACAACTTGGTCATAAAAGCTGCAGCCTTGATCTTTCACCCAGCAACTTACTTAACCGTGACTTAATCCAACCATCTGTGCATTTTATTCAAAGCAGTGAGATGACCTTCTAATGGCTTCATTCAGCCTTTGTAGCCTACTCCAAGTTGATTAGGTTGTTTTCAAGGCTCGGCTTAACAGCTGAGCTCCTGTCTTCCAATAACCGCTGGGTTAGGGGCAAGAATATAGAGAACTGGCAGAATATTTTCACTTGAAACTAATGGGTTTTGGCCATTGCGCATTTCATGTTGGACAAGACCTTGACTGGAAAAATCACCTTATCTCTAAAGCCATCATATGTATTATTACCATAGGACATAGGTGAGGAAATTACGTCTTCACGGAAATTTCAGGGCTGGTGACAGGCAGTTGAAGGCAGGTGTGGATGTTGGCCCTTCTGGCTGGTTGTAGAGAAAAACAAACATACAAATGTAGTATATAAACATTTATAAAAGCTATACTTAAAGGGAATTTGCAGTTTTGTACCTATGACATTGGCTGACCCGTTACATGTGCTCTTGGCAGCTGAAGGCATCTGTCTTGGTCCTATGTTCATATGACTACCCTTTGTGTAAGCAGACCATGAATCATGGTGGTGTTGTTGTCTCTGTGGCTTTATATTGGTCAGTATACAATTGTGTTTATATCTGCAATATTGATTCTTGTGTTCAGGTCTTATATATTAATTGTATAGTCACAGGTTACTTTCTATTTGTACCATTTTATCTGAGATCAGACTGAACTTGTGCTCATAGTCTTATCAAAACTGATCATTATACATGTAATGCACTTTATGGTGGCCAATTGTTGCACTTGCACTTTTTTATTATATGCCCATAAACCAAGCACTACCAGTCCTATTCATTTTTAATTGTGTTTTTATGTATTGTGCTATTTTAATCATGTGAACAATAAATTTGTTAGTAATAAATTATTTGATTATTGATTACAATTTGTGGTTACTTTATTGTTTGATACATAGTGGATCTATATATTTCTGTCGGTTGTGTATTTTATAACATATATGGGTTGAGTACCGCTTTATGGGAAATATTTTTTTTGGTTGCCATGTTCATATGTGTCTGCATTGCTGAGAAAAATAAAGTTTTAATATATGCAAATGAGCCTCTAGAAGCAATGGGGGCGTTGTCGTTACACCTAGAGGGTCTGCTCTCTCTGCAACTGCAACCACCCCCTGGAAGCTCATTTGAGAGACATAAGACAAAAAAAAGGTCCTAGGAGACCTAGGAGTGTCATACACAAATTTTCAGGCTAATTGGAGTACATTGAATTCGGGTAGAATCAATTTTGATCTAAATAGAATTGGCCTACTGACTCGGCTGAATTGAAACACGAATGAACCAGCCCGATAAGCAGCACAGGACCGGCTGTTACTGATAGTTGGGTCCTTGCTGTATCTGCCGAAATCGCTGAAAATGCCGATTCAGGTGGATTAACCCTTCACATGCCAAGGTCAGTGCTGACCGCGGCATGTGTGGAGTTTACAGAGGGAGCGGGCTTCCTTTGACTCCATTAGACCCCCATGCTGCCGTGACAGGGGGCCGATGGTTGCTATGGCACCCCCGATGCATTACACAGGCATTGAAGAGGTTAAATTAGGTGCTGACCACTTCCAACTCTGGTGTTCCTGACCTCTCCTGTGCTGCACCTATTATTTAGAATGCTCTTCCCCATTTCCTTAAGCTGGACATACATATTCAATAGCTTTGATCGTTCGGCCGACAGCCATATCTCCCCTATACACATACAGATTCGGTTCGGCCGTCAATGCCGAGAGTGTAGAAAGACTCTGCTAGACGTTTATCTCCTGGGAAAGAAAAAGATTGGGTAAAGATATTCACTTTGCCCAAACCTTCTCTGCCCTGGCATCATCTGTTGAAAGCACATCATTGTACACATTATATTCTTGGTGGGTTCAGCCAATAATACAGTAATGTGAATAGGGGCCCTAAGACTATCCACCTGTGTACAAAACTTGAAGACTGTAAATTAATAGGCTGACAATAGAGATGAGCGAAACGAAGCTGACAAAGTCTAATTTGTTCTGAATTTCAGGAAAAATTAGATTCTGAATGAATGCGAATTTCCTCTCGCTTCCTGGTAACAAATCAAAATTTTTCCTAAAATGGTGGATACACGTGTGAGGACATGGGCCAAGGAACTCTGGGAAGGCGGGAGGACCCATAATGCTATGCATGCAGCCAATCAGCAGCCAGCCAGCCCGGTGATGTCACAGCCCTATAAATACTGCGGCCATCTTAGATTCTGCCATTCACCATCATACTTTGTTCAGGGACAGACTTTTATGCAGGCGCTAGGGAGAGTGAAAGAACCTCATTGTGAAAAAAAAAAAAAGCGGTTTATAAGTGCACGATAAGGATAGGGAGGAATCATTTCACATCATCTAAGTGCAGGGACAGACGTTTCAGGCGCTAGGGAGAGTCATACAGAAAACATCATTGGGGAAAAAAATACGATTTACATATGCAGGGAAAGATTATTTGGGGATCCAAATAGCCATTATACAGCTCTGTAATTCCAGCTATTTGTTCTTGGGCTGCAAGTGCTATGTTGAAAAGCCTTTAGTGGCATACAGTGGCGGAAATAATTATTTGACCCCTCACTGATTTTGTAAGTTTGTCCAATGACAAAGAAATGAAAAGTCTCAGAACAGTATCATTTCAATGGTAGGTTTATTGTAACAGTGGCAGATAGCACATCAAAAGGAAAATCGAAAAAATAACTTTAAATAAAAGATAGCAACTGATTTGCATTTCATTGAGTGAAATAAGTATTTGAACCCCTACCAACCATTAAGAGTTCTGGCTCCCACAGAGTGGTTAGACACTTCTACTCAATTAGTCACCCTCATTAAGGACACCTGTCTTAACTAGTCACCTGTATAAAAGACACCTGTCCACAGAATCAATCAATCAAGCAGACTCCAAACTCTCCAACATGGGAAAGACCAAAGAGCTGTCCAAGGATGTCAGAGACAAAATTGTAGACCTGCACAAGGCTGGAATGGGCTACAAAACCATTAGCAAGAAGCTGGGAGAGAAGGTGACAACTGTTGGTGCGATTGTTCGAAAATGGAAGGAGCACAAAATGACCATCAATCGACCTCGCTCTGGGGCTCCACGCAAGATCTCACCTCGTGGGGTGTCAATGGTTCTGAGAAAGGTGAAAAAGCATCCTAGAACTACACGGGAGGAGTTAGTTAATGACCTCAAATTAGCAGGGACCACAGTCACCAAGAAAACCATTGGAAACACATTACACCGCAATGGATTAAAATCCTGCAGGGCTCGCAAGGTCCCCCTGCTCAGGAAGGCACATGTGCATGCCCGTCTGAAGTTTGCCAATGAACACCTGAATGATTCAGAGAGTGACTGGGAGAAGGTGCTGTGGTCTGATGAGACCAAAATAGAGCTCTTTGGCATTAACTCAACTCGCTGTGTTTGGAGGAAGAAAAATGCTGCCTATGACCCCCAAAACACCGTCCCCACCGTCAAGCATGGGGGTGGAAACATTTTGCTTTGGGGGTGTTTTTCTGCTAAGGGCACAGGACAACTTATTCGCATAAACGGGAAAATGGACGGAGCCATGTATCGTGAAATCCTGAGCGACAACCTCCTTCCCTCTGAGAGGAAACTGAAAATGGGTCGTGGATGGGTGTTCCAGCACGACAATGACCCAAAACATACAGCAAAGGCAACAAAGGAGTGGCTCAAGAAGAAGCACATTAAGGTCATGGAGTGGCCTAGTCAGTCTCCGGACCTTAATCCAATCGAAAACCTATGGAGGGAGCTCAAGCTCAGAGTTGCACAGAGACAGCCTCGAAACCTTAGGGATTTAGAGATGATCTGCAAAGAGGAGTGGACCAACATTCCTCCTAAAATGTGCACAAACTTGGTCATCAATTACAAGAAACGTTTGTCCTCTGTGCTTGCAAACAAGGGTTTTTCCACCAAGTATTAAGTCTTTTTTTGTTAGAGGGTTCAAATACTTATTTCACTCAATGAAATGCAAATCAGTTGCTATCTTTTATTTAAAGTTATTTTTTCGATTTTCCTTTTGATGTGCTATCTGCCACTGTTACAATAAACCTACCATTGAAATGATACTGTTCTGAGACTTTTCATTTCTTTGTCATTGGACAAACTTACAAAATCAGTGAGGGGTCAAATAATTATTTCCGCCACTGTATATCTGTGGAAAAAGAGAAATATATACTCTGTGCACTTCTGCAGCTATATACAGTATGGTGAAAGCATTTAGTGTCCTATTATAGTACAGTACGAGAAAAATAGACGCTGTTCACATTTGGTGCTATTTGCCCTAAAAACATTTATTGTCATATTTCCATAGAAAAAGAGAAAAATACACGCCGTTCACATTTGGTGTTAATTGCGTTAAAACCATTTATTGTCATATTTCTATAGAAAAAAGATATAGACATCTATGTGGAATCAGCTGACGAGGATGTAAAAGGAGTGCGCTTCTTCTTTACACTAACATTGACCAGTAAGTCTGAGTTCACACTTGAGTTATTTGGTCGGTTTTGGCCCCGTGATTGCCCAAATAAGTGAAGTGTTTCTAAGAGCGACGCCTGTCATCTGCATGTCATACGGACTCACAGTATTATTTCACTACCCCAGCAGAGTTCCTATGCATGTAACTGCAAGGCACAGTGTTCTACACCCACACAAAGGCTCTATGCAGCCCGGAAATAGCAGTTTTTAATGTGATTTGTCGCAAATTAATTCGTATTGAAGCACATTTTTCAGGTAAATTCGGCGAACCGGCTGAATTGCATTTTTTATAAATTTGCTCATCTCTAGCCATCAATATTTTAGCCTCTTTAATTTGTTCTAGAAAAAAAAATTACAAAAATAATAATTTGTAGACTGTGTGGACAGCCCGACAAACCTGTCAATGGCATTCTATCTTTATCTGTAAATATATCCTTTAATTATAAATTATCTTAAGACATATTCACCCCCAGACTCTTTTTACTTTATTTTTTTTTACCCTGTTTCAATTTCCTCTAAATCTTTCTCCGGGTCATTTGGCGCTCTGCAGATATTTCACGCCTGATTTGAAGCGGCTTCCCTTAATTAATTCAGGACACCTGCAACCTGTAATTGATTTGGCTCTGACAATAATTTGCTGACATTCATCCAACTATCCTCGTATTTTGGATCTTGTAATTCCTTTCATTTCATACTTTAGAAATTCGACTGTGTTGAAAAGGTTTTTTATCGCCGGCCTATTATTCCCAAAAGCCAATACACAAATGTGGAGACTAGCAACATATTTATTTCAGAAGGAATTACTATAATCACATATGTCGCTTGACTTTCACAATTTGTACCTTTTTATGTTGGGAATTGACGCAAGCACTTTATAATTCTGGTTCTAATGTTCTGTTTTTACGCCTGCTAAGAGCGTGTTTATTAGAATATCTACTTCTTGGTTGGCCATTCCAAATGTAAACTAAAAAAGTTGTATTCTTTAACAGTGACTAAGGTAGAGCGCTATATTGCTATTATCTATTATGAGGCAGTGACAGGCTTCATATATGAAGGACGGTATGTATCTCCGAGAATGGTGCAAGAAACCTATTAAGGAGATGCATATATCGAGGTTTGCTGTGGATCACCTAAGATGTGCCACCAAGGTACCCGGCCTTGGTGGAGTAAAAGCGTTTAGCTTGCGCGTCCCACTAGAATAGATAGTTTTCAGCTATTCTGGGCCTGGCTTTTACTGGGAGTAAGTAAAGAGCTGGGTGGGTGCTTACTCCCCATCGTCCACTCCGGGTTTAGTAAAAGTTTAAAAGTCAGCAGCATGATGCAGGGTGTGTCTGTTGTGTGAGAGGCTGCAGATCACACACTGCAAGGCACGTGTGAAGCAAACGCTGGCCTGTGGACTGATTACCTGACCCGGTTGTGATCCGGTTGAACTGAACTGTAAATTGGATGGAACAACCAATAAACCGTGTTGAAGTGACTTTGTTGTGTCCCTGTCTGTCTTTAAAACTGGTCATGGCATTACACTGTATAGCTAAATTATACTAACCAACAGAAACTACTTAAAAACGCCACACATCACACCATGCAACATCTGTGTGGCTGCACATATCACACACCCCTAAGGCTTCCCCAGTTCATAAATCATTTGTGCAGTAGAAGTGCGTTATGAACCTTTGTGTTCAGCTATTAACTAGTACATGGATAATTCAAAATGTTGAGCATGTGCCAGGAATTTATGCCAAGACAATTAAAAATGATGGCACTTCTACAAATTGTTATTAGAGATGAGTGAATTTTTCAAAAATATAATTCGGCCGGTTCACCCAATTTTTGGAATAAATTTGGTTTGATCCAAATTTATTCATGGCGAATCGCGTAAAAAAACAGCTATGTCCTGGCTGCAGAGAGCCTTTATGGTGGTGTAGAACACTGTGACTTGCAGTAACACACATAGGGAGTCTGCTGTGGTAGTGAAATAATACTGTGACACATGCAGATGACAGGTGTCGCTCTTAGAATCACTGCACAATTCACTTATTTGTGCAGTCACAGGGGCCAAAACTGACCAAATAACTCAAGTATGAACTCAGCATTACAGGTCGATGTTAGCGTCAAGAAGAAGCGTACTCCTGTACACCGTCGTCAGCTGATTCCACGTAGATGTCTACAGAACCTGTTCTATTAAACACTTATACAAGTAGAGCCCCCCGACAGAGTGGAGAGGGTGTCAGCAGTAAGTTTGTGTTGACATCACTGATTATTTTGCCCTTCCTCTGATCCGTCAGAACAATAACCCCCAAAAAACGGATCCTGTCTGTGGAGCCTCTGCCTTCACTCGGTCAGCATTTCATCAGAAATCCATCAGTATTGCTAATGCCAAAATAAACCTGAGTGGATACAAAACAGAGATGATACGTGAATGGAATATTTGCATGTCTTCTGTGTTTTGTACCCACTCCTGCTTTTGGCTACAAAATCACAAGCCGATTGTGATGGGACCATACAGGCCTTACAGCTGCTTCACAGACAGGATCTGTTGTGCGTCCCATTTTTCCTTTCTTCTGACATATCAGAAAAAGGGTTAAATAAATGATGATGTCAGCCAGGTCGAAAGGCAAAATAATGGCCCAGTCATGAAGTGGGGAGGGTGGGAACATCATAAGAAGTCCACAGAGTGGCCCTATGACATAGTGGAGAGGTGGAAGCAGCATTAGGAGGCCACAGAGTGGCACAATGACAGTGTTGAGGTGGCAGCAGCATCAGGAGGAAGCCACAGAGCGGCACAATGACAGTGTGAAGGTGGCAGCAGCATCAGGAGGCCACAGAGTGGCAAGGTGACATAGTGTGGAGGTGACAGCAGCATCAGGAGACTACAGAGTGTCAAAGTGACATGGTGTGGAGGTGGCAGGAGCATCAGGAGACCACAGGGTGTCAACGTGACATAGTATGGAGGTGACAGCAGCATCAGTAGACCACAGAGTGGCAAGGTGACATAGTGTGGAGGTGGTAGCAGCATCAGGAGACCACAGAGTGACCCAGTGACAGAGTGGGGAGGTGGGTGGCAATACCAGTACCAGCTGAAAATGGTGGGTGAAAGAAGGAGCACTTGGCATCAGATGTGTGGTGATAAGGGGGTTTTTGCTTCTTGGAAATTGGAGATTTATGTATATCTCTGTTTTCCATCTCTTCTATTCTATTCCTAGCATGTTGCCCTTGTTTCCCTTACAACCCGAATATAATTACACCTCTTCCAGTCCTTGATGTACCCCAGGAGCAACACACAACCCTTGCAGATACTTATATATAAAAGTAGTTTACTGATAACATAGAGATGACAAAGCAATGGACATGATACATAAAGATACAGATAACACAATACATAGAGTACACCACCACACACAGCCACCTTAGTTCCTGCCCACCCTGGATGCTAAGTAAATGTGGCTAATAATGTGTATGTATATACAGTATATCCAGAGTCCACTAATATACAGTCTACTGGATCTACTCTTCTAACCAACTCACATCCAGTACCTGACCATTAGTACATGTACATATAGAGACTCAAATATCTATATGTACACATATAAAGTCTACTGGGATATTATACTTATATACATACCCACATAAGCACACTTATAACTTAGCTTGCTCCTGAAAATGCTGTTCATCCAAGGGTGTCCAGGAAGAGAAGCAAGATCCCCACTCCCAACTTTCACCTATATGTTGCTGTGTCCCAGCCCCCCACCATAGACTTCACCCTGTGACCACCCAAATATCTTCCACCATCTTTTGGTCAAGAGAATGTTGTTCAACTGCTTTTACAATGTGCCCTTTCTGCCTTACATATGCTATCAAGGGACACAATGCTACTGGCCATACTGAATGGGTGAATACCACTGGGTCCAATTATTAGGCATATTTGTGTGGTCATCAGGATGAGGTTCTGGCTGAAAGCCATATTTCCTGTAACATGTGGCATCAGGCAGGTGGCAGCATCAGAATAGTAGCTGAGGCAGGTAGCCAGATGAAACCAGTCTCTTTTGTCAAAGTGTTATGGCACCTTGGATGATCTAGTCTGGTGCATCAGGCATTGGTGAGTGGAAATCCTGGCTGATCCACACCTGATTCATCTTGACATAGGTCAGTATCTCCACATTTTGGGTAGAAAGGCAAGTTCTTCTTGGGGTAACTATGGCCCCCGCTGCACTAAACACCCGCTCTGATGTCACACTACTGGCCGGGCAGGACAGATTTTCCAGGGCAAACTCTGCCAGTTGCAGCCACAAATCCAGTTTGGCTATCCAGTAGTCCAGCAGATCTTCACTGTGCGGTGGCAGGGAGCTTTCCAAGTATGCCACCACCTGCTGGTTCAGATCCTGCTTCCGGTCTAGCTTCTGCTGCTGCTTACGAGTAGTTTCTTCACTAGACAGGTGAAGAAAGCTGCTCATCATTGACTCTAGACTCAAGTTGCTGCTGATGAAGCTGGAACTGCTCCTACCCCCCACCCTGCCTCAGCAGCTATGACAGAGGAATGTGAGCGCAGACGCCCCCCCCCCCAGTCAGACCTGTGAGAGGATGGACGGTGGCACAGATAGACAGCGGCCAACTGACTACATATGATGTCTCTATTGTAGTTCAGTTTGTACTCCCTCTCAGCGGTCGTAAAAAAGGCCCCCATTTTGGACCGGTAGTGAGGGTTTAACAAGGTGGAAAGCCAGAAGTCATCCCTCTGCCGAATGGTGACAATTCGGCCGTCACTATGCAAGCAAGTGAGCATGCATCGGGCCATTTGTGTGACTCGGAGGGACTCCCTGCCTCCATCTCCACTGTATACTGCCAAGGTGTGTCTGGGTTCTCTTCCTCGTCTTCCTCATCACTAGGGATGAGCGAACTCGAACTGTATAGTTCGGGTTCGTACCGAATTTTGGGGTGTCCGTGACACGGACCCGAACCCGGACATTTTCGTAAAAGTCCGGGTTCGGGTTCGGTGTTCGTCGCTTTCTTGGCGCTTTTGTGACGCTTTCTTGGCGCTTTTTGAAAGGCTGCAAAGCAGCCAATCAACAAGCGTCATACTACTTGCCCCAAGAGGCCATCACAGCCATGCCTACTATTGGCATGGCTGTGATTGGCCAGAGCACCATGTGACCCAGCCTCTATTTAAGCTGGAGTCACATAGCGCCGCCCGTCACTCTGCTCTGATTAGCGTAGGGAGAGGTTGCGGCTGCGACAGTAGGGCGAGATTAGGCAGATTAACTCCTCCAAAGGACTTGATTAACTGATCGATCTGCAGCTGTGGATCATTGAGCTGCTGATCCTCAATTGCTCACTGTTTTTAGGCTGCACAGACCGTTTGTCAGTCTCATTTTTCTGGGGTGATCGGCGGCCATTTTGTGTCTTGTGGTGCGCCAGCACAAGCTGCGACCAAGTGCATTTAACCCTCAATGGTGTGGTTGTTTTTTGGCTAAAGCCTACATCAGGGTGAAGCTGTCACACCAAGTGCATTTAACCAGCAATAGTCTGTTCATTTTTTGGCCATATACAAAATCAGGGGCAAGCTGCGCCTGTCACCAAGTGCATTTAACCCTCAATGGTGTGGTTGTTTTTTGGCTAAAGCCTACATCAGGGTGAAGCTGTCACACCAAGTGCATTTAACCAGCAATAGTCTGTTCATTTTTTGGCCATATACAAAATCAGGGGCAAGCTGCGCCTGTCACCAAGTGCATTTAACCCTCAATGGTGTGGTTGTTTTTTGGCTAAAGCCTACATCAGGGTGAAGCTGTCACACCAAGTGCATTTAACCAGCAATAGTCTGTTCATTTTTTGGCCATATACAAAATCAGGGGCAAGCTGCGCCTGTCACCAAGTGCATTTAACCCTCAATGGTGTGGTTGTTTTTTGGCTAAAGCCTACATCAGGGTGAAGCTGTCACACCAAGTGCATTTAACCAGCAATAGTCTGTTCATTTTTTGGCCATATACAAAATCAGGGGCAAGCTGCGCCTGTCACCAAGTGCATTTAACCCTCAATGGTGTGGTTGTTTTTTGGCTAAAGCCTACATCAGGGTGAAGCTGTCACACCAAGTGCATTTAACCAGCAATAGTCTGTTCATTTTTTGGCCATATACAAAATCAGGGGCAAGCTGCGCCTGTCACCAAGTGCATTTAACCCTCAATGGTGTGGTTGTTTTTTGGCTAAAGCCTACATCAGGGTGAAGCTGTCACACCAAGTGCATTTAACCAGCAATAGTCTGTTTATTTTTTGGCCATATCCCAGTCTAATTCTGTCACTAAATCCATACCGGTCACCCAGCGCCTAAATACTAGGCCTCAAATTTATATCCAGCTAAATCTGTCCCTAGTGCTGTAGCTGGGCGAGTTATTTAGTGTCCGTTCAAGCACATTTCTTGTTCTGGGTTGAAATACAATTCCCAATTTAGCAATTTCATAATTTAGTGGTTCCTGCTATATCAGAGCTATTTGAAATCTATCCCAAAAAGGGTATATAATATTGAAGGTGCACATTGGGTCATTCAGAATAACTTCACACACACCCGCTACTGTGTATTTCCAAGTCTAATTCTGTCACTAAACCCATACCTGTCACCCAGCGCCTAAATACTAGGCCTCAAATTTAAATCCCTCTAAATCTCTCGTTACCCCGCTGTACTGTTGTTGCTGGGCAAGATATTTAGTGTCCGTCAAAGCACATTTTTTGTTCTGGGTTGAAGTACAATTCCCAATTTAGCAATTTCATAATTTAGTGGTTTCTGCTATATCAGAGCTATTTGAAATCTATCCCTAAAAGGGTATATAATATTGAAGGTGCACATAGGGTCATTCAGAATAACTTCACACACACCCGCTACTGTGTATTTCCAAGTCTAATTCTGTCACTAAATCCATACCGGTGACCCAGCGCCTAAATACTAGGCCTCAAATTTAAATCCCTCTAAATCTCTCGTTACCCACCGCTGTACTGTTGTTGCTGGGCAAGATATTTAGTGTCCGTCAAAGCACATTTTTTGTTCTGGGTTGAAGTACAATTCCCAATTTAGCAATTTCATAATTTAGTGGTTTCTGCTATATCAGAGCTATTTGAAATCTATCCCTAAAAGGGTATATAATATTGAAGGTGCACATAGGGTCATTCAGAATAACTTCACACACACCCGCTACTGTGTATTTCCAAGTCTAATTCTGTCACTAAATCCATACCGGTGACCCAGCGCCTAAATACTAGGCCTCAAATTTAATTCCCTCTAAATCTCTCGTTACCCACCGCTGTACTGTTGTTGCTGGGCAAGATATTTAGTGTCCGTCAAAGCACATTTTTTGTTCTGGGTTGAAGTACAATTCCCAATTTAGCAATTTCATAATTTAGTGGTTTCTGCTATATCAGAGCTATTTGAAATCTATCCCTAAAAGGGTATATAATATTGAAGGTGCACATAGGGTCATTCAGAATAACTTCACACACACCCGCTACTGTGTATTTCCAAGTCTAATTCTGTCACTAAATCCATACCTGTGACCCAGCGCCTAAATACTAGGCCTCAAATTTAATTCCCTCTAAATCTCTCGTTACCCACCGCTGTACTGTTGTTGCTGGGCAAGATATTTAGTGTCCGTCAAAGCACATTTTTTGTTCTGGGTTGAAGTACAATTCCCAATTTAGCAATTTCATAATTTAGTGGTTTCTGCTATATCAGAGCTATTTGAAATCTATCCCTAAAAGGGTATATAATATTGAAGGTGCACATAGGGTCATTCAGAATAACTTCACACACACGCTTCTGTGCATTTCCAAGTCTAATTCTGTCACTAAATCCATACCGGTCACCCAGCGCCTAAATACTAGGCCTCAAACGCAGCCGCCTGTCTACAGCCAATGTGGACAAGCTGACGTTCATAAAAATGAACCAGGCATGGATCCCACAGGATCTGTCCGTCCCTTGTCCAGATTAGACATTAACTACCTCCCCTTAACCATATATTATTGGACTCCAGGGCACTTCCTCATTCAATCCTATTTTTATTTTCATTTTACCATTATATTGCGAGGCTACCCAAAGTTGAATGAACCTCTCCTCTGTCTGGGTGCCGGGGCCTAAATATATGCCAATGGACTGTTCCAATGTTGGGTGACGTGAAGCCTGATTCTCTGCTATGACATGCAGACTGATTCTCTGCTGACATGAAGCCAGATCCTCTGTTACG
The DNA here is from genome assembly GCF_014858855.1 of Bufo gargarizans. NCBI lineage: Eukaryota > Metazoa > Chordata > Amphibia > Anura > Bufonidae > Bufo > Bufo gargarizans. The sequence continues at coordinate 22,247,590 of NC_058082.1, read as the reverse complement.
GGACCTCTCTCCTCTGCCTGTGTGCTGGGCCTAAATTTATGAAAATGGACTCTTACAGTGGTGGGTGACGTGAAGCCTGATTCTCTGCTATGATATGAAGACTGATTCTCTGCTGACATGAAGCCAGATTGTCTGTTACGGGACCTCTCTCCTCTGCCTGGGTGCTGGGCCTAAATATATGCCAATGGACTGTTGCAGTGGTGGCTGACGTGAAGCCTCATTCTCTGCTATGACATGCAGACTGATTCTCTGCTGACATGAAGCCAGATTGTCTGTTACGGGACCTCTCTCCTCTGCCTGGGTGCTGGGTAGTGTTGAGCGCGAATATTCGAAAAGCAAATTTTTTTCGCGAATATCGCAACTTCGCGATTTCGCGAATATTTCGAATATAGTGCTATATATTCGTAAAAACGAATATTCGTTTTTTGTTTTTTTCCCCCCCCCACAAAATTACAGTACACATATAATTGATTGTTTCCCAAAGGTCCAACAGCTCAGATCTTACTCACATTGCCTAGAAAGTGATTGAGGCGCGAATCTTCGTAAGGCGATGTTATTAGCGCACATGCGAATATCGGCACGTCCCAGAACAGAGGCAAAGGGCTTTGCATTCATACATTAGTGAATTGAGTTGCGAATCTTCGTAAGGCGATTTTATTAGCGCACATGCGAATATCGGCACGTCCCAGAACAGAGGCAAAGGGCTTTGCATTCATACATTAGTGAATTGAGTTGCGAATCTTCGTAAGGCGATTTTATTAGCGCACATGCGAATATCGGCACGTCCCAGAACAGAGGCAAAGGGCTTTGCATTCATACATTAGTGAATTGAGTTGCGAATCTTCGTAAGGCGATTTTATTAGCGCACATGCGAATATCTACACTTGTCCCAGAACAGAGGCAAAGGGCTTTGCATTCATACATTAGTGATTGAATTGAGCTGCGAATCTTCGTAAGGCGATTTTATTAACGCAAATGCAAATATCTACACTTGTCCCCAGAACAGAGAGGCAAAGGCCTGTGCATTCATATAGTATAGCACCATATTCGCGAATACGTAGAACTTCGTAAAATTCGATTTACGAATATTCGTATTTTTTATTTTACTTTCCACCTTACAGATTACATTGATCTGTACTCTGTCAACTACTGTCATCACCCCCCACTGTATCTCGATTGATTCCCAAAAGTCTCACATTCCCTAGAAAGTGATTGAGGTGCGAATCTTCGTAAGGCGATTTTATTAGCGCACATGCGAATATCTACACTTGTCCCAGAACAGAGGCAAAGGGCATTGCATTCATACATTAGTGATTGAATTGAGTTGCGAATCTTCGTAAGGCGATTTCATTAGCGCACATGTGAATTTTGCATAGCATATGTATTATGCGATAATTCGAATTATCGCATATGCGAAATAATAACGAATTTGAATAATCGCGAATATTTTACGAATATTCTTTCGAATATTCACAAAATTTCGCGAATTCGAATATGGGACATGCCGCTCAACACTAGTGCTGGGCCTAAATTTATGACAATGGACTGTTGCAGTGGTGGCTGACGTGAAGCCTGATTCTCTGCTATGACATGCAGACTGATTCTCTGCTGACATGAAGCCAGATTGTCTGTTACGGGACCTCTCTCCTCTGCCTGGGTGCTGGGCCTAAATATATGCCAATGGACTGTTGCAGTGGTGGCTGACGTGAAGCCTCATTCTCTGCTATGACATGCAGACTAATTCTCTGCTGACATGAAGACAGATTCTCTGTTACGGGACCTCTCTCCTCTGCCTGGGTGCCGGGGCCTAAATATCTGAGAATGGACTGTTCCAGTGGTGGGTGACGGGAAGCCAGATTCTCTGCTATGGAACCTCTCTCCAATTGATTTTGGTTAATTTTTATTTATTTAATTTTTATTTTAATTCATTTCCCTATCCACATTTGTTTGCAGGGGATTTACCTACATGTTGCTGCCTTTTGCAGCCCTCTAGCTCTTTCCTGGGCTGTTTTACAGCCTTTTTAGTGCCGAAAAGTTCGGGTCCCCATTGACTTCAATGGGGTTCGGGTTCGGGACGAAGTTCGGATCGGGTTCGGATCCCGAACCCGAACATTTCCGGGATGTTCGGCCGAACTTCTCGAACCCGAACATCCAGGTGTTCGCTCAACTCTACTCATCACCCTTTAGCTCCTCTGGCTGCTCCTGCTCCGCCTATCCTGTCACCTGTGTAGAAAAACCACCCATTTCACTGCACATTGCTTGTGCTCCAATGTCCGCCTCCTCCTCCAGTTCAGTCCCCACAGGGCTCATGTGGCCGTGAGATATAGGCGCCACGTCTCCAGTCCCCTGACCAGCCAGATTTACCAACATCTGTTCCAGGACATGAATCAATGGAATGACATTGTTCATCCTATAGTCCTGGCGAATGACAAATAACGTGGCCTCCTCAAAGGGCCTGAGCAAACGTCAGGTGTCCTGCATGAGCTACCACTGGCTGACATCAAAGTTACACAGGGGAGTACTCCTGTCTGCTTGGATCTTCAAGAAATAGTTTATGGCCTTTCTTTGTTCGTACAGTCAGTCCAACATATGGAGGGTGAAATTCCAATGGGTGGAAACGTCGCTTATCAGCCTATGTTGGGGGATGCCATTCTGCCACTGCAGCTCAAGGCGAGTGGCTGAAGTGCATGCAAAGTTTCCTGGCCATTTTCAGGATGTCTTGCAAATGGGTGGAAGACTTCAGGAACTGCTTGACAACCAGATTGAACAAGTGTGCCATGCAGGGCGCATGGCTCAGCCCTCCTTGACGCAGCGCCGACACCATGTTCTTTCCATTGTCGGTCGTCCATGGTTACGATTTTCTTTTGTGTTACCACAGATCATGGCGCAACATTTGCACCTAGATTTCTTACATCTGTAAGATCCCATCGCCTGATGATTGTGGTTGCAGACTTAGAGGCTGGTTATTTGTTCTCTAGTGTTTCTAATCTCGGGCAGGATGGTGCCAAAATTTCTTTAAGGGTCTTGGCTCTGCGAAAAATGACATTAGGAATTTTAGAGATATTTTCCCCTATAATAGGGTCCTTTCTGAGTACTGGTCAGTGTTTTGTTAGGGTTTTCCTAATAGCTGCATGGTGAACGCGGTGAGCACCATTCTTTCATGACCATTGTCACTATATTTGTACTTATGCACTGGATATGTAGTGCCCACTTTACTAGCCACATGTGATACAGTTTGTTCCACCATCAATATACGCCTTCATCCCTATTGCACGGGAGCATTGGTGCTTGACTACCCCCCCTTTTTTTCTGTGTATAGAAGGGATCCTTGTTCACTGGAGATACTCCCTCCACATACCTCTTATTGACTTGCCCTAGTAGTAAGCCACTTTTACAGACTGACTGGTCCAGTTGCTCTGCTCGATTTATTTCAAGCTGGCACCTCAGGGGGGAATGTCCTTGCTCAGAGGGCAAGTCCTTTCTGCTGCACCTCTCTCCTCTCTACATCTGTTCAGGAGATGTATTCCTTTTGCAGCAGCTCTCTTCCTATCACAGCTCAGGGGGCATGTCCTGTAACGTTCACAGCTTCTAACAAAAGTTATGGCTGTTGGCAGTTGAAGGATGGAACTGAGCATGTTCGACCACCTCAATGAGGAGGACAAAAAGATGAGGGAAAAAAAAAAAACTAATAGCAGGTGGTGCTACACAGATTTTATTGAATTCTGTAAACTCAGTGACTATATAAAAATTTTAACAACATTCAGTTTACAAAAGTATTAAGATTAAGGTGCTGGTTTGAAAAATTTAGAATATTTTTGGTGGGACAAGCCCTTTAGGAACATAAATGAGTGTGTAACTTGGTTTCCCCATGCTTAGACTGTCCTCGCCTCGTCTATTTGTTTCAGATTTTAGCCGGCTGCTTTCATTTGTCCAGTCCTGTTCTCATTAGTTCCTTTATTGCTATGGAAACTGCTAACCTGAATGATCAGGGCAAGATTAAAATATCGTGGTGACACGGGGAGCCATTGGCATTGCTGCTAATTAGCCTGTCACAGGACCAACTTTTGGTAGCCCAATTATGGAGTAATAAACATGACTTCTACCCGTACTATGCACATCCGTAAAGTTTGCACATCACTAGTAGACACAGTGATCACCGGCCATATAATTGGAGAAGAGAAAGTACAGAAGGGAAACAGATAGAGATGTTACATTGCAAGGAAAAAATAAATGAAGAAAATCACTGTAGAAGAATAGAATAATGAACTGTGGGCCAAGGACCTCGTGAATCTTTCAAGAGGCTGATGTTGTTAGAGCGTCAACACGCATTTACTTTTTCTTGGTAGTGAACCATTACCGGTACATAAATCAGCTTTCTAAAGGGAACATGATTTTTTATAACTTTAAAATACAAAAAAATCTCAAAGAGAGAAGCAAAAAAAATAAAAATAATGCTTTCTGCTTCTGAAGGATTGACTTTTTTTCTCATGCATTTACAAACTGCTTTTCAGCTTTTATTAAAACTAAATGCAGTTGCAAAGGGTAATCCACTTGTAATAGGGTCTTTGTGAGCTTCAAGAGCTTGAGAATTTTAAAATGAACGAATATATAAAACCTTCCAAAGTGAAGACGCTATAAATGGCAGTAATAATCATATTTACTTCAATGTACTATGTATACAGCAATATACTGTAGATATCATGGTTAGGGTTGAATGAGGACGCTTTATGAAGTTTTTAGTGTTGATCACGAATATTCGAATTGCAAATTTTTTTTGCGAATATCGGCACTTCGAGAATTCGCGAATATTTAGAATATAGTGATATATATTCGTAATTTCGAATATTCAAGATTTTTTTTTAATCAGTACACATGATCCCTCCCTGCTTCTAGCTTGTGGGCCAATGAAAAGGCTGCAATATCTTTGGCTTTAAGAGTAGTGTTGATTGCAAATTTTCGTAATATAGTCATTCGCTATATTGCTATATATTCTTGTTTTACAATATTACAAATATTCTAAAAACTAATTTATAGCAATATAGCGAATATTCGAAAACCCCCGAATATAGAGCAAATTAGCTAATATAGTGCTATAATCTTCTTTGTCTAATAGTTGTAATTTTTTTTTCTTATCTGAAGTTCAGATTGGAAAAAAATGACAACTATTAAAAAAAAATGATTATAGCACTATATTAGCTAAATTGCTCTACATTATTTTTTTTATTTTAATATTTGCTATATTGCTATATATTCTTGTTTTAGAATATTACGAATATTCAAAAAAACTAATATATTAGTTTTTGAATATTTGTATTTTAAAAAAAAATCTGTACAGTTGTTCCACTTTGGCATACTCCTCCCCGACAAGCGTCCCCGTCACCATGGGAACGCCTAGGGGTTAGAATATACCATCGAATCTAAGTTTTCACGATCTCATTAATTCTCATTACGAAAATTTGCATTATGAAAATTCTCATTACAAAAATTCTCATTACAAAAATTCACAATCAACACTACTCCTAACGAATATTTGAATTCGCAAATATTCTACAAATATTCTACGAAATATTCGCGAAATATTGCGAATTCGAATATGACCCCTGCCGCTCATCACTAGAAGTTTTCAATCCAATAATAGCAGGCATAAAAGTAACAGTCGTGGCTAGGTCTTGGTTCCTGAGGGGTACCAAAGACCCCTTTGTCACATAAGAATTTATATTATAGATGGCACATGGTAGATGCGGGTCCCGTTAAGGATTATAATAATATCATATCGTTAACCCAGGCCCTATAATATTAGCAAAGAAGAATATTGAAAATGTACTTCATGAAACAGGGATGGGGTCTCCTAGACCTCTGTTTTGGGTGGTAAGTACACTACGTGCAGAATTATTAGGCAAATGAGTATTTTGACCACATCATCCTCTTTATGCATGTTGTCTTACTCCAAGCTGTATAGGCTCGAAAGCCTACTACCAATTAAGCAATATTAGGTGATGTGCATCTCTGTAATGAGAAGGGGTGTGGTCTAATGACATCAACACCCTATATCAGGTGTGCATAATTATTAGGCAACTTCCTTTCCTTTGGCAAAATGGGTCAAAAGAAGGACTTGACAGGCTCAGAAAAGTCAAAAATAGTGAGATATCTTGCAGAGGGATGCAGCACTCTTAAAATTGCAAAGCTTCTGAAGCGTGATCATCGAACAATCAAGCGTTTCATTCAAAATAGTCAACAGGGTCGCAAGAAGCGTGTGGAAAAACCAAGGCGCAAAATAACTGCCCATGAACTGAGAAAAGTCAAGCGTGCAGCTGCCAAGATGCCACTTGCCACCAGTTTGGCCATATTTCAGAGCTGAAACATCACTGGAGTGCCCAAAAGCACAAGGTGTGCAATACTCTGAGACATGGCCAAGGTAAGAAAGGCTGAAAGACGACCACCACTGAACAAGACACACAAGCTGAACGTCAAGACTGGGCCAAGAAATATCTCAAGACTGATTTTTCTAAGGTTTTATGGACTGATGAAATGAGAGTGAGTCTTGATGGGCCAGATGGCTGGATTGGTAAAGGGCAGAGAGCTCCAGTCCGACTCAGACGCCAGCAAGGTGGAGGTGGAGTACTGGTTTGGGCTGGTATCATTAAAGATGAGCTTGTGGGGCCTTTTTGGGTTGAGAATGGAGTCAAGCTCAACTCCCAGTCCTACTGCCAGTTTCTGGAAGACACCTTCTTCAAGCAGTGGTACAGGAAGAAGTCTGCAAGGTAAGAAAAACATGATTTTCATGCAGGACAATGCTCCATCACACGCGTCCAAGTACTCCACAGCGTGGCTGGCAAGAAAGGGTATAAAAGAAGAAAATCTAATGACATGGCCTCCTTGTTCACCTGATCTGAACCCCATTGAGAACCTGTGGTCCATCATCAAATGTGAGATTTACAAGGAGGGAAAACAGTACACCTCTCTGAACAGTGTCTGGGAGGCTGTGGTTGCTGCTGCACGCAATGTTGATGGTGAACAGATCAAAACACTGACAGAATCCATGGATGGCAGGCTTTTGAGTGTCCTTGCAAAGAAAGGTGGCTATATTGGTCACTGATTTGTTTTTGTTTTGTTTTTGAATGTCAGAAATGTATATTTGTGAATGTTGAGATGTTATATTGGTTTCACTGGTAAAAATAAATAATTGAAATGGGTATATATTTGTTTTTTGTTAAGTTGCCTAATAATTATGTACAGTAATAGTCACCTGCACACACAGATATCCCCCTAAAATAGCTAAAACTAAAAACAAACTAAAAACTACTTCCAAAAATATTCAGCTTTGATATTAATGAGTTTTTTGGGTTTATTGAGAACATGGTTGTTGTTCAATAATAAAATTAATCCTCAAAAATACAACTTGCCTAATAATTCTGCACTCCCTGTAGAGATGAGCGAATCAAAGCTGATGAAGTGGAATTCGATCCGAATTTTAGGAAAAATTTGATTCGCAACAAATGCAAATTTCCTCACGCTTCGTGGTAACGAATCACAATTTTTCCTAAAATGGCGGCTACATGTGTGAGGACATGGGGCAAGGAACCCTGGCAAGGCGGGATGACCCATAATGCCATGCATGCAGCCAATCAGCAGCGGGCCAGCCCTGTGATGTCACAGCCCTATAAATACAGCGACTATCTTGTATTCAGACATTTTCCAGCGCTTGGCGTGCAGGGGACAGACATGAGAAGGTGTTAGAGACAGCAATAGGAAAAACCTCATTGTGACCAAAAAAACTGAAAAAACGATTTATAAATGCAAGGAAAGGATAGGGAGGAATCATTTCACAGCATCTTAGTGCAGGGAGAGATGTCAGAAGGAGCTAGGGACAGTGCTAGAAAAGCGATTTACAAGTGCAGGGAAAGATAAATTGGGGATCCAAATAGCTATTATACAGCCTGTCATTCCAGAAATTTGTTCTTGGGGTGCAAGTGTTATGTTGAACAGCCTTTAGTGGCTTATATCTGTGGAAAAGAAAAATATATACGCAGTTCACTTCTGCAGTTATATGTGGTGAAAGCGTTTAGTGGCATATTTCAGAACAAAAAGAAAAATATATACGCAGTTCACATCTGCAGCTATATCTGGTAAAAGCGTTTAGTGGTGTATTTCATTACAAAAAGAAAAATATATTCTCAGTACACTTCTGCAGCTATATGTGGTGAAGGTTTTTAGTAGCGTATTTCATTACAAAAAGAAAAATATATGCGCAGTTCACTTCTGCAGCTATATGTGGTGAAAGTGCTTAGTGACGTATTTCAGTAAAAAAAAATATATATATACGCAGTTCACTTCTGCAGTTATATGTGTTGAAAGCATTTAGTGGCCTATTTCAGTACAAAAAGAAAAATATATACGCTGTGGGGATTCGCTTTGGTAGGCAGGGTAAGCGGACGCAGTACAGAGGCAAAAAACAAGGTTTAAATCAAAGTTCAGTGTTTATTCACACATAGCCAGAAAACAAGCCAAAAGAAAGTGTTCAGTCTTGGTGCCTGTTCACACCACACAAAGTTCACAGTGCAAAAAGACGTCACCTGGTCAGCAGATGATTTTCACCCAGAGTCCGCAGCAGTCTTTAGTGGCCTGTTTCCCCAGCCTATGGCTCACACAAACAGATGTCTCAGTGTCTCAGACCACAGACTCCTCAGCTCCTCTGTCATGGAGGATAATCCACACCACCTGAACATGCTGGCTGGGGTTTTATATTCCAGCCAAAACCCGGCCTGGAACCGTGGAGAACAGCCACCCACCCTGCTCTTTGGCTGCTCCCAATAAGAACCGGCCCGGATTGGCTTTACAGCCATTCTGACAGCTGAAGTGTCAGACTGCACTACAGAACTGACACTTCAGGAAGAAAATCCGGTTCTTACCTCACCGAGGCCAGGAACCTCGGTGACACGTATCTTCCGTCAATGACGGCTCCTTGTTCCTTCTTACATACCTCCCCCCTTTGTTCAAACCTGAGGGGGTGAACACTTGCCAGACAGTGTACGCGGGACAGAGCATCCGCGTTTCCTTGTAACCTGCCTGCCCTGTGTTCCACGGAAAACTTAAAATTTTGCAAAGATAAGAACCACCTGGTGACTCGAGCATTCCTCTCCTTGGCCTGGCTCATCCATTTCAGGGGGGAGTGGTCGGTCACCAGACGGAACCTTCTCCCCAAAAGGTAGTAGCGGAGAGACTCGAGTGCCCACTTGATGGCCAGGCACTCTCTCTCCACTATACTGTACCTAGTCTCAGCTGGGGTGAGCTTCCGGCTGAGGAAGACAACGGGATGCTCCTCCCCGTCAATATCCTGAGACAGTACAGTCGGTCTGCACTATAAACTCCCTTTTGAAGTCGGGTGTCACCAAAACCGGGGACCCACACAGGGCCGACTTCAAAGCGGAGAAAGCCTTTTCCGCCTGCTCATTCCAGTGGACCGTCACTGACTTGCGTCCCTTCAAAAGGCCTGTCAATGGTGCAGCGACTGTAGCAAAATTGGGGACAAACCTCATATAGTACCCCACCATACCCAGGAACGACTTTACTTGCCGAGTAGTGACAGGTCGGGGCCAATTCCTAATTGCCTCAATTTTGTTCACCTGAGGTTTGATCATTCCGCGCCCAATGACATACCCCAGGTACTTGGTCTCTTCTAACCCTATTGAGCACTTTTTCGGGTTAGCGGTTAAGCCAGCTTTCCTAAGGGAGTCCACTACAGCCTGTACTTTAGGTAAGTGACTTTCCCAGTCGGTGCTATGGACAACGATATCGTCCAGGTACGCCGAAGCATACCGACGATGTGGACGGAGTACAATGTCCATTAACCTTTGAAACGTGGCGGGAGCGCCATGTAGACCAAAGGGTAATACCTTGTACTGATACAGCCCCTCTGGCGTGACGAAAGCCGTTTTTTCTTTGGCAGCCTCCGTCAAGGGTACCTGCCAGTACCCTTTGGTGAGGTCCAACACAGAAAAATACTGGGCTTGGCCCAACTTTTCAATAAGCTCATCCACTCGGGGCATGGGATACGCGTCAAACTTGGACACCTCATTAAGTTTGCGGAAGTCATTACAGAACCGCAACGTCCCGTCTGGCTTGGGTATTAATACTATCGGACTGGCCCACTCACTTTTTGACTCCTCGATGACACCCAGCTGGAGCATTAGCTGAACTTCCTCCGTGATGGCTTGTCGCCGAGCCTCGGGTACCCGGTACGGTTTTAACCGGACTTTCGCCTGAGGCTCAGTGACAATGTCATGCCGGACTACGGACGTGCGTCCAGGGAGGTCTGAGAACACATCCGTATTCCGACTAATGAACTCCCTGGCTTCCTGAGCCTGTTTAGAGGAGAGGCTGTCAGCAATTTTCACTGTGACAGCCGCTTCCCCTGCTTCAGACTGAGGGGCCGAAAGCGCTTCCCCTAGGAACCCTGGTCGTGGGCTGTCTTCCGTACAGGTTTCCCTTTCCTTCCACGGCTTGAGCAGATTCACATGGTACACCTGCTGCGGCTTTCGCCTCCCTGGCTGGTGTACTTTGTAATCTACCGGTCCAATTTTTTCTAGTACCTCGTAGGGCCCCTGCCACCTAGCTAGGAACTTACTATCAACAGTCGGTACCAGAACCAACACCCGATCACCCGGGTTAAAGTTTCGGACCCGAGCCTGCCGATTATAGACCCTACTCTGGGCTCGCTGCGCTGCCTCCATATGCTCCCTAACCAGAGGTAACACTGTTTCCATCCGTCCCTGCATCTGGGTGACATACTCAACTACACTTTTGTGCGGTGTGGTTTGTTGTTCCCACGCTTCTTTGGCGACGTCCAATAAACCACGAGGGTGTCTGCCGTATAGCAGTTCGAAGGGCGAGAACCCGGTAGAGGCCTGGGGCACTTCTCGCACTGCGAACATGAGATAGGGCAGAAGAAGGTCCCAGTCCTTCCCATCCTTAGACACCGCTCTTTTCAACATATTTTTTTGCGTCTGGTTAAACCTCTCTACCAGGCCATCCGTTTGCGGATGATACACGGATGTCCGTAACTGTTTTATTTGGAGCAACTTACAGAGTTCCCTCATGACCTTGGACATAAATGGGGTCCCTTGGTCAGTTAGAACCTCCTTAGGCAGACCCACTCTAGAAAACATTTCCATTAACTCCTTAGCTATGAGTTTGGCTGACGTATGACGCAGGGGCACCGCCTCCGGGTACCGCGTGGCATAGTCGAGGATGACCAGGATGTGCTGGTGCCCTCTAGCTGACTTCGGTACTGGACCTATGAGATCCATAGCGATCCGCTCGAAGGGAACCTCAATAATCGGGAGAGGGACCAGAGGACTACGGAAATGTGGCTGGGGGCTGGTTATCTGGCAGGTTGGGCAAGACTTGCAAAACTCTTCTACCTCTCTGAACACACTGGGCCAGTAAAACCGCTGTAAAATCCGGTCCTGCGTTTTCTGCTGGCCCAGGTGTCCCCCAAGAACATGTTGGTGGGCTAATTTCAACACGAGCTTGCGATATGCCTGGGGCACCACCAGCTGTTCAATATGTTCACCCCGTAGTTTATTTACCCGGTACAGCATCTCCTGTTGAACCACAAAACGGGGGAACATAGATTCGGCCCCGGGTTGTTGCGGCTCACCCTCAACTACTACCACATTTTCCCAGGCTCGAGATAGAGTCGGATCCTGGTGTTGTGCTGTACCGAAATTATCCCTAGAGACATTGAGGTCTGCCAGCTCAGGACCCGGCGACAAATCCTCTACGTCTCCCACCATCACACTTAACGGGGTTGTCTCCCCCTCTTCCACCGAAGTGGCGGTCACCCCTACAGCTGGTCCTTCTGACTCCGGTTCCCAAGGTTCTGGCCTCCCCCCTGAGTCAGGCCACTCTGCTAGGGGTACATCTGTCTCCCGGGTAACTTTTGTATCCGGCCAGTCTCTCCCAATGATCAATTCATATGGTAGCTTTGTGGCGACGGCCACCTCATGCATCCACCTGCCGGCCACCATTGACAGAGAGACCAGGGCGGTGGGATACTCCTTTAAGTCCCCATGTATGCAGACTATGCCGACTCTTCGGCCAGTATACTCAGCCGGCCGCACCAGGGCAGCTCTTACCAGGGACACCAGGCTCCCTGAATCCAGCAGAGCCACCGCCAGAGTGCCCCCCACTTCCACCTGGCACAGGTGGCTATTGTCCATAGTCTCTGAAGTTCCTGTGGCACACAACATTCTGGCATATAATGAGTGGCGGAAGCCATAATGGGTGGCAGGGGGTACATCCTGGGCGGGTCTAGCTGGCACCGGCCGCCGGGTCTGGGGCGGAGTTTTCCGGGGTTTGACTGGCCCCCTCCCAAAAGAACCCCCCTGTAGATTTCTGGTGGCCTCATAGCGCTCCACCAGGTCGACCATCTCCAGGGCATTATTCGGAGACACCTGGCCGATCCAGTGCTGGAGAGGGTATGGCAAAGCCCTCCAAAACACATCCGCCAACAGCCGATCCAACATAGCAGTGGGAGTCAACATGTCCGGCTGCAGCCATTTTTGCAAACGGTGCAGCAGATCATAATATTGTGGTCTAGCGGGTTCAGCCGGGTTAAATTCCCACCGATGCACCCTCTGGGCCCGGACCAATACATTCACCCCGAGTCTCGCCAGGATCTCACCTTTTACTGTCGGGTAGTCGGCCGCCTGATCATCGGGGAGATCAAACAATACTTGCTGGGGACCGGACGCTAGGAACGGAGCAACGACCTCAGCCCACTGGTCTCGGGGTAACTTTTCCCTCACGGCCACTTTTTCGAAGACCGCCAGATAGGTCTCGACGTCATCCGAGGGGGTCATCTTCGGAATCGCCGCGCGGACAGCTTTCCGGGCATCGTGGACATTCTGGGACGCTCCTGACGCCTGCAACGCCATCACATGTTGCAATAGCAGCTGGTTCGTTTCTTGTTGCTGCTTGTTAGCCTCCCGCTGCTGCAAGTTAGCCTCCACGAGGGCCTTCACGACCGCCTCCATTTTGTCAGGGGATACGGGTCGTAACCTTGTCGGCTTAATGTAGGACATGCACTTGTGCCCGGATAAACAAAAAACTTTTCGGCCTTCAGGCCTGCCTCACTGCGTTTGCCCGCATCCGACACCAAATGTGGGGATTCGCTTTGGTAGGCAGGGTAAGCGGACGCAGTACAGAGGCAAAAAACAAGGTTTAAATCAAAGTTCAGTGTTTATTCACACATAGCCAGAAAACAAGCCAAAAGAAAGTGTTCAGTCTTGGTGCCTGTTCACACCACACAAAGTTCACAGTGCAAAAAGACGTCACCTGGTCAGCAGATGATTTTCACCCAGAGTCCGCAGCAGTCTTTAGTGGCCTGTTTCCCCAGCCTATGGCTCACACAAACAGATCCCTCAGTGTCTCAGTGTCTCAGACCACAGACTCCTCAGCTCCTCTGTCATGGAGGATAATCCACACCACCTGAACATGCTGGCTGGGTTTTTATATTCCAGCCAAAACCCGGCCTGGAACCGTGGAGAACAGCCACCCACCCTGCTCTTTGGCTGCTCCCAATAAGAACCGGCCCGGATTGGCTTTACAGCCATTCTGACAGCTGAAGTGTCAGACTGCACTACAGAACTGACACTTCAGGAAGAAAATCCGGTTCTTACCTCACCGAGGCCAGGAACCTCGGTGACACGTATCTTCCGTCAATGACGGCTCCTTGTTCCTTCTTACAACGCATTTAACTGTTGCAGTTATTTGTGGTGAAAGCGTTTAGTGCCTATTTCAGTACAAAAATGAAAATATATTCTCAGTTCACTTCTGCAGTTATATGTGTTGAAAGCATTTAGTGGCTTATTTTAGTACAAAAAGAAAAATATATACGCATTTCACTGTTGCAGTTTTTTGTGGTGAAAGTATTTAGTGGCCTATTTCAGTACAATAGAAAGTATATACAAAGAAAGTATATTGGTATATAACACCCCGCTTCAATCAGTTTTTTGGGGGGACGACTGGTATATCACACCAGTAGAAATTATTTGTTCCGATAATGCTTGTCCCTCTATATAGCTGCAGTATCGCAGCAGAACAGCACACAACTGCCGCACAATACAAATGCACTATATATACTGTCTAACATAGAAAGTATATTATAACATTGTACAAGGAAGGCAATCCATTAGAATATACATAAAGATAAAACACAACCTTTAATAATTTTACTATGAGAGTCCATTCGCACATCCGTAAGTGTTTTGCAGATCCACAAAACACGGACACCGGCAATGTGCATTCCGCAATTTGTGGACCGCACATCGCCGGAACTATAATAGAAAATGCCTAATCTTGTCTGCAATTGCGGACAAGAATAGGACATGTTCTATTTTTTTTGCGGAAATGGAAGCACAGATGCGGAAGTGTGGATCCGCAAATGCGGATGTGGATCCGCAAATGCGGATGCGGACAGCACATTCCGGCTTCATTGAAAATGAATGGGTCGGCCCCCTTTCTGCAAAATTGCGGAACGGATGTGGACCCATTTTGTGGACGTGTGAAAAGATATCCCTCAAAATGAAAATAAATTTTATTATTAAAGTTAAGCAAAAATCATAGATGTGGTAGGCAATAACAAGTCCTCGGCGGCACCAAATCAGAAACAAAATGTCCTACCACAATCTGGGGGGTTCCAGTGCACATTGATGAATCCAGGAGGGAAAGCAAAAAAACATCCATCCCTGGGCTGGATGATGATGTGGTATTGAAGGACAGGGTGGGCAAAGAACTGTCCCTGATATTGCCCTACAGGGGGGTGCTATTCTGGGCCTGATAGCCTAACCACAGACCACCCGCCCTGAGCGACCCTGTCCGGAACCTTACCCAATATAAAAATGGCCCTAGCAAGCCCCTAGCCCCTAGGCCCCTGACTTCCAGGTGATCACTATATAGATCTATGTGTTTTTGACTCATTATAAAAGTATATTATAAGTATATCGCACCCCTCTGTGTATCACGCCTATAGATAGCACACTATAGTAGTGCTTAAAATGACTTTTGTGGGCCTATTAGATAGCGTTTGGTGTCCCTAACAGCCTGTCCCTGCTCCACACAGCGACCTCTCCCTACACTGGCAAAACACTGAATGTAAAATGGCGGCCAGATCAGGTTTATTTATAAGGTAGGGGGTATGTCCATGTGCTGAAATGTCTCAATTGGCTGTCCTGTACCACCTGATGGATGTGTCATGGGTCAAAGTTCTTCACAATGTAAAATAATATGGCGGGCGCAAATTTCTCCATATGTTTGCATGTTTGGCGAATCGTGAACACGCAAAATTTGCCGCGAAATGACCGCCGGGCGAACCGCAAGGGCATCTCTACTCTCAGCACCTATAAATCCCTCCTTTAGTGCCTCACTTTATATTTATTATGCTTCCTTTTAGTGTCCCAGTAGTTATAGTGCCCAAAATAGTAGTGAAAAAAAATAAAATAATCATCTCCGTTCAATTCCACCCTGTCATCTGTGATGCAGGCCATTGGCTTCTCACCGTCTGCAACCTGAGTTGCCTGCATCCCGGTGCCGGCGATCAACAATGACATCATTGTGCTTTTTGCATCCTGGCTCAGGCAGTCAGGATAAGACCCAGCCTAGGGCCATTACATCTACTGCGCTACTCTACTGCCACATAGGTTTCAGGCAGAAGGCTGG
Source organism: Bufo gargarizans (assembly GCF_014858855.1). Taxonomy (NCBI): domain Eukaryota; kingdom Metazoa; phylum Chordata; class Amphibia; order Anura; family Bufonidae; genus Bufo; species Bufo gargarizans. The sequence continues at coordinate 22,231,870 of NC_058082.1, read as the reverse complement.
GTGAACAGTGGGGATGGGAGCCATCGATTCTCATACCCAACCCCAGTATTCAGATGCGAGGCCCAGGAACATTGATAGGCATTTTGGTTGACCATGCGCCCATAGGACCCTTGGGCCCCAGACAGCCACATAAACTGCCCTTTCTATAATCCGCCATTGCTTAGGCAAGATGGCAGCTCATATAGTCAAGTTCAAGAAACAGAATAAAAATCTACAATCAGAAAATAAAAACAGATTGAAAAACAAAATGTGTCACTATCTGGTTTTAAATGGCAAAAAAACAACAACACAACATGGGATAAACAGATGGTTTCATATTTTCTCCAATCCAGGTCATGAATCTCCATGAGTGTTTCCATGAGTATAACTGCTGCGCCTGTGCAGTTGCCACAACATACATTTTCTCCGTGGTATCTTAAAGTGTAATTGTCATTCTTTTTTTTATTTATGTAATGTATAGGGGCAGTGATACTGACCATTTTTGTAATATACTTTAATGACAGAAATCGACATTTCTATTAGAAAAATAGCTCTAAAGTGGCCCATTTTGAGCCTTAGCAAAGCTTCTCTGTCTTCTGTTTACATAACACAGTCAATGTTGAGCAAGTCTACACTGTTATGTAAAGAGAAGACAGAGCAGCGTTGCTAAGGCTCAAAATGGGTCACTTTAGAGCTATTTTTCGAATATTACAGAAAAGGTCAGTATCACTGCCCCTACATATTACAAAAATAAATAAAAGAATGGCAGTTACACTTTAAGGCCAAATAAATCATGACATACTGTACATCTGTATCAGGGTGTGCTATAGGCTTATTAAATCCCTATAATTTTCCAATTAAATAATCCCCTATCCTTTTTGTCTCTTGTTTTTATTAGCGACAGCCGCCTGGCATTGATGTGCCACACACTCTCTATCTCCGCACGACTTCAATGATTGATGTGTGATTTAATGTCACTCTTTGAAACAAGTTTCTCAATATTATGGCATTTTAAGTGCTGAGGGCAGCACTGCAAATCACTCCAAAAATTGCTAGGATTAATATGAACTTCTTACAAGTAATTTGCTTTTGTATTAATCTATTTTATTTAAATACAAAATCTATTGATTTAACAAGGAAGTCAGATAGCGGTAAATAAGAGGAAGATGAGCACTAGCAGCATAAAGTCATATTACTGCAGTAAGCAAACTGTAGAGTGGGGGATGTGGATCCACTGTGTCACTCAAAGGATTTGGCTTAGGGCTACTCCTAAGCATAGGCGTGCGCACGGGGTGTGCCGGGTGTGCATGGGCACACCCTAATCAAGCCTCAAAATTGAAGCTCTGTCACCACCAGCAGCTGCCTCTTGAGCCCCGCTGGCCGGCGAATACTAATGAAGCGCTTCTATTTTGGAAGTGCTCATTAGTACCGAGGACCAGGAAGCGGTGAACGCTCTGTACTTACCGCTTCCTGGTCCTCGGCTGTGCAGGGCTGCGCACAGCGTGAGGCGCTTTGTGACGTCACGCTGTGCGCGCCAGTTCAGAGTGCACAGCTGAGAGCCGACATCAGGAGGACGAAAATCGTGGGCGGCGAGGAGCGGCGGCGTCCAGGAGCAGAGAGGTAAGTGTTTTTTTATTTTATAAAAAATGAGGCTGCTGGGGGCATATTGGGGCTAATGAGAGGAATAATGGGGGCTAATGAGAGGCATATTGTGGGCTAATGAGAAGCATAATGGGGTCTAATGAGGCATATGGTGCTAATGAGAGGCATAATGGGGCTATTGAGGCATAAGGGCTGATAATGGGGGCTAATGGCATAAAGGATATATATATATATTTATATATATACACATACATACATACATACACACGCGCATGGTGTGTGTGTTTGTGCTTTAGGCTGCGCACGCCTATGCTCCTTAAGATGTTATTTAAGTGGTTCCCCTTGTTTTCACCATCACATCCTTATACAGGGATCTCATCTTCACTGGAAGGGTGTCTCTCGCCCCAGTCCAGTCAAGAGACACCAGTGAGGAGCACCAAGGGGACAAGCAGAATCATAGTCTGGTAAAAAGGACAAAGGTCGAGCCAGGCAGCACAGGGTCAGTATGATAAGCAGGCAGAACTACAGTTACAACATGATCAATAGGGAGAAGTCAGGCATGGAAGATCAGATGACACTAAACAGACTTTCACATGGACTAGGCAAGTTATCAAGCTTCTTGCTTCAGCATTCTTTCATTGTAAAAGGTGCCTTAAATACCCATGGAAGGCAGCCATAGATTAGTGTAGGTCTAATTAGGATGTGTTTATGCTGGCAGGAAGCAGAGAGGTTGCGGAGGTCTAGTATGGAGTGGGCAGAGCTACTAGTGCTCCGGTGGCTGCTCCTGGTGGGAATAAGTAGGAATGCTATTGGGTACAGACAGATGGAACAATAAAGTTGCAGGACAGGTGAGGATTCTGACAGATATGTCCTGTGAGAGCAGGAAAATGCCAGTATGTATTATTAGGCAGATGAAAGTAGACAATGGCATACCTTGAAGCTCCCCCATCCATTGTAACATGCTAGATGACACTACTCTCCATAGTACACCCATCTCCTTGATACAAAGGTGATCATTTCTATAAGTGCAGTACAAATCTCAATATTCTATAAGGTAATATTGCGCCAGGAGCAGAACTTTAAAAGGGTTGTCCAGGATTCTAATTTTGATGTCCTATCCAGTGACCCAGAAGAGGGAAGTGGAGTATTTCGGAAGTGAGCTACAGACCAAAGCAGTACATTTATTTGTATGCAGTCTCAATAGCTAAATTCAATCAAATGTGCTACAAAAAGTCTAGGTAAAGCCTCAACCTAAATTAATTTAAAAAAACAAAGATGAATCATAGCCCACGAGCCAACGTCACATATTTTTAATAACGCAAAGGTCATCTCCGTGAATTTACACTTAGATGGAAACAAAGATATATACAGTATCTGAAATGTTATAAACTGGTGATCGATCATATCACGCCCCATCTTCATTATTATGCCTATAATAACAAGTACTTAAAGTGTTAAAATGTCCTTTCATCCCAACTAGCTGTGTTCAAAAATGCTAATATCATTTTATGCAAAATAAGTGTGATAATAGAAAAATGGATTGGATGGTAATATTCATTCTTAATTGCTTGCTTCAGGCTAAATTGCCAATTTTAGGGAAATCAGTAAAACATATCACCGGTGTTGAGACAAATTCATACATTCAGACTCGGGAGAATTAGGGAATATGATGATATTTTCCTTAGGAATCGTTATTCTTTCGAACAGAGCTAATACATTTGTTCCTTTTTTTTCTTTACATTAGCTATCATCACCGATCATCCCTATCGTCTCCAATTTGATCACATAAGTGGAAAGGTCACTGCCTCCAACAAAAGCAGCACACTCTTCTCCTGCTGCTGTCTTCATTCCCATGACCACCCATATTATGACACTAGCCTTTTAAATGAAGCTCTGCGCTTAACTATATAACCATACAACATGGAAGGTCATTATTAGAGATGATCTAATTTATTAAAAATTTCTTTCAATCGGTCAGAAGAATTAATTTGACTACGACCCAAATCGAAAGTGTTCATATTGCCCTGAAAAGTTGGACTTCGTGAAACTGCTTTTAAGTCTTTAACCCCAAGACAACTTCAGTAGTCTTAAAGTGACAGCGACATATAAGGCTATGAGTAAACGAATGAAGACAGGGTATCTGTAAGCAGATTTGTACCTATGAAGCTAGCTCACCTGTTACATGTGCACTTGGCAGCTGAAGGCCTCTGTGTTGGTCCCATGTTCATTTTGAGGGCTAAAAAATTTATTCAATAGCACTGTATGGCAGCACACACAACTGTGAGGGGGAGTAGGTGAAGCAGGACACTGATTTTAGGCACCATGAGGGTCCCATCATTCATACGCTTATCTCTTATTCTTTTACAGGCAGTGATTCAAAAAATGTCTACTCACAGATATCTCCAGTTCTCAGAACTTAAGTAAACCTGAATTACATTGGTAGTTCCTCTCAGAAAATAAAGGTTCCAAGCTCCTTTAAAGGGGTTTATAATGTCTGATTTTCATCTTGTACATTAATCATGGGATAGCCCCTTTAATAGAGAATGGTGTAGCTAGCAAATTTCTATATCATGTCAATTAAAGAAATCTGCCTGCATCCACCTTAAAAAAATCTGTAAGGTCATGGCCACTAGGGGTCTCACTTCCACCTAATTTTCAGCCCACCACCTGTTAGGTTAGATCCATCTCTAGTAACAGAGACACAGAAGACAGTTCACAGGAAGTGGGTGGGCGTGTCAGAGCTCCTGAGCCTGATAAAAGAACTGCTTCTACACTGCTTCTGAAGACCAGAGGAGCTCCTGTGTGTCTGTAAATCTGATTTCTCCATCCTCAGCAGATTTATGAGCTCCTTAGAAGAAAACAAGGAAGTTAGGGAAATGAGGTAACTGCGTACAGTACTGACTGATTCAACAGAAGGGAGAACCAAGCTGCTTCTGAGTGAATTGCATCTAGCTGTGCAGCTGAAACAGGGAATAATATGACTGAAAGAGACATTAAGGAATCCCCAAAAACACCAGTTCCTTCACAGTTATGATTGTACAAAGAAGCACAGCCATTATGCATTTTTAAAAAATAATACATATGCTTTGAGAACAGAATTAAGCAATTTCCAAGTAATATTCTAAGTAATATTCTAATGAATGCATTTCCTTGACCTCCTTTAAAATGTGTTACCTTTCTGAAATGCTTGTTAATTACATTTGCCTACCCTGTCTGCTTACTTCTGTGAATCCTAATCTCATAGAATCTAATAAAAAATGCAAATACATAAGACAATCATGAAATGTTCTCAAATGATGTAACGGGGCAGGTCATCGAGAACAAAGTTTAAAAGCATAAAGTCGCTATTATTTGTTGTCTTTATGAACAACATAAAAAATGGGACAGAATAGAACTTTTATATGCAATATTAAAAAAGAAGAAAAGCCTTGCTCCACGCACAAAGAGCAAACAAAAAGCCTCCATTCTTCCTTCTATGTACAGTCACATTTCTGATGTGTTCCATCAGTTATCAATAGACTGTGGAACATGCTGTCCTCTCGTCTTCCTGCAAAGTTTCTATTGAATAATCACAGCCGAAGCTTCCAGAGACAGAACAGGACACTGATGTGCAACACATGAGGGTGTCCATACCCTGCGCGCCTCTTTCATATTTCTAGGGTTACTCATCCATCCAGGAGCCAGCTCGAATATTGCTCCAGCAACTTCCAAATGTCATGGTGTGGCTTGCCATTACCCACCATGACCATTCCCATCTGGTATTCTTAGAAGGAACATTCACCAGGACATCGTGGAAGTGGAACCAATCCTTCTGTCTGGCTTAGATAGGAGAAGTGATGTTCCACCAAGGTAACGTCGGCCCACACACTGCCCATGCTACACAACATGCTTTTCAGGGTATCCAGCAGCTATTATGAAAAGCTACATCACCAGATCTATCCCCCATCGAGAATTCCTTGGAGTGAATGGAATGACGGATTTCCCATGCATAGCAGCCAACGACCATCTTGACTAAAACATGCCTAGAAAACTCTCCCATAGAAGTTAATGAGGTCATTTCCTATCTATTGTGTCTATGACCCATGTATCTGCTCTCAAAAGACAGGAAGTTTTAACATAATGAAGACTTATTGGCCAGTGTGAAATCTGCAGCAATTTAGTTTTCATTTCTACATCGGTGCTACTTGTATTCCCTATGTATTAACAATTCTTATGGCTCTATGTTGTGCCATTCCTTTATTATTGCAACTAGATGTTATGAATGAATTGCTCGCAGTCTGCAGTAAGGGTACAGAGGGGAAGAAGTCTTCCTGCTCCACCATTCACAGTGCCGCCAGCCTGAAGGAGGGGAGGAGCGTGGGGAGCTGAGCGGTCAGTGACAGGACCCAGCTCCCAGCGCTCCAGCAATGAGCGCTTCCATCTATATTGATGGAAGCGCTCATTGCTTCTGTGCTCAAGCACCTCCTGAGAGCAGCACCCAGGGCGGACCGCTCCCCCCCAGTGCACCACTGGAGACCAGCGCAAAGTAGAGGAATAGCTGGCCCACTCCCCTGCGAGCTGCAAATAAAGATGCAAGGAGCCGCATGCGGCTTGCGAGCCGTGGGTTGGCCACCCCCGGAATAGATGCTCCAGAATCATCATGGCATGAGGAATAAGATATGTCAGGAGAGGGAACAGCTCCTCTTTAAGCAGTTGGAAATAAAGAAGATCACATACTGGTGGCCTCTATTGGTGGCGACCTCCCATGTCATGTACGGATGATGTCCTGTATGACACTGTCCTCATTCCGCATGCACCACAGGACTCTTATTAAAATGTTTCTTGTACATATCCTGTGAATTCTGATTTGCCTTGTCAAACAACGGAGCCTTTTTTTTTGTGATTGAACAAATGGTAAATTTGAGCAGGCATATTATTAACATGCCTAATTCAAGTTTGACAAATGCTTTTAGATACAAATAGCAATTACATTAAGACAGTTATCAGTAAAAGTGTAATCAGCGGTCCATAACCCTTGTAAATTACTTGCCTGTCTTGGTATTAGGAAGAGTATGGTGCGATACAGTAATAATTGACATTAAATGCTTCTTTCTGCCTCCCAGCTTCCTGTGTATGAAAAGCAAAGTATTAATAATGGCGAGTATCAAGATAATGCTGTAATTGCTTCTGAATTGTTCAACCTGAATTCTTTTTAATAGCAGAAAACCTGCTATTAGTATAAAAGCTTGGGGTACGCTTTTTTTTTAACTTTAACCTGTTATGGTCTGTCCTATTTTAGTCCTTAATGGGGCCCCATGTCCCTGTATGAATGGAGGGGCTTGTCGAGCATTCTCTATGAATGGATACTAGCCAAGCATTCTAAGTTTTATTCAAAATGGTTTAAGGGGTTGTCCAGGTTCAGAGCTGAACCCGGACAAACCGTCTTCTTCCGCCACTCAGCCCCTTTGACATGAACATTGGAGCATTTCATGTTCCGATGCTCTCCCTTGCCCTGCACAGAGCAAGGTCTTTTTTGTTTATATTTTTGCACTGCTAGGCAGAGGCTTCAGCCTAGCAGTGTTCCATGTGATGTCACGGCTTTAGCACTGCCCTAGTCTGTTTAACAGGCTAGGGCAGTGCTAAAGGTCACCTATTAGTGCCAGTGACATCATCGGGCTCACTGCTAGGCAGAAGCCTACTCCAAGCATTCCATTCCCATACAGAGACCTGGTACATCACTGGATCTGCTAAATAAAAAGCCCTTGCCCTGTGAGACAAGGAGGCATAGGAGCATTCAAATGGGCTCCAGAGGGTTATTCTGATTGCCTGATTGGAGTCGGGAAGGAATATTTTCCTCTTTAATGGGAAAAAAATGTTCTGGTACCAAATCTTTTTTTATTTTTTTATGGTGCACTATTTTTAAAAATATAAAATAGTTTATAATTTAATAATAAAAAGGGTTTATTTTTTATTTATTTATTTTTACTTTTTTTTTTACTTTATTGGACTCAAAGTTACAAAATTTTTGCTGCTTTTTAAATTTATTATTTTTGTCCCCCTGGGCGCATAAAGTAGCGATCAAACAATATAGAGTTCCAATGTCATTATTATTATCGCTTGTCATTGATACACTGACAGGCAAACTTATTACGCCATGCCTCAATGGCAGACCATGGGAGCTTTTGTTGAAATAAAATGCCACTGACCTAAAAATTACAAAAATATCAACCGATTGCAAATGTTCTTTGCAATGCATTTTCTATTTAATTATAGGCTTTCACATCGTATCTGGCCACAGCATTTTAAAAAAAATATGGTAGCAGAAAAAAAAGGTACTGAATGTGAAGCCAATCCCAATGGAGCTGAGGAACCCTATCTCATTTCTCCTGCTTTCAGTTTCTAGACCATGAATTAAGTAGTTTATGAGGCTACTTTTTCTGCCAGTTGACCACCCTTAAAGGGATTCTCCAGGAATAAAAAAAATGAGAATACTTAAATATTATTTTATTATAAATATATTCACAAATACCTTTCATTACTTAGAGTGGCTTGTTTTGTCTAGGGAGCAATCATTAGGAGAAATAAAACGGCCGCCGTCCTATCAGTACACACAAAACCTGTCCTAATCACACTGGAGGGAAAGTTACTTCACCACAATGAGCCATAGTGCTGCCTCATCCTCCTCTCTGCTCTACTTGTCAGGAATCATAATCCTGAATGCAGGTGAATCTCTGTGGAAATGGAGATGATGAGGAGACAAGAGAGGAAGGTGAGGTGCGGGTAATGAGCAGCAGCATTTGAATGCAGTCTCCATTACCACAGCAAGATATTACCACAGTCTGTCCTGTCTGTCCTCTCTGTACTTCATATCTACTCATGAACTCCATTCCTACAGAGTTTCAGCTGAAGATCTTATCTGTATTCAGGATCATAATCCCTGACAAGCAGAGCAGAGAGGAGGCTGAGGCAGCTCTTTACCTCAGTGTTGTGAAGTAACATGTCCTCATGTGTGATCAGGACAGGTTTTGTGTGAACTAATAGGACAGCGGCCATTTTGTTTCCCCTAAAGTTTGCTTTCAAGACAAAATGAGCCATTATAAATAATGAAATGTATTTGAGAATATATGTATAATAAAGTAATATTTAAGTATTTTCATTTTCTTAATTCTCGGAGAACCCTTATAAGGTCAGGGGTCTAGCCATAGCAAGTATAGAAGAAGCGGTTGTCTCATAAGTAGACATATGCATTATAAGTGGTAGTGTTGAGCAAATCGAAGTTAGTGAAGTAGACTTCGATCCGAATTTCAGCAAAAATTCGATTTGAGGTGAGTATCTCCTTTTTTTTTTAACCCCTAAAGGGTTATGTGACTCTCAGATGTTTAAGGGGTTTGTAACAAATTGAATTTCTTGTTGAAGTTTGGCAAAGCAGCTGAATCACATTTTTGAAAACTTTGCTCATCACTAATAAGTGGCACATGGTAGGTGACAGTCCTGTGAGGGTCTTTACTCACACAAATTTTGCAAGGAATTTTTTAACACTAAGAAAATCGAAATAAACGGCATGCTTTTTTTGCCACCTGCGTTTTTTGTTGTGTTTTTGCCATATTTTTCGTTTTTTTGCAAACAGTTTGTGTTACTGTTTTCTTTATGGCATTTTTCACCTATAGAGAAGCTGATGTGAAAATTCCAGGAGTTATAGCATTCTGGAAAAGAAGTAAGAAAGACAAGAAAAAAAACACCAATAACAAAAAAAATGCGTGTGTCTGGCATTTCATAGTATTTCCCATAAACCTTCATCAACATCTGGAACTGGCTTTTTTAGGCCTCTCTCACATGAACGATACAGATTGTGTCAAGATTAGAGTTGAGCGAACACCTGGATGTTCGGGTTCGAGAAGTTCGGCCGAACATCCCGGAAATGTTCGGGTTCGGGATCCGAACCCGATCCGAACTTCGTCCCGAACCCGAACCCCATTGAAGTCAATGGGGACCCGAACTTTTCGGCACTAAAAAGGCTGTAAAACAGCCCAGGAAAGAGCTAGAGGGCTGCAAAAGGCAGCAACATGTAGGTAAATCCCCTGCAAACAAATGTGGATAGGGAAATGAATTAAAATAAAAATTAAATAAATAAAAATTAACCAAAATCAATTGGAGAGAGGTTCCATAGCAGAGAATCTGGCTTCCCGTCACCCACCACTGGAACAGTCCATTCTCAGATATTTAGGCCCCGGCACCCAGGCAGAGGAGAGAGGTCCCGTAACAGAGAATCTGTCTTCATGTCAGCAGAGAATTAGTCTGCATGTCATAGCAGAGAATGAGGCTTCACGTCAGCCACCACTGCAACAGTCCATTGGCATATATTTAGGCCCAGCACCCAGGCAGAGGAGGGAGGTCCCGTAACAGAGAATCTGTCTTCATGTCAGCAGAGAATTAGTCTGCATGTCATAGCAGAGAATGAGGCTTCACGTCAGCCACCACTGCAACAGTCCATTGGCATATATTTAGGCCCAGCACACACACAGGCAGAGGAGAGAGGTCCCGTAACAGAGAATCTGGCTTCATGTCAGCAGAGAATCAGTCTGCATGTCATAGCAGAGAATGAGGCTTCACGTCAGCCACCACTGCAACAGTCCATTGGCATATATTTAGGCCCAGCACACACACAGGCAGAGGAGAGAGGTCCCGTAACAGAGAATCTGGCTTCATGTCAGCAGAGAATCAGTCTGCATGTCATAGCAGAGAATGAGGCTTCACGTCAGCCACCACTGCAACAGTCCATTGGCATATATTTAGGCCCAGCACCCAGGCAGAGGAGGGAGGTCCCGTAACAGAGAATCTGTCTTCATGTCAGCAGAGAATTAGTCTGCATGTCATAGCAGAGAATGAGGCTTCACGTCAGCCACCACTGCAACAGTCCATTGGCATATATTTAGGCCCAGCACACACACAGGCAGAGGAGAGAGGTCCCGTAACAGAGAATCTGGCTTCATGTCAGCAGAGAATCAGTCTGCATGTCATAGCAGAGAATGAGGCTTCACGTCAGCCACCACTGCAACAGTCCATTGGCATATATTTAGGCCCAGCACACACACAGGCAGAGGAGAGAGGTCCCGTAACAGAGAATCTGGCTTCATGTCAGCAGAGAATCAGTCTGCATGTCATAGCAGAGAATGAGGCTTCACGTCAGCCACCACTGCAACAGTCCATTGGCATATATTTAGGCCCAGCACACACACAGGCAGAGGAGAGAGGTCCCGTAACAGAGAATCTGGCTTCATGTCAGCAGAGAATCAGTCTGCATGTCATAGCAGAGAATGAGGCTTCACGTCAGCCACCACTGCAACAGTCCATTGGCATATATTTAGGCCCAGCACCCAGGCAGAGGAGGGAGGTCCCGTAACAGAGAATCTGTCTTCATGTCAGCAGAGAATTAGTCTGCATGTCATAGCAGAGAATGAGGCTTCACGTCAGCCACCACTGCAACAGTCCATTGGCATATATTTAGGCCCAGCACCCAGGCAGAGGAGGGAGGTCCCGTAACAGAGAATCTGTCTTCATGTCAGCAGAGAATTAGTCTGCATGTCATAGCAGAGAATGAGGCTTCACGTCAGCCACCACTGGAACAGTCCATTCTCAGATATTTAGGCCCCGGCACCCAGGCAGAGGAGAGAGGTCCCGTAACAGAGAATCTGTCTTCATGTCAGCAGAGAATTAGTCTGCATGTCATAGCAGAGAATGAGGCTTCACGTCAGCCACCACTGCAACAGTCCATTGGCATATATTTAGGCCCAGCACCCAGGCAGAGGAGAGAGGTCCCGTAACAGACAATCTGGCTTCATGTCAGCAGAGAATCAGTCTTCATATCATAGCAGAGAATCAGGCTTCACGTCACCCACCACTGTAAGAGTCAATTTTCATAAATTTAGGCCCAGAACCCAGGCAGAGGAGAAAGGTCCCGTAACAGACAATCTGGCTTCATGTCAGCAGAGAATCAGTCTTCATATCATAGCAGAGAATCAGGCTTCACGTCACCCACCACTGTAAGAGTCAATTTTCATAAATTTAGGCCCAGAACCCAGGCAGAGGAGAAAGGTCCCGTAACAGACAATCTGGCTTCATGTCAGCAGAGAATCAGTCTTCATATCATAGCAGAGAATCAGGCTTCACGTCACCCACCACTGTAAGAGTCAATTTTCATAAATTTAGGCCCAGAACCCAGGCAGAGGAGAAAGGTCCCGTAACAGACAATCTGGCTTCATGTCAGCAGAGAATCAGTCTTCATATCATAGCAGAGAATCAGGCTTCACGTCACCCACCACTGTAAGAGTCAATTTTCATAAATTTAGGCCCAGAACCCAGGCAGAGGAGAAAGGTCCCGTAACAGACAATCTGGCTTCATGTCAGCAGAGAATCAGTCTTCATATCATAGCAGAGAATCAGGCTTCACGTCACCCACCACTGTAAGAGTCAATTTTCATAAATTTAGGCCCAGAACCCAGGCAGAGGAGAAAGGTCCCGTAACAGACAATCTGGCTTCATGTCAGCAGAGAATCAGTCTTCATATCATAGCAGAGAATCAGGCTTCACGTCACCCACCACTGTAAGAGTCAATTTTCATAAATTTAGGCCCAGAACCCAGGCAGAGGAGAAAGGTCCCGTAACAGACAATCTGGCTTCATGTCAGCAGAGAATCAGTCTTCATATCATAGCAGAGAATCAGGCTTCACGTCACCCACCACTGTAAGAGTCAATTTTCATAAATTTAGGCCCAGAACCCAGGCAGAGGAGAAAGGTCCCGTAACAGACAATCTGGCTTCATGTCAGCAGAGAATCAGTCTTCATATCATAGCAGAGAATCAGGCTTCACGTCACCCACCACTGTAAGAGTCAATTTTCATAAATTTAGGCCCAGAACCCAGGCAGAGGAGAAAGGTCCCGTAACAGACAATCTGGCTTCATGTCAGCAGAGAATCAGTCTTCATATCATAGCAGAGAATCAGGCTTCACGTCACCCACCACTGTAAGAGTCAATTTTCATAAATTTAGGCCCAGAACCCAGGCAGAGGAGAAAGGTCCCGTAACAGACAATCTGGCTTCATGTCAGCAGAGAATCAGTCTTCATATCATAGCAGAGAATCAGGCTTCACGTCACCCACCACTGTAAGAGTCAATTTTCATAAATTTAGGCCCAGAACCCAGGCAGAGGAGAAAGGTCCCGTAACAGACAATCTGGCTTCATGTCAGCAGAGAATCAGTCTTCATATCATAGCAGAGAATCAGGCTTCACGTCACCCACCACTGTAAGAGTCAATTTTCATAAATTTAGGCCCAGAACCCAGGCAGAGGAGAAAGGTCCCGTAACAGACAATCTGGCTTCATGTCAGCAGAGAATCAGTCTTCATATCATAGCAGAGAATCAGGCTTCACGTCACCCACCACTGTAAGAGTCAATTTTCATAAATTTAGGCCCAGAACCCAGGCAGAGGAGAAAGGTCCCGTAACAGACAATCTGGCTTCATGTCAGCAGAGAATCAGTCTTCATATCATAGCAGAGAATCAGGCTTCACGTCACCCACCACTGTAAGAGTCAATTTTCATAAATTTAGGCCCAGAACCCAGGCAGAGGAGAAAGGTCCCGTAACAGACAATCTGGCTTCATGTCAGCAGAGAATCAGTCTTCATATCATAGCAGAGAATCAGGCTTCACGTCACCCACCACTGTAAGAGTCAATTTTCATAAATTTAGGCCCAGAACCCAGGTAGAGGAGAAAGGTCCCGTAACAGACAATCTGGCTTCATGACAGCAGAGAATCAGTCTGCATGTCATAGCAGAGAATCAGGCTTCACGTCAGCCACCACTGCAACAGTCCATTGTCATAAATTTAGGCCCAGCACCCAGGCAGAGGAGAGAGGTCCCGTAACAGACAATCTGGCTTCATGTCAGCAGAGAATTAGTCTGCATGTCATAGCAGAGAATCAGGCTTCATGTCAGCCACCACTGCAACAGTCCATTGGCATATATTTAGGCCTAGCACACAGGCAGAGGAGAGGTTCATTCAACTTTGGGTAGCATCGCAATATAATGGTAAAATGAAAATAAAAATAGGATTGAATGAGGAAGTGCCCTGGAGTCCAATAATATATGGTTATGGGGAGGTAGTTAATGTCTAATCTGGACAAGGGACGGACAGGTCCTGTGGGATCCATGCCTGGTTCATTTTTATGAACGTCAGCTTGTCCACATTGGCTGTAGACAGGCGGCTGCGTTTGTCTGTAATGACGCCCCCTGCCGTGCTGAATACACGTTCAGACAAAACGCTGGCTGCCGGGCAGGCCAGCACCTCCAAGGCATAAAAGGCTAGCTCTGGCCACGTGGACAATTTAGAGACCCAGAAGTTGAATGGGGCCGAACCATCAGTCAGTACGTGGAGGGGTGTGCACACGTACTGTTCCACCATGTTAGTAAAATGTTGCCTCCTGCTAACACGTTGCGTATCAGGTGGTGGTGCAGTTAGCTGTGGCGTGTTGACAAAAGTTTTCCACATCTCTGCCATGCTAACCCTGCCCTCAGAGGAGCTGGCCGTGACACAGCTGCCTTGGCGACCTCTTGCTCCTCCTCTGCCTTGGCCTTGGGCTTCCACTTGTTCCCCTGTGACATTTGGGAATGCTCTCAGTAGCGCGTCTACCAACGTGCGCTTGTACTCGCGCATCTTCCTATCACGCTCCAGTGCAGGAAGTAAGGTGGGCACATTGTCTTTGTAGCGTGGATCCAGCAGGGTGGCAACCCAGTAGTCCGCACAGGTTAAAATGTGGGCAACTCTGCTGTCGTTGCGCAGGCACTGCAGCATGTAGTCGCTCATGTGTGCCAGGCTGCCCAGGGGTAAGGACAAGCTGTCCTCTGTGGGAGGCGTATCGTCATCGTCCTGCCTTTCCCCCCAGCCACGCACCAGTGATGGACCCGAGCTGCGTTGGGTGCCACCCCGCTGTGACCATGCTTCATCCTCATCCTCCTCCACCTCCTCCTCATCCTCGTCCTCCTCGTCCTCCAGTAGTGGGCCCTGGCTGGCCACATTTGTACCTGGCCTCTGCTGTTGCAAAAAACCTCCCTCTGAGTCACTTCGAAGAGACTGGCCTGAAAGTGCTAAAAATGACCCCTCTTCCTCATCCTCCTCCTCCTCCTCCTGGGCCACCTCCTGTTCCATCATCGCCCTAAGTGTTTTCTCAAGGAGACATAGAAGTGGTATTGTAACGCTGATAACGGTGTCATCGCCACTGGCCATGTTGGTGGAGTACTCGAAACAGCGCAACAGGGCACACAGGTCTCGCATGGAGGCCCAGTCATTGGTGGTGAAGTGGTGCTGTTCTGTAGTGCGACTGACCCGTGCGTGCTGCAGCTGAAACTCCACTATGGCCTGCTGCTGCTCGCACAGTCTGTCCAGCATGTGCAAGGTGGAGTTCCACCTGGTGGGCACGTCGCATATGAGGCGGTGAGCGGGAAGGCCGAAGTTACGCTGTAGCGCAGACAGGCGAGCAGCAGCAGGATGTGAACGCCGGAAGCGCGAACAGACGGCCCGCACTTTATGCAGCAGCTCTGACATGTCGGGGTAGTTGTGAATGAACTTCTGCACCACCAAATTCAGCACATGCGCCAAGCAAGGGATGTGCGTCAAATTGGCTAGTCCCAGAGCTGCAACGAGATTTCGCCCATTATCACACACCACCAGGCCGGGCTTGAGGCTCACCGGCAGCAACCACTCGTCGGTCTGTTGTTCTATACCCCGCCACAACTCCTGTGCGGTGTGGGGCCTGTCCCCCAAACATATGAGTTTCAGAATGGCCTGCTGACGTTTACCCCGGGCTGTGCTGAAGTTGGTGGTGAAGGTGTGTGGCTGACTGGATGAGCAGGTGGAAGAAGAGGAGGAGGAAGCCGAGAAGGAGGAGGTGGCAACAGGAGGCAAAGAATGTTGCCCTGCGATCCTTGGCGGCGGAAGGACGTGCGCCAAACAGCTCTCCGCCTGGGGCCCAGCTGCCACTACATTTACCCAGTGTGCAGTTAGGGAGATATAGCGTCCCTGGCCGTGCTTACTGGTCCACGTATCTGTGGTTAGGTGGACCTTGCTACAGATGGCGTTGCGCAGTGCACACTTGATTTTATCGGATACTTGGTTGTGCAGGGAAGGCACGGCTCTCTTGGAGAAGTAGTGCCGGCTGGGAACAACATACTGTGGGACAGCAAGCGACATGAGCTGTTTGAAGCTGTCTGTGTCCACCAGCCTAAATGACAGCATTTCATAGGCCAGTAGTTTAGAAATGCTGGCATTCAGGGCCAGGGATCGAGGGTGGCTAGGTGGGAATTTACGCTTTCTATCAAATGTTTGTGAGATGGAGAGCTGAACGCTGGCGTGTGACATGGTTGAGACGCTTGGTGACGGAGGTGGTGGTGGTGGTGTTGGTGGTACATCCCCTGTTTGCTGGGCGGCAGGTGCCAACGTTCCTCCAGAGGCGGAGGAAGAGGCCGAGGCGGCAGCAGCAGAATAGGCCGAGGCGGCAGCAGCAGAAGAGGTAGCAGGGGGAGCCTGAGTGACTTCCTTGGTTTTAAGGTGTTTACTCCACTGCAGTTCATGCTTTGCATGCAGGTGCCTGGTCATGCAGGTTGTGCTCAGGTTCAGAACGTTAATGCCTCGCTTCAGGCTCTGATGGCACAGCGTGCAAACCACTCGGGTCTTGTCGTCAGCACATTGTTTGAAGAAGTGCCATGCCAGGGAACTCCTTGAAGCTGCCTTTGGGGTGCTCGGTCCCAGATGGCGGCGGTCAGTAGCAGGCGGAGTCTCTTGGCGGCGGGTGTTCTGCTTTTGCCCACTGCTCCCTCTTTTGCTACGCTGTTGGCTCGGTCTCACCACTGCCTCTTCCTCCGAACTGTGAAAGTCAGTGGCACGACCTTCATTCCATGTGGGGTCTAGGACCTCATCGTCCCCTGCATCGTCTTCCACCCAGTCTTGATCCCTGACCTCCTGTTCAGTCTGCACACTGCAGAAAGACGCAGCAGTTGGCACCTGTGTTTCGTCATCATCAGAGACATGCTGAGGTGGTATTCCCATGTCCTCATCATCAGGAAACATAAGTGGTTGTGCGTCAGTGCATTCTATGTCTTTCACCGCTGGGGAAGGGCTAGGTGGATGCCCTTGGGAAACCCTGCCAGCGGAGTCTTCAAACAGCATAAGAGACTGCTGCATAACTTGAGGCTGAGACAGTTTCCCTGGTATGCATGGGGGTGATGTGACAGACTGATGGGGTTGGTTTTCAGGCGCCATCTGTGCGCTTTCTGCAGAAGACTGGGTGGGAGATAATGTGAACGTGCTGGATCCACTGTCGGCCACCCAATTGACTAATGCCTGTACCTGCTCAGGCCTTACCATCCTTAGAACGGCATTGGGCCCCACCATATATCGCTGTAAATTCTGGCGGCTACTGGGACCTGAAGGTAGTTGGTACACTAGGACGTGTGGATGTGGCAGAACGGCCACGTCCTCTCCCAGCACCAGAGGGTCCACTAACACCACCACGACCATGTCCACGTCCGCGTCCCTTACTAGATGTTTTTCTCATTGTTATGGTTCACCACAACAACAAATATATTATTTGGCCCAATGTATTGTATTCAAATTCAGCGGGATATAAATTTGAGGCCTAGTATTTAGGCGCTGGGTGACCGGTATGGATTTAGTGACAGAATTAGACTTGGAAATGCACAGAAGCGTGTGTGTGAAGTTATTCTGAATGACCCAATGTGCACCTTGAATATTATATACCCTTTTAGGGATAGATTTCAAATAGCTCTGATATAGCAGAAACCACTAAATTATGAAATTGCTAAATTGGGAATTGTACTTCAACCCAGAACAAAAAATGTGCTTTGACGGACACTAAATATCTTGCCCAGCAACAACAGTACAACGGTGGGTAACGAGAGATTTAGAGGGAATTAAATTTGAGGCCTAGTATTTAGGCGCTGGGTCACCGGTATGGATTTAGTGACAGAATTAGACTTGGAAATACACAGTAGCGGGTGTGTGTGAAGTTATTCTGAATGACCCTATGTGCACCTTCAATATTATATACCCTTTTAGGGATAGATTTCAAATAGCTCTGATATAGCAGAAACCACTAAATTATGAAATTGCTAAATTGGGAATTGTACTTCAACCCAGAACAAAAAATGTGCTTTGACGGACACTAAATATCTTGCCCAGCAACAACAGTACAGCGGTGGGTAACGAGAGATTTAGAGGGATTAAATTTGAGGCCTAGTATTTAGGCGCTGGGTCACCGGTATGGATTTAGTGACAGAATTAGACTTGGAAATAGCACAGTAGCGGTGTGTGTGAAGTTATTCTGAATGACCCTATGTGCACCTTCAATATTATATACCCTTTTAGGGATAGATTTCAAATAGCTCTGATATAGCAGAAACCACTAAATTATGAAATTGCTAAATTGGGAATTGTACTTCAACCCAGAACAAAAAATGTGCTTTGACGGACACTAAATATCTTGCCCAGCAACAACAGTACAGCGGTGGGTAACGAGAGATTTAGAGGGATTAAATTTGAGGCCTAGTATTTAGGCGCTGGGTCACCGGTATGGATTTAGTGACAGAATTAGACTTGGAAATACACAGTAGCGGGTGTGTGTGAAGTTATTCTGAATGACCCTATGTGCACCTTCAATATTATATACCCTTTTAGGGATAGATTTCAAATAGCTCTGATATAGCAGAAACCACTAAATTATGAAATTGCTAAATTGGGAATTGTACTTCAACCCAGAACAAAAAATGTGCTTTGACGGACACTAAATATCTTGCCCAGCAACAACAGTACAGCGGTGGGTAACGAGAGATTTAGAGGGAATTAAATTTGAGGCCTAGTATTTAGGCGCTGGGTCACCGGTATGGATTTAGTGACAGAATTAGACTTGGAAATACACAGTAGCGGGTGTGTGTGAAGTTATTCTGAATGACCCTATGTGCACCTTCAATATTATATACCCTTTTTGGGATAGATTTCAAATAGCTCTGATATAGCAGGAACCACTAAATTATGAAATTGCTAAATTGGGAATTGTACTTCAACCCAGAACAAAAAATGTGCTTTGACGGACACTAAATAACTTGCCCAGCTACAACAGGACAACGGTAACGAGAGATTTAGAGGGATTTAAATTTGAGGCCTAGTATTTAGGCGCTGGGTGACAGGTATGGGTTTAGTGACAGAATTAGACTTGGAAATACACAGTAGCGGGTGTGTGTGAAGTTATTCTGAATGACCCTATGTGCACCTTCAATATTATATACCCTTTTAGGGATAGATTTCAAATAGCTCTGATATAGCAGAAACCACTAAATTATGAAATTGCTAAATTGGGAATTGTACTTCAACCCAGAACAAAAAATGTGCTTTGACGGACACTAAATATCTTGCCCAGCAACAACAGTACAGCGGTGGGTAACGAGAGATTTAGAGGGAATTAAATTTGAGGCCTAGTATTTAGGCGCTGGGTCACCGGTATGGATTTAGTGACAGAATTAGACTTGGAAATACACAGTAGCGGGTGTGTGTGAAGTTATTCTGAATGACCCTATGTGCACCTTCAATATTATATACCCTTTTTGGGATAGATTTCAAATAGCTCTGATATAGCAGGAACCACTAAATTATGAAATTGCTAAATTGGGAATTGTACTTCAACCCAGAACAAAAAATGTGCTTTGACGGGCACTAAATAACTTTCCCAGCTACAACAGGACAACGGTAACGAGAGATTTAGAGGGATTTAAATTTGAGGCCTAGTATTTAGGCGCTGGGTGACAGGTATGGGTTTAGTGACAGAATTAGACTTGGAAATACACAGTAGCGGGTGTGTGTGAAGTTATTCTGAATGACCCTATGTGCACCTTCAATATTATATACCCTTTTAGGGATAGATTTCAAATAGCTCTGATATAGCAGAAACCACTAAATTATGAAATTGCTAAATTGGGAATTGTACTTCAACCCAGAACAAAAAATGTGCTTTGACGGACACTAAATATCTTGCCCAGCAACAACAGTACACCGGTGGGTAACGAGAGATTTAGAGGGAATTAAATTTGAGGCCTAGTATTTAGGCGCTGGGTCACCGGTATGGATTTAGTGACAGAATTAGACTTGGAAATACACAGTAGCGGGTGTGTGTGAAGTTATTCTGAATGACCCTATGTGCACCTTCAATATTATATACCCTTTTTGGGATAGATTTCAAATAGCTCTGATATAGCAGGAACCACTAAATTATGAAATTGCTAAATTGGGAATTGTACTTCAACCCAGAACAAAAAATGTGCTTTGACGGGCACTAAATAACTTTCCCAGCTACAACAGGACAACGGTAACGAGAGATTTAGAGGGATTTAAATTTGAGGCCTAGTATTTAGGCGCTGGGTGACAGGTATGGGTTTAGTGACAGAATTAGACTTGGAAATACACAGTAGCGGGTGTGTGTGAAGTTATTCTGAATGACCCTATGTGCACCTTCAATATTATATACCCTTTTTGGGATAGATTTCAAATAGCTCTGATATAGCAGAAACCACTAAATTATGAAATTGCTAAATTGGGAATTGTACTTCAACCCAGAACAAAAAATGTGCTTTGACGGACACTAAATATCTTGCCCAGCAACAACAGTACAGCGGTGGGTAACGAGAGATTTAGAGGGAATTAAATTTGAGGCCTAGTATTTAGGCGCTGGGTCACCGGTATGGATTTAGTGACAGAATTAGACTTGGAAATACACAGTAGCGGGTGTGTGTGAAGTTACTCTGAATGACCCTATGTGCACCTTCAATATTATATACCCTTTTTGGGATAGATTTCAAAGAGCTCTGATATAGCAGGAACCACTAAATTATGAAATTGCTAAATTGGGAATTGTATTTCAACCCAGAACAAGAAATGTGCTTGAACGGACACTAAATAACTCGCCCAGCTACAGCACTAGGGACAGATTTAGCTGGATATAAATTTGAGGCCTAGTATTTAGGCGCTGGGTGACCGGTATGGATTTAGTGACAGAATTAGACTGGGATATGGCCAAAAAATGAACAGACTATTGCTGGTTAAATGCACTTGGTGTGACAGCTTCACCCTGATGTAGGCTTTAGCCAAAAAACAACCACACCATTGAGGGTTAAATGCACTTGGTGACAGGCGCAGCTTGCCCCTGATTTTGTATATGGCCAAAAAATGAACAGACTATTGCTGGTTAAATGCACTTGGTGTGACAGCTTCACCCTGATGTAGGCTTTAGCCAAAAAACAACCACACCATTGAGGGTTAAATGCACTTGGTGACAGGCGCAGCTTGCCCCTGATTTTGTATATGGCCAAAAAATGAACAGACTATTGCTGGTTAAATGCACTTGGTGTGACAGCTTCACCCTGATGTAGGCTTTAGCCAAAAAACAACCACACCATTGAGGGTTAAATGCACTTGGTGACAGGCGCAGCTTGCCCCTGATTTTGTATATGGCCAAAAAATGAACAGACTATTGCTGGTTAAATGCACTTGGTGTCACAGCTTCACCCTGATGTAGGCTTTAGCCAAAAAACAACCACACCATTGAGGGTTAAATGCACTTGGTCGCAGCTTGTGCTGGCGCACCACAAGACACAAAATGGCCGCCGATCACCCCAGAAAAATGAGACTGACAAACGGTCTGTGCAGCCTAAAAACAGTGAGCAATTGAGGATCAGCAGCTCAATGATCCACAGCTGCAGATCGATCAGTTAATCAAGTCCTTTGGAGGAGTTAATCTGCCTAATCTCGCCCTACTGTCGCAGCCGCAACCTCTCCCTACGCTAATCAGAGCAGAGTGACGGGCGGCGCTATGTGACTCCAGCTTAAATAGAGGCTGGGTCACATGGTGCTCTGGCCAATCACAGCCATGCCAATAGTAGGCATGGCTGTGATGGCCTCTTGGGGCAAGTAGTATGACGCTTGTTGATTGGCTGCTTTGCAGCCTTTCAAAAAGCGCCAAGAAAGCGTCACAAAAGCGCGAAGAAAGCGACGAACACCGAACCCGAACCCGGACTTTTACGAAAATGTCCGGGTTCGGGTCCGTGTCACGGACACCCCAAAATTCGGTACGAACCCGAACTATACAGTTCGAGTTCGCTCATCCCTAGTCAAGATGTGTTCAGGGTGCCTTCAGTGAAACTCGCACCATTTTGCAAGCAAGTTCAGTCAGTTTTGTCCACAATTGCGTTCAGTGTTTAAGTTTTCTCAGCGCGAGTGCAATTTGTTTTCGCAAAAAAAACTGAAGACTTACAAAAACATCTGTTAGCAACCATCAGTGAAAAATACATTGCATTGCGTTTTTCACTGAAGCCTCATTCACTTCTATGGAGCTCGGGGCTGCGTGAAAAATGCAGAATATAGAACATGCTGCGATTCTCACGCAACGCAGAAATAATGCGTGAAAAATAACGCTCATGTACACAGACCCATTAAAATGAATGGGTCGGGATTCTGTGCGGGTGCTATGCGTTAACTTCACGCATCGCACCCAAGCAGAAAACTCGCTCGTGTGAAAGAGACCTTACCGTAAAATACACAACAATAAAGGAAGGGGCAAAAAAGAAGCCATTAAAAATGCTAAAGTGTAGAAAATCACCAGCAACAATGTACGTATAAAAGCAGCCTAATGCCACATGCACACGGTGCACATCACTCACAGATTTTCATTCGGAAAATCCACAACGTAACACAGTTCCAGCTAAGTAGATGAGATTTTCAAACTCTCATGCGCATTGTGCCAACATTTCCCATTAGGAAATTGACCTGCAGTGTTGATTTTTTGCAGGTTTTTGGTGCATGTTTTTGGCGAGATCTGAAACAAATCCTCATCAACAATCCATGACAACATCTGCAAGTAACACATGCAGTATTTTCAGTGTGGATTTGGTGCAGAAATACAGATAAAAAAGCACTCGGTATAAAGCACAGTGCCATGTACCTGTACCCTAACAGAATTAGCCGGAGCTTCAAGTCACGCCTCTTTAAAGACTCCTCCCACTCTCTCTCAAAGCAATGCCTGGCAGCCAATCATTGTCAGAGAACACGCCCATTCCTCTCTCTAAGCAGTGAGTGGATACTTACCTGTACAGTGTAAATCATCAATGCTCGGAACCAAAAATCCGCCCTAATTCATGGCCAACACCGTCTGGGTAGGTTCACACAGAGCTGTTTGGAGGAGGTTTTGAGGCTGATTTTCCTGCAGATTTTTCAGCCAAAGCCAGAAATGGATCCAGCAAGAAGGAGAAGTAGAAGTCCTTCCTATATACTTCCGATTCCTTTCGCATCCACTTCAGATTTTGGCTGAAAAACCTGCTCCAAAAAACTTTGTGGGAACCTACCCTTACATTGTGATAGCTTGTATTCTTTATTACATGCAATATAAAATACTGAAAATAGCTTCTTATTTAGGGTCCATTCAGACGACTGTAAGCGTTTTGCAGTCCGCAAATTGCGGATTAAAAAACATGGGTATCGGCCGTGTGCGTTCCGCATTTTGCAGAACACACGCGGCCAGCCCCATGATAGAAATGCCTATTCTTGTCCATAACTGTGGACAACAATAGGCCTATTAGGCCATGTTCTAAATTTTTTTGCAGGGCTGCGGAATGGAACTACGGATGCTGTCCGCATCTTTTGCGGCCCCATTGCAATGAATGAGTCAGCACCTGTTCCGTAAAATTCAGAAAAGGACGTGGACCCAGAAATACGGTCGAGTGAATGGACCCTTATGAGGGCCAATGTTGCATTTTGATGATAGTGGTGCAAAACATTAGTGATGAGCGGCATAGGCAATATTAAAATTTAGGATATTTTGCAAATTTTTTACCAAATATTCGCCATTAATTAGCAAATTTGAGAATTCCAGATCTCCAGTCATTTACTTGATTGTGAAAAATCGGCAATGTAATATATTCGTGATAAATTTGCGATAAATTCACGATTAGTATATTCAACACTTTGCGAATATGAATATATAGCACTATATTCTAAATATTAGCGAATTCTCGAAGTGGCAATATTCGCGAATAAAATTCGCGATTCGAATATTCGTGCTAAACACTACAAAACATGTACATGGATGTTTATTATTATTATAATAATGATATTTATTTATCTATTTTTAAAAGTTTATATATATTTTTTTTACTTTGTAATTATTTTTGTCCTGAATAAAATCTGGATTAGACAAATGTTGGCATACAGCATATTACGGTAATTAATTACTACAAATCTGATAACATTTTTATGACTCTGAAATGAATACAAGATTTTAAATGGTAATTTTTTATGAGGTGGGAGGGCGATTTTTCCCAAGGTTAATGTGAGTGGTAAACTGGTAATACTTGGACTGTTGTTTGCCCTTCACACAGAATGCACCATTTGTTAATAAGATCTGAAGCTCATTAACCTCTGGCAATGATATCCATGGTAACAATCCCCCAAAGAATGTTTTACATTCATAATTAACCCATCTCTACCTAATGTTACGGTCTTACTAAGGAGAGAGATGGGATTCTGCAATCATCGTCTGTTGGGAGAAGTCGGATTAGTTTGCATTTCTTTTTCTTTTTTTTGTATTTTGGCTGATGAGTTGATATATTGTAATTTGCAGTTTTAGAAAAATCCTTTTATTGGTTGCTTTCGCTGGAAGCAGGAGAAATGAAACGCTCCTCTTTCCACCTGCTTTGAATTCTAATCCGAAACACCAATTACTGAACATGTTTTACAGTCCGCTACAAGATGGACACTAGATTAAATTCAGAACCTTACAAACCTTTGCAATATGCAGATCTGGATATGTGTTATTTTTTTTTTCTTTATAACATTCTCCATGTTAATTTTTTTATGATGATTAAGATTATTATTTTTTTTTTCAAAATAAAATCACATTTAAATTTGAAAACATTTAAAGGGAAGCTCCACTCAAAATACATGATTCTCTAATGCTTTTAAAGGGCTTTTCCAGGACAGTGGTGTACCTCCAATGTAGGCAGACCACAACAACTGTCATGAGGCCTTGAGCTGGAGGTAGGGAGGCTCTAAACTTCTTTTATTTCCCTATATAAAAACACTGAATTTTCATGCAGCCACCACTAGAGGGAGCTGAATGCAAGCAGATGATTACAGACAGTAATGATATTAGTCCCTATGCACTGAGCTCCATCTAGTGGTGGCTTCAGGACTCATGCACACGACCGTTGTGTGCATCCGTGGCCATTGTGCCGTTTTCCGTTTTTTTTCGCGGACCCATTGACTTTCAATGGGTCCGTGGAAAAATCGGAAAATGCACCGTTTTGCAGCCGAGGCCGTGATCCGTGTATTCTGTCCGTCAAAAAAATATGACCTGTCCTATTTTTTTGACGGACAACGGTTCACGGACCCATTCAAGTCAATGGGTCCGTGAAAGAACACGGATGCACACAAGATTGGCATCCGTGTCCGTGATCCGTGGCCGTAGGTTGCTTTCATACAGACGGATCCGAAGATCCGTCTGCATAAAAGCTTTTTCTGATCTAAGTTTTCACTTCGTGAAAACTCATTTCCGACAGTATATTCTAACACAGAAGCGTTCCCATGGTGATGGGGACGCTTCTAGTTAGAATACACTGCAAACTTTGTACAAGACTGCCCCCTGCTGCCTGGCAGCACCCGATCTCTTACAGGGGGATATGATAGCACAATTAACCCCTTCAGGTGCGGCACCTAAAGGGGTTAATTGTACTATCATATTCCCCTGTAAGAGATCAGGGCTGCCAGGCAGCAGGGGGCAGCCCCCCCCCTCCCCAGTTTGAATATCGTTGGTGGCACAGTGTGCCACCACCATCGCCCCCCCTCCCTCCCTCTATTGTATTAAATCGTTGGTGGCACAGTGTGCCAACCACCATCGGCCCCCCCCTCCCTCCCTCTATTGTATTAAATCGTTGGTGGCACAGTGTGCCAACCACCATCGCCCCCCCCCTCCCTCTATAGCAGTAACATTGGTGGCAGTGTGCGGTCTCAACAGTAGAAGATTCATACTTACCTGCTTGCTGCTGCGATGTCTGTGAACGGCCGGGAGCTCCTCCTACTGGTAAGTGACAGTTCTTTAGCAATGCGCCGCACAGACCTTTCACTTACCAGTAGGAGGAGCTCCCGGCCGGACACAGACATCGCAGCAGCAAGCAGGTAAGTATGAATCTTCTACTGTTGAGACCGCACACTGCCACCAATGTTACTGCTATAGAGGGAGGGGGGGGGCGATGGTGGTTGGCACACTGTGCCACCAACGATTTAATACAATAGAGGGAGGGAGGGGGGCCGATGGTGGTTGGCACACTGTGCCACCAACGATTTAATACAATAGAGGGAGGGAGGGGGGCCGATGGTGGTTGGCACACTGTGCCACCAACGATTTAATACAATAGAGGGAGGGAGGGGGGGGGGCGATGGTAGGGGCACACTGTGCCACCAACGATATTCAAACTGGGGAGGGGGGGGCTGCCCCCTGCTGCCTGGCAGCCCTGATCTCTTACAGGGGAATATGATAGTACAATTAACCCCTTTAGGTGCCGCACCTAAAGGGGTTAATTGTGCTATCATATCCCCCAGTAAGAGATCGGGTGCTGCCAGGCAGCAGGGGGCAGTCTTGTACAAAGTTTGTAGTGTATTCTAACCTGAAGCGTCCCCATCACCATGGGAACGCCTCTGTGTTAGAATATACTGTCGGATCTGAGGTTCACGAAGTAGCTCATATCCGACAGTATATTCTAACATAGAGGCGTTCCCATGGTGATGGGGACGCTTCAAGTTAAAATATACCATCGGATTGGAGAAAACTCCAATCCGATGGTATAAAAGAACTCCAGACTTTACATTGAAAGTCAATGGGGACGGATCCGTTTGAAATGGCACCATATTGTGTCAACATCAAACGGATCCGTCCCCATTGACTTGCATTGTAATTCAGGACGGATCCGTTTGGCTCCGCACGGCCAGGCGGACACCAAAACGACTTTTTTTTCATGTCCGTGGATCCTCCAAAAATCAAGGAAGACCCACGGACGAAAAAACGGTCACGGATCACGGACCCACGGACCCCGTTTTTTCGGACCGTGAAAAAAAACGGTCGTGTGCATGAGGCCTCAGGCAGCCAGCTTTCTAGTCGATGAGAAGCAGGAGATTTATCAGTGTATTAATGCCAATTGTTAGGTGTCAATACGTTGAAAAATATGGTGGGGAGAATGGGCACCGTATTTATGAAGCACCAGTTCTACTTTTCTGACAGAAGTAAGATGAAGTGGGGGAGGTCAGGGGTGACTTTTTTTATTACAATATAATAATAAAATTGTTGCTTAATAATAATTAAAAAAAATCTTCTGATCATCAGAAATCTGTGGCGTTGTGCTTTGCATTCTGCATTGCATGGGATTGATTGATGCACACATTCTCGGAAGCTGTGTGAGGCATTGGGACTAAGTTGCGCTATGGTGCCCTATGAGGTCTGCGTACGCCGCTGTTCCTGGACTTTAATATTGGTGGCCTTAGGGCTGATCATCAGTATCAGATCGATGGGGCTGACACCTGACAACCCTTCAAATCTGCTGTTTGTGGTAGCCGGAATCTATACAGTAAAAGTAAATGCAAGCACAAGTCTCTTTCCACTGTGTTGTGGCTGTGTGGGTTACTGTAGAGCAGCTGAGCTGCAGAGTGCCAGCAATGGAAACTACACAGTGGATGGAGCCTTCCATGTTCCATCTTAGTTTCCAGCACTGGCGGCTGCACAAAATAGCTGATCGGTAGGTGTGCAAGGTGTTGGATTCCCACCAATCTGATATTGCTGACCTATCTGACCTGTCTGTTATCATGCTCTTTAAAGGGGTTGTGCCACAAAAAATTCTACAGTTTTCAAACCAGAACCTGAGTCATTCAATGGGCTCCTAACAAGCTCTGCCTCCAATGCCACCAGATGTAAGGAAGCTATCCTATAAGTCATTGTTCAACCCTTTTAATAGGCCTTGAGACATGACTCAGATAATAACTAAGCCAGCATCTCATCTGCAGACAGCTGTTTCGGGGTGAACAGGTGCGGAACCTATTCATTTTTAATGGGGCAGGAATGTGCTGTCCACTTCCACATCTCTAATTATGTGGGCACCTTATGGTAGTTCTTGATATATAATTTTTATTATTATGCCTCTGTATAAACATGTCGGGAGGGGTAGTGTCTGTTATATTTTAGGCAGAGTTCAGCAGAGGGACGCCATCAAACTATCAGAAAGTGCATAGAACAGTGTGCATCATATATAACAAACAGTGTGTTTGATATAGAACTGTGTAGGTGAAATCAACAGTGTGCGAGACCCGTTATAGTGTGAGCGTGTGTGCGTGTGTGGGACAGGAGATTAGCTCCGTCATTGAACACATCAACTGATATTTCGTCTGTGAAAGTCGCTTTATTCTATGAGCCGTTACATTTACTGCCACATTGCAAATTCAACAATGTGGGTAAGGAAGTAAATACAACAACGGCAATTATTGTAGCAATAGCAGCAATTAGGAGCATTGTGTATCTCCTGTCCCGCCTCCGCAGGACACTATTATTAATAAATGGAAAATCTACTCTACAAGTCATCTGGCAGTGTATATAGTGAAATGGTTAAAAAATCAGATACATATAAAAAAGAGTGCCAATAAATGAAGAGTTGTGGAAGAATAAAATAGTGTTTATTAATAGCACAAAACACTGACCCTACTACTGCTATTATCAGCAAAATTGACAACTGTCCCCCGCTACACCCTGATAGTTCTAATCACACATTTGGTTCTTTTTCTGTTTTGTGGTTTTAAATAAACAACAATAAAGGATGTAGTTTTATTATATAGAAGTTAGGACCCCTGAAGGGATTTTGTGGTCATTTGACCGTTATTGTATTTTACAAATGTTTTTTATTTCCATTATTTTTAGTTTTGTTTTGGGTTTTTTTTGTAGCGAAAGGTTTGAGGCAAATACACCATATCCACAGTTATACAAGGTCCCTTCATACTAAGCTTCTTCAAGATGTAGTATGAATGTGAAGCACAATAGTTCAGTGGTTAGCATTGCTGCTACAGTAAGTCCTAGGTTTTAATCAGTCCAAGGACAACATCTGCCTGGAGTTTGTAAGTTCTCCCTGTCTTTATGAGAATTTCCTCCGACTTCCTACCATACTCCAAACACTAGATATGCGAGAATATGTATGATCTCCTCACTCTTGACAAAGGAATGAGCAGATAAGCCATTCATAAACAGTGGCTTTCTTATGTCCAAGTCTATCATTGTTATCACATCTTCTCAATTTTGAGTTGCATAAGATTATGGGGTGCATTAAAAGGTGCTCAGATGCACAATAGGAGACTATAGTTCTACCACTTAAAACCTCACTGGTCAGACCACACTTGGAGTATTGTACTGCACTGAGCACCTGTGCAGATGAAAGACTGCAGAGCCTATAGGTCATGTACACCTTTGGAGGCAAATTCTATTTATTATTACGCTGTACTAATTTTGAGCTAAAAATCTTATTTTCAGTTGGTCTTTATTAAAAATTTAGAGCCCCTTTCTCTGTGAAGTCTTGAGATTCTCTAACAGCAGGATCTGTATTTTTACTGTTTTCCACCAAGCAGCTCAGCTGACGGCTCCTTATCTCTGACCTCCCAAACACTTATTGTAGCTCAATTATTATGTTACTGATAAGAATGTGGCTTAAGTAAGTGTCTGTGATCTTTTAGTAATTTAGAGATTCACACAGCTAGACAGTTAACCCTTTCTGAAAGAACAGCTCAATATTTCTAACAAAGACCAATTGAAGAAATTATCTTTAGCCCCAAATAATTGAAATTCATTCATAAAAAAATTGCCCCAAAAGTTGTACATAGCCTTTAAGTGGGTTCCGAGG
This sequence comes from Bufo gargarizans, assembly GCF_014858855.1. Lineage (NCBI taxonomy): Eukaryota > Metazoa > Chordata > Amphibia > Anura > Bufonidae > Bufo > Bufo gargarizans. Next base: position 22,202,280 of record NC_058082.1, on the reverse strand, counting down.
TGGGCGACTGATGTAATAAATTGAATGGGTGAACTAAAGTACCAAGAAAGAATACTAAAAGCAAAAAAATATATATATATCTAATAAAAAATTGAATAACTGTGTATAAATAATATCACAAGTCAACACAGAGATCTCTCTCAATTTATATCCAAGATTGTCTAGATACATCTAGAGAAAAGAAGGCTTCTGCATCATCACAGACAAGGATTCTTTACTGTAAAAACAGTGAGACTATGGAACTCACAAAAAAATAAGGGTCTTGGTGTTTTTCTTTTGTGAGTTAAATCATGTTTGACACAATGGGTCAGTGGTTTACTGGAGATGGGTCCTTGATCTGAGGGTTGATTGGGAGTTACTATGCTATTATGTTTCTTAATGATTTTTGTTAAAATCTAAGTCTTATCCCTTTGTGATTCCAGATGTATAAAAAAATACTCTCTTTTTCCAGGATAGCTGTTCTTCCAGATGGAAGTTTACGGATCTTAAACGCTTCTAAATCAGATGAAGGAAAATACACATGCCATGGGGAAAATATGTTTGGTTCTGCAGAAATTACAGCAGTTGTGTCTGTTACAGGTAATGGCTTATCTGATTCGATAAATGCATAATTAGACCCTTGTAGCTTCCTTGTAAATTCTTTAATGCGCAGATTGTTTTAATGAAAATGAACTCTTTTTAGAACATCCACTAGGACATGAAGCTTATATTGCTTCTGCACCTTGAAACCTTTAAATACTTAAAGCCTTTTTAAAGAAGATATTCTAAAAGAAAAATTCTAAAGAAGACTTTAATTTCTACCAGTTGGTCAACTTTCTGAAGTGTCTGGAGCCTCCAGATGTAGACATATTGGCTTTCAATAGGCCTGATCCATTGTTTTCCACGAGAGATAATATCCTTCTAGGTTGTCTGGCAGCTTCTTATTCTGTGTTCCCTATACATATTTATAGTGGACTACAGTAGACTAGCTGGTGGACAATTAAAGGGGTTCTCCGGGCTTAACCTTTTTTGGGCTTTAATAATCTAACCTTTGTAGGAAAGATTATTGCTCACATACTTACCTTCCACAGTGCAGCCATTCTTGAGATCTGACTCCCGGTCACGTGGTCCCTCCTGATGGCTTTTCTGTTCTTCCGGGCAAAGTCCGTCCTCCTTGTCTTCCGCTCTTCTCTTCCTGGCTTGAGCAGGAGACAGATCATCACTAATGACGTCACCGCCTCCTACAAGTCGAAGCGCCGGCCTCCGTCTTCTTCACCATCGCAGGCGCAGTGCGCACAATTACAGTGCGCATGCGCCAGTATCTCTGCTCCGGCGCCATACAAACATGCACTGTGCATGCGTCGGGACCGCCAGCTGTTTTCTGAGAGTACAGGCTTTTATGTGAAGCCTGTACTGACTCATGTACAGTGCGATGTAAGCGCTGTACATGAGTGACATCATAGCGATCAGCCACAGAGGCTGATCGCTATGCTCTGGAGGTCATTGGGGGAGCTGCGGATGGCACATGGGGGACATTTTGGATGTCACATGGGTGGCCTTGTGGGCAATGTGTATGGCACATGGGTGCACTTGTGGGCACTGTGGATGGCACTTTGGGGGCACTGTGGATGTCATTAGGGGCACTATGGATGGCACATGGACACTTTGAGGGCACTGTGTATGGCACATGGGGCACTGTGGATGTCATTAGGGGTACTATTGATGGCACATGGGCACTGTGGATGGCACATGGGGGCACTGTGGAAGTCATTAGGGACACTGTGGATGTCATTAGGGGCACTGTGGGTGGCACATGGGGGCATTGTGTTTGGCACATTGGAGCACTTTGGGGGCACTGTGGATGTCATTAGGGGCACTCTGGATTGCACATAGGGGCACTGTAAATGTCATTAGGGGCACTATTGATGGCACATGGGCACTGTGGATGGCACATGGGCACTGTGGTTGGCACATGGGGGCACTGTGGATGGAACTGTTATAGGGGACTGTTGTGTGGAACTGTAAATAACATCTAGAGTGACCCCATAACAGTGATATTCACAGTGCTTCCATAACAGTGACACTGTTATGGGGGTTCTCTAGATGTCACTGTTATGGGGGCACTGTGGATGTCACTGTTATGGGGGCACTGTGGACGTCACCATTATGGGGGCACTGTGGATATCACTGTTATGGGGGCCTGTGGATGTCACTGTTATGGGGGCCTGTGGATGTCACTGTTATGGGGGCCTGTGGATGTCACTGTTATGGGGGCCTGTGGATGTCACTGCTATGGGGGCACTGTGGATGTCACTGTTATGGGTGCACTGTGGATGTCACTGTGATGGGGGCCTGTGGATCTCACTGTTATGGGGGTACTGTGGATATCACTGTTATGGGGGATCTGTGAATGTCACTGTGATGGGGGTCTGTGGATGTCACTGCTATGGGGGCACTGTGGATGTCACTGTTATGGGTGCACTGTGGATCTCACTGTTATGGGGGCCTGTGGATCTCACTGTTATGGGGGCACTGTGGATCTCACTGTTATGGGGGCCTGTGGATGTCACTGTTATGGGGGCCTGTGGATGTCACTGTTATGGGGGCCTGTGGATGTCACTGCTATGGGGGCACTGTGGATGTCATTGTTATGGGTGCACTGTGGATCTCACTGTGATGGGGGCCTGTGGATGTCACTGTTATGGGGGCACTGTGGATGTCACTGTTATGGGGGCTGTGGATGTCACTGTTATGGGGGCTGTGGATGTCACTGTTATGGGGGCACTGTGGATGTCATTGTTATGGGGGCACTGTGGATGTCACTGTTATGGGGGCCTGTGGATGTCACTGTTATGGGGGCCTGTGGATGTCACTGTTATGGGGGCCTGTGGATGTCACTGTTATGGGGGCACTGTGGATGTCACTGTTATGGGGGCCTGTGGATGTCACTGCTATGGGGGCACTGTGGATGTCACTGTTATGGGTGCACTGTGGATCTCACTGTGATGGGGGCCTGTGGATGTCACTGTTATGGGGGTACTGTGGATATCACTGTTATGGGGGATCTGTGAATGTCACTGTGATGGGGGTCTGTGGATGTCACTGCTATGGGGGCACTGTGGATGTCAATGTTATGGGTGCACTGTGGATCTCACTGTTATGGGGGCCTGTGGATCTCACTGTTATGGGGGCAATGTGGATGTCACTATTATGGTGGATCTGTGGATGTAACTGTTATGGGGGCCTGTGGATGTCACTGTTATGGGGGCATGTGGATGTCACTGCTATGGGGGCACTGTGGATGTCACTGTTATGGGTGCACTGTGGATGTCACTGTGATGGGGGCCTGTGGATGTCACTGTTATGGGGGTACTGTGGATATCACTGTTATGGGGGATCTGTGGATGTTACTGTTATGGGGGCCTGTGGATGTCACTATTATGGGGGCTGTGGATGTCACTGTTATGGGGGCACTGTGAATGTCACTGTTATGGGGGCCTGTGGATGTCACTGTTATGGGGGCCTGTGGATGTCACTGCTATGGGGGCACTGTGGATGTCACTGTTATGGGTGCACTGTGGATCTCACTGTGATGGGGGCCTGTGGATGTCACTGTTATGGGGGTACTGTGGATATCACTGTTATGGTGGATCTGTGAATGTCACTGTGATGGGGGTCTGTGGGTGTCACTGTTATGGTGGATCTGTGGATGTAACTGTTATGGGGGCCTGTGGATGTCACTGCTATGGGGGCCTGTGGATGTCACTGTTATGGGTGCACTGTGGATGTCACTGTTATGGGGGCACTGTGGATGTCACTGTTATGGGGGCCTGTGGATGTCACTGTTATGGGGGCACTGTGGATCTCACTGTTATAGGGGCAATGTGGATGTCACTGTTATGGTGGATCTGTGGATGTAACTGTTATGGGGGCCTGTGGATGTCACTGTTATGGGGGCCTGTGGATGTCACTGCTATGGGGGCACAGTGGATGTCACTGTTATGGGTGCACTGTGGATCTCACTGTGATGGGGGCCTGTGGATGTCACTGTTATGGGGGTACTGTGGATATCACTGTTATGGGGGATCTGTGGATGTCACTGTTATGGGGGCCTGTGGATGTCACTGTTATGGGGGCCTGTGGATTTCACTGTTTTGGAGACACTGTGGTTGACACTGTTATGTAGGATCTGTGGATGTCACTGTTATTGTTATGGGATCACTGTGGATGTCACTGTTATGGGATGCTGTAGATGTAACTGTTATGCGGACACTCTGGATGTCACTGTTATGGGGACACTGTGGATGTCACTGTTATGGGGACACTGTGGATGTCACTGTTATGGGGGCACTGTGGATTTCACTGTTATGGGGGCACTGTGGATATCACTGTTATGGGGGCACTGTGGATGTCACTGTTATGGGGGCACTGTGGATGTCACTGTTATGGGGGCACTGTGGATATCACTGTTATGGGGGCCTGTGGATGTCACTGTTATAGGGGCACTGTGGATAACACTGTTGTGGGGGCACTGTGGATATCACTGCCATGGGGGCACTGTGGATATCACTGTTATGGGGGCACTGTGGATGTCACTGTTATGGGGGCACTGTGGATATCACTGTTATGGGGGCCTGTGGATGTCACTGTTATAGGGGCACTGTGGATGTCACTGTTATGGGGGCCTGTGGATGTCACTGTTATGGGGGCACTGTGGATAACACTGTTATTGCGGCTCAGTATGAGTGATAGGGATCATGCAAACTACTTTGATCGGCCCAGGAATCCATGTCTCAGTCCATGTGTCAGCCACAATTTCCAGGCCAACCTCGGCTCCCTGACCAGATAAGAGACTGGCTGTATCATACATTACTGTCATTTCGTCAGTTCGGTCAGGAGAGTGTGGTCGGCCTGGGAGATGTGGCGACACGCGGACCGTGTTTCCCAGGCTGATCATGGTCGTATCTCACGTGTATCACACATGTTGGCCCAAGAAAAACCCTTCAGCAATCAGGACCAAAAAATATAAAATTAGGCCTCATGCACAGGACCGTATCCGTTCTGCTTTCCCCAAGTAGCAGATCTGCTAAATAAGGATACTGCCTGTGTGAGATGTGCATTTTTTTCCAGAGCCATTGAGTTCTATGGGTTTTAGATCTGCATTATGAGGACCAGAATAAGATATATTCTATCTTTTGCTGTACTTATATACGGATGTGGAAAGCACACTGATGACGTCCATGTGTTTTCCACATCCGTATGTCAGTTCTGCACACCAGTCGCACACGAACAGTATCTTTATTTAGCTGATAAATGGATACAGTCGTCAGCATAAGGGTTTGATACACAGCTCAGCAGGCTGTATCGTACAAACTGGGATTAGATACACAGCTCAGCAGACTGTATCGTACAAAATGGGTTTAGATACACAGCTCAGCAGGAAGTATCGCACACATACATGTTAGGATTAGATACAGATGTGTTTGGACGTGCTTGACGATTCCAGCTGTTTATCACACTCTGGAGATGGTGAGGGAAGAGCCTGTGGACAGTCAGTGATGGGATTAGATACACAGCTCAGCAGGCTGTATCACACAGGATAGGATTAGATACAGATGTGTTTGGTTGTGCTTGCTGCTTCCAGCTGTTTATTACACCCTGGAGATGGTGAGGACAGAGCCTGTGGACAGTCAGTGATGGGATTAGCTACACAGCTCAGCAGGCTGTATCACACAGGATAGGATTAGATACAGATTTGTTTGGTTGTGCTTGCTGCTTCCAGCTGTTTATTACACCCTGGAGATGGTGAGGACAGAGCCTGTGGACGGTCAGTGATGGGATTTAGACACTGGGTGAGAAGTAGATTCATGTCTGTGTGCAGAAAGATGGACACAGGAGTTATAAATGGTGTAGCTGCTGCAGAGAGAGCAGAGTGGGGGCGTGTCCAGCCTGTGACTCATCTCTGTGCAGTGCAGCCAGGCTTCTGTATCAATAAAGTTATGTATTCAACAAAACAAGAAGGGGAGAAAGTAAACAGATCTGTCAGGATAATGTGGTCTTCCAGGGGGGAAGGAAAGCTCAGACATGAAAAACAGGTATTGGGGGCGTATGTATACATGGTGAGGGGTGTTAGGAGCACATAAAAAGAATTTTGATTTTGGGCCCGGACAACCTATTCGGCCAACAGCTATGGCATGTGTATGGCCAGCTTTAGTTCTATTAATCACAGATCTAGACCAACCTAAAAATTAAACTTAAAGGCTATAAACACCTTCGGGCTTAAAATCTTTTTTTTTTTTGGTCTTTATTAAAAGTTTTCAGCAGTTTTTGTCCTACAGCGTTAGGTTTAGGTATTAGGTAGGGCTAGGTATCTTACTTTCAGTTTGCTGTTCTGACGGCTCCACATGTAGCCCTTAGCTCTGAATTCCTGACAGTTCATAAGCACTCATTTAAGCCATATTCTTATCTGTTTAATAGGAATTTAACTATCATGAGTGTTTATGAGCTGTCAGGAATGCAGAGATAAGGGCTACACAAGGAGCCATCAGAACAGCAACATGGTGGCTCTGTATGAAACTGAAAGTTAGATACTTTTCAGAGAGACTGAAACTTTTTCCTGTAAGACAAAAATTAAAGAATTTTTTTAAGAAAGATCAATTGAAAAAAAGGATTTTTAGCCCAAAGTGAATAAAATGTAGTGATAAAAAATTCCCCTCAAAGGTGTTCATAGCCTTTAACCCAGCTTAACAAGGTACAACTTTGGAAAGACTTTGAATTACTGGCACTGGTATCTCACTTCAGTATTCAATATTGATTACAGCGATTGTCACCTTTGGAGAACTCATTTTTGTTGGAAAAGGTCCCAAAAAATAAGATGATCTCTGGTCGTCCCACAAAAAAAGTTGACTACTTGTTGTCCTGCTGTAATATGCAGGAGAAGCCTTGTGCGAAGCATTTATTTCCCCTGCAGTGCGACCACAGTAGAGATAAAGCATTACATGATGGCCCTTTAAAACCTGTGGGCAGTTCATGTAATGCATGGATGTGCTTGGTCCTCCAGAAAGACTCTTCGTAGCTTCTTTACATTGCTAATAGATGAAGGCTATGAATGACCAACGTCCTTCTATTAACTCAGAACGCCCTATCTACAAGCCAGACTATCCCTATCATATCATTGTTAAGAAATAAATGCTGAGGGACTTCAATGCAAAGAGTGTTGGTTCTTGGTTGTTTCTTTCTTTAGACATGTTCTAGTAGAGGTAATACATGTTATCAGTACATAGAAAACAATTGATCTAAGATTAAGAAGGTTCATCTTTTTTTCTATATGTAGAACCTACGAAGATAGAACTAACACCAAAGAGAACAGAACTGACTGTTGGGGAGAGTGTTGTTCTTAGCTGTAAAGCCATCCATGATCCCCTCCTTGATATCAACTTCTTCTGGACTCTAAATGAACAGCCTGTTGATTTTGAAAAAGAAGATGGACATTTTGAAAGCATCAGAGCTGTAAGTAGCTTCAAATTCTTATGATCCCTACAACCCTGGTTTGATAGGGTTAACTTTGAAGTTAGAAAGAAGACTAATGTTCTCCAGGTGATGGTAAATCCTGGGTAGAGCTGTGTCTGGGTTGCTGATCAAGTCGTCCGCAAATGCGGCAGTTTTGTGTACCTGATCACCTATTAATATACCTTTAATCCAACTGTCAGATCTAATCGTTTGTAGGAGTGGTTCAAGTGTCAGAATGAATAGGAGGGGGAAAACTGGGCAACCCTGGCGGGTACCATTTCTGATCTGGAAAGGATTTGAGAGAATACCATTAACTGATATGGAAGCTGAGGCATTGGAGTACATTGCATTAATTGCGTATAGGAATTGATTTGGGAAGTTTTGTTATGAGATGACTTGTTTCATGTAGGACCACCTGACTCTATCAAAAGCCTTTGCAGCATCTGTGCTGAGAAGGCCAAGGGGTAGAGACCTGCGCCTAGCATAGTGTAAGACATTAAGCACAATTTCTGTATTATTCTTTCCCTCTCTTCCTTTGACAAAGCCCACCCGATCTCTGTGTATCAGAGTAGGCAAGATTTTTGCTAGTCTATTGGCTAGCATTTTGGATAAAAGTTTAAGGTCAACGTTGAGGAGCGAGATGGGTCTGTAGTTTGGGCAAAGGGTATGGTCTTTGCCCTCCTTCGGGATTAGGGTTATATGGGCTTTCGTCATCTCTCTGGACAAGGGACTGTTTTCTAATGTTAAGTTATAGGTGGTTGAGGTATTAATACTTCTTGAAAGGTTGAGTAATAAGGATTGGGAGGTCCTGGGCTTTTCCTTTTAGGGAATTGTTGGATAGCTGCTATGAGCTCTTCTGGGGAAAAAGGGGGTGACAGTTGATATCTGCCTGTATCTGATAGAATAGGAAGATTAGGTCTACCCAAGAAAGGTCCCTTGGGGAAGTTGGACATCTTAGGTGTCTGCTAAGCTGAGCCTAAATTATATAGTGATTCGTAGAGTCTCTAAAATATAGGGCTATCTGTTCAGATTCAAATGTTGTAACACCTGATGGACCTTTGAGTTTGTGTACATGGTTGGTTAGTTTCCTCTTTTTCACACTCTGTATCCCATATGTACCTAGAAGCCTTATTGTCATGGGCAAATATCATATGTTGGGAATGGAGGTAGTATTTCACTGTGGCTGTGTTCAGGAGGTTTTTAAGAGTGACTCTGTAGTTAGCTAAGTCAGTTAGATGTGCTTGTGATAAAGATTGTTTGTGTACACTCTACAGTCTTTTGATTTTATTATATAAATCATCTATTTGTTTATTTCTTTCTTCTCTCATGTGGGCACCTATGCTAATGCAGTGCCCTCGTATGTAAGCTTTGTGGGCATCCCAAAGCGTTTGGGGAGAGATATCAGGGGTTTTGTTTGTAGAGAAATATTCTTCCAGTAGTTGTAAGAGACGTGATTTAGCGTCAAGGTTCCCTAACAGTTGTTCATTTAGGCGCCATGTCGAGAAGAAATGTTTTTTTTTGTGGGGGGAGTCAATGAGATATATATTGGGCAGTGGTCGTAAAGGAGAATGGCTCTTATGTGCGCCTCTGAACACAGCTGGAGCTGTTCTTTAGAAATGAAGAGATAGTCCAGGCGTTGATAAGAGCTATGGACCGAGGAAAAAAAGGTGTCTGGGTGCAGGGCGCGCCAAACATCTATCAGGTGAGCCCTCCAAAGCTTTGACACAAGCAATGGTTTGATAGGGTTGATTATGTTGACAGATGCTGTTTGCAAAGGTGGACCTAGCCATTAACACATTAACAAATGGTGTCCCCATAACCCATGCTCTGCACAGTCAAAAAGTCCATGAGCCTTGCCATAGAAACATATATTTTTTTTTTAATTCCTACCTAAAATGGCAGTGCCTTGAACTTTTCCTTAACACATTTACAGTTACGTTATATACTGAAGACTCATTTAAATACTAAACATCCGCACTGCTTAATTTTATTACCTTGATCTTGGCTTGGAGGTGCTTGGGAAGATCTGATAGAAATTTCTGGCAGATTGTAGAACTTTAAAGTCGTGAAATCTGGTTTATCTAATCAAGGGAGTGAAATCAAGAAGAATGCTGCCTGGTTTAAACTAAACAACCGGATCTGCAAACTAGTCACAGGTTCTACATAGGGAAAGTGAGAATAAATCTGGATGTGCCTCCAGGAATAAAGTCAGCGCATTAAATGTTCTAAGATACTATTTCAATACCGGTAGATTGATCCGTACTCATGCTAACCTATCATTTCCCATGCCAGGATTAAGTGGAGAGCATTAAGATGGTGCATAAATTCTATATATTGCTCTTATCCCTGTGTATTTTATGCACATTTGCATTTATATTATACCATATTGGCGGATGCACACTTAACCTTGAGCAAGCAATGGACGTAATACAAGCTTTTACGGGACGTCTTGCAGAGAAGATAGAGATCATGTCTGTGATTTTCATGGCAATACTGAATCTGCTTTTTGCTAATGTACTATTTCCTATGGACGCCTTTAATTTCTGAGCATTTCTGGGAACACCCGTTGCTTTTGATTCGTTTTTTATAGCGTTTACATATACTACAGAGATATACCGTACAGCCCCCTCTTTATTCACATTGGTGCCTGTGAGAGTGGAGGGAACCATTTAATTTCCTATCTCACAAATAATTCTTAAATCACACAGGTTTATTTTAATTTTATTTTTTGTATTATGTAACCATAGGTCTGCATAGGTGCTGTATACATAAAACAGTAATAGATTTTTAATCAACTATATTTGCAAATTAGCTTATTTTTTATTTAGCTGCATCAAAGCACTGTCAAAAACGAGTGCCAAAGTGTAGATGCCCTTTAAAGGGGTTGTCCAACTCTTTATAAGTGATGGCCTATCCTCAGGATGGTCCATCACTATCTGATCAATGGGGGTCCAATACCCTACACCCTCACTGATCAGTTGTTCTGCAGTAGCGCCAACACTGGAAATTGATGCCAGAACTATGCAGCCCTGTCCGTTGTGCAGTGGACGGAGCTGATAACGGCAGAGCTGCTTCCATTAAGGTAAATTGGAGCAGCTTTGTCCTGAGCTACTGCAGAAAAACTGATCGGTGGGGGTGTGGAGTGCAGGACACCTAGTGTTGGCCTATCCTGAGGATAGGCATCACTTGTAAAGGGTTGGACAACCCCTTTAAAGAGCATCTGTCAGCAGATTTGTACGTATGACACTGGCTGATCTGTTACATGTGCTCTTGGCAGCTGAAGACATCTGTGTTGGCCCCATGTTCATATGTGCCCGCATTCCTGAGAAAAATGTAGTTTTAATATATGCAAATGAGCCTCTAGGAAATTCGGGGATGTTGCCATTACTTCTTGAGGCTCTACTATCTCTGCAACTGCCACATCCTCTGCAGTTTGATTGACAGGACCAGGTGTGATAACGATTATATTAAAACTTCATCTTTCTCATCAATGCGGGCATTTGGGAACAACACAGATGTCTTCAGCTGCCAAGTGCACATGTAACAGGTCAGCCAGTGTCATAGGGACAAATCTGCTGCAGATGCCCTTTAGAGTCCTTTAGGGATGCAGTAAAAGATATACAGTCAGGTCCATAAATATTGGGACATCGACACAATTGTAACATTTTTGGCTCTATACACCACCACAATGGATTTGAAATGAAACGTACAAGATGTGCTTTACCTGCAGACTGTCAGCTGTAATTTGAGGGTATTTATATCCAAATCAGGTGAACGGTGTAGGAATTACAACAGTTTGCATATTTGCCTCCCACTTGTTAAGGAACCAAAAGTAATGGGACAGAATAATAATCATAAATCAAACTTTAACTTTTTAATACTTGGTTGCAAATCCTTTTTCAGTCAATTACAGCCTGAAGTCTGAAACGCATAGACATCACCAGACGCTGGGTTTCATCCCTGGTGATGCTCTGCCAGGCCTCTACTGCAACTGTCTTCAGTTCCTGCTTCTTCTTGGGGCATTTTCCCTTCAGTTTTGTCTTCAGCAAGTGAAATGCATGCTCAATCGGATTCAGGTCAGGTGATTGACTTGGCCATTGCATCACCTTCCACTTCTTTCCCTTAAAAAACTCTTTGGTTAACAAGTGGGGGCACATATGCAAGTGTTGTAATTCCTAAACCGTTCACCTGATTTGGATGTAAATGCCCTCAAATTAAAGCTGACAGTCTGCAGTTCAAGCACATCCTGTACATTTCATTTCAAACCCATTGTGGTGGTGTATAGAGCCCAAAATGTTAGAATTGTGTAGATGTCCCAATATTTATGGACCTGGCTGTAGAACCATCTTTGGTTACTTTATTAGTATCTAAATGCATTTATAAAATTATTTTTTTAGGGTGTAAATCTACCCCTCCCTGAGCATAGTTGTATACAAGACATAATTTGCTGGAATGAGTCATGAGGCTTAGAGTTTTGTCTTTTCAAGTAGCATAGAAAATGACAAAATAATTTCTTGCAACATTTTTGTTGTGAATGTGCATTTCTCAATTTATCAGACCTTTCGCTGAGAGATATAGATTGTTTGTTCTTTTATATAGATTTTTTTTATTAAGTCTCTTCTCAAAAAGTCATCTAAATTATATATCTCTTGACTCGCAGTTTTACTTTATTGGCTTTCTCTCAAGATTTCTAAAAGTCTGTTATTATAAAGTTTTGTTTGTCTATTTTTCAATTTACAAGGAGGAAAAAAAAACAATTCTGGCTCTCATTATCATTGTTTCTACTGTTCATGAACAGAGAATTTAAAAGTGTAGAAACAAATAAAATATATATATGTATACACTATTCACAAAATGTTATGGATATTTGGCTTTTAGGCGAAATTTATGGAAAACACAAGTTCAGGCTACAGTGATATTATATCATGAAAGTAGAGCATTTAATGGGAACCTGTCATCAACTTTCTGCTGCCCATACTAACGGCAGTATAAAGTAGAGACAGGTGAGTCGATTTCAGCGGTCTGTCATTTAAAAGTTAAAAGTAAGTGGTTGCCGAGAACCAACATCACAATCATTGCAGACTGGGCCTGGAAAAGAGTCCCGGCCGCCTGAGAAGAGTCATGGTTATTGATAAATTCCTGCTCTCCTGCCACCTGCTGATGACTGACCGTCTTCTACCTAGTTTTCTCTCTAGGAGAGAACTGCCAATCATCAGCAGACGGGTGAGAGTGCAGGAGATTATAAATAACCGTGACTCTTCTCAAGTAGACTTGACTCTTTTCAAGGCCCGGGCTGCAATGATTATGATGCTGTTCTCATCAACCACTTACTATTAGCTCATGAGTGACACACCGCTGAAATCTGCATTTCTGTCACCGTTTTATGCTGCCCTCAGTGAGGTCAGCAGAAAGTTGATGACAGGTTCCCTTTAAGTAGAAGCATGCAATGATAATTTCCTCAACTCAAAAAATGTATTGAAATAAAAGCCAACGACAGTGGGGGATACACCCCCACAAAATGTCAGTGTCTCAATAACTTATGTGTTCTCGAGCATCAATTACAGCTTGACAACAATGTCTCATGCTGTTCACAACTCCACTTATTGTCTGCTGAGACATGGCATCCAACTCTTCTTGAAGGGTGGCCCTCAGGTCATTGAGGTTCTGGGGTACAGAGTTACGAGCCTTTACATGGCGATTCAGCTGATCCCATAGGATTTCAATGGGATTCAGGTCTGGAGAAAGTGCAGGCCACTTAATTTAAGGTACTCCAGGCTCCAGCAGCCGTTCCCTTGAAGAGCTGTGCATTGTCGTCTATAAAGATGAAATTAGGCCTGTGTTGTTCATGCAGAGGCACAATGACTGGATTAATGATGTTTAAGTAGTATGGGTTTGTCACTGTACCATTCACAAAGTGTAGTACAGTTCTGTATTGACTAGACACACCTGCCTACACTGTAACACCACCAGCCGCGAAACGTGCAGGAGAGGAGACTCGAGCATTACTCTCGAGGACATGCGGTACTCAGCCAAGTACCGCCATGTGCCGAGCACAGCGATGTTCGAGCCAAACTGGCATTCGGCCAAGCCTGCTCGCTCAACACTAGTACATATGTCTTTTTGATCACTTAGAATGGCACTTTTTGTGATGTAAGGTGACCAAAAAAGGCATTTTTTGCTGAGTTTGAGGTGGTTGATTATGTGACATTTTTATAAAGCACGTCATTACGGATGTGACGATACCTAATATGTCTTTTTTTAACACTATTTTATGGTAAGGGGGCTTTTATTTTTACTTTGTTTTTATTATAAAAAAACACTTTTTTCGCTTTTTTTTACTTTTTATTTTTGTCCCACTGTGGGAAATTTACTGTCCGATTCATGGAACAAACACCTGTTGTGAACTCTGGCGTTCAGCTCCTTGTTAGAGAACAGCAAGTTATGCAAAAAGTACTGAAACATTGAACAGTTGGAAATGTGTATTCAAAGGTTTAGAGAAGGTCACATTAAGTTAGGTTCATCTTGAAATTTCACCCACACGATAAATATCCCTAACTTTTTGTGAGTAGTGTATATACAGATGTAGCCAGTTGAAATCCACTGAAAAGTCAGTTAACATTTTCTTGCCATACTTTACTTAGCGTATTAACCATCAAGTTTAGCTCAGCTGCATCTGTATATATATATATATATATATATATTTATTTATTTTTCGCCCCATAAGACGCACTTTCCCCCCAAAAAAGTGCAGGGAAATGCCCCTGTGTCTTATGGGGCGAATGCAGAAATTTTTACTCCGCTTGATACATCGCTGACTGCGATGCATCAGCGGGGAGGGAGGAGTGGCTGGAGGCCGGCAACTCGCGGCGGGGCTCGGTGCACTAAGTAGTGTATATACAGATGTAGCCGGTTATCTTGTGTCAAAACCCATTGAAATCCACTGAAAAGTCAGTTAACATTTTCTTGCCCTACTTTACTTAAGGTGTTAACCATCAAGTTTCGCTCAGCTGCATCTTTTTATATATATATAAATATATATATATATATATACCATATTTTGTGCCCCATAAGATGCACTTTTTCCCCCCTGACATTTTTTACTCCACTTGATACATTGCCGGCTGCGATGTATCAGCAGGGAGGGAGGAGGGGCTGGAGGCCGGCAACTCGTGGCGGGGCTCGGTGCACTAAGTAGTGTATATACAGATGTAGCCGGTTATCTTGTGTCAAAACCCATTGAAATCCACTGAAAAGTCAGTTAACATTTTCTTGCCCTACTTTACTTAAGGTGTTAACCATCAAGTTTCGCTCAGCTGCATCTTTTTATATATATATATATAAATAAATATATATATATATATATATATATATAGATATATATACCATATTTTGTGCCCCATAAGATGCACTTTTTCCCCCCTGACATTTTTTACTCCACTTGATACATTGCCGGCTGCGATGTATCAGCAGGGAGGGAGGAGGGGCTGGAGGCCGGCAACTCGTGGCGGGGCCCGGTGCAGTCACTGTACTCTATTACACCGGGCCCTGCACACACCAGTATTCATATGTAAACTGCAAGATAGCGCAATCCACATAGTACTCACTATGAAACGCCCGTACTACCAGGCAGGCTGTCCAGTCACTCACTCCTCACGCGCATGCTGCTCCCACTTTATAAATGAAGCACTAGAAGCAGGCGCGTGAGGAAGTGAGTGACCGGCCAGCCTGCAGTGCGTGCTAGTGCGGGAGTTTCATAGTGATTACTATGTGGATTGCGCTACCTTGCAGTCTACATATGGATTGCCTACAGTTTACATATGGATTGCCTGCAGTTTATATATGAATACTGGTGTGTGCGGGGCCCGGTGTAATAGAGTACAGTGACTGCACCGGGACCCGCTGAGATTTCAACATCAGTTGCCAGCATCCACCCCCTGTATTTGGGTCTCTATTTACCGTACACAGGGACACTGTTATGGGGGATATCTGTGGATGACACATATATAGCATAAGATGCTATATACAGTATGTGTCATCCACAGATTCCCCCCATAACAGTGTCATCCACAGATTCCCCCATAACAGTGCCATAGACAGATGCCCCCATAACAGTGCCATCCACAGATGCCCCCATAACAGTGCCATCCACAGATGCCCCCATAACAGTACCTTCCACAGATCCCCCCAAGAGTGCCATCCACAGATCCCCCATAACAGTGCCATCCACAGATCCCCCCATAATAGTGCCATCCACAGATCCCCCATAACAGTGCCATCCACAGATTCCCCCCATAACAGTGCCATCCAAAGATCCCCCCATAACAGTGCCATCCACAGATCCCCCCATAACAGTGCCATCCACAGATCCCCACATAACAGTGCCATCCACAGATACCCCCATAACAGTGCCATCCACAGATCCCCCCATAACAGTGCCATCCACAGATCCCCCCCACCATATGGGGTCCCATTCCCATATTGTGGACCGCATTTAACAGAGCTGCAATACACGGGCACCGTTCCGTTGTCATTCTGCATCACGGATGCGGACCCATTCATTTCAACGGTAGCACTACGAAGTGCTTTTGGGGTTCTGTTAAGTGCCTCCGCACCGCAAAAAGATAGAACATGTTTTTATGTTTTTGCGTAATGGAGGGATCGCGGACCCATTCAAGTGAATGGGTCTGTGATCCCCATGCGCATGCCCCACGGAAGGTGCCCGTTGCATTGCGGACAGCAATTTGTGGTTCACAGCACGGGCACGGGACACTAACGGTCATGTGAATGAGCCCTAACAGTGTCATCCACAGATACCCCATAACAGTGCGTCATCCACAGATCCCCATAAAAGTGTGTCATCCAAAGATCCCAGGATCCCTACATAATAGTTCAACGAGGGTCAGCCGGCACTCCGTTTGTAGGCGTGGTGCACGTGTCCAGGGCCGAAGTCCAAGTACAAGTGAACGAAAGAAAAGACCGGCACTCACTTTATCTTCAAAGGTTTTTTTCTTTTTATTCGCCACGCATAGAAATATTCGGTGACGCGCGTTTCGGCTCTATAGCGAGCCTTTCTCAAACCAATGGCATATAACAAAGTCATACAATACAGGTGATTTAAATAGACCGCCACAGCGGAAATGACATCATGTAGTCATGGTGATTTAGACCAACAAAATAGAAAAAATAAAAAAGAAAAGAGAAAAAGCAAAGGGGGAGGAAACAAAAGAAAAGGGAAAACACAAGGTAACAATTTAACTAATCAGATACACGTGAGAAACAGCCCAATCGCAACAGCATCAATGAAAATGTAGCAATCCTGAATTCTTATGACGTTCTCTAGATATTCGTACTAGCTTGCATTTCAGATGATGCGGTTGGGGGGTTCCTCACGTTCTCTGTGAAATACAAAAGAATAATAAAGTATAAGTTTAACATACATATAAAAAAACAGACATCTACAGAAAGCTATGAAGATCGTACTCCCGATTCAACCCCATGGGTTCCAGTGTCTGAAGTGTATGAATCCAATAGGATTCACGCTTCTTTAGCATTTTTAAACGATTACCACCTCTGCGAGGTTGTTGTACCTGCTCAATGATTTGGAAGCGCAATTGCGCAATATTGTGCTTACAGCGATCAAAGTGGTGAGGGACGGGTAGGAGTAAATTATTTTTTCTAATAGTGGACTTATGCTTAGAAAAGCGGTCCTTCATGCGCATGGATGTTTCACCTATATATAACAGTCCACAAGGACACTTAAGTAGATATATGATGAAGCTGCTATTGCATGTGAAAAAACCTCGAACTGGAAAGCGCTTGCCTGTATGGGGATGCGTAAAATATTCCCCTTTAATAACACTTGAACAGTGTATACACCCTAGACAAGGGAATGTACCCTTTCTAGGAGTTGATAAAGTCTTCTGTCGCTTCTCAGTTTGAGTACTACCCACATCCGCCCTCACCACCATATCGCGAATATTTTTGTTACGTTTATAACACAATAATGGAGGATTTTTAAATTCCTCAATCGAGGGATAAGCCCTAGTCAAGATGTTCCAGTGCTTAGAAAAAATAAATCGACACCTATTGACCCATGGGTGGAACTTAGTGACAAACGGTATACGTGACCCCCTGGACTCTTGTTTAGGAGTCAAGGAGGTAATCCTACTGCTCTCACTATCCAGCAGTGCTGTGGGATATCCTCTGTTCTCGAATCTCATAGACATTTCATCAAGGCGTTTTTCTCTTACTTCAGTATTAGAAACAATCCTACGTACCCTTTGAAATTGGGAATGGGGTAATGCTTTTTTTACTGTGGACGGATGATAGCTTGAGAAATGGAGAAGAGAATTTTTGTCGGTATTCTTGATATACAAATCAGTCACAATTGACCCACCTGTACCCTTAATAACCAGGGTATCCAAAAAATTGATCTCATGATCACTATAATGTAAAGTGAACTGCAACTCGGGCCAAATTGAATTCAAGAATTCTGAAAAGGCACGAAGGGATCGAATGCCGCCCCGCCATACACAAAACACGTCATCGACGAATCTTCGCCAAAAAATACAATGAATTTTAAACAGATCATTGGTGTAAATATATTTGTCTTCAAACCATGACATGTATGAATTTGCATATGGCGGTGCGGCATTCGAGCCCATCGCGGTCCCACAGCACTGCTGGTAGTAGGTGTCCTGAAATAAAAAATAATTTTCAGTTAAAATGATTTCAAGAAGTTTCAGAAAAAATTCTTTGGCACCTTCACTGTAAGAGGAGAGGGATATAAGCCACTCTACAGCCCGTATACCCTTCCAGTGAACAATAGAAGTGTACAGAGAACAAACATCAAAGGTTACTAACAAATCATCATCCTGCAACACCAGGGTCCCAACTTCACGTAAAAATTGATTCGTATCAAGCAGGAAAGACGGCATATTTTTAGTTAGGGGTGTCATAACCTTTTCAAGCAAAATAGCTGGCGGAGACAGAATAGAGTCAGTTAGGGCCACAATGGGCCGACCCGGTGGCTGAGACAAAGATTTGTGCACTTTGGGCAGTGTATAAAACACTGGTGTTACAGGATGATGATTAACTAGATATTCCCCCAATTTGGGGTCAATAATCTTCTGTGAAGTGAATATATCAACCAAAGTACACAATTTCTTTTTAATAATGTATACCGGATCGCCGTCCAAAGGACGATATACATCGATATTGGCCAACTGGCCCAAAATCTCACTGACATAATACTCCTTATCCATAAGGACAAGAGCACCCCCCTTGTCTGCAGGCTTGAAAATCAGGCTATCGTCCCCCAATAAGTTATCGACAGCCTGCCTTTCAAGGCGCGACAAGTTGTGGTTTACATGAAATCCACTCTGCCGTATCTCCTGTAAAGACTTTGACATGTCACGTTGGACCAATAAAATAAACGTTTCAACAGGATGATAGCACTTTGGTGGTTGAAAGTGACTCTTGGTTCTCAGTCCAAAATCCTTCAACGATAAGCAAGTGTCACTGGTGGTTGCTGTGATTGCGCTCTTTTCAACATTAGTGGACTGCAGACCCGAGAAGTGTGCCTTAAGTCGAAGACTTCTAAAGAAGCGCTGGCAGTCCATGTCAAATTCAAAACTATCAAGCGGACTAGTAGGACAAAATGATAGTCCCTTCTCCAGTACCTGCAACTGAAGAGGACTTAAACTTTTAGAGGATATATTGAAAATTAAGGTTTCATCTCTACCTGAGAGCGTGTTATTCGCGGTGCGTCGATGCCCCCGATAATGGCGTCCTGCTCGTCTGGTGTTTTTCTTTGTTGAGGTCTTTGTCTCCTTCTGCCTAAAAAAGGTGCACGCGGAGGTCCCATGGTGGAATCACTTCCCGATCCGGATGACATCGAGGTTCCCCGACGTTGCTGCCTGGTGAATAAGGGTATGGCCGTGCCAGATAGATCTTGCCATTTGTATACACGTTTATTCTGATAGTCCTCAGAGTCTCTGATAAATTTTTGGCGTTTAGTGCTTTCTATCTCCCTTTTCAGGTCAGCGCCAATTTTTTCCACTTTAGATTTGAGAGTAATCAATTCCTCAGCTGGTAAGGCATCCTTCAATTGCATCTCAATGGTGGCAATTTTCTGCCTGCTAGTCATGATAGCTTCCGTCAGATATTCGATGGTTAATACCATCAAGTCCATGGAACACTTATTTAGAATATTTGAGAAGTTAGTGCAGTACTCAATGTTGTCACAAAAAAACGTAGGTCTCAAATGGACTCGCAATCCACGTGGGATACGGTGCAAGCGGCAATATTCAGCGAGTGTAGATACATGTAGTTCCCAGGAGGTTAATCTCCTCACCTCCTTTTCAAGTTCTCTCCCTCGATACTCCATGGGAGGTATTTTGAGAAAGTCCACATTAGCGGTCACACCGGACACGATCTCCCGTGCCTGCTCTTCCGTATAGGAGAATGAAGCCATGTAGAAAATACACAGGTGCTCGCGCTGAAAAGAACTGCAATATTTCAACGAGGGTCAGCCGGCACTCCGTTTGTAGGCGTGGTGCACGTGTCATCTGAATTGCAAGCTAGTACGAATATCTAGAGAACGTCATAAGAATTCAGGATTGCTACATTTTCATTGATGCTGTTGCGATTGGGCTGTTTCTCACGTGTATCTGATTAGTTAAATTGTTACCTTGTGTTTTCCCTTTTCTTTTGTTTCCTCCCCCTTTGCTTTTTCTCTTTTTTTTTTAATTTTTTCTATTTTGTTGGTCTAAATCACCATGACTACATGATGTCATTTCCGCTGTGGCGGTCTATTTAAATCACCTGTATTGTATGACTTTGTTATATGCCATTGGTTTGAGAAAGGCTCGCTATAGAGCCGAAACGCGCGTCACCGAATATTTCTATGCGTGGCGAATAAAAAGAAAAAAACCTTTGAAGATAAAGTGAGTGCCGGTCTTTTCTTTCGTTCACCCCTACATAATAGTGTCATCCACAGACCACCATTAGTTCAAAACCCACCAAAAGCACACCTTTTGGTTCAAAATATATTTTTTTCTTATTTTCCTCCTTAAAAAACTAGGTGCGTCTAATGGGCATGCACGTCTTATAGGGCGAAAAATGCGGGGTGTATATATATATACAACGATCAGCCATAACTAGAGATGAGCGAAGTTCTCCAAAATTCAATTTGGCTACTTTGCTGAATTTCACAAAGTAATTAATTTTGTGAGCAGCAGGCGCAATGGTGGGGAATGGCAATTGCGCCGCCCTGTCATTGATCCCCTCAGATGCTGCATTCATCGATTGCTGCATCTGAGATGACCATTGAGGTCTGTCAAGGTTTAATCTGTTAAAAAAAATATATATATATAAAAATACTCACCTTATCAATTTGATCGCGAATAGTCCAACGCCACCATTGTGATTGAAGATACAGAGCGAAATCTTTTGTGGTGACATCATACATCAACATGCACGAGATTTCAATCAAGATGGCGGTGGACTCTTTGCGTGCAAATATGAAGTGAGTAAGATTTTTTTTAACTGCCATTTTAGGGAAAATTGATTCGATACCACGAAGCTCGAGGAAATTCGGCTTCTTGGCAGATCAAATTTTCCCTGAAATTCGGGTCGAAGTCCACTTCATGAACTTCGATTCGCTCAACACTAGCCAAAACATTAAAACAAGTGCCGTGAATAACAGATTATATTGTGATAATGGCACCTGTCAAGGGTAAATGAGCAGTCAGTTCTTAAAGTTGATGTGATGACAGACGACTGGGTCAGGACATCTCCAAAATGTGGGATGTGCACAATATGCAGAAGCGAGTACGTACCAAAAGTGGTCCAAGGAAGGACAAATTATAAAACTTAAGACAGACTCATGAGTGTTTAAAATTCAATTATGGGCATGTGGAGCAAAGGAAAGCCCATCTTGTCCAGTTCATATGGATCTGCCTTGTCTCAGACCATAGTGCCCATGCTGACCCACCACTGAAAGCGTATACAACTGGCATGTGAGCATTGCATTGGACCATGAAGCAAGGGAAGAAGGTGGCCTGGTCTGATGAATCACATTATCTTTTTCATCAATGGAGGGCCAGGTGAATGTGAGTCACTTACCTGGAGAAGAGATGGCACCAGCATGCAGTATGGAAAGAAGAAAAGTGTGATGCTCTGGGCAACATTCTACTAGGAAACCTTTGGATCTTGTATTAAAAAGGAGGTTGATGTGACACATTTCACCTATCATGGGCTTACTAAAGCCATAGCATTCACATACCAAACATAGCTAATTAACATACGTAACCATGTCATGGTGTAAAATGGCAAAAAGTCCCAAAATTTTGCTCAAAACAGCACTTGTGCCAAAGTTTGCTACTACTGCATGCCATTCTTTTGATGTACACGTTAGATACATTTCCCACATTGAGCATAAAAAGAGACTTGCTTAAAAGGGTTTTCTGGTTTGCATCAATAATGTAGCTGTCATTTTGTAAAGTATTTATTTTCCCTTTATTGCTCCTGTTTCCCGTTCTGGGCTGTGGCCACATGACCATGTCCATGCAGTTCTCTCTTATTTCCTGTGATGTTATGTCAATGGTGAGGGAGTGTCTATGTAACTAGCTGGGTGGGAGGAGCTATAAACTAGCTGGGCGTTGTTTGGGGCAGTGATAGGGGAGTGCCTATGTAAATAGCTGGGAGGGAGGAGCTATAAACAAGCTGAGCATTGTTAGGGGCGGTGCTGGAGCTGTGACAGAGAAAGGAGAAGTGCATCATGGGTTTGGTTGGATACAGAGACAGGAAGTTTTACCTACAGGATTGAAATGGATCAGAGGTGTTGGTTTACATGGTAAATATGGGTCAGAAGAGTTTAAATTGAAAAAAAAAATAGCATGGAGGAGATGTACATGAGGTGAGCAACCTGTAAAACATTCATTCCTGGAAAGCCCCTTTAAATTCAGAACAGCATTTCACATATTCTCTGTCTCAAAGAACACCTGCTGCCTTACAATCATCTCGTCTGTTTCTGATAGAATTTTTTTTTCTTCTTTTACTCATTTTGTGGGGTACATTTAAGGTAATCTTCAGTAGAAACTTTAACTTTGTTGGTTTCTTCATAACTAACACCCGTAGCTCTATGCCATGTAATCTCCACATACAAACATGGCATTTATTCAGCCAGTAAAGTTATAATTTACAGAGGCTTCTCTTTGCAACTGTCAGATTAGTCAGGAAGTTCACTGTCACGGCTGTTTTTGATCTAACCGGTGGAAGAGATAATTGGATGGTAGAGTCTCAAAAATATGTGAACTTAAAATAACAAACACATACATACAAGAACTGTGAAAGCATCCTAACATTCTACTGCTGCATAATTTACTATCATCTTGCAAATTCCCCTGTGGCCATTCGTTCTGTTATAAAAAATAAATAAAATATATGGACAAACGAAATGGACCAAAACAGACCAACCAAATGGACCAACCAAAGTGTGACATTGGGGAATCAACAGAAAACTTACCTGGTGGCCTCCTTCTCATCATCATATGCGTCAATTTCCCGCCTCCTCTTGTGGCACCTTTCTCAGACTACCTGATGCATACCGTGCATTTAGTAGTCTAAGGCTACTTTCACACTAGCGTTTCTATTTTCAGGTATTGAGATCCGTCATAGGGTCTCAATACTGGAAAATAAACACTTCCGTTTTGTCCGTATTTATTGTCAATGGGGACAAAACGTAACTGAACTGAACACTCCAAAATGCATTCCGTTCCGTTTTCATACCGAAGAGCAAACCGCAGCATGCTGCAGTTTGCTTTCTGTTCTGGGATGCAGAGCAAGTCAATGGGGACACATCCGTTTTCTTTTACACAATCTGACACTATAGGAAACGGATCAGTCCCGCATTGACTTTCAATGGAGTTCATGACGGATGCGTCTTTGCTATGTTAAACATAATACAACCGGATCTGTTCATAACGGATGCAGATGGTTGTATTATCAGTAACAGAAGCGTTTTTACTGAACCCTGCCGGATCCAGCAAAAACTCTTGTGTGAAAGTAGCCTTAGACACTAATGTCCTGGCCAATCCAAAGGCAGGGTTAGACAAGCACTGAACAAGACACTTCCTGCTGTTATTGGATTGGCCACTGTTCTTGGAAAGCAGAGTGACTCAGTGGTTAGCACTGGTGCCTTGCAACACTGGGTTTCTAGGTTCCAATCACACCAAGGACAACATCTACATGGAGTTTGTATGTTCTCCACGTGTTTGCGTGGGTTTCCTCTGGTTGGTCTAGTTTCCTCCTGCACTCCAAAGACATACTGATAAGGAACTTAGATTGTGAGCCCTATTGGGAACAGCAAGTGGTGGTAATGTCTTTACAGTGCTGCTGAATATGTCCGCACTATATAAATGTGTAAAATAAATAATTAATTTGAGTGGTTCTGGATAACCACTAGACACAATACTTTCTGTTGCCCTCAGATTTGTGAGCACTGCTCATGGGATTAATAGTCCTGGCCAATCCAAGAGCAAGGCTGGAGAAGCAGGAAGTGTCTTGTAATCCTAATGCACAGTGTGCATCAGGTAGTCCCAACGATCACGTGATCACTTTGTAAATTCATGAGCTAGTATGTCAGCTTAAGTTTGAAGCAAAACAGTAATTAAAAAACTAAGTAATAAAAAAAAGTTAATCGCCCCAAAAATCTGTTTTCTTTTTTACTTTATTGGATGGTGAAGTGTATAAAATATAGTATACCCTATATAAAAATTTAAAGGACCCTAATGGAAAAGGGAACTGACTTCAAAAATGCATTTTATTGGAGGGAGTCTTATTCCGGCCACTCCTGATAATTGCCTAAAAAGGGTATTGCCCTTCTGGTTCATTTTTTGCCCAGCCACAGCACCATACATATGGTTATGGCTGCGGTGAACTAAAGTAAGCATAGTCCCAACCATATCTAAGGTGCTATGCAGGGGGTAAACAATGTAGGAGACCCTTCAGTCAGCTTAGAGCCCCTTAATTCCAATTATGATGGTGTGTCCTAAGGATAGGCAATGAATACTGGAGTTAATTATAGCAGACCCCAAAAAATAGCCCCATACAAGCATTAGTGCCCATGTTTCCAAGCATAATTGATTCTATTTAAAATGATCTTTTATATAACTGAGAGAAGCAGGGGCACAACTAGAAAAGGCTTGATCCCCATAGCAAATTTTTGAACACCCCCTCTTACCAAGCAACTTACCCACAACTGCTCCCTCCTACGGCTAGTGAAGACCGCCAACACTAGCCATACAACCCTTCTTTACCCACTCAGTCAAGTAAAAAATCTGAATGCTTGCTAGTGCTGAGCAGGAGGAGGAGTCAAGAGTTTACTTTACAGTATGCCATCCAGGACTGGCATGCCCCTTAGTGCCCTAAACAGGATCTCCTAGTGCCCTTTTCACAGTAGAATTCCTCTTTAGTACTCCAACACAATAGTTATGCCCCCTTAGTGTCCCCTTACAGTAGTCCTGGCCCCTTAGTCACCTACTTACAGTAGTGAAGGTTCTGTCGTGTTAATAAATTTTAAAAAGTAATATTCACCTAGCCCCATTCCCCTGATGAACAGAGCACATTTTGCTGTCCTACCAGCAGGTGCTGTGCAGTGACATCATCTCACCTGCTAAGGTGAGCAGAAAAGTGTGCAAGCTGGGAGATAGGCCATGGAATTAGACACGGGCAGTAATTAGTGCTAAGTGAATCAAAGTCGACGAAGGTAAGTATGATGAGTATGATAAATTTGATTCACCGCAAAGCCGTATTTCTTCGTGCCTCATGGTAGTGAATCGATTTAACCTGAAATAGAGTAAAAAACAAATCAAACCTGATCCATTTGCTCGCATCGGGCCGGTCAGGGCCACTTTGCTTGAAGATCGCAGACAAAATCCTGTGCTCGATGAAGTATGACGTCGCCGTGCCGGCTGTTGTTATGACGTCATCAAGGGCCGCTTGAGATTTTGTGCCAGATTTTCAAACAATATTGTGTTAGCCAGCCCATCGAAAAATTTGCTCATATTTAGCTGTAATGGATGACAGACCCAGCAGCTGGACTAAATACTGAATGTGAGGCCTGAGTCCGGCTCCTGCGCCTCTCATTCATTATGGCCTGGGCCTCACCTGCCAGTACACACACACATAGATCAATAGATCATTAGCCGACTAATTAGCCCCCCTGCTAATTAAGGCCCCGTAGGTAGTTCAAAGAGTGCTACAAAAAAAATATATGAAAAAACTGTTAAAAAATGATTCCTTTTGGTGGAAGATGTCTTCTTCTCTGTCTTTTGACCTGTAAAATAGCAGCCACCCTTTTTGGGCGATTCGTGTGGGACAAATCCTAAGAAATTTGGATTCTTTGGAGAACCACATTTTTGGGAAATTCTTTAAAAATTTCATTAGTTCAAATTTGATTCTCCAATTTCTACACCAGTTTCTTTTGTTTAAAAAATCTGAAAACCTCTTGAAACATTTGTAGCTCTGCAAGAATCATAAAGCTTCCTACCTATTACATTCCATAAATTGCAAATATATAAAGCAGGAAGTTCAGCTCCCAGATATGTCATTACAAAATGGGCAGATGGGCTTTGTTGAATATTTTTGGAATCTAAAATGAGAAAGATAGGATGATTTTAATCTGTGAAATAAGTAGCGCATATTCAGGTGATGTAGAAGCATGCCAGAGGCAGGCGAAGTAGTAAAAAATGAAACGACTGGAAAATGTTCACCTTGTAAAAATATACATTACACATAAAGGATTTAATTATTTTACCATAAATTTAAACTTTTCAGTCAGACAGAAATTTGCAGATGTAATCACACAATGTTCATGAATATATTAATGCTATATGCAGGTGCCGAAAGTACTGAAAAGAACAGAAAAAACTCTGCTGCAGCCAAATGTTGATATATGAGAATTTTTATAATATTTGGACTTTACAAACTGGAAACTTGTACCCATTGACATTGTTGCCAGCATTTGATATTTTATTTTGTAGGTGCACTTAGTGTTTGACAGGGCATGGTTTATAGGGGTGAGGCTTGTCATGGGGGTGGGGTTTGTTGGGACGTGATTTGTCTTCTGGCGGAATTTGCTGAATATACATTGTATCCTATATATTCCCAGTATCAGGGGCGTTGCTAGAGTCTGAAAAGATCCAGGGCCCAAGCCCCAATGAATATGGCCCAGTTCTCTAAGTCACCCCCCCCCCCCCCACACACCGCATTTCGCTGTGCTTGCTATACAGCAGCACATACCTGCCACATCCAGTGCCTCCAGGTGACGTCTCCTCCGATGTAGATCTTATCATCTTCTCCATTTGGTCCGTAGAACTTCTTATAGCCATGCCTCGTCTCTGCAGAGTGTGACACACAGACATTTTAGCTTCCTCACATTTCTATCATCATCTCCCAACCTGGAGCCCCCACAGTGTTACTCTGCTGCTCGCTGTGCTCCCCAATACCCTAAAATACTATCTTGAACAAAACGGCATGACCCTCATAGTGACAGTGCTTCTCAAAGTCCCACCAAAAGTAATTCCCTTCTAGATTGCCTCCATTAGTAATACTGCCCCCTACAGTGCCCCCAACAGTGATAACTCTCCCCAAGAGTGCCCCCATTAGTAGAAGAGCCCTAATAATACCCTCACAGAACCCCCAGTAGAAATAAGGCCTCCTATTGTTCCCCCAGTGGTAATAAAGCTATCTACAGACCCCTTAGTAGTAATATGGCCTTCATAGTGCTCTTAGTAGAAATAAGGCAGATCTATAAGTGCCTCCTATAGAGCCCCCAGTAGTAATAAGAATGCCTATAATGTCCCCTGGATTTTTAATACCCCTACAGTTCCCCCAGCAAAGGTTGCAATAACACCTGTAGAAGCATCTATGAAGCTTGTTCAAGCGATTTTACTCCGTGGAAAAAGTCTAAGGCGTACAAATAAGCCTTAGATTTTTTCCCCCACATTCATCAGCGCAGTGAGCGCTGTGAATGGCACAGGCAGCGCAGCGATGCTGCCTGTGCCTGAAATAACCAATAACAAAGCTCCTTACAGCAAGCGATACAGGTCGGGTGAGGCAGGGAAAGACGGCGGGAGCTGGAAGGAGGAGGGGCAGGCTCCCAGGGGGTAGATGTAGTAAGGAGAGCAGGGCGCGCTGCCCAAGGAGAGCTAAGGAGCCACGGACTTATGTGACTGGTCTGAGAGAAGAGCTGCCCCCGGGCCTGTGACCCCTCCGGCTGTGTTGTGGCAGTGAAAAGCCCGGCCTGTCAGTCTTCAAGTAAGTGATTCCCCCCTCTCCCAATCATGGTTCTGTCCAGTCTCCAAGTTGTCTGCTCCCCCTCCTCCTGTCACCTCACTAGTGACCCTGCTCCCCCTCCTCCTGTCACCCCACTAGTGACCCTGCTCCCCCTCCTCCTGTCACCTCACTAGTGACCCTGCTCCCCCTCCTCCTGTCACCTCACTAGTGACCCTGCTCCCCCTCCTCCTGTCACCTCACTAGTGACCCTGCTCCCCCTCCTCCTGCCACCACACTAGTGACCCTGCTCCCCCTCCTCCTGCCACCCCACTGGTGACCCTGCTCCCCCTCCTCCTGTCACCTCATTAGTGACCCTGCTCCCCCTCCTCCTGACACCACACTAGTGACCCTGCTCCCCCTCCTCCTGTCACCCCACTGGTGACCCTGCTCCCCCTCCTCCTGTCACCTCACTAGTGACCCTGCTCCCCCTCCTCCTGCCACCACACTAGTGACCCTGCTCCCCCTCCTCCTGTCACCCCACTGGTGACCCTGCTCCCCCTCCTCCTGCCACCACACTAGTGACCCTGCTCCCCCTCCTCCTGTCACCCCACTGGTGACCCTGCTCCCCCTCCTCCTGTCACCCCACTGGTGACCCTGCTCGCCCCTCCTCCTATCACCCCACAGAGAAGAAGCTGAACAGACTCTGCCGACTATGATGGTATCCGTTCAGTTTTTGTTCCGGATCCTGTCTTTTTACCAGACAAAAAAGTGCTGAATATGAGGCTTTGTCTGGTCTTTAAACAGAGTCTGCAACAGAGGCTAGAAACACAGCCTCCAACGCAGATGTGAGCGAGTGCAGGCCTATGTATTATATATTTTAATTACCGTAACTTTCATACTCCTCCTCAGGTAAAAATACTCCTCAAAAATGGTCAGAGGAGTATTTTTACTCTTCTGGAAAAAACGTAGTGTGACCTCTGGCTAACATTATTTATACTGCCCCTTACTGTTATAATGCTTGCCCTGAAGTGACCCCAGTGTTTAAAATGCCCCCTGCAGTGCCCCCTGTAGTTATGTTCCTCCCTCCGCCATAGAGTCCCATGTAAATAACATCATACTATTTCTCCAGCCCCCTCAAAATACAGTGCCATGTAAATAACATCACCTCCTCCCCAGCCACCTTCAACATACAGTCCAAAGTAAATAATATCACCCCTCCCCCAGCTGCCTCCAACATGCAATCTTATGTAAATATCACCTCCTCAACATTCAGTCCCATGTAAATAACATAATTCCCCCCACCAGCTACCTTCAACATAAAGTCCCAGGTAAATAACATTGCCTCCTCAACATTCAGTCCCATGTAAATAACATCACTCACTCCTACAGCTGCCTCCAACATACAGTCCCATGTAAATAACATAATCCCCTCCCACAGCCGCCTTCAACATCACCCTTCTCCATCTCCCTCCAAAATTCAGTCCCATGTAAATATAAGGTGTCCACTTACTTCACCGGACCTCACCGGCCACACCCCCAAACCTATAATCTACACCCGCCACCACAAAGCCACGCCCACCTCTGTGAAGCGACTCCCACATTGCCGACCAGGGGGGAAACGGGGGGAAAAGAGGAAAGACGTTTCTGAAGGGAAGGTGAGCTGGGGGCAGTCGGGGTGCTTCTCTACCCCTCAGTCAGCCACAGGGAGCCAGCTAGTGACTGACTGGGGGTGAGAGAAGCCTCAGTCAGTTGCGGCAGCTCACGCTCAGACAGTGCAATGCTGCTGTCTGAGCGTGAGCTACTGAAAGGGTGGTCATCCCTGTGTCCATCCAGGCCCTGCGCCGGACGGAGGACAGGGAGCCAGAAAACCGGATTGTACGGCCTAAAACTGGACGTCTGTCCACCCTATGTAAATAACATCACTCTCTCCCACAGCCGCCATCAACATACAGTCCCATGTAAATAACATCACTCCCCCTACATCCATCATCAACATACAGTCCC
This sequence comes from Bufo gargarizans, assembly GCF_014858855.1. Lineage (NCBI taxonomy): Eukaryota > Metazoa > Chordata > Amphibia > Anura > Bufonidae > Bufo > Bufo gargarizans. The sequence continues at coordinate 22,172,508 of NC_058082.1, read as the reverse complement.
ATGTAAATATAATGACCCCCTTCCCAGCCACCTTCAACACACAGTTCCATGTAAATAACATCCCATCCTTCAGCCCTAAACATACAGTCCCAGTTAAATAACCATAACTCCCAGCATTGCTCTAGCTCTCCCTTCACTTACCTCTGCTCATCTAGCAGACCTCACCACAGCTTCTTCCCCCAGGACTTTTCCTCTTCACTGCCGTCCTCTCCTGCACTGGTCACATGATGGTGACATCATTGCAGGTCCTTCTCAACCACTGCCAGTTTTACTGGTCACATGACCTGTGGACGGCAATACATTTGTATCTAGCTGGCAGGCAGGACATTGCTAGGTTAAAACATTTGGGGCCTGGGACAAAACATCAGGGGCACAGGTCCCAAATGTTTTAACCTAGCAACGCCTCTTCCCAGTATATTGTATTCATTATATGAACCTTACAGTGAAGATAATACATCGGGAGACAATGACCCCTAACGCTGATTGCAGACACTTTTTGTTGAAGAGGGTTGACTCACTTCAGCAAATAGCATTTATCATTAAAGGGGTTGTGTCCTCTCAAGCATTGGTGGTATATCGCTAGGATATCCCACCTCTTAGAAAACCATCTATCTCTGGAACGGAGCCTGCAAGTGAAGGAGAGCGTACCATCATTTGTATGGAATTGATGAAAATAGCTGAGCACTGGCGTCATAGAAGGGAATAGAGCGGTGACCATGCTTCCCATTCATTTCTATGAGACTTCCATGCTGCTTGACTATTTTCGACAGTTCAATAGAAATAAATGAAGGGTGGCCGTGCATGTGAGGTCCACTTCCCTTCACTTTGCCGGGTCCGTTTTAGAGATAGCTGTGAGTCCCAGAAGTGGGACCCACAACTATCGAACATTGTTGTCATACCCTATTGATATGCCATCAAAGCTTGATATGAAACAACCCCTAAGGCACTTACTAATGTATACTGATTGTCCATAATGCCTCCTTTTCTGGCTGGATTTATTTTTCCATCACATCATACATTGCTTGTTTCCAGGGGTTACGACCACCCTGCAATTCATCAGTGGTGGTTGTGCTTGTGTAACACCCCAGAGTGGTGTTTCCACTCCTGCACCCTGCTACTGTCTTTATTGGGCTAACACCAATGCCATCTATGTATTTTTGTCCAGGTCCTCCACAGTGTGCATTTTTAATCTGTTTGCAACTGTTATGTTCAAGTAATATGCCTGGTTCACCAGCAGATGGCAGAAAATATGGCACAGCTGTACATACCATTCCATTCTAATCCCCCTCGGTAGGGAAGTGGGCTAGTCCTACTTCCTGCAGGAAGGGTGGGGACCAGTTTAGTTTAGTTTAGTTCTTCCCTAGACAGGGGAAGGGTGTGCAGGGGCATGTCTCTGCTGGACGTGCCCACACCAGCCAGAGCACCCTAAACTCTGCTGGCCATGGAGGCCAAAGCTTGAAGCCTCAGGAGCCAGGAGGAAAGTTCCCTGGCACAACCTAGAGTCAGACTACAGAGAGGAAGTGTAGAAGAAGCTGAGTTATACAGCCACCCTGTGAGTGCAGCAGAGTCAGAGAGAAACAGTTATAGCAGAGTTGAGTTTGCCTGCCAGTATACTGCTAAAGCCTGCTGGAACCAAGACAAAGCCTGAAACTGTTTGGAGAAACGTTTATTCAAGTAAAGTTGCCATTGGACTTCATCTCAAGTCTGGCCTCAAGTTATTTCTTCAAATCCCTCAATTATTCCCCCTATTTATTTCTTCAGAGCCAAAGCCTGGGGTCCAGCAGTATCCAGGTAGGAGCACCGTGACAAACAATAAGAGACGTTTTAGGCCGCAACATACCACTCAGCATTTCCTACACGTGGAACATGACATAGAGGGCCCTGGGGGGAGGCGCACATTGCACTTGCTCACTATCTCTCTGCTGGCTGGGACCGTGGGAGCATGCATAGGTACACAAGCACATCAGCTCTCCTCGCAGCCACCTAGTATCTGCGGTGCAGGGTGGCCGTAACCACGGCAAATGAGCAGTGCATAATGTGATGGAAAAATAAATCCAGCCAGCAAAGGAGGCAATTTAGACAATCACAATACATTAGGAAGTTCCTTGTATTGACTTTCTCTACATGATAAATGCCATTTGCTGAAGTGAGACAACCCCTTTAAATTTAGATAAGGCTACATAATTATTCCAGATGCCAAAATTCAAACCCCAGACCAGACTCAATATTTAGACCCCAGAGCCCATAATGCAAATCCTGTAATACAAACCCCAATATTCGATTCCGATACCTCAAAATTCTAATCCCAGACCTCCTTAATGCAGACTCCATACTAGATCTCAATATTTAGACCTCAGACTGTATCCCAGACAAGACTCCAATATTCATACCAGACCCCACAATTTAGATCCCATACCCCATAGTTTAAACACTATAACAGATACCCTAAAATTCAGACCCCAGACCACAATATTCATAGGCAACACTATACTCCAGACCAGACCCCAAGCACCCAGACCCAATAATACAGAACTCAATATAAGACCAAAGACCAGACCCCAGTATTTGGACCCAAGACCTCAATATTGAGTCCCTAGACTCCATAATACAAACCTCTAAAGTAAAACTGTGCCACTCTGCATTTAAAAAGTTTATTTGCTACTGGGATATTCTAGCGGAAAATATATTTTTTGCTAAATAACATAGCGCTCAAGATAAAGACAAGCGCGGCACTGTCATGTTTTTGTCAGAATAAATAGGTTTTCATCACTGCATAGTAAAAACGTTCAATCACGACTACAATTTGCTATAATCTGAGACTATAAGTATTTTAAACAGCAGGTGGAAGACATTATTACAAGCCGAATAGCATTATACCAGCGTGAAAAAAAAATCTGTCTTGTCACTTCTTCATTGACTACTACATACAGTATGCGTCTTACAATAATTGCAATGTTTGTTGTCACTCTTTCTGATTTCCAATATACGGTTTACCGGCGGCTATCATTATGGAATAGAACAAATAATACAAGTCTCCATTTAAACCATTATTTTTAATTTTTTTAATATTTACACCTTAAAATGGATTACTATGGTGTTTAACAGATGTACATCTTCACCATGTTTTTATTGGTGGACAGCAAGATCAAGGCATCTGAATTTGCGTGTGAGATGAAGGTAGCGTATTTAAGCATCAAACAGATGCCTTGGCTCGATGAAGGCATCAGATTTAATACTAAAATGTGTTGCCTTCACACAGGGGTGGACTGGGAACTTAAAGTGGCCCTGGAAAAAAATGCTAAAAGTGGCCCTGTTTTGTAGTCGGGTCCAAATTGATGGAAAGCAGGGCCAACGTAAGCAGGTGGGCAAGCAATACCATATTGTGGCACATTATACCACCCGAGCAGAGCCAAATACCACAGTCATCACAAAATACTGAGGCCAACAGCACAAAATACATCCCCAAAAACGTTCACTGGCTGGCCGTGAGGAGATCTCAGGCGGCCCCCTGGGCATCGGCCCACCGGGAAATTTCCCTGTAAGGTCTATGGCCAAACCACCCCTGTCTTCACATAAAAAGTTCACTTTTTGTTCCACATATGACCTCCCTGAACTTGCTCTCCACCAGCAGAGATCACCATTCTCACATTGTTAGTCTTTCTGGTTCTACTTTTGGAGACAGATAGGTTTCTGGTCGTCATGGTCAGACACGTATCACTATTAGATTTGGTTTAGGCCCAAGCCAAGGGCTGTCATTTTCACCTTAAAATGTCCCTCACATGGATGCGGACACTGCACAGTGCCTATGAAGTAGTCTCCAATAGAAGCCTCTAGTTGGTATCAGAATTAAGAGCGCAAGTTTCAAATCTGAGGTAAGAAATGGACAAGATCATGCAACATAATACTACAAACACAGGCCAAAGCAATTATCTGGCATTTTTTCCCCTTCTGGTTTGGCTCCCTGTAATTTTTCTATCCTTTTATCCTCTGTAGAATTAAAAGCTCTCCTATGCACTTATTGGCAAACATGTCTACAATTGGCGGTTTGTGTCCTGCCATTTCGCAGCATTCTCTGCCCAAACTGGAGGCCGGATCACAATGCCGCAGATGTGAAAGTGGCCTAAAAAAGGAAGTCTGCGCAGTGATGAGTTTCATTTTGAACTTCCTCTGGATGCTTTTAGGCACTGCAGCTATGTTATAATCACTAACTAGAGTTTTGTCCTGATGAAACAGAAACAAAAGAGCCAACAAAAAGTTTCTAATCAATTAGTCATGACATCAAATTAAGAGACTTTATTTATCGGTTAATAAATGATATATCCTCTGGATCTGAAGTTTTGAAAAATTCGAATTGCCAACTCTACAGAAGTTCGCCAAGAAATTTGATTCCTTTCCGAATTAATTAGTCACATCTTACTATAAATCTGGTATACCCAGCCCAATCTGACTAATCATATCCTTCCCACTTGGTGACCCAATCTCAGTGTGATGGCTTGGGAGTTAAACCGCAGGAAGAGTGCAGGGTGAGTGCAGGGAGTGTGTAGGAGACTGCTGAACTACAGACTCTGCTACAGTTTATCGCCTTGTACAAAACTGTGCAGTGCACCAGCGACTAACCGACTACACAACATGTCTCTATGCCCTCAGTAACGAGGGTCTAACAATGTGGATAGACAGTACTCATCCCTCAACTGAATCCTGACAATGCAGCTGTCACTAAACAAACACGAAAGCATGCATCTGACAATTTGCGCAAGGGACTCAGAGGGCCTCCCTGCCTCCATCTCCACTGCATACTGCCACGGTCTGTTAGGGTCATCTTCGTCGTTTGTCGTCGCCTGCTAGCTCCTCCTGATTCTCCTGCTCCTCTCTTCTCGCTTAGACAGATAAATTCCCTAACGTAGTTGTGTATAAAATTTCCTGGGCATTTGTCTTCCTCCTTTTCTTCATCTACTCTGCCAGTTCATCCTTCTCAGGACTCAGGTGTCCGTGAGATGTAGGCACCACATCTTCTGTCCACTCGCCAATCATATTTCTCAGCATCCCCTCCAAGAAGGATGGAAGTTGAATGACATCACTCATTCAGTAGCTCTGCCGACAGACAAATAAAGTGGCCTCTTTAAATGGCCTAAGCAAATGGCATGTGTCACACATGACCTTACGTGCAAGTTACACCGGGCAGTAAACCTATCCGTCTGCAGCCTTAAGACTGTCTTCCTCTGCTCGTACAGACAGTCTAGCATGGAGCGTGGAGTTCTAACATGAAAACTTTGCATATCAGGCGATGTTGGGGAAGAGCATTTTGCCTTTGCAGCTCAAGGAGGGCATGTTTTCCACTGTAAAAGTGGCTGAAGTGCATGCACAGTTTCCTGGACATTTTTAACAGTCCTTGCAGTTCAGTGGAAGACTTGAGGAACCAGGTGACAACGAGAATGAAGATGTGCGCCATGCAGGCGTATGGGTCAGCCCTCCCTGACGCAGGGCAGACAAAATGTTCTTCCTGTTATCAGTAGCTATGGTTCCTATCTGCAGTTGGCAAGGAGACACCCAGTGTTCAATCTTTTTTATTGATGATGCTTAGCAGTTTCTCCCAGGTGTGGCTCTGTTTGCCCAGGCTGAGACCCAGATGCAGAAACGCATGACAATGCTTAGCTTTGCATAGATGATATGATGGAGGACCAATGTGAACTCTTCCTACATTGGAGGGTGAAGACAAGGTGGAGGAGGAGGAGGAGGCAGAGTAGGACATTGGCACAGAAATCCCAGTATTACAACATTGAGGTGGCATTGCCATTACCTGGTCAAGTTTCTGGTGTGCCTGATTTGGAACCACATTATTTACCCAGTGGGCTGTGAACTAAGTATATTGTCTTTGATCATAGTTGCAACTCCATATGTCAGCACTGGTGTAAACACTGCCAGACACCGAGAGGCCCAAGGACTGGCCCACCTTCTTCTGAAAGTACATGTGCAGTGCTTGTACAGTTTTTCGGGAAAAGTAATGTCAGTTTGGGACTCTTCACCTTGGCTGGGCACAAGCCATCAGTTCTCTGAAATGTGCAGAGTGAACTTCATAGAAAGGGAAGGACTGTAGTACCAGCAACTTGGCCAGGAGCATGTTCAGCTTCTACGCTGTTGGATGAGAGCACGCATACTGTTGTCTTTTAGCAATCACCTCTGTGATCGGCTGACGAAAACAAGCGACAAGGAGTAGAAGTAGTAGGAGCATCAGGAGCTATAGATGACATTGAAGTCGATGGGAAGGAACAACAGCTTCCTTTTGCTGACGTTGACGAGGGGGTGCAGCAGTTGCTGCATCAGGCTATAACACTAAGTGAGTGTACAGTTTTCCCACGTCACATTATGGTGATGGTCCATGTGTTGACGGAGGGCCGATGTGCCAACATTAGCATCCTGGCGACGCCTCACCTCCTGCCCACACATCTTGCATCCACGCTAACGTCCCCCAATAACTTGGTGAAAATTTCCCAGAATGCCAAGTATGGCATTTTCCCTCCACCACTGCTTGATGCCTGCCTGCTGCTGCTTTTATGAACCCGTGTACTGCTGGTGTGTTCCTCACAGGTAGTCTCCCGAGTAGCAGACAGTGTGCTCCGCCCATGTTTGGCTCCAGATCTCCCACTACTTCCGCCCTACTGTTTCACGGGCATGCTGTCACCCTACCCCCTGATGATGACGATGCCCCCTCTTCACATGGCGATTATCATCTACAGTCGTGGCCAAAGGTTTTGAGAATGACACAAATATTCGTTTTCACAAAGTTTGCTGCTAAACTGCTTTTAGATCTTTGTTTCAGTTGTTTCTGTGATGTAGTGAAATATAATTACACCACTTCATACGTTTCAAAGGATTTTATAGACAATTACATGACATTTATGCAAAGAGTCAGTATTTGCAGTGTTGGCCCTTCTTTTTCAGGACCTCTGCAATACGACTGGGCATGCTCTCAATCAACTTCTGGGCCAATTCCTGACTGATAGCAACCCATTCTTTCATAATCACTTCTTGGAGTTTGTCAGAACTAGTGGGTTTTTGTTTGTCCACCCGCCTATTGAGGATTGACCACAAGTTCTCAATGGGATTAAGATCTGGGGAGTTTCCAGGCCATGGACCCAAAATGTCAACGTTATCACTTTTGCCTTATGGCACGGTGCTCCATAGTGCTGGAAAATGCATTGTTCTTCACCAAACTGTTGTTGGATTGTTGGAAGAAGTTGCTGTTGGAGGGTGTTTTGGTACCATTCTTTATTCATGGCTGTGTTTGTGGGCAAAATTGTGAGTGAGCCCACTCCCTTGGATGAGAAGCAACCCCACACATGAATGGTCTCAGGATGCTTTACTGTTGGCATGACACAGGACTGATGGTAGCGCTCACCTTTTCTTCTCCGGACAAGCCTTTTTCCTAATGCCCCAAACAATCGGAAAGAGGCTTCATCGGAGAATATGACTTTGCCCCAGTCCTCAGCAGTCCATTCACCATATTTTCTGCAGAAGATCAATCTGTCCCTGATGTTTTTTTTGGAGAGAAGTGGCTTCTTTGCTGCCCTTCTTGACACCAGGCCATCTTCCAAAAGTCTTTGCCTCACTGTGCGTGCAGATGCGCTCACACCTGCCTGCTGCCATTCCTGAGCAAGCTCTGCACTGGGGGCACTCCGATCCCGCAGCTGAATCCTCTTTAGGAGACGATCCTGTCGCTTGCTGGACTTTCTTGGACGCCCTGAAGCCTTCTTAACAAGAATTGAACCTCTTTCCTTAAAGTTCTTGATGATCCTATAAATTGTTGATTGAGGTGCAATCTTAGTAGCCACAATATCCTTTCCTGTGAAGCCATTTTTATGCAATGCAATGATGGCTGCACGCGTTTCTTTGCAGGTCACCATGGTTAACAATGGAAGAACAATGATTTCAAGCATCACCCTCCTTTTAACAGGTCAAGACTGCCATTTTAACCCAATCAGCCTGACATAATGATCTCCAGCCTTGTGCTCGTCAACATTCTCACCTGAGTTAACAAGACGATTACTGAAATTATCTCAGCAGGTCCTTTAATGACAGCAATGAAATAGAGTGGAAAGTTTTTTTGGGGATTAAGTTAATTTTCATGGCAAAGAAGGACTATGCAATTCATCTGATCACTCTTTATAACATTCTGGAGTATATGCAAATTGCTATTATAAAAACTTAAGCAGCAACTTTTCCAATTTCCAATATTTATGTAATTCTCACTTGCTTCCACCCGACTGTCATCATCGGTAGTTGCATGCCTAAAGGAGTGCACAGCGAACCTCTTCTCCAAGTCTGGGCTGGCCTGTAACTGCTGATTGTCATCACAAAGCTCGTGGCTGAAAAGAGTAGCAGAGCCGGCAGCATACATTACTTGGCTAGCAGAAGGAGCAGTAAAAGCAAGAGGCAGGTTCAGGACAGGTGAGGACACAGAGGCAGTTCCTGGACCATGCAAACTAAGTGTGATGTCAGAGGAACCCACCTATTCCTGGCTGTGTGTATCTGTTGTCACTTGAGATGATGTTGAATAGTGAGTCAATCATTCCAGTACAGCTGGATTGTTGGTCAAAACACAACCGCTGGGTGACAGTGGCAGCTCTGGTCCGTTTGCTATGGCTGCTACCACTCCCTCTCTTCTGCTGTTACTTGTGCCAGCTACAGCAACATTTTTGCCACTGCCGTTCCTTTAGAGAGCACAGGCAACTGTCTGTTGGTCATATTGTACAGTAACTGCATCACTAAAATAAAGGATTAACTCTGAATGTTGGTGTACTAGAATGTGATGCACACGGCTATACACTCTCACTAAAGTTTCCCTGCACTCTCCCTGAACTCCCCCTGCAGTCTCCCTGTACTCTCCTTATCCAAAATTCTTCTATTAATCATTTTCAGCACCACTGTCTCTAGTGCATGAGAGCTTGCCGCCTCTCTCCCTATGGTCAACTCACAAGACAATGTTGGAGACCGCGCGGGATGAGGGTTTTATAGGATTGCGATATCACAGATACATCTGCAGATTGGCTGACTGCACAGCATTATGGGTGATCTCGTGTTCCTGGGCCTCTTACTTTCACATTGTAACACTTCCAGCCACCATTTTAGGAGAAAGCTTCATTACCGTGAAGCGAGAGGAAATTTGGATTTTTTGCAAATCAAAGTTTTCCTAAACTTTGGACCATCTTCTGATTCGAATGCTTCACTTCACTCAACACTAGTCATCAGTATCTGATTGGTGGGGACCCGTCATCTGGGACCGCTGGCGATCAGCTGTTTGAGAAGACATTGGTGCTTGCAGTAGCGCCACAACCTTCTTGCGGCTTAGCTTAGGCCATGTGACATCACGTTCAATGGTGAAGTGAATGAGGCTAAGCTGTGATACCAATCACAGCCACTGCGCTTGGTGACCAGAGGATAGGTCATCAGTATAAAAGTATCGGAAAACCCCTTTAAATTATCAACTTATTAAAGGACTTCTGTCACCCCACTCCACTAAAGTCATATTTTTTTTTGTTGGCTACTTAAATTCCTTATACTGCAATATATCACTATATAGTGCTCTTACTCATTTTCGTTCAGCAGTTTCTTAAAAAAACAGACTTTTATAATATGTAAATTACCTCTCTACCAGCAAGTAGGGCGGCTACTTGCTGGTAGCAGCCGCATCCTCCTTTCATAAAAACGCCCCCTCCTCATGTTGATTGACAGGGCCAGCAAACGTGCTCGTCCTTTGGCTGGCCCTGTCTGCTTTCAAAATCTGGCGCCTGCGCCATACCGGTCTTCAGTCGGCGCAGGCGCACTGAGAGGAGGACGCTCGCTCGGCCGCTCCACCCTCAATGCGCCTGCACCGATGACGTCACATCTACACCCGAAACAGGTGCACTAAGCGAGTGTCCTCCTCTCAGTGCGCCTGCGCCGACTGAAGACTGGTAAGGCGCAGGCGACAGATTTTGAACGTAGAAAATTCAGGGGTTGGCAGCACTACTCATCCCACTCATTTGGGTACTGACCAGGAAATGGCTTACAAGCCAAATGGTGCGCGCAGATAGGGATCTAGATTTTGAACGTAGACAGGGCTAGCTAGAGGACGATCAACACAAGGAGGGGGTGTCTTTATGAACAACTATGAATGGACAATTTTCTATTTTTTCATTTTCCTTTTTTAATCCCAGTCTTCCCAAGGCAATAACTTTTTAATTTTTCCATTCACTAAGATGTATGAGGGCTTGTTTTTTGTGAGACAAGTTGTATTTTCAAATGGCACCATTTCTGGTTGCATACAATGTAGCAGAAAGCGGGAAATTCCATATGGGGTGGAATTATGAAAAAAAATTAAAATTCCACCACAATTTTATGGGTTTTGTTTTTACAGCATTTCCTATGCGGTAAAATTGACCCATTACTTTCATTCTACGAGTCAGTGTGATTACAACTATACCACATATGTATCGTCATTCTTGTGTCTTAATACTGACAAAAAAAAAAAAATATACATTTGGAGAAAACAAATGTTTTATTTGCATCACCCTATTTTTACCCCCATACTATTTTTTTACTTTTATGTGTACGGAGCTGTGTGAATGCAAATTTTTTGTGGGGCGATTTGTACTTTTCATTGATGCCATTTTGGAGTGTGTATAACTTTTTTTATCACTTTTCATTAAAAAAAATTGTGAGAGGCAAAGCAAATAAAAAATAAAAAAACTGCGAATCGGCCATTATGACTTTTTCGCCGTATGGGATAACAATTTTTATTTTTATGTTTTAACCCCTTAAGGACACAGGGCGTACCGGTACGCCCTATTTCCCGAGTCCTTAAGGACCAAGGGCGTACCGGTACGTCCTGACTTAAAATCGGCATTCCGGCGCCGCGGGGGTTAATCGGAACGGGATTTCGGCTGAAATCATTCAGCCGGCATCCCGTAACAACGCAGGGGGGGGTCATTTGACCCCCCCGTATCGGCGATCGCAGAAAACCGCAGGTCAATTCAGACCTGCGGTTTTCTGCGTTTCCGGTCCATTCGGGTGTCCGGTGACCCGATGAACCGGAAAAAGACTGCGATCGGTGGCGTAATTATACACCACCAATCGCAGTCCGAGGATTTGAGGAGGCGGTGCTGGCCCTGGTGCTGAACACTGCTGTCCAGGGTGCTGATTGGTGCAGGGGAGAGAGGCGCGAGATTCAAACTTCCTGCGCTCCTCTCTCCCCTCCTCTTCCTGTTCTGCACGAGCACCCGGCAGCATCGTCCAGCACCAGCTCCTGTGTCCCCCTAATCGCCATCCATCACCCTCCTGCACCCATCGCCACCCAGGTAGGTTAGGGTCAGTGAGGGAGAGGCATCGTTAGGCAGGGAAAGAAGGGAAAAGTTAGTTAGGAAAAAAAAAAAAAAAAAACTTTTAACTTTTACACAAATCTTTTTTTGATCCATCAGACCCCAGACCCCCCCCTGCCACTTGCCCCCCCTACCACTCTGGGTGTTAGCGGGAAACTCGTGTGGGACCTTATGTACCCACTGCTGGATAATGGTTACCACTTGTACGTGGATAACTTTTATACCAGCATTCCCTTGTTCAGGTCCCTTGCCGCCAGATCTACGTTCGCTTGTGGGACCGTGCGGAAAAATCAGCGCGGCCTCCCTGCCTACCCCCTCCAGGTACCTATCCCCAGGGGTGAGACCCGTGCACTTACCAGTGGAAACCTGTTGCTGGTCAGGTATAAGGACAAGAGGGATGTCCTTATGCTGTCCACAATCCACGGTAACGGCACCACCCCAGTCCCTGTGCGAGGTACCGCGGCAACGGTCCTCAAGCCCGATTGTATCGTCGACTACAATCGGTATATGGGAGGAGTTGATCTCTCGGATCAAGTCCTCACGCCATATAACGCCATGCGCAAAACCCGGGCATGGTACAAAAAAGTTGCGGTCTACTTGGTGCAGGTTGCCATGTACAACTCTTTTGTACTATCCCGAAGCGCTGGCAGCACAGGGACATTCCTCCAATTCTATGAGGCAGTCCTCAAGGACCTGATCTTTTCGGACCGGGAAAGAGCAGGCCGGAGTACCTCGGGAACTGGAGGCGCCCGGATCGTCCCTGGCCAACACTTTCCAGGTGTGGTCCCCCATACTGGAAAGAAGGGACGAACCCAAAAAAAGTGCAGAGTGTGTCGCAGGAGGGGGATACGGAAGGACACCACCACTCAGTGCGACACGTGCCCCGATCATCCGGGCCTCTGCGTTATCGATTGCTTCAGGGAGTATCACACTTCCATGGAGTACTAAATTTTTATAATCCCCAACAGTTCACTAGAGAACATAAAACACTATGGCTCTCAGACTTTGGAGACACGAAAACTATTTTTCTTTCCCCCAAAAATATTAGTTTTAGTGCAGGCATCCTCAAACTGCGGCCCTCCAGATGTTGTAAAACTATAACTCCCAGCATGCCCAGACAACCTACAGCCATCAGCAGGGCATGGTGGGAATTGTAGTTTTACAACATCTGGAGGGCCGCAGTTTTAGGATGCCTGCTTAGTGTCTCCAAAGTCTGAGAGCCATACATATTGGGCATCGTCGCGTGCGTAAAAGTCGTCGCTATAAAAATAACTTTTGACCAAACGCCTCGGATGAACGGTGTTAAAAATATAAAATAAAAACGGTGCCAAAACGCCTATTTTTGGGCAAAATTTCAATTTAAATCCATTTTGCCGGTAATAAAGCAAGGGTTAACAGCCAAACAAAACTAAATATTTATTGCCCCGATTCTGTCGTTTGCAGAAACACCCCATATGTGGTCGTAAATGGCTATATAGCCGCACGGCAGGGCATAGAACGAAGGGAACGCCATACGGTTTCTGGAAGGCAGATTTTGATGGACAGTTTTTTTTTTGACACCATGTCCCATTAGAAGCCCCCCCTGATGTAGCCCAGACTAGAAACTCCAAAAAAGTGACCCCATCTAAGAAACTACACCCCTCAAGGTATTCAAAAGTTACTTTACAAACTATGTTAACCCTTTAGGTGTTCCACAAAACTAAATAGCGAATGTAGAAACAATTTTAGATTTTTTTTTTTTTGTTACATTGCCTCAAAAAAGAGTAATATAGAGCAACCAAATATCAAATTTACCCCAAAAATAGTCCCAAAACAACAACCACCTTATCCCGTAGTTTCCTAGATGGGGTCACTTTTATGGAGTTTCTACTCTAGGGGTGCATCAGGGGGCTTGAAAGGGTACATGGTGTAAATAAACCAGTCCAGCAAAATCTGCCTTCCAAAAACCATATGGCGTTCCCCTTCTTCTATGTCCTGCCGTTTAGCCAAATAGTAGTTTACCACCACATATGGGGTGTTTCTGCAAACTACAGAATCAGGGCAACCCATTTTGAGTGTTGTTTGGCAGTTAACCCTTGTTTTACTCCTAGAAAAAATTGATTATATTGGAAAATTTTCCAAAAAATTGAAATTTCATAATTGTTTCTCCATCTGCCATTAACTCTTGTGGAACACCTAAAGGGTTAACAAAGTTTGTAAACCCAGTTTTGAATACCTTGAGGGGTGTACTTTCTTAGATGGAGTCACTTTTTTGAAATTTCTATTCTAGGGGTGCAACAGGGGGCTTCAAATGGGACATGGTATAAACAAAACCAGTCCTGCAAAATCTGCCTTCCAAAACCCATATGGTGTTCCCCTCCTTCTATGTGCTACCGTTCGGCCAAACAGTAGTTTACGACCACATATGGGGTGTTTTTGCAAACTACAGAATCAGGGCAACCCATTTTGAGTGTTGTTTGGCAGTTAACCCTTGTTTTACTCCTAGAAAAAATTGATTATATTGGAAAATTTTCCAAAAAATTGAAATTTCATAATTGTTTCTCCATCTGCCATTAACTCTTGTGGAACACCTAAAGGGTTAACAAAGTTTGTAAACCCAGTTTTGAATACCTTGAGGGGTGTACTTTCTTAGATGGAGTCACTTTTTTGAAATTTCTATTCTAGGGGTGCAACAGGGGGCTTCAAATGGGACATGGTATAAACAAAACCAGTCCTGCAAAATCTGCCTTCCAAAACCCATATGGTGTTCCCCTCCTTCTATGTGCTACCGTTCGGCCAAACAGTAGTTTACGACCACATATGGGGTGTTTTTGCAAACTACAGAATCAGGGCAACCCATTTTGAGTGTTGTTTGGCAGTTAACCCTTGTTTTACTCCTAGAAAAAATTGATTATATTGGAAAATTTTCCAAAAAATTGAAATTTCATAATTGTTTCTCCATCTGCCATTAACTCTTGTGGAACACCTAAAGGGTTAACAAAGTTTGTAAACCCAGTTTTGAATACCTTGAGGGGTGTACTTTCTTAGATGGAGTCACTTTTTTGAAATTTCTATTCTAGGGGTGCAACAGGGGGCTTCAAATGGGACATGGCATAAACAAAACCAGTCCTGCAAAATCTGCCTTCCAAAACCCATATGGTGTTCCCCTCCTTCTATGTGCTACCGTTCGGCCAAACAGTAGTTTACGACCACATATGGGGTGTTTTTGCAAACTACAGAATCAGGGCAACCCATTTTGAGTGTTGTTTGGCAGTTAACCCTTATTTTACTCCTGGAAAAAATTTATTATATTGGAAAATTTTCCAAAAAATAGAAATTTCAAAATTGTTTCTCCATCTGCCATTAACTCTTGTGGAACACCTAAAGGGTTAATAAAGTTTGAAAAAACAGTTTTGAATACCTTGAGGGGTGTAGTTTCTAGAATGGGGTCATTTTTGGGAGGTTTCTATTATCTAAGCCTCACAATATGACTTCAAACCTGAACTGGTCCATAAAAAGTGGGATTTTGAAGATTTCTCAAAAATTTCAAAATTTGCTTCTAAACTTCTAAGCCTTGTAACATCCCCAAAAAATAAAATATCATTCCCAAAATGCTACAAACATGAAGTAGACATATGGGGAATGTAAAGTCATCACAATTTTTGGGGGTATTACTATGTATTACAGAAGTAGAGAAACTGAAACTTTGAAATTTGCTAATTTTTCAAAATTTTTGGTAAAAAATGTATTTTTTTATGCAAAAAAAATAACTTTTTTGACCCAATTTTAGCAGTGTCATGAAGTACAATATGTGACGAAAAAACAATCTCAGAACGGCCTGGGTAAGTCAAAGCGTTTGAAAGTTATGAGCACTTAAAGGGACACTGGTCAGATTTGCAAAAAATGGCCCGGTCCTTAAGGTGAAAATGAGCCCGGTCCTTAAGGGGTTAATAGTACGGGCAATCCCATGATGCCAATGATGTTTATTTTTTAAAAAAAATATGTATTTTTATTTAAATTTTAGGGAAAGGGGAGTGGTGATTTACATTTTAATATTTTTAATATTTTTTAATATTTTAAAAAACATTTGTCTTTTTTTTCTTTTTCCCAAGATAACTATAATAAGCAATCATTAGATTTCTCTCTCACATTTGACCACTGCATCGGAGGGGTTAAATGAGTGCGACTGACGTTATCGCTGATCGCATACATTAGCACCGGGTGCCTGCGGTGGCTAGTGATTGCCGGCAGGGGCTATATTCGAACTTGCGATATTTCACAAATATTTTGTAGAATATTTCTCATATATAAGCGAATTTCGAGAATTTGAGATTATTTTATTGAATGCGAAAAATCGGCAATGTAAAAATCGCGTAATGCGAATTCGTAACGCTAAATACCGGCGTGGGTCACTTTGGCTAAATTTTTCAAGCTGGTATAAGTTTCCTGAGACTGGAGAAAATGGTTGGCATGGGAGAATATTAGAATAGCTTTATATGCAGATAGAGTCAAGTGCTCCAATATATTTGCGATATTCACAAGCAAGAAGCAGAGAGGAATCGTGTGTTCAGATGGAAATAAATGCAGAACATTGAATCTAGCGAATATATAGCACTATATTCTAAATATTCGCAAATTCTCGAAGTGGCGATATTCGTTATAAAAATTTGCTATTCGAATATTCGTTCTCAACACTAGTGGTGGCTATGGCATATTTAAAGTCCCGACCGCTGAAGTATATGTGCGTAAAGGTGTTCAGGAACAGGTTAAGAAGAACACAAAATTGTATATCAAAACAAAGCGCTCAAGTCAACGCCATTGATCAATTTATGGTGGAAAAAATACAGGAAGGAAAATAAAAACTCTTCACGGAGTCTATGGAGTCTTTGGAGTCGCGCAACCTTTCAACTCCTCCTTTGATATTGTGTGATAAATATGTGGATTTAGCAGTAAGTAAGTGACTTTTGCACCTACTGTTATTTTTCAAAATATTTCCAGCTGAGAACTAGAGAAGGGGCAAGAAAAGTCATTTTGTTTGTGTTCCAAAATATGAATTCAATCTGGTCTTCATCATAAAGCACCGAGAAAAAAAAAAATCTCTGTACAGGTGAAAGTGACAGATAGGAAAGATAAAACACTGAAGAACTATTTTAGGTTCTGCTGAAGATTCATTTCTGTGAGTTCCGTCGTTTTCTGATGGGGAACGGCAAACTATTTTTTTTTCTGTAAAATTATTTTCCTTTCGAAAGCAAAGGTTGAAGTCAATTCATACGAAGACGAGTCGAAGAGATTACTCAGCAGTAGAGAAATGTTTAATTATAGGGAACATTTGACAACAATGGCTTGTCTTCTGAGTAGCCTTTCAAGATGCCATCATTCTGTAGACGTGTCACCCGGACCAGGGAGCACTTCATAATTACTGATAATGCCACCTTTTATTTAACCCACCGGAATCTCACTCGTAGGGGGAACTGTAATGTTCTTGTCTAATCTCATCAGCCTTTCTTCAGACATTTGACTGCCGAAAATTATATGTATATGATGTGCCACGTGGAGTATTTTTAGCTTCTTTGTAGCATTTGCACTTACTGTTATTATGTAAGCAGCAATCTCTGCAACTCACACACCAGGGAAATGTTGTAAATGGTGTCACGACATTGTTTTTAACAAGTGGAGTCTAAATGACAAATCCTAAAAAAAAGGATTTGACAGTAACCATTTCAGTATGTATTACATTGGTAAATCTATCTATCTATTATTGATCTATTATCTATCTATTTATTTATCTAGAAGAAAATAGTAAAGAAGCAGCACACAAAAAAAACAATATGCGGGTGCAAAAAATTCTCCTGAGGGGCCTGTGGCCAAGGCCCCAGGTGTAGATAAAAGAGCAAAAAGAAGGCAGCACTCCAAGTTGTGATAAAAAAGTGGACGGTTTATTCACCCAACCAACAGCAATGTTTCAGCTCTCACTATGGAGCCTTTGTATAGCTGAGTAACATGTGCAAAGTAGCATACATAAATAGTGGCAGTGATTAACAAGGTCACAATTAATTCATAATACAATAAAGTGCAAATGCATAAATAGTACAATCACGTTAGTAGGGCAATTCATGTATGTTCATAATTTCAATCTACTAAAACATAAGTATGATCATAAAAATTCCATAGCATAATTCATACAGTGCAAAAATCAACAAAGTTTACATAATTGATGATCAGTGTATGGGTGAACAGGTGCATTAATAAAAAATCGGATTAAAAACCTTTGAATGGATCAATATTGGCCGAAGAGACATGGTGGAGACTGCTGGCGTCCAGAAGGAGCGTCGGCGCATGCACCGCTCTGTCTATTATCGCGAGACACATAGTACTAGTGAGCAGCAATGAAGGCCACAACAAAGATGGCCGCTATGGAAACATCACATTCGGGCGCATGCGCATGCCAGCACTGCCGCCCATACAGAATTAACAACACATAAAGTGTCAAAAAAACACTGCAGTAGATAGCAGAAGAGGCTGGTCCATACATCGGGGGCCAGCGATTCAATGCCGGTCACCAATAGGACATCTGTGCCAGCAGGGGGGTACGGCTGCCACACTGCCACCACCCTGCTTTCCAGAGTTGTCAGCACATCCGCTCCGTGTCACACATCACCACATTAAGCATGGGGTCCACAATTGTGGAGCAACCACACACAGTGGTGAGGAGTACACGGATTCACTGCATCGGTGATCATAATATCAAAATAGTAGAAATGGCAACCAACCCGTCTAACAAGATGCCACCCCAGTCCCAAAGGGGGCTGAAGTCGCATCGAGTACAGACAGGGGCTGTCACGGACCTGCTCAAGAAAATATAGTAATAAAATGGTGTAAAGAAGGATCGCCGACACAGTTCCTCCAGTCTTCACCATATATGTCCATTCGTGGTATATGTTCATGATATTGTCCTATATCGAAAAAAAAAAAGGAAAGGAAAACTAATTAATATATGGCACATGTTGTTTTTCATATACACAATCCAAGCAAAAGAGCACAAGCATGACCAGCAATTAGACAACCCTAAATTCCACATTTAAGCCCTGTGGCTTCAAGGTACCAAGAGTATAAATCCAACAGAGCTCACGTCTCTTTAATAGTTTTGTTCGATCACCACCTCGTCTTGAGGGGGATATTTGTTCCAGAATTCTAAACCTTAAATTATTTTGTATGTGTTTTGCCTCGGTGAAGTGCTTTGACACAGGAAGATCCATTTTTTGTTTTCTAATGGAATATCGATGTTGATTGAGACGGGTTTTAACGTCCCATGTGGTCTCACCGATGTATAAAAGGTTACAGGGGCAAACCAACAAGTAGACAACATAAGACGAATCGCATGTTAAATACTGTCTGATTTTAACCCTCTGCCCTGACACCGGGTGAACAAATGAATCACCTCTCAACATCAACTTACAATTAACACAATTATAGCACGGGTAACAACCCTTCCTGGTCGACCCAAAGTATGTCTCACACGTCTCCCTGGACGAACCAATGTCTGACTTTACCAATCTATCACCCAGATTACGACTGCGTCGATATGAACAAATGGGTGGAGATTTGAATTCCTCGACCTTCTCAAAGTTACTGGTTAAAATTCGCCAATGTTTTTTAATTATGGCAGCAATACTCGCACTATTGATGCTGAACTCTGAAACAAATGGGATCCGAGACTGGGACCGTTTGGTGTCACCTAGTCCCCCCCTAATAGACTCTTTGGTAAGCGGTTTGACTCTATTAATGTGTTCTCGAATAAGTTTTTTTGGGTATCCACGTGTCTGGAATTTACACCCCATTTCTTGTAATCTATCCTCTATTTTTGCCGGGTCTTGCACCATTTTTTTCACTCTAAGGAGCTGACTAAAGGGAAGTGACATTATCATAGGTTTTGGGTGATGACTCTCAAAATGCAGAAAAGTGTTTTTATCTGTGGGTTTTACATATAAATCCGTCACTAGCTTTTCATTCTGAATGCTAACCTGAGTGTCCAAAAATTGTATGGTTTCATTGACACTGGGATCAATGGTATTCAAAAAGCAGTGGAAGGCGATGAGGTCCTCAGTGGCGCCGACCCAAATTAGGAAAATGTTGTCGATGTATCGCCACCACCCCAGCACGTGGCTGAAGTGGTGGCACACATAGACGACAGATTCCTCAAGATGGGACATATAAAGATTTGCGTAGGTCGGCGCCACATTGGACCCCATTGCGGTCCCACGTAATTGTAGGAAAAAGTCATCCTGAAACAAGAAATAATTCCGAGTCAGGATGAACCTTAACAAACAACTCAAAAATTGTTGACAATCAATACTATATTGTGTCTTATGCAGGACCTGTTCAATGACTCGTATGCCTAATTCATGTTCTATGGAAGTATATAGGCTTACCACATCGAATGAAGCCAACAGTGCCCCTTTAGGTATAGATAGATCATCAATCTTAGTCAAAAAGTCATTAGTATCTCTAATGTGGGATCTTGCTGACAGGGCAAAAGGACATAAAATTTTATCAAGAAAAATGGCTGCTTTACAAAACAATGAATCCATCCCTGAGACGATGGGATGTCCCGGGGGTGGAGTCAGAGACTTATGTATTTTGGGTAAAGTATATAAAATGGGTGTAGCCGGCTTATCACAGTACAAAAACGAAAAAATATTCTCATCAATTATGCCTGTTTTTCTTATCTCCGATCAGTATTTCTTTGAGCTCTCTCAGTAACACAAACTTCGGATCATTGTAAATCCTTTCATATACCTTAGTATCTGCAAGTTGCTGTCTGATTTCAGCTACATAGGATCTGGTGTCCATGACCACAGCCCCACCACCTTTGTCAGCGGACTTGATGGTGAGGTTGCGGTCTGAAGCCAGATCTCTAAGTGCCGTCATCTCTCCTGCGGTCATGTTAGCGAATTTGAGTGGTTGCTGAGATGTTTCCTGTTTGAGACTCTCAATGTCGCGTTTAACTGCGAGACCAAAAGCCTCAATAGCAGGATGATCTATTGCTGGAATAAAATCACTTTTAAGGTATAAACCCAAATTTTTCAAGTTCAACTTGCTAGTATTAACATTTTCAGATAAAGGTCTGTCACCCTGGTCCGCAAACCACACCTTCAATTTAATGTTACGTAAAAATCTCTGGAGATCCATTTCTAAATCAAACCATTTAGTTGTGCTCACGGGACAGAATGACAGGCCCTTGTTTAATACAGATAACTGTGTATTGCTCAAATTTACTGAAGAGATATTTATCACTATATCTTGCGTCTCAGAGTCCTGCCCCGTTGGGGCTGCACATTTTTCCCTTTTCCTCTGTTTATGTTGTCTCCTCCCCCCTCGGCGAGTCCTGTCGACCTGGCGGTTACCCCTAAAAAAGATGCGGAGGACAAGGCAGAGTTGGTGTCCGACTGAGGCCCTGCAGCGTTATCCCAGGTAGAGTATCCCTGTGACTTTTTATTGGTCGACGGGGAGGTGGATCCATATTTATCCCCTGGACTCCTACGACTTCTTCTTTGGTCACCTTGCCAGTTATAGACAAAACCTGTTGCATAGTCGTCCACGTCCCGCATCCATTTGCGACGTTTTTTACCTTGAATTTATCAAAGTGTGGGGCAGTGTTGGACATATAAGAGTCGAAGTCCTCTGTAGATAACACATTTTTCAATTTATCTGTTAATTCATCTAAAGTCCCTTGTACTATTGCTTTATATTTTTGTAAAAATTCAACATTCAACAGAATGATATCAAAAGCGTATTTGTTCGAGATCTGGACAAATCTGGACCCCATGCTTAATGTGGTGATGTGTGACACGGAGCGGATGTGCTGACAACTCTGGAGAGCAGGGTGGTGGCGGTGTGGCAGCCGTACCCCCCTGCTGGCACAGATGTCCTATTGGTGACCAGCATTGAATCGCTGGCCCCCGATGTATGGACCAGCCTCTTCTGCTATCTACTGCGGTGTTTTTTTGACACTTTATGTGTTGTTAATTCTGTATGGGCGGCAGTGCTGGCATGCCCATGCGCCCGAATGTGATGTTTCCATAGCGGCCATCTTTGTTGTGGCCTTCATTGCTGCTCACTAGTACTATGTGTCTCGCGATAATACAGAGCGGCGCATGCGCCGACGCTCCTTCCGGGCGCCAGCAGTCTCCACCATGTCTCTTCGGCCAATATTGATCCATTCAAAGGTTTTTAATCCGATTTTTTATTAATGCACTTGTTCACCCATACACTGATCATCAATTATGTAAACTTTGTTGATTTTTGCACTGTATGAATTATGCTATGGAATTTTTATGATCATACATATGTTTTAGTAGATTGAAATTATGAATATACATGAATTACACTACTAACGTGATTGTACTATTTATGCATTTGCACTTTATTGTATTATGAATTAATTGTAACCTTGTTAATCACTGCCACTATTTATGTATGCTACTTTGCACATGTTACTCAGCTAGACAAAGGCTCCATAGTGAGAGCTGAAACGTTGCTGTTGGTTGGGTGAATAAACCGTCCACTTTTTTATCACAACTTGGAGCGCTGCCTTCTTTTTGCTCTTTTATTTATTTATCTATCTATATCTATAAAATCTATCTATCTATCTATAAAATCTATCCATCTCTATCTCATATTTATCTATCTACAGTCGTGGCCAAAAGTTTTGAGAATGACACAAATATTAGTTTTCACAAAGTTTGCTGCTAAACTGCTTTTAGATCTTTGTTTCAGTTGTTTCTGTGATGTAGTGAAATATAATTTCAAAGGCTTTTATCGGCAATTACATGACATTTATGCAAAGAGTCAGTATTTGCAGTGTTGGCCCTTCTTTTTCAGGACCTCTGCAATTCGACTGGGCATGCTCTCAATCAACTTCTGGGCCAATTCCTGACTGATAGCAACTAGAGTTGAGCGAACACCTGGATGTTCGGGTTCGAGAAGTTCGGCCGAACATCCCGGAAATGTTCGGGTTCGGGATCCGAACCCGATCCGAACTTCGTCCCGAACCCGAACCCCATTGAAGTCAATGGGGACCCGAACTTTTCGGCACTAAAACGGCTGTAAAACAGCCCAGGAAAGGGCTAGAGGGCTGCAAAAGGCAGCAACATGTAGGTAAATCCCCTGCAAACAAATGTGGATAGGGAAATTAATTAAAATAAAAATTAAATAAATAAAAATTAACCAAAATCAATTGGAGAGAGGTTCCATAGCAGAGAATCTGGCTTCCCGTCACCCACCACTGGAACAGTCCATTCTCAGATATTTAGGCCCCGGCACCCAGGCAGAGGAGAGAGGTCCCGTAACAGAGAATCTGTCTTCATGTCAGCAGAGAATTAGTCTGCATGTCATAGCAGAGAATGAGGCTTCACGTCAGCCACCACTGCAACAGTCCATTGGCATATATTTAGGCCTAGCACACAGGCAGAGGAGAGAGGTCCCGTAACAGAGAATCTGGCTTCATGTCAGCAGAGAATCAGTCTGCATGTCATAGCAGAGAATGAGGCTTCACGTCAGCCACCACTGCAACAGTCCATTGGCATATATTTAGGCCCAGCACACACACAGGCAGAGGAGAGAGGTCCCGTAACAGAGAATCTGGCTTCATGTCAGCAGAGAATCAGTCTGCATGTCATAGCAGAGAATGAGGCTTCACGTCAGCCACCACTGCAACAGTCCATTGGCATATATTTAGGCCCAGCACACACACAGGCAGAGGAGAGAGGTCCCGTAACAGAGAATCTGGCTTCATGTCAGCAGAGAATCAGTCTGCATGTCATAGCAGAGAATGAGGCTTCACGTCAGCCACCACTGCAACAGTCCATTGGCATATATTTAGGCCCAGCACACACACAGGCAGAGGAGAGAGGTCCCGTAACAGAGAATCTGGCTTCATGTCAGCAGAGAATCAGTCTGCATGTCATAGCAGAGAATGAGGCTTCACGTCAGCCACCACTGCAACAGTCCATTGGCATATATTTAGGCCCAGCACACACACAGGCAGAGGAGAGAGGTCCCGTAACAGAGAATCTGTCTTCATGTCAGCAGAGAATTAGTCTGCATGTCATAGCAGAGAATGAGGCTTCACGTCACCCACCACTGCAACAGTCCATTGGCATATATTTAGGCCTAGCACACAGGCAGAGCAGAGAGGTCCCGTAACAGACGATCTGGCTTCATGTCAGCAGAGAATCAGTCTGCATGTCATAGCAGAGAATCAGGCTTCACGTCAGCCACCACTGCAACAGTCCATTGTCATAAATTTAGGCCCAGCACCCAGGCAGAGGAGAGAGGTCCCGTAACAGACAATCTGGCTTCATGTCAGCAGAGAATTAGTCTGCATGTCATAGCAGAGAATCAGGCTTCATGTCAACCACCACTGCAACAGTCCATTGGCATATATTTAGGCCTAGCACACAGGCAGAGGAGAGGTTCATTCAACTTTGGGTAGCATCGCAATATAATGGTAAAATGAAAATAAAAATAGGATTGAATGAGGAAGTGCCCTGGAGTCCAATAATATATGGTTATGGGGAGGTAGTTAATGTCTAATCTGGACAAGGGACGGACAGGTCCTGTGGGATCCATGCCTGGTTCATTTTTATGAACGTCAGCTTGTCCACATTGGCTGTAGACAGGCGGCTGCGTTTGTCTGTAATGACGCCCCCTGCCGTGCTGAATACACGTTCAGACAAAACGCTGGCTGCCGGGCAGGCCAGCACCTCCAAGGCATAAAAGGCTAGCTCTGGCCACGTGGACAATTTAGAGACCCAGAAGTTGAATGGGGCCGAACCATCAGTCAGTACGTGGAGGGGTGTGCACACGTACTGTTCCACCATGTTAGTGAAATGTTGCCTCCTGCTAACACGTTGCGTATCAGGTGGTGGTGCAGTTAGCTGTGGCGTGTTGACAAAAGTTTTCCACATCTCTGCCATGCTAACCCTGCCCTCAGAGGAGCTGGCCGTGACACAGCTGCCTTGGCGACCTCTTGCTCCTCCTCTGCCTTGGCCTTGGGCTTCCACTTGTTCCCCTGTGACATTTGGGAATGCTCTCAGTAGCGCGTCTACCAACGTGCGCTTGTACTCGCGCATCTTCCTATCACGCTCCAGTGCAGGAAGTAAGGTGGGCACATTGTCTTTGTAGCGTGGATCCAGCAGGGTGGCAACCCAGTAGTCCGCACAGGTTAAAATGTGGGCAACTCTGCTGTCGTTGCGCAGGCACTGCAGCATGTAGTCGCTCATGTGTGCCAGGCTGCCCAGGGGTAAGGACAAGCTGTCCTCTGTGGGAGGCGTATCGTCATCGTCCTGCCTTTCCCCCCAGCCACGCACCAGTGATGGACCCGAGCTGCGTTGGGTGCCACCCCGCTGTGACCATGCTTCATCCTCATCCTCCTCCACCTCCTCCTCATCCTCGTCCTCCTCGTCCTCCAGTAGTGGGCCCTGGCTGGCCACATTTGTACCTGGCCTCTGCTGTTGCAAAAAACCTCCCTCTGAGTCACTTCGAAGAGACTGGCCTGAAAGTGCTAAAAATGACCCCTCTTCCTCATCCTCCTCCTCCTCCTCCTGGGCCACCTCCTGTTCCATCATCGCCCTAAGTGTTTTCTCAAGGAGACATAGAAGTGGTATTGTAACGCTGATAACGGTGTCATCGCCACTGGCCATGTTGGTGGAGTACTCGAAACAGCGCAACAGGGCACACAGGTCTCGCATGGAGGCCCAGTCATTGGTGGTGAAGTGGTGCTGTTCTGTAGTGCGACTGACCCGTGCGTGCTGCAGCTGAAACTCCACTATGGCCTGCTGCTGCTCGCACAGTCTGTCCAGCATGTGCAAGGTGGAGTTCCACCTGGTGGGCACGTCGCATATGAGGCGGTGAGCGGGAAGGCCGAAGTTACGCTGTAGCGCAGACAGGCGAGCAGCGGCAGGATGTGAACGCCGGAAGCGCGAACAGACGGCCCGCACTTTATGCAGCAGCTCTGACATGTCGGGGTAGTTGTGAATGAACTTCTGCACCACCAAATTCAGCACATGCGCCAAGCAAGGGATGTGCGTCAAATTGGCTAGTCCCAGAGCTGCAACGAGATTTCGCCCATTATCACACACCACCAGGCCGGGCTTGAGGCTCACCGGCAGCAACCACTCGTCGGTCTGTTGTTCAATACCCCGCCACAACTCCTGTGCGGTGTGGGGCCTGTCCCCCAAACATATGAGTTTCAGAATGGCCTGCTGACGTTTACCCCGGGCTGTGCTGAAGTTGGTGGTGAAGGTGTGTGGCTGACTGGATGAGCAGGTGGAAGAAGAGGAGGAGGAAGCCGAGAAGGAGGAGGTGGCAACAGGAGGCAAAGAATGTTGCCCTGCGATCCTTGGCGGCGGCAGGACGTGCGCCAAACAGCTCTCCGCCTGGGGCCCAGCTGCCACTACATTTACCCAGTGTGCAGTTAGGGAGATATAGCGTCCCTGGCCGTGCTTACTGGTCCACGTATCTGTGGTTAGGTGGACCTTGCTACAGATGGCGTTGCGCAGTGCACACTTGATTTTATCGGATACTTGGTTGTGCAGGGAAGGCACGGCTCTCTTGGAGAAGTAGTGCCGGCTGGGAACAACATACTGTGGGACAGCAAGCGACATGAGCTGTTTGAAGCTGTCTGTGTCCACCAGCCTAAATGACAGCATTTCATAGGCCAGTAGTTTAGAAATGCTGGCATTCAGGGCCAGGGATCGAGGGTGGCTAGGTGGGAATTTACGCTTTCTATCAAATGTTTGTGAGATGGAGAGCTGAACGCTGGCGTGTGACATGGTTGAGACGCTTGGTGACGGAGGTGGTGGTGGTGGTGTTGGTGGTACATCCCCTGTTTGCTGGGCGGCAGGTGCCAACGTTCCTCCAGAGGCGGAGGAAGAGGCCGAGGCGGCAGCAGCAGAATAGGCCGAGGCGGCAGCAGCAGAAGAGGTAGCAGGGGGAGCCTGAGTGACTTCCTTGGTTTTAAGGTGTTTACTCCACTGCAGTTCATGCTTTGCATGCAGGTGCCTGGTCATGCAGGTTGTGCTCAGGTTCAGAACGTTAATGCCTCGCTTCAGGCTCTGATGGCACAGCGTGCAAACCACTCGGGTCTTGTCGTCAGCACATTGTTTGAAGAAGTGCCATGCCAGGGAACTCCTTGAAGCTGCCTTTGGGGTGCTCGGTCCCAGATGGCGGCGGTCAGTAGCAGGCGGAGTCTCTTGGCGGCGGGTGTTCTGCTTTTGCCCACTGCTCCCTCTTTTGCTACGCTGTTGGCTCGGTCTCACCACTGCCTCTTCCTCCGAACTGTGAAAGTCAGTGGCACGACCTTCATTCCATGTGGGGTCTAGGACCTCATCGTCCCCTGCATCGTCTTCCACCCAGTCTTGATCCCTGACCTCCTGTTCAGTCTGCACACTGCAGAAAGACGCAGCAGTTGGCACCTGTGTTTCGTCATCATCAGAGACATGCTGAGGTGGTATTCCCATGTCCTCATCATCAGGAAACATAAGTGGTTGTGCGTCAGTGCATTCTATGTCTTTCACCGCTGGGGAAGGGCTAGGTGGATGCCCTTGGGAAACCCTGCCAGCGGAGTCTTCAAACAGCATAAGAGACTGCTGCATAACTTGAGGCTGAGACAGTTTCCCTGGTATGCATGGGGGTGATGTGACAGACTGATGGGGTTGGTTTTCAGGCGCCATCTGTGCGCTTTCTGCAGAAGACTGGGTGGGAGATAATGTGAACGTGCTGGATCCACTGTCGGCCACCCAATTGACTAATGCCTGTACCTGCTCAGGCCTTACCATCCTTAGAACGGCATTGGGCCCCACCATATATCGCTGTAAATTCTGGCGGCTACTGGGACCTGAGGTAGTTGGTACACTAGGACGTGTGGATGTGGCAGAACGGCCACGTCCTCTCCCAGCACCAGAGGGTCCACTAACACCACCACGACCATGTCCACGTCCGCGTCCCTTACTAGATGTTTTTCTCATTGTTATGGTTCACCACAACAACAAATATATTATTTGGCCCAATGTATTGTATTCAAATTCAGCGGGATATAAATTTGAGGCCTAGTATTTAGGCGCTGGGTCACCGGTATGGATTTAGTGACAGAATTAGACTTGGAAATACACAGTAGCGGGTGTGTGTGAAGTTATTCTGAATGACCCTATGTGCACCTTCAATATTATATACCCTTTTTGGGATAGATTTCAAATAGCTCTGATATAGCAGGAACCACTAAATTATGAAATTGCTAAATTGGGAATTGTACTTCAACCCAGAACAAAAAATGTGCTTTGACGGGCACTAAATAACTTTCCCAGCTACAACAGTACAGCGGTAACGAGAGATTTAGAGGGATTTAAATTTGAGGCCTAGTATTTAGGCGCTGGGTGACAGGTATGGGTTTAGTGACAGAATTAGACTTGGAAATACACAGTAGCGGGTGTGTGTGAAGTTATTCTGAATGACCCAATGTGCACCTTCAATATTATATACCCTTTTTGGGATAGATTTCAAATAGCTCTGATATAGCAGGAACCACTAAATTATGAAATTGCTAAATTGGGAATTGTACTTCAACCCAGAACAAAAAATGTGCTTTGACGGACACTAAATATCTTGCCCAGCAACAACAGTACAGCGGTGGGTAACGAGAGATTTAGAGGGATTTAAATTTGAGGCCTAGTATTTAGGCGCTGGGTCACCGGTATGGATTTAGTGACAGAATTAGACTTGGAAATGCACAGAAGCGTGTGTGTGAAGTTATTCTGAATGACCCTATGTGCACCTTCAATATTATATACCCTTTTAGGGATAGATTTCAAATAGCTCTGATATAGCAGAAACCACTAAATTATGAAATTGCTAAATTGGGAATTGTACTTCAACCCAGAACAAAAAATGTGCTTTGACGGACACTAAATATCTTGCCCAGCAACAACAGTACAGCGGTGGGTAACGAGAGATTTAGAGGGATTTAAATTTGAGGCCTAGTATTTAGGCGCTGGGTGACAGGTATGGGTTTAGTGACAGAATTAGACTTGGAAATACACAGTAGCGGGTGTGTGTGAAGTTATTCTGAATGACCCAATGTGCACCTTCAATATTATATACCCTTTTTGGGATAGATTTCAAATAGCTCTGATATAGCAGGAACCACTAAATTATGAAATTGCTAAATTGGGAATTGTATTTCAACCCAGAACAAGAAATGTGCTTGAACGGACACTAAATAACTCGCCCAGCTACAGCACTAGGGACAGATTTAGCTGGATATAAATTTGAGGCCTAGTATTTAGGCGCTGGGTGACCGGTATGGATTTAGTGACAGAATTAGACTGGGATATGGCCAAAAAATGAACAGACTATTGCTGGTTAAATGCACTTGGTGTGACAGCTTCACCCTGATGTAGGCTTTAGCCAAAAAACAACCACACCATTGAGGGTTAAATGCACTTGGTGACAGGCGCAGCTTGCCCCTGATTTTGTATATGGCCAAAAAATGAACAGACTATTGCTGGTTAAATGCACTTGGTGTGACAGCTTCACCCTGATGTAGGCTTTAGCCAAAAAACAACCACACCATTGAGGGTTAAATGCACTTGGTGACAGGCGCAGCTTGCCCCTGATTTTGTATATGGCCAAAAAATGAACAGACTATTGCTGGTTAAATGCACTTGGTGTGACAGCTTCACCCTGATGTAGGCTTTAGCCAAAAAACAACCACACCATTGAGGGTTAAATGCACTTGGTGACAGGCGCAGCTTGCCCCTGATTTTGTATATGGCCAAAAAATGAACAGACTATTGCTGGTTAAATGCACTTGGTGTGACAGCTTCACCCTGATGTAGGCTTTAGCCAAAAAACAACCACACCATTGAGGGTTAAATGCACTTGGTGACAGGCGCAGCTTGCCCCTGATTTTGTATATGGCCAAAAAATGAACAGACTATTGCTGGTTAAATGCACTTGGTGTGACAGCTTCACCCTGATGTAGGCTTTAGCCAAAAAACAACCACACCATTGAGGGTTAAATGCACTTGGTCGCAGCTTGTGCTGGCGCACCACAAGACACAAAATGGCCGCCGATCACCCCAGAAAAATGAGACTGACAAACGGTCTGTGCAGCCTAAAAACAGTGAGCAATTGAGGATCAGCAGCTCAATGATCCACAGCTGCAGATCGATCAGTTAATCAAGTCCTTTGGAGGAGTTAATCTGCCTAATCTCGCCCTACTGTCGCAGCCGCAACCTCTCCCTACGCTAATCAGAGCAGAGTGACGGGCGGCGCTATGTGACTCCAGCTTAAATAGAGGCTGGGTCACATGGTGCTCTGGCCAATCACAGCCATGCCAATAGTAGGCATGGCTGTGATGGCCTCTTGGGGCAAGTAGTATGACGCTTGTTGATTGGCTGCTTTGCAGCCTTTCAAAAAGCGCCAAGAAAGCGTCACAAAAGCGCGAAGAAAGCGACGAACACCGAACCCGAACCCGGACTTTTACGAAAATGTCCGGGTTCGGGTCCGTGTCACGGACACCCCAAAATTCGGTACGAACCCGAACTATACAGTTCGAGTTCGCTCATCCCTAATAGCAACCCATTCTTTCATAATCACTTCTTGGAGTTTGTCAGAACTAGTGGGTTTTTGTTTGTCCACCTGCCTCTTGAGGATTGACCACAAGTTCTCAATGGGATTAAGATCTGGGGAGTTTCCAGGCCATGGACCCAAAATGTCAACGTTTTGGTCCTCGAGCCACTTAGTTATCACTTTTGCCTTATGGCACGGTGCTCCATCGTGCTGGAAAATGCATTGTTCTTCACCAAACTGTTGTTGGATTGTTGGAAGAAGTTGCTGTTGGAGGGTGTTTTGGTACCATTCTTTATTCATGGCTGTGTTTTGGGGTAAAATTGTGAGTGAGCCCACTCCCTTGGATGAGAAGCAACCCCACACATGAATGGTCTCAGGATGCTTTACTGTTGGCATGACACAGGACTGATGGTAGTGCTCACCTTTTCTTCTCCGGACAAGCCTTTTTCCTTATGCCCCAAACAATCGGAAAGAGGCTTCATCGGAGAATATGACTTTGCCCCAGTCCTCAGCAGTCCATTCACCATATTTTCTGCAGAAGATCAATCTGTCCCTGATGTTTTTTTTGGAGAGAAGTGGCTTCTTTGCTGCCCTTCTTGACACCAGGCCATCTTCCAAAAGTCTTCACCTCACTGTGCGTGCAGATGCGCTCACACCTGCCTGCTGCCATTTCTGAGCAAGCTCTGCACTGGTGGCACTCCGATCCCGCAGCTGAATCCTCTTTAGGAGACGATCATGACGCTTGCTGGACTTTCTTGGACGCCCTGAAGCCTTCTTAACAAGAATTGAACCTCTTTCCTTGAAGTTCTTGATGATCCTATAAATTGTTGATTGAGGTGCAATCTTAGTAGCCACAATATCCTTGCCTGTGAAGCCATTTTTATGCAACGCAATGATGGCTGCACGCGTTTCTTTGCAGGTCACCATGGTTAACAATGGAAGAACAATGATTTCAAGCATCACCCTCCTTTTAACAGGTCAAGTCTGCCATTTTAACCCAATCAGCCTGACATAATGATCTCCAGCCTTGTGCTCGTCAACATTCTCATCTGAGTTAACAAGACGATTACTGAAATGATCTCAGCAGGTTCTTTAATGACAGCAATGAGATACAGTGGACAGTTTTTTGGGGGATTAAGTTAATTTTCATGGCAAAGAAGGACTATGCAATTCATCTGATCACTCTTCATAACATTCTGGAGTATTTGCAAATTGCTATTATAAAAAACTTAAGCAGCAACTTTTCCAATTTCCAATATTTATGTAATTCTCAAAACTTTTGGCCACGACTGTATATATCTAATATCTATCTATCTATCTCATATCTAGCTGCTACTGACATTGGGTGAATAAACCGCACGGTTTCCTTTTGAAATCCTTGGTGTGCTGCTGGCTTTTTTTCATTTCTATCTCATATCTATCTATTTATCTATCTCATATCTATCTATCTATCTATCTATCTATCTATCTATCTATCTATCTATCTCTATCTATCTATCTATCTATCTATCTATCTATCTATCTATCTCATATCTATCTATCTCAAATCTATCTATCTCAAATCTATCTATCTATCTATCTATCTATCTATCTATATCTATCTATCTATCAATAAATAAAAGCAAGCTCCCTGGACTACTTAAAGGGTATTGCAGTTATATTAAGTTCTCTTCTATCCACAGGATAGGGGATAAATATTAGATTGATGGAGTCGTACTCCTGAGACACCACCAATCACCAAGAACAGGGGGACCACACGCCATGAAGCCCTGTGAAATGAACCGATCGGCTGGTCAGGCATGTGCTCGGCTGCTCCATTCATTTCTATGGGAGTTCCGGAGATAGACAGTCGCTGTACTCTGCTATCTCCAGAAGTCCCACAGAAATGAACGGAGTGACTGAGCCTAACCGGCTGCTCTGTTCGTTTTGGGGGGCTCCACAGAGTTCGGTCCTCGTGTTCTCATGATCGGTGGCAGTACCAATAGTAGGACCCCATCATGTGGACAGGGTATAACATAATATGACTGGAATTCCCATTTAAGAATGATCATCAGGCGACATGGTGCACAGGCAGTGCAGACCTCAATAACTAATGCAGCTCGGAATATTCTTTATTGTTCTATTTACCCTGAATAGTGTTTTCTCCCGGGTCACCCACCGCTGAGTAGTGTTCAGCAAACACGCATTACTGGCAGTAATTTATAGGCATTAAGGGGAATGTGCCGCCTATAATTTATCGCTGCCTGTTAAAGCCAAGTAGAGACACATATCTTTTTTTCTAATCTGATTTTCTTTTCTTATTGTAGATGATTATAGTGGGCGGCCACCTTGCCTGAGCTGTTCTTAACCGCAATTAGAGATGTGCTTTCCAGCAGCCACATGGCCCATAGGCACACTAGACCTAAAGGGACCTCAATGATTTCTATAGGAGGTACTTCTAGGCATACTCTATGACAGGGATCAGCAACCTCCAGCACTCAAGCTGTTACAAAACTACATCTCCCAGAATCCTACTTTCACTTCTCTGGGGGTTACAAGAACAGCCTAGAAAGTGTGCATGCTGGGAGTTGCAGTTTTGCTGATCCCTGCTCTATGATCTGTGCAAAGATCAGGACAGGAGGGAGTAGATAAACTGCGATATCACCTGTTGTGAATGGTGGATCCTGTGTTATCAATATATAGTTGTTATCTGTCATTGTAATCCTGCCTGTGATGATAATGAGATGACTGCTGAAAAATGATCTGTACAGGCCAAGAAGCGGCACCTCTTCTTAGGTCTAGTGGCCTTTGCAAAAACTGCAGGATTTAGGATTTTTAAGTTTTAGTTTTTTTTAACATCGCCAAAAAAAGTTAACACTTTTTTTTTTAACATAAAACCTTGATTGAAACAATAGGTCATTCCAGGTGGCACATTCATGGCAATGGACAGTAGTTCCAAAAAGACAAGCCCTCATATGGTCATAGGGGCGCGGAACGATGTTTCCTAATGTTAAATCCCCAAGCCGCATTCTTTTCTGCCCCTGCAGGCCCTGCTAGGCTGAAATACACAGGCAGCCAATGGCAGTGCTGTCCTCTCCCTCCCAGCCAATAGCAGCTGAGGTGGGCGGAGGAAGATTCACTTGGCTGCCGACTGCCGAGGAGCCCGTAGTGAAGCGGGTGGGCAGCATGGGCAGTACTTTCAGTTTGGCAAAACTGACAGATCGCCGCTGTACTCAAGGCGTCTTTAATATTGATCGGAACCTGGGCAAGAATTTACTTGGGCCCCCTGGATCCCACCTTCCCACACCCTAGCATGCAATCACGCCCTCCACCACAACACACACACCCCCTGATAATAGTAGTACCATGCAGATAGTGCCCTTCAATAATCATTGGCACACCTTGCCCTAAAATAACTGCGCCCAGCAAATAGTGCCCCTGACACTAATAGTGTAAACATAACGTCCCCCAAAAATAATTGTGGTAAGCTGATACTGTGCCAAGGTGCCCCCACAGTAATAGTGCTCCCAAAAGTCACACCAATAGGAATAATTCACTGCTAGAGCACACATGGTAGTAATAGTGCTCCTACAGTGCCCCCAACATGTCCCAACTGTGCCCCAGAAGTAATAACACTCCCATAGTGCCAGTGCAAAAAATACCCCCTTTTAATGCCCCCAGTTGAGCTAATGTCCCCATAGTGCCCCCATAATGTGCCAGTATAAAATACCCCTATATAGTGCCCCAAGTAAATGCCCCATAGTGCTTCTTTCCCCCCTTCTTCCTAGTGCCCCCCATAATGTACCAGTATAAAATGCCCCATATATAGTGCCCCAGTAGATGCCCTGCTTGTCCCCTATAATTTGCAAGTATAAAATACCCCTTCTTAGTGCCCCCATAGATGAGCCCATAGTACTCCTCTCTCCCCTTCCCCATAGTACCCACCATAATGTGCTCCAGTATAAAATACTGCTATACAGAACCCCCCATATAAAATACCTTTTTTTTGTGGCCTCAGTAGAAGCCCCCATAGGGTTCCTCTCCCCCTTCCCCCATATAAAATACGTCTTCTTTGTGGCCTCAATAGATTCCCCCAATAATGTGCCAGTAAAAAGTGCCACCAATAATGTGCCAGTAAGAAGTGTCCCCATAGATGCCCCCACAGTGCCCACCAATAATGTGCAAGTAAGATGTGCCCCTATAGATGCCTCCCAATAATGTGCCAGTAACAGATGCCCCATAGATGCCCCCAAATTATGTGCCAGTAACAGGTGCCCCCATAGGTGCCCCTCAATCATTTGCCAGTGACAGGTGCCCCCATAGATGCCCCCAATCATGTGCCTGTAACAAGTGCCCCCATAGATGCCCCCAAATCATGTGCCAGTAACAAGTGCCCCCATAGGTGCCCCCCAATTATGTTCCAGTAACAGGTGCCCCCATAGATGCCCCCCAATTATGTGCCAGTAGTAGTACCATATAAAAAAAATAAACACTTATACTCACCTCCATAAGGCTGGCAGCGATGCTATGCAGGCCTCTTCCATCCTGTATCCCGCGCTATACGGCTCAGGCAGCGCAATGACGTCATTGCGCTGCCTGCAGCGGCTTCTGATAGGCTGCAGGCCTAGTGCCTGCAGCCTATCAGAGGAACGGGGAAGGGAGACGCCTCTCCCTCCCCTGCCCCCTGCAGCACTACCATCTGTATCACCCCCCACGTCACCAGTGGCCAGCGGGGCTCAAGAGGCAGCCCCCAGGGGCAAGTGGGCCCGGGGCAGCTGCGTCTTTTGCCCCACGTTAAAGACTGTCCTGGCTGTACTAGCGGGTGGCGGCCATTGCTACCTCTTCTTCCTCATCCAATGTCAAGAATGGCTGCCCATCGGTAAGGTCTGGGAATGGATGGGAAAATAATTCCTCTGACTCGAGTGGAGGGGCTATGGTGGTGGTGGTGTATTTAGGTGTTCACACAGCATAAAGTGAGGAGGGTGCAGATACAGAGGATGAGGAGGGTACAGAAGCGGAAGGGTGAGTGAGCCACTCAACAAACTCTGGGGCGCCCTTTGAAGTAATCGCACACGCCTTCTCTAACTTACCACTTAGGCTCCAGCCTGGTGCACCTGCCTGACCCTTACCACCCCTGCAGAACAGCCTGCCTCTTCCTCTGCTGTCATTTTCAAAATAACCCAGTGCCTAAGTCCCTAGAGAAGAGTAGTATTTGTGGAAGCAGGTATATTGCAGGCCTCAATCAATATTTGGTGGAAACAGATATATCGAACCCATTAATCAGTATTTTGTGGAAGCAGGTATATCGCACCCCTCAATCAATATTTGGTGAAAACAGATATATCGAACCCATTAATCAGTATTTTGTGGAAGCAGGTATATCGCAGCCCTCAATCAGTATTTTGTGGAAGGAGGTATATCAAACCCCTTAATCAGTATTGTGTGGAAGCAGGTATATCGCAGCCCTCAATCAATATTTGGTGAAAACAGGTATATCGACCCCTTAATCAGTTTTTGTGGATGCAGGTATATCAAACCCCTTAATCAGTATTTTGTGGAAGCAGGTATCTCAATCAATATTTGGTGGAAACAGGTATATCGAACCCCTTAATCAGTATTTTATGGAAGTAGGTATATCCAACCCCTCAATATTTTTATTTTTTTACACAACAGTTATATCACACCACCCTGCCACCCTGTTTCTTTGGGGCAACAGGTATATCGCAGCTCTCCATCAGTATTTTGTGGAAGAAGGTATATCACACCCCTCAATCAGTATTTTTTGGGGCAACACGTACATCACACCCGTTGCAATTAGTTGTTCCAATAGAGTATTTCCCTCTATATACCTGCGGTATCACAGCAGAACCGCACACAACTGCTGCACAATACAAATGCACTATAATATACTTTCTATGTTTGAAAGTATATTATAAGTATATCACACCCATCATTATATAACACCTATCGATAGCACACCTATACCAGTCCTTAAAAGGACTTTTGTGGCCCTATAAGCTAGAGTTTGGTGTCCCTAACAGCCTGTCCCTTCTCCACAAAGCAACCTCTCCCTATACTGGCAAAACACAGAATGTAAAATAGCTGCCAGATCCGGTTCTGTTATAGGGTGGGGGGGTGTCCATTTACTGAAACGTCTCAATTGACTGTCCTGTCCCACCTGATGGATGCGTCATGGGTCAAAGTTTGGCGCAATGCAAAAGAATATGGCGCTGGCGGACATCGGCCATATGTTTGCATGTTCGGCGAACCGTGAACGTTCAAAGTTAGCCACCCCCCCACCAGACAACACTTGAGACACTTGAAACATAATTACGACTTTTGAAGCATATTTGCGACATTTCCAGGGGGAAATTGCCACTTTTATCTCAGACTCGGGACGTTTTTGTTATTGTTTTGTATTTGTTGAATGTCAATTTACTGACAAAACCCTGCAGTTTAGCTCAGTTGTATCATCCTGGTTTAATACTTACCCATCACTTGTTCGCACGAGTTGGTT
Organism: Bufo gargarizans; assembly: GCF_014858855.1. Taxonomy (NCBI): domain Eukaryota; kingdom Metazoa; phylum Chordata; class Amphibia; order Anura; family Bufonidae; genus Bufo; species Bufo gargarizans. The sequence goes on along the minus strand of NC_058082.1, from coordinate 22,136,049 downwards.
TTCCTTTCAAAATTGTGACTTTTTGACCAAAAGTCGCATCTTTCTGCCATAAATGCAACTTTTTACACAAAACACTACCACATAAGCCGGCTTAATTGTTCTCAACAATTTGAGACATTTCTGTAGATAAGAGGGTGATAAATGAGGCGTAATATGCACCAATTTGATAGCCCCGCCTACTTTGACATTTAGAACTCATTTATGTTGTGACGCATTCTTTATGGTAAAAATTCTGGAGAAAACAGTTGAAATATTTGGCGCAAATCAAAATGACATTCTTTTTGGCGCATTTTACGCCATAATTCTGGTGCAATATGCTTAGTAATTGTCCCTCAATGTGTCCTGCCTACAGTCAAGCATGGTGGTTGGGGTGTCATGGTTTGGGGCTGCATGAGTGCTGCCGGCTGTGGGGAGCTACAGCTCATTGAGGGAACCATTAATGCCAACATGTACTGTGTCATACTGAAGCAGAGCATGATCTCCTCCCTCCACAAACTGGGCTGCAGGGCAGTATTCCATCATGGTAATGATCCCAAACACCTCCAAGACGACCACTGCCTTGCTTAAGAAACTGAGGGTAAAGGTGATGGACTGGCCAAGCATCTCTCCAGACCTAAACCCTATTGAGCATCTGTTAGGCATTCTCAAACAGAAGAAGGAGGAGCACAAGGTCTCTAACATCCACCAGCTCCATGATGTCATCATGGAGGATGGAAGAGGATTCCAGCAGCAACCTGTGAACCTCCAGAGAACTCCGTGTCCAAGAGAGTTAAGGCAGTGCAGGAAAATAACTTTTTGTTGCAAGCAGTTTAGACATTAATGGCTGTGCGTTGAGTTCTTTTGAGGGCACACCAAATTTGCACTTTTATAAAGGCTGTACACTGACTACTTTACATTGTATCAGAGTGTCATATCTTCAGTGTGGTCCCATAAAAAGATAGAATAAAATATTTACAAAAATGTGAGCGGTGTACTCACTTTTGTTAGATGCTGTATAGTGCATACAGGGGAAAGAGGTTAAATAGTTTTCTAAGAGTTTTATGCCCTTTTTTGGTGTAAACTTGTTGCGTGACACCGTTTTTTGCGACTTTTAAACGCAAGTGTGACTATATTTCTCACACAGGCATGTTTATGTTTGACAAAAAGCAGTGTCGAGGGGGTGGAGGAGACTGGACCAGGGCCGAAACTCCGGCCCTGCCAAATTTATTCCTTTTATGTGAGGAAAAAGGCGTAAAAGTTGCCGAAAAACTACTCCAACCAAAGAAGCTCCTAATTTTTGACGAGTTAAGGGACAGTTTAATAGTGATTCTAATTATTTTATATGACAGTAAGGCCCCCCCCCCCCCCCCAATTTTTTCTGGAACAACCCATTTATAATGTACAGATACTGTATATACTGTTTATTTCATTGTTGGTCTAATCACTGGTGCTGCATCAGGATAACCTGACGACAATTGTTCATAGCAGCTAATTAAGAGCTGACAAGTATTGTCACTTGCTAATTAACTCCAAGGCATTGCATCGCTTGTTAAAAGGCGCTTATACATATGTATAACAAGTTCAGCTGATTGGACGTGCGCTGTTGGTATCTGTGAAACACACGCATCAAATATGGACACAATGGAGAGGTAATACAGAGGCCTGTCTTATCAAACTAACACCCCACACACATAATGAACAGTTAATTAAAGACACCCTCCATATACAGTACACTGTGCTATGCCTTGCTCACAAAAAAAATTAAAAATTCACTACAAATCTGCCCTTTATTATCAGAATACTGAAATCATAGTAAGCTTTGACAATTAGAACTCGGCAGAAGGATCCTTGGAGGCTGAATGCTCAACCAATAAGAACACAGAATGCCTTCAGATCAGCCAATCAGAATGCAGGGTCTTTAAGCAGGGGTGGATGTAGAGGTGTTGGGCAGTGGCAATACAGCACAATTGGAAGTAGCTGATGGTCTGTACAGCTCACATTAAAGGAGCTTTCCTTAAAGGGGTTGTCTAAGATTTTTTTTTAAATCTCTCTACAAACCGGATTCCCAAAAAGTCTGGACACTAAACAAATTGTGAATAAAAACTGAATGTAATGATGTGGAGATGGCAAATGTCAATATTTTATTTGTAATAGAACGTAGATGACAGATCAATCGTTTAAGCCGAGTAAATGTATCATTTTAAAGGAAAAATACGTTGATTCAAATTTTCACGGTGTCAACAAATCCCCAAAAAGTTGGGACAAGTAGCAATAAGAGGCTGGAAAAAGTAAATTTGAGCATAACGAAGAGCTGGAAGACCAATTAACAATAATTAGGTCAATTGACAACATGATTGGGTATAAAAAGAGCTTCTCAGAGTGGCAGTGTCTCTCAGAAGCCAAGATGGGTAGAGGATCACCAATTCCCACAATGTTGCGCAGAAAGATAGTGGAGCAATATCAGAAAGGTGTTACCCAGCGAAAAATTGCAAAGACTTTGCATCTATCATCATCAACTGTGCATAACATCATCCGAAGATTCAGAGAATCTGGAACAATCTCTGTGCGTAAGGGTCAAGGCCGTAAAACCATACTGGATGCCCGTGATCTCCGGGCCCTTAAACGACAATGCACCACAAACAGGAATGCTACTGTAAAGGAAATCACAGAATGGGCTCAGGAATACTTCCAGAAACCATTGTCAGTGAACACAATCCACCGTGCCATCCGCCGTTGCCAGCTGAAACTCTACAGTGCAAAGAAGAAGCCATTTCTAAGCAAGATCCACAAGCTCAGGCGTTTTCACTGGGCCAGGGATCATTTAAAATGGAGTGTGGCAAAATGGAAGACTGTTCTGTGGTCAGACGAGTCACGATTCAAAGTTCTTTTTGGAAATCTGGGACGCCATGTCATCCGGACCAAAGAGGACAAGGACAACCCAAGTTGTTATCAACGCTCAGTTCAGAAGCCTGCATCTCTGATGGTATGGGGTTGCATGAGTGCGTGTGGCATGGGCAGCTTGCATGTCTGGAAAGGCACCATCAATGCAGAAAAATATATTCAGGTTCTAGAACAACATATGCTCCCATCCAGACGTCATCTCTTTCAGGGAAGACCCTGCATTTTTCAACAAGATAATGCCAGACCACATTCTGCATCAATCACAACATCATGGCTGCGTAGGAGAAGGATCCGGGTACTGAAATGGCCAGTCTGCAGTCCAGATCTTTCACCTATAGAGAACATTTGGCGCATCATAAAGAGGAAGGTGCAACAAAGAAGGCCCAAGACGATTAAACAGTTAGAGGCCTGTATTAGACAAGAATGGGAGAGCATTCCTATTTCTAAACTTGAGAAACTGGTCTCCTCGTTCCCCAGACGTCTGTTGAGTGTTGTAAGAAGAAGGGGAGATGCCACACAGTGGTGAAAATGGCCTTGTCCCAACTTTTTGGGGATTTGTTGACACCATGAAATTCTGATTCAACATATTTTTCCCTTAAAATGGTACATTTTCTCAGTTTTAACTTTTGTTCCGTGATTTATGTTCTATTCTGAATAAAATATTAGAAGTTGGCACCTCCACATCATTGCATTCAGTTTTTATTCACAATTTGTATAGTGTCCCAACTTTTTGGGAATCCGGTTTGTACTTCAACCTCCAGTACCTTTAAAGAAAAATTCATACTTACCTCCTCGCTGGTGCTCCATTCTGGCTCTGTGGTTCTTGGTTTTCTCTTTACTGGACTTCCGCATGGATGGGGTCCTGTGCACCACTGCATCCAGTGCCTGGCCTCAGCTGTGATGTTTCTCAAAGGAGTTGGAATGGAGTAAAGGTGTTTTCTGAGACTTTTATACTGAAAACCTATCTTCAGGATATGTCATCACTATCTGATCGGTGGAGGTCTAACACCCAGGACACACGATGATCAGCTATTTGAGAAGACCCAGGTGTATATAGTAGTGCCGTGGCCTTTTCTCAGCTCACCAAGCACAGTGTCGTAGGGTACATTGTATAACAGCTGTGCTTGTTATCACGCTCAGCTCCATTTACTTCTATGGGGCTGAACTGCGGCTAGGCCATGTGACTGATGAACGTGACGTCACATGATCTAGACAAAGCTGGAGAAGACCGCAGCATTATTGTGAGAACCATTGCCTTCTCAAACATTTGATCGGCAGGGGTCCCGGGTGTTGGACCCCCACTGATCAGATACTGATGACCTATCGACATACAAGTGCTGCTGCCTTTTTGATCTACTGTCTTGATCCAACATTCATGACTAGTCTGGGAAACCCCTTTAATGGGAGCCACACAAATATCAACTGCCTCTGTCTGCGCAGTGTAGACACTGCCCTGCTTCTCTGCCCCTGAGCCCTTAAGGCCCCTTGCAGACGAGCATGACAGGATTAGGTTCGGATGCGTTGCGTCTGCGATCAGGGAAAACAGTGCGAGTGCGTACGCAATTTTAGTCAGTTTTGACTGCGATTGCGTTGCGTTGCTCAGTTTTTTCACACGAGTGTAATGTGTTTTGCACACATGTGAGAAAAAACTGATTGTGGTACCCAGACCCGAACCCGGACTTCTTCACTGAAGTTCGGGTTTGGGTTAGGTGTTCTGTAAATTTTATTATTTTCCCTTATAACATGGTTATAAGGGAAAATAGTAGCATTCTTAATACAGATTGCATAGTAAAATGTGGCTTGAGGGGTTAAAAAATAAAAATAAATCACTCACCTCATCCACTTGTTCGCACAGCCGGCATCGTCTTCTTACTTCTTCTTTCAGGACCTGCCAAAATAAATTTGATGACGGAATCGCGCTCACCACGTGGTGAGCGCGGTGACGTCAGCGCAGGTCCTGCTGAATGAAGCTAGCCACAATTTACTATGCTTTCTGTATTAAGAATGCTATTATTTTCCCTTATACCCATGTTATAAGGAAAAATAATACAGTAAATTGACTTTTAGCAATTTACTAACATCATCTCCTAGCAACTATGCGTGAAAATTGCATTGCATCCACACTTGCTTGCGGATGCTTGCGATTTTCACGCAGACCCATTCACTTCTATGGGGCCTGCTTTGCGTGAAAAACACGGAATATAGAACATGCTGTGATTTTCATGCAACGCACAAGTGATGAGTGAAAATCACAGCTCATCGGAACAGCCCCATTGAAGTGAATGGGTCCGGATTCAGTGCGGGTGCAATGCGTTCACCTCACGCGGAAAACTCGCCCATGTGAAAGGAGCCTAATGTTTACCTTTTTTTTTATTATTGCATTGTACTCATTTTTAGCTAAAAATCATTTTCTGTACAGAGCTGACATGCTCTAAAAGCAGCCTCTGGATTTTCTGTATTTTCCGTCAGACCAGGAGCTGTCGGACTCCTTATCTCTGCTCTCTGACCTTATACACACTCATTATAGCTCAGTTCTTATTTCACTGATAAGCATGTGGCTTCAATAAGTGTTTATGACTTCTTAGTAGTTTAGAGATAAGGGTAATTAGATGACCGGCAGAAAGTGAAAGTACTAGTCACACAATTATGCTACATGCACATGTAGCCTTAGAAAAACTGTTAACCCTTTGTGACAGAACAGCTCAATATTTTTTTTATATTATTATTATATTATATTTTAGCAAAATATTTGTAACATGCATTCCTAAAAAAAAAAAAATTGCCTCCAAAGATGTACATAGCCTTTTACGAACCTCACATTCTGATTATTTAGATTTTTTATTTTTTTTTGCTCCCATTTTTGCAAAACTGCTACCCTAAAAATGTTACAAAATTGTCAGGTGTGAATACATTGCTACAAGGCGACTATTCGTCATGTGATTGCTGCTGTGCTCTCTCTATCTACAATATTTCACAGCTGTAGATATTTACATTTCTAATGCACTAAACTGGGCGTTCCCTTCTTTTCCAGCAAGCGTCATCGGCCGATTTAATGATTAGAAACATCCTCCTGGTGCATGCTGGGAGATACGGCTGCAGGGTGCAGACCACGGCTGACAGTGTATCGGATGAGGCAGAACTGCTTGTTCGGGGTGAGTATGCTGACACGTTTCCCTTGATTTATCGCCCAGTCGCGCTGGCGCTGGATTGTGTGCGCCATGTGACAGAGGAATGTTTGTAATTAGCGGAAATAAAAGATGAAGATTTACAATGTAACAAATAGCAGGCGTTTGATGCACATTATCTCTGTGATGAACAGTAATTACATTTTCATGCACATTTATGTGTCAGCAGAATACACTAATGAATCAATGTAGAGCAGGCACGCTCAACCTGCGGCCCTCCAGCTGTTGGAAAACTACAACTCCCACAATGCCCTGCTGTAGGCTGATAGCTGTAGGCTGTTCGGGCATGCTGGGTGTTGTAGTTTTGCAACAGCTGGAGGGCCGCAGGTTGAGCGTGCCTGATGTAGAGTATACCGGGTAACTCCTCTACAGTGGATGTGGAGTCCATGAAAATCATGGCGTTCAATGCCCGTGAACTAGTATGGTATATCTGGAAGACACTAGCGCCTTGACAACCACTTATTACAACCAGGGGTCAAGTCCTGGGAAAAAAAGTGTGGGAACGCACCTAAAATCCAGTGCCTCCGCATGAAGTCACGGCACGCGGCGTACGCAAAGGGCAGGGAAGGTCACTCTCTTTCTCCCCCCTCCCTCCCTCCCTTGTCACTCTCTTTCTCCCCACTCCCTCCCTTGTCACTCTCTTTCTCCCCCCTCCTTCCCTTCCTTGTCACTCTCTTTCTCCCCCCTCCCTCCCTTGTCTCTCTCTTTCTCCCCCCTCCCTCCCTCCCTTGTCACTCTCTTTCTCCGCCTCCTTCCCTCCCTTGTCACTCTCTTTCTCCCCCCTCCCTCCCTTGTCACTCTCTCTCCCCCCTCCCTCCCTTGTCACTCTCTTTCTCCCCCCTCCCTCCCTTGTCACTCTCTTCTCCCCCCTCCCTCCCTTGTCACTCTCTTTCTCCCCCCTCCTCCTTTGTCACTCTCTTTCTCCCCCCTCCCTCCCTTGTCTCTCTCTTTCTCCCCCCTCCCTCCCTTGTCACTCTCTTTCTCCCCCCTCCTCTCCCTCCCTTGTCACTCTCTTTTCCCCCCTCCCTCCTTGTCCACCTCTCTTGCTTCCCCCCTCCCTCACCTTGTCACTCTCTTTCTCCCCCCTCCCTCCCGTGTCTCTCTCTTTCTCCCCCCTCCCTCCCTCCCTTGTCACTCTCTTTCTCCCCCTCCTTCCCTCCCTTGTCCACTCTCTTTCTCCCCCTCCCTCACCTTGCTCCCTCTCTTTCTCCCCCCCTCCCTCCTTTGTCACTCTCTTCTTTCTCCTCCCACCCTCCCTCCCTTGGTCACTTCTCGTTCTCCCCTCCCTCCCTTGTCTCATCCTCTTCTCCCCCCTCCCTCCCTCCCTTGTCACGTCTCTTCTCCCCCTCACTCTCTTCTCCCCCCTCCCTCCCTTGTCACTCTCTTTCTCCCACCCTCCCATCCCATTGTCCACTCTCTTCTTTCTCCCCCCTCCCTCCCTTGGTCACTCTCTTCTCCCCCCTCCCTCCCTTGTCACTCTCTTCTCCCCCTCCCTTCCTTGTCACTCTCTCTTTCTCGCCCCTCCCTCCCTTGTCACTCTCTCTTTCATTCCCTCCCTCCCTTGTCACCCTCTCTTTCATTCCCTCCCTCCCTTGTCACTCTCTCTTTTCTCCCCACCCACCCCTCGGGTGTAGCGTGGCCGAGCTCTGTCCGGTCCGTGATACAGGAGCATTGCTGTACCCGGCCGGACTGACAGGAAGTGCACACTAAGTGAGCACTTCCTGTCAGTCCGGCCGGGTACAGGAACAAAAGCTCCTGTACCACGGACCGGACAGAGCTCGGCCACGATACACTTGAGGCGCTTCCCTCCTGTCAGTCCCTCTCTTCATGCTGCGCCAGAGCGGGGCGCCGACAGTGTTGAGGGGCACAATGCGCTGCCCTGCTGAAAGGGAACGGCGTTCCTGCTAAGAAAAAAGTGCAGGAACGCCGTTCCCACGCGTTCCTGCAGGACTCGAGCCCTGATTACAACCTGTACTTTCGCTGCGGTACCGCTCCTGCTGCCTGTATGTAATGGATGCAAATCTATAGGTCAGGTTCCACGCAACGCCCGCACCCCTCTCTTGCTGGTGTACCATTAATGAGAGGTGTCCGTGAATGCATACTAGTGTTGAGCGAAGCGAGCTTCGGATGCTTCACCTGAAGTAGCTTCGTTCATAACTTTGGAATAATACTGTACGGAGATCTATCTCCGTCCAGTATTAGAATGTATGGGCTCCAATGAGCCGAAGTCAGTTATTCACAAAGTCACGTGTGACTTCGTAGTTGATTTTCAAAGTGGAAAACCAATTTAAAACTTGAAACGGAACTCAGCTTCAGTTCCGAGGTACTAGTCGTTACCGAAGCCGAGTTCAGTTTCAAGTTTTAAATTGTTTTTTCACTTTAAAAATCAACTACCGAAGTTATTTAACGAAGTCACACGCGACATTGTGAATAACTGACTTCGGCTCATTGGAGCCCATACATTCTAATATATTACGGAGACTGATGTCCACACAGTATTATTGCAAAGTTATGAAAGAAGCGACATTTGCTTCACTTAACACTAAGGCCTCATGCACACGACCGTTGTTGTGTTCCGTTCCGCAAAATGGGGTTCCGTTGTTACGTGATCCAATTCCGTTTTTGTTTCCGTGTGTCTTCCTTTATTTTTGGAGGATCACCAGACATGAAGGAAAAAAAAAAAGTCTGTCAAGTTTGCCATGCAAATGATAGGAAAAAACGGACGCGAATGCGCGAACGCGGATGACAATATTGTGTGCCTCCGCGTTTTTTCACGGACCCATTGACTTGAATGAGTCCGCGAACCGTTTTCCGTGAAAAAAATAGGACAGGATATATTTTTTTGACGGACTGAAACCACGGATCACGGACGCGGATGACAAACGGTGCATTAGCAGAGTTTTCAACGGACCCAGAGTCAATAGGTCCGCAGAAAATCACAAAAAACGGAACAGCGGACACGGAATGAAACAACGGTCGTGTGCATGAGGCCTAATACATACAGTTTTGTACAATGATATTTAAATACCTTGTTCCGCTATTCTCTTCCTCCCATCCACACCCCTTTTCAACTCTAAGATACCGTTACTTATCTCCAGGGTGTGGTAGGTAGGTGCTGCTTTTCGGAGTGTGCCCAGGTCAGTGGCTCGGCTCCGTTCCTATGTTCAATGTTCTCGCTCACATGGAACGCTAAGTGACCTCACTTAGTGAACTACTGATGCCTAGAAGTGTCAAACTCCAACGCGTTTTGGATAGATCTCTATCCTTCAGGGACAATAGATAATAGACAGATAATAGATACAGATATAGGCCTCTTGCACACGAACATAAGGGCTCCGTGCCCGTGCTGCGGGCCGCATACGGCGGTTCCGCAATACACGGGTCACCAGCCATATGCATTCCGCATCACAGATGCGGACCCATTCACTTGAATGGGTCTGCAAATCTGGATATGCGGTGCGGAACGGAAGCACGAAACGGACGCACTATGTGGTTCTGTTCTGTGCTTCCATTCTACAAAAAGATAGAACTTGTTCTATCTTTTTGCAAAACGGATGGATCACGGACCCCATTCAAGTGACTGCGTCTGCGATCCGCATGCGGCTGCCCCACGGTTGGCACGGCGCCCTTACATTCGTGGGCAAGAGAGGATAGATAGATAGATAATAGACCTTTCTCTACATGATAAATGCTATTTGCCGAAGTGACACAACCCCTTTAAGGGCATCTGTCAGCAGATTTGTACCTATGACACTGGCTGACCTGTTACATGTGCGCTTGGCAGCTGAAGACATCTGTGTTGGCCCCATGTTCATATGTGTCTGCATTGCTGAGAAAAATTATGTTTATGCAAATGAGCCTCTAGGAGCAACAGGGGCGTTGCTGTTACACCTAGAGCCTCTGCTCTCTCTGCAACTGCCGCGGTCTCTGCACTTTGATTGACAGGCGCAGACATGATAATGTTCTCACTGCCTGGACCTGTCAATTAAAATTCAGGGTACACGGCAGTTGCAGAGAGAGCAGAGTCTCTAGGTGTAATGGTAACGCCCCCGTTGCTCTTAGAGGCTCATTTGCATATATTAAAACATCATTTTTTTTAGCAATGCAGACACATATAAACATGGAACCAACACAGATGTCTTCAGCTGCCAAGCGCACATGTAACAGGTTGACCAGTGTCATAGGTACAAAACTGCTGACAGATCCACTTAAGCCTATGACTTTTTTGTTTCTACACCTGCCTGCCTAGCTGTCTTTTTGTTTTTGATAAAAAAGACCATCTGCATTGTGTAATCGCTAGAAATATATTGCGAAGAACGCCGTCCATCTGGATAATGTCTCATGCTACAGTAAACCTGGATAAGAACGTACTGCGCAGAATAGATGCAAACACCTACACGCTATATATTCCCAGCAATGAAGGTGTAGTGTAGTGCACGGTAATTACTGGTTTAGATATCAGCTTTCATACACCGCATCAGCTGCTTCACTGCACATGGCATTTCTGTTCTTAACAGTCCATCATAACGTATCTGCTTTATAGCAGTTGCAGCTTTTTTTTGCCTGATACACAGCTCCAAATCCCCTGAAACGACATAGAGATTTAAAAAGAAGTGCTATTTCACTAACTTTCACAACAGATTAGCATGACTAAAACTGCTGACACAAAAAAAATTATTATTTTTTTCAAAAGTTTTTGTTTACTTTTTTAAAAATAAAACAAAATTAAAATGCTACAAATTTGGTATCGTTTTAATCGTATTGGGCTGTCAATAGTGCAGCATGGCCAAAATTGCTGACAGATTCCCTTTAAAGGAGTCCTCTGGGATTTTCATATTAATGGCATATCCTCAGGATAGGTCATTAATATGAGATTGGTGGGGGTCCACCTCCAACGCCTGAGGAGCTCTGGTAAGAACCACAGCTTACCAAGCACAATGCAATCCATTTGATAGAGGCTGTGCTTGGTATTGTATCTCAGTCGCATTCAGTTGAGCCTAGGTCACGTGTCCAATGAACGTGACATCACCTAGCGTACAAGAGGACTAAGTGCTCCCAGAGAATAGGCCATCAATCTGAAAATCCTGGAAAGTCCCTTTAATGAAGCTTCTTCTTGGATTTTGTCTAGAAAGAGAAACAAAGAAGAATCAAAAATGAGGGATCCAAATTCAGTTTCTAATTCATTCTAAAGACTGTGCTAAGATTTCCTGCTGTGAGAGAGGCAAAGGGAAACCAGAAACTCAGCATCTGGCCTCTGAACCATTCCCTTGGCTGATTCAAAGCACTCACAATGTCATATAGAAGTAGAACAAACAGCATTTTAGACGGCGGTCTTAAAAAGCCCTATAGCTGGTAGTGGATCGCCAAAGTTATGTAGAGGTGCCGGCCTCTACATAACTTCGGCCCATCCAGCACCACTTCAAAATCTATTCCAGCTTCCTTGGTGTCTTACATTTAGGCCATTTTCAACGTCTAAAACAGGCATAGAAAATTATGAATGAGACAGGCCTCCTGTGCTGTCCCCTTCTTCGCCTGTGCCACACGCACTTTTTTAGACCTGGCATGAGCAGGGAGAAATCGTAGATTCTGCCGAACCATGGTGTTCGACAGAATCTGCGCCAGGTTTGCGCCACAAAAGTGGCATATATCCTGTAATGTTGATCGAGCATGCTCAGCCGAACACCAGTTCGGCTCGAGCATCGCAGTGTTTGGCCAAATGCCGCGTGTGCTTGAGCGCAATGTTCGAGTCTACTCCCCGCACGTTTATTGGCTGCTATGCAATAAACATGCAGGTAAGAACTGCCACTCACTGTAATGCCGTAGCCATGTAGGTTACTGGCATTACAGAGATTGGCTGGCTGAAACGCGTCATCGGGTGCTATAAAGCACCCGTTGACACGTGGTTCAGCTCAGTCTTAGTCAGGGAGAGCTGTAGAAGGGACAGATAGTGTAAGGAATTTAATTAAATTTTTTTGTTAGGCAGGGTTGGTGTTAGAGACCCAAAAATACTTTTAAGGACTATTGTTGCGTCTGGCAGCAATATATATTATTAGTGCAACCTGCGCTAAATTGCGTGCAGTTGTAGAGGCCCAAAAGTCCTTTTAAGGACTATAGTTGTATCTGGCAGCAATATATATTTTTAGCACAACCTGCGCTAAATAGCTTGCAATTGTTTGGCCGTTGCAGACAGCAACATTATCTGCGCTACATCTCCTGTGTAATGTGTGAGCAGACTAAGAATATCTTTGACATCCAGTGTACTTTTTCCGTAGATGATGTCCGCTGCACACAGTTACATTACCTACACTACATCTCCTGTATAATGTTTGCGCATCCTAAAAATATCTGTGACATCCAGTGTACTTTTTCAGTAGACGCTGCGGAGAGTGACTTTACCTGTGCTACATCTCCTGTATAACGTTTCCACATCCCAAATATCTGTGACATTGACTGTCATTTTTTCTAAGCCGCCGGTGACAGCAGTGACATTACTTTCGCTACATCTCCTGTATAACGTTAGCCGCTGGTGACAACAGTGACATTACCTGGGCTAAATCTCCTGTATAACGTTTGCACATCCTAAATATCAGTGACATTCAGTTTAATTTATTTGGTCATACACTTACAAAACCTGCGCTACTGTACGTGTGACATACTTGCAAGCATGTGAAAGAACAAATGGAATCCAGCTCCTCATAAAAATATGCTTTAATCGACTTCCATAAAATCCGACATCAAATAGGACAATTGCAAGCATATATACCATTTAATATGCAGAAGGCAAGCAGTAAGGGACGGGGAAGTTGTCGTGCTGCTGATGGTGCATGCAAATGCCGTGGCCCTGGGCGTGGTGAAACTGTGCCTGCTGCCAGAGCACAAGAAACACACTCATCCACGATACCTAGCTTCATGTCTCAGTTTGCAGGGCGGCGCAGGACACCACTCTCGAAGTCAGACCAGTGCGACCAGGTGTACGGTTGGATTGCAGCAGATAATGCTTCCAGTTGGTTAAGCACCACCCTGTCTTCCACAAACTCCAGTCTCAGTAGCCAAGAGTCTGGTCAACAGAATCCTCACCCTGATCCTCTTTTCTTCCACCATGGAGAGTCTTGCCAAACAAGTGATCCCACACTCGGATATTCCGAGGAGCTCTTTTAATCACCATTCCTTGATTTGAGAGACAAGTGGAGCATCCACAGTTACAAGAAGATGATGGTGGGGAACAGCAATTAGTGTTTCACGAGGTGGATGATGATGATGAGACACAGTTGTCAATAACTGAGGTTGTTGTTAGGTCAACAAGTCAGGAGGATGACCATAGTGAGTAAGTGGAAGAGGAGGTGGTGGACAATGAAATCACTGACCCAACCTGGGAAGGTGGCAAGCCAAGCGAGGACAGCATAACAGAAGGGGAGGGATCCACAGCACCGCAACAGGCTGGAAGAGGCAGTGGGGTGGCAAAAGGAAGAAGACGGGCCACACCAAACAGGCCTGCAACTGTTCCCTGGAGCACCCCCTTGCGGCAATCTCCCTTGCCAGGGGGTAGGTGTTCCGCAGTCTGGTGCTTTTTTTAGATAAGTGTGGACAATAAAAGAATTGTCATTTGCAACCTGTGCCGTACCAAAATCAGCAGGGGCGTGAACGGCGTGAACACTAGCAACCACACCACCACCAGCATGATCCACCACATGGCATCAAAGCACCCTAATATGTGGGCCGAACGCCTGGGTCCACAATCAGTGTCTTTCCCTGTGTTACGTGATGGCCAATCCCCTGTCCAAGACCAAGGTCTGGATGCCTCCTGCCCTGCACCTGGACCTTCGCAAGCACCATCAGCTAGCACATCCACTTCTGTGTCCCAGCGCAGCGTACAGATATCCATACCCCAGGCCTTAGAACGAAAGCGCAAATACCCAGCCTTCCACCCACAGGCCATAGCACTAAATGCACACCTTTCCAAATTGCTGGCCCTGGAACTGTTGCCATTTAGGCTTGTGAACACTGAGGCTTTCTCGCAGCCTGATGGCGGCGGCCGTCCCTCATTCAGTCCCCAGTCGCCACTATTTTGCCCGGTGTGCCGTCCACTCCTTACACTAGCATGTGTCCCGTAACATCACCTGTGCCCTGACCAATGCAGTTATTGGGAAGGTCTACTTAATGACTGACACATGGACAAGTGCTTTTGGCCAGGGATGCTACATTTTCCTGACGGCACACTGGGTGAATGTTGTTGAGGCCAGGAGCGAGTCGTACCCTGGGATGACACAGATGTTACAGACGCAAAGGATTGTGGGCCCTACTTCCATTAGGATTACTGACACCATCTACATTAGTGGCTGCAATGCCCCCTTCTACTCCTCCTCCACTTCCACCTCTGAAATCTTGCAGCACCAGTCAGCCATCAGTCAGTAGCTGGAAGCAGTGTAGCACTGCAGTGGAGAAGCGGCAACAGGCCTGAGCTGAAACTAACTTGCTTAGGTAACAAACAGCACACCGCCACAGAGCTGTGGCAGGGTATAAGGGACCAGACTGATCTGTGGCTCTCGCCACTTAACCTACAGCCAGGCATGGTTGTGTCTGATAATGGCTGTAACTTGGTGGTGGCTTTGGAGCTCGGCAAGCTCACACACATACCATGCCTAGCCCAAGTGCTCAACCTAGTGGTTCAGGGTTTCTCAAAACCTACCCCAATTTGCCTGAGCTACTGGTGATGTTGTGCCGCATGTGTGCCCATTTACGAAAGTCATCTACAGCTGCCGATGATCTGGCAACACTGCAGCAGCGCTTGCAGTTGCCAGATCACCGACTGTTGTGCGACGTGAGCACTCGCTGGAACTCCACGTTCCACATGTTGGCCAGGCTTTGTGAGCAGCAGAGGGCAGTAGTGGAATACCAACTGCAACATGGTCGTCACCTTTCCAGTCAGCTTCCGCTCTTCACAAGCGACGGGTTGGCATGGATGTCTGACCTCTGTGAGGTTTTACGCAAGTTTGAGAAATCAACACAGATGGTGACCGGCAATGCCGCTATTATCAGCGTAACCATCCCACTTCTGTGTCTACTGAAACGCTCGCTGCTCCTAATGAAGGCAAACTTTTTGCATGTGGAAGAGGTGGAAATGGGGGAAGACAGTACACAGGATGATAGCCAGATCACCCTTAGTTCGTCTTCTCAGCGTGAATTGGACGATGATGAGGAAGAAGAGGAGCAGGAGACTGTTGCCTCTGCTACAGAGGGTAGTACCCACAGCAGGTTTATTCCATCTGTTCAGCATGGATGGGACGAAGAGGAGGAAGAGGATGAGGAGATTGAAAGTCTTGTCTGTTGGGACTCTGGCACACATGGCTGACTTTATGTATAGCACCCGAGCATCTCGCGGTGTTCTACTCGAGCACCCGAGCACTTTGGTGCTCTATCAACACTAATATCCTGTCATAACTGATTGCTTTGTTTTACATATAAACCCTTTAATAAATGCTTATTTTTACGATACTGTCCTTGCTGCTGTGCACAGATTTAAAGCACTAACATGAAATGATCAAATATGAGTGAACTCAATCAACGAGAAAGGCCACCTATAGATTATGGGGTCATTTTTTAAATCAGATATTTCAGTTTTGTGGAGTAAAAAAGTTGCAAGTCTTGGCAACTGCGACCTTTCCATAGAAACTGACATTTTGTAATCCTCGTCACTTTTCACAATGCTCTATGTGTAAGAGTTTAAAGGTGAGATTACACCTGGATTATGCCTCATTCACTATGTGCGACTTTTGCAAATGTCGCAACCCACGCCAGGCAACACCCTGGTCTACTTCTACTTCATATTCTGACCCCTATAACTTTTTTGTAGTGATGTGTACAGGGCTGTGTGAGGGCTCAGTTTTTGCAGGGCGATCCGTAATTTTCAGTGATACCAGTTTGATGTGTGTGCGACTTTTTGATCACTTTTTATAAATAAAAAAATATTGGGGAATTGAATTTAAATTGGCTGTTTTTATATATTTTTTCCGTTCCGCCATTTGCTGTATGCCATTAATATTGTTATATTTTAATTGTATGGGCACGGGCATTTTCACACGCTGCGATGCCTATGATGTTTATTTTTTTTATTGTTTAAGTATTTTTTTATATTTGTAAAAACTTTATATAAGTTGGTTATATAGCTATCATTGAACACTTAAAGGGGTTCTGCAGTTTTTTTAAACTGATGATCTATCCTCTAGATAGATCATCTGATCGGCGGGGGTCCGACACCCGGGACGCCTGCCTTCTCACTGTTTACTTCAGGCCCAGTGACGTCACGACTAGTATCCAAGGCCTGGGCGGGGCTAAGCTCTGTTCACTTGAATGGAGCTTAGCTCCGCCCAGGCCATTGATATTAGTCGTGATGTCACTGGGCCTGCGGTAAACAGCGAGAAGGCCACGGAACTACGCCGCTGCCTTCTCAAACAGCTGGTCCTGGGTGTCGGACCCCCCGCCGATCAGATGCTGATGCTGTATCCAGAGGATAAAAAAAACTGCAGAACCCATTTAATTTTCAATGTAACAATACAGAGCTGCCACCTAGTGGTCTGTATTGGTATATTCCTCTTATAGACTCCGAAGTCTGAGTACTGTAACAGATTCCCTGCTCTCTGCCCGGGAACACGGTCACCGGCGCAGAAGCGCGTGGTTTCTGTTTCCGGAATTCTCTGATGCCGTGGTCACATTTGACCACGGCATCTGAATGGGAAAATATATGCGATTAGCCTTATGGATGATCACATACCTTTGCCACAGGTCTCTGCTATTTTAAAGACTGGACTTGAAGGGGTTAAGGAGCCCCAGTTCATAAATTTGGTGCAGACACACAAAGCAAAGCCAGACATACAACCTGACATAAAAACAACCTTAAATGATAAATGACCCCCTATATATTTATAGGGGCCAGGTACGGAATATATTTACAATGCCTTTTCAGTATCCCACTATCTCTTAAATGGTTAAACTGATTTTGCTTGTGGAAGATGGCATTAATAACAAAAAGTGTCAGGAGCCCCATCTGTTTGAATTAAACATACTGTTCCCTTTTTACGCTTTTTTTTATCATTATTCCCCAGATGACAATGAGAACGAAGCTGATATTAATATACTTCACTCGGAGAGCAAAATCAATTCTGCTAGTAGATAATCTGTCACCTCCACTTTATCTGGGCCACATAACCTACATATTTATCATACATAGTGCCGATCCAGCGCACTCCTGAAAACAACAACCCGGGTCAAAGATCACGGATTACATGCAAAAGGAACATACTACTCCGGCTGAAATCAATCCATCATGTAATCAAACTCATTGCTCCACTGAACTTGCTCTTTATTTCCGAGAGTTTAACATTGATAAACTGAAGTCATTCAGCGTCTCAGCAGAACAAGCCATGTCCAAAAATGATACCACTGAATGTAACCAGCAATAAAACATAAAAAATAAAATCGTATTAGGTGCCATGGCCAATATCAGTGCCTCAACAGGCAAAGAATAGCTACCAAGATATATACCTTTATATATCCACTTTTACAATGGAAATTGACATATACAGGGAGTGCAGAATTATTAGGCAAGTTGTATTTTTGAGGATTAATTTTATTATTGAACAACAATCATGTTCTCAATGAACCCAAAAAACTCATTAATATCAAAGCTGAATATTTTTGGAAGTAGTTTTTAGTTTGTTTTTAGTTTTAGCTATTTTAGGGGGATATCTGTGTGTGCAGGTGACTATTACTGTGCATAATTATTAGGCAACTTAACAAAAATCAAATATATACCCATTTCAATTATTTATTTTTACCAGTGAAACCAATATAACATCTCAACATTCACAAATATACATTTCTGACATTCAAAAACAAAACAAAAACAAATCAGTGACCAATATAGCCACCTTTCTTTGCAAGGACACTCAAAAGCCTGCCATCCATGGATTCTGTCAGTGTTTTGATCTGTTCACCATCAACATTGCGTGCAGCAGCAACCACAGCCTCCCAGACACTGTTCAGAGAGGTGTACTGTTTTCCCTCCTTGTAAATCTCACATTTGATGATGGACCACAGGTTCTCAATGGGGTTCAGATCAGGTGAACAAGGAGGCCATGTCATTAGATTTTCTTCTTTTATACCCTTTCTTGCCAGCCACGCTGTGGAGTACTTGGACGCGTGTGATGGAGCATTGTCCTGCATGAAAATCATGTTTTTCTTGAAGGATGCAGACTTCTTCCTGTACCACTGCTTGAAGAAGGTGTCTTCCAGAAACTGGCAGTAGGACTGGGAGTTGAGCTTGACTCCATCCTCAACCCGAAAAGGCCCCACAAGCTCATCTTTGATGATACCAGCCCAAACCAGTACTCCACCTCCACCTTGCTGGCGTCTGAGTCGGACTGGAGCTCTCTGCCCTTTACCAATCCAGCCACGGGCCCATCCATCTGGCCCATCAAGACTCACTCTCATTTCATCAGTCCATAAAACCTTAGAAAAATCAGTCTTGAGATATTTCTTGGCCCAGTCTTGACGTTTCAGCTTGTGTGTCTTGTTCAGTGGTGGTCGTCTTTCAGCCTTTCTTACCTTGGCCATGTCTCTGAGTATTGCACACCTTGTGCTTTTGGGCACTCCAGTGATGTTGCAGCTCTGAAATAAGGCCAAACTGGTGGCAAGTGGCATCTTGGCAGCTGCACGCTTGACTTTTCTCAGTTCATGGGCAGTTATTTTGCGCCTTGGTTTTTCCACACGCTTCTTGCGACCCTGTTGACTATTTTGAATGAAACGCTTGATTGTTCGATGATCACGCTTCAGAAGCTTTGCAATTTTAAGAGTGCTGCATCCCTCTGCAAGATATCTCACTATTTTTGACTTTTCTGAGCCTGTCAAGTCCTTCTTTTGACCCATTTTGCCAAAGGAAAGGAAGTTGCCTAATAATTATGCACACCTGATATAGGGTGTTGATGTCATTAGACCACACCCCTTCTCATTACAGAGATGCACATCACCTAATATGCTTAATTGGTAGTAGGCTTTCGAGCCTATACAGCTTGGAGTAAGACAACATGCATAAAGAGGATGATGTGGTCAAAATACTCATTTGCCTAATAATTCTGCACTCCCTGTAGAGAGCTTAAAGGGCATATCCCACAAAAATATTCCATATTTTTCAAACCAGCCCCCCTCCTTTGAATAATTTTGTAATTGCATGTCATTAAATGTTTTTGCATAGCCAGGGAATTATTAATAAAATGCATCTGTGCTGTTTGTTTTTCTCCTTGTTTCTATGTCCACCTCATTGAGGTGGTCACACATGCTCAGTTCCATCCTTCAACTGCTGTCAGCCCTATCTTCTGTAATTGCGTGTAATAAAAAATTTAGCACAGCCAGGGAGTTATTAATAAAATGCATCCGTGCTGTTTGTTCTTTTCCTTATTTCTATGTCCACCTGATTGAGGTGGTCACACATGCTCAGTCCCATCTTTCAACTGCCACCAGCCCTATCTTCTGTAAAGGGCCCTTCACACTACCTGATGTTGGCCGACGGCAGATCATGCCATGTAATCAGCACTCTGCTGCCGGCAGATAATAATTCAGTATGGGGACGTGCCATACTGAGGAGGAAACCGCTGCATGTAATAGCAGTGGTCTACTCCACTGACGAGCAAGCAATTCCCAAGAAGGAAAGCTTCCCTGCCGACAATCGCCTGCTAAATCTTTTAATGTAATACACTCCTTGCATTGATGGTCCTAGCTTTGTTAGGGCACATGCACACAAACGTAATTTGTTCCCGCGTCCATTCCGGGTTTTTTTTGCGGTCTGTCCACGGAACCATTCACTTATATGGGGCCGCAAAAAAAATTCGTGTCCGTATATCCACATGTTCGTTCCGCAAAACAAAATAGAACATGTCCAATTATTGTCCGCATAACGGACAAGGATAGGACTGTTCTATTATGGGCACGCTGTTCTGTTCTGAAAAATGCGCAATGCACACGGACATTATCCGTATTTGTTGCGGATACATGTTTTGTGGACCGAAGTCATGTTGTTGTCATGTCTGACTTTTATTTTTTACATCAATCATAGGATAAGGCTACTTTCACACTTGCGTTTTTGCCTGATCCGGCAGGGATCAGCAAAAACGCTTCCGTTACTGATAATACAACCGTCTGCATCCGTTATGAACGGATCCGATTGTATTATTTTTAACATTGCGAAGACGTATCCGTCATGAACTCCACTGAAAGTCAATGGGGGACTGATCTGTTTTGTATTGTGTCAGGCAAAACTGATCCGTCCCCATTGACTTGCATTGTGGGTCTTACTCCGTCTTACTCCGCATCCCATGATGGAAATAAAACCGCAGCATGCTGTGGTTTGCTCTCCAGTATGAGAACGCAACCAAATGGAACCGTATGCATTTTGGAGCATTCCGTTCTGTTCAGTTACGTTTTGTCCCCACTGACGATGAAGCGTTTTTTCTCTGGTATTGAGATCCTATGACGGATCTCAATGCCGGAAAATGTAAACGCAAGGGTGAAAGTAGCCTCACCCCTTTAAATGTAACACACATGTTGGGTAGCGTGTGCAAAATGAGATTTATGTATGAAAAACAGTGCAGAAAAGTTGTCGACGTCAGCCAGTCATCCGACGTTTCTGACATGTTAATTACCTTAATAAGTAATGGGTGATGGCCGTATGGCGGCAACGTGTGGCCAGGAGTTAACAAGGTCTATAAAGTATAGAACGGCCACAGATAACGTGGTGGGGACTTTAGCTAAAAGGCAGGGTCAGAAATCATACGGAATTATCGGAGAGGAGAGAAAGTCCATCTTAAAGGGGCTGTCCAAGATTAGTAAAAATAATTTAAAATAAAGGCTACATTAATTGTACTTTTTTAACATTCTTGTTTATGCCAAAAGCTGGTATTGCAGCTCAGATGTGTTATAAAGGAGTTGTCCAGCTTCAATCCCACTTTTATCTAGTCTCCTCACACAACTGAAAAAGGTCCTCATTCAGTGTTGGACTGGGGTTCCTAGGGTCCACCAGAGGAAATTATTCTCACAGGCCAAAGACATTAAACCTAGTGGCAAGTGTTCGGCTTCAAAAGCAGCTCCAAATGTCTATCTTTTTTCTCCTGGACTTTTGGGGCCCGCTATGGTATCAGAGTAGGGTGGCCAGACATCCGGTTTTAGGTCGGACAGTCCGGTTTTATGGCTCCCTGTTCTCCATCCGGCGCAGGGCCTGGACGGACACAGGGATTTCCACCCTTTCAGTAGCTCACGCGCAGACAGCAGCACTGCGCTGTCTGAGCGTGAGCTGCAGCAACCGACTGAGGCTTCTCTCACCCCCAGTCATGGCTCCCTATGGCTGACTTAGGGGGAGAGAAGCACCTCGGCTGCCCCCAGCTCACCTTCCCCTCAGAAACTTCTTCCCTCTTCTTCCATTAGTTTTTTTTCTAGCAGGTGATGGGGGCATGGCTTCACTGAGCAGGGGCATGGTTTGTCTGTTTGGGGGCGTGACCGGTGAGGTCCGGCTTTCTGGGGTGAAGCCAGTGGCCACCCTATATCAGATCCTGGGCCCATCTGAGGATCCTCTGGTGGACCAGTCCAATGCTGCACTCACTGGTCCCCGCTGCTCCATTCCAAGGCCAAGGGCAGAGCTCCTTCTGGTCCCTGGCATGTAAACTTCTGGGCAGGGGTCACGTTGCAGTAATTACTGACCTCAGAGGCAGGCCCATCGTATAGTATGGCACAAGGATGCATGATGCCAGCAAATACATCAGAATAAGATGTTGTCACCTAGTTGGTGGTGGGGCCAAAGCTCTTCCAACTGCACCACTGCCTGTACACATAGTATACCAGTGATGGGCCGTACTTTCCCACTATAAAAAAGGGTAGACCTTCCAGGTGGCACCAACAAGTCACTCTGAATTGGCAATGGCAGTGACCTGAATATCTTTCCCAGGTGAAGGAAAGTCTAGTGCACTTCTGTCTAGAGTATATAGGCCCATATTTACTAATGTAAGTGCACCTAGATTATGATGTAAACTGCACCAAAATGTGGCACAATTTGTCATATATTTGGCAGATTTAGAAAATGAAATAGATGGATAGATAGATATGAGATAGATAGATGGATAGATAGATAGATAGATAGATAGATAGATAGATAGATAGATATGAGATAGATAGATATGAGATAGATAGATAGATATGAGATAGATATGAGAGATAGATTGATATGAGATAGATATTAGATAGATAGATATGAGATTAGATCGATTTGAGATAGATATTAGATAGATAGATATTAGTTCGATATTCGATAGATATCGATAGATTAGATAGCTAGCTGATGCTAGATCGCTCTCTAGATCGATATGCTCTTTCGCTCTTTGCGATAGCTCGCTAGCTCGAAGATGCTCGTGATGATCGATAGATAGAGATAGAGCGATGGTAGATAGATCTAGATAGCTATCCCGCCACTGTTTTGTTCTCCATTCCATCTGTCTGTGGTCACTCATCATATACGAGCTGGAAATTAAAAGCCGTATACGAACCTCATAACTTGATTTGTTTGATCCCTGTATGAATGAGGGTGAAGGTAAATGGAGTTGTGACGCCAGGCATCATGATGATGAGTGGGAATGAGTGCGCTGGTATCATGTATTATTAATCCCGGCTGTTCTGGCTGCAGTCCTCCCCAGGATTTACATTGGAGGAGGCTTATGAATATTGCATGCAGGCTTCCTCACGGTGGAGCCATCCAGGCCAGGACACAGGTCCAGGAGTCTTTCTGCTCTTTACTGGACCTGTCTGATTCAGAGTAATTAGGTTTTGATGTCAGCTCACCGGCGCGTCATCAGCTTGTAGCTCCCCCTTCTAGAAGACGATAGTGCGGATACATCTACATTTGTCCAAAGTAGACATCCCAGCAGACTGTCTAAGCTACAATGGCAACAAGTATGTGGAACCCCCTCCTAATTATTTACAAGAGCAAAGTGGTGTATAGAATCAAGCACATAGCCATGCCATCTCCATAGACAAGCACTGATGGAGCTCAGTGGGGATTTTCTTAAATAGTCTGGCTTAGTCTGTGACAAAACTGATACATGCTTTGTAATATATTTATGATGAGTGATGAGCGGCATAGACAGTATTCATTTTTGCGATATTTTGTGACATTTTTGCATAATATTCGCAATAAATTCGCAAAATTTTAGAATTCGTGATCTTGTCATTATTTTCGCGATCAACACTATTTATGATACATTTTAGATACTTTTGAACCTTGCCCGAGAAGGGGTTTGACTTAGCAGGAAGGGGCATGGCTTGCCGGGAAATGGTGTAGCTTAAGATTAACTGAGGCATCTTAATTACTCCTGGGGTTGTAAAGTTAGACAAAAGTGTCCAATCTTGAACCAAATTTACAGTATCGTCCAGCATGAGCCACAGAATTATAAAATCTGCCCAATGGAGTACTGCGGCCTCTTTGAACAGCTCATCGACGGGGGGGCCAGGTGTCAGACCCCCACCGATCACGTAATGATCATTGGTAGTATTCTACTGCCAGAAATCCTATTTAAAGGGGTTGGGTCATGAAACACATTCTACATTTTTCAATCCAGCACCTGGATCTGAATATTTTTACAATTGCCTGGAATTAAAAATGTAGTATAGCCAGTGAGCTATTCAATAAAATGTATCTTTATAGTGCAGCGCAGATTTTTAGGAATGCCTTGTGTATCACAGTGCTCCTACTTGGATACCATTGCTTCCAAGGGTTGGGCTACACAGCAACAAAGTAGTGACTTGTAGCTGGTTTTGGGGTAAACTGGCAGGCAAACTTGCACCCTGCTTTATCTTCCTCTGTTGTGCTAATCTCTGGCTTTGGTCTGGTAGCTGGACTTTCTGACAGGTGGGGTGCCTTTGACTGTTGACCCCCTCATAATACTCCATCTATAAACTGCTCTATGAGCTGCTTCCCCTGCACCATGTCTCCTCTCTTTCCAACTTCCAACTATCAACTGACTATAGCATCCTGTAACCACTCCCTTGGTAGGAAGCAGGACTAGCTCACTTCTGCTCAAAAGGGAGGAGAATCGAATGGTAAGTTCCATTCTATCTAACAATCTCTTTCTCTGCAAGATACACTGCCACCTGTTGGATAACCAGGGACAGTGCATGTAATAACAAGACGTAAGTTACATAGCAATACTATTAAGGCACAATATCAAAGGACCTGAAATAAATACACACATGACATTATTGGTTAGCCTATAAGAGACAGTAGCAGGGCGAAGGAATGTTAGTGCCCGCTCCGGGGTAGCGGCACCTGCAGTTTGCTCTGTTCCTTATTTATTTGTCCATGTCACTGAGCTGATCGCATGCGCTCAGTTTAAATCTTCAACTGCCACCAGCCATATGTTCTGTTAGAATCTGTGGCAGTTACAGGGAGAGAGCTGCAGCAGAAAGGACATGCCCCTGAGCTGCATTTGAAAGGACACACCCCCTGAGCTGCATCAGAAAGGACATGCCCCCCCCCTGAGCTGCCAGGCTGAAGATAATCTAGCAGAGCAATTGGAGCTGTAAAGTTGGAGATCTCTGGATCCATGTGAGGTACAGGGCTGGTTCTAGCTTTGTTAGAAAGAGATTGTCATGTACTATATGATGTCTGATTTTCATTTTTTACATTAATTATGACATAACCCCTTTAAGGTTCTTCTTGAGGGTGTCCTTGAACCGTTTCCTCCGGCCTTCCCCTCGTTCTTAGGCCTCAGCTGAGAGTAGAGGACTTGTCTGGGAAGATGCGAGTTGGGCTTTCTGGCGCAGTGGCTCCTACTGCAGAAGAGTCTTTGCCTTAGGAAGGGCACAACCATTGGCATGCCCATCCTCCTATTTATTTATTTATTTTTTGTGCAAAACAAAGAGCAGAGTTCTGCAGTAACATTAGTTATAAATATCCAGAAGCGAGCGGCTCATTAATTTAAATGTGGGGACTCTTAGCAACAGAGTAACACTAAAAAGAGAGCAGAATGGAAAGTCAGCGAGGAAATAGTGCTTAGCCCATGTTCCCTCTGCCAGAACGCACGTTAATCTTCAAAACGCAACCCATTCACCGCGCGGTAAGCTTCTGCTCAGCTGCCTGAACGCAGCACTGCAGGCCTGTGTTATCATGGCTAAACGTCTTGCTTGATTTACCAGAAAATCAGATGCACTTACATCTATTTTCTGTTCTGATGATGATGCATTATCATAAAAGGCATTGCATTATTTCAATCGCGCCAGCAAATAGTCCGCAGCCCTTCTCCATGGATGGAGGTTTTAATCATAAATTGCAATTTCTCAGTAGAAAACAGAAGGGAATGCAATTTAAAGGTACGTAATGAAGATAAGTACCGTACACAAGCAATCACAACGGAGAAGGCGCTGACAGATACCCAATACGGCCGCGCGGAGTTTCCAAGCGTTCCCGTACTTTTTATAGCTTAGCCTATTGCGTTGAGGGAAGAAGTCATTTGCCTTTTTTCTTTTTTTGGGGGGGGGGGGGAAGTGGCTGAGAGCAACATGAAAGCCAAGTGATCCAATTCAGGGTCGGAGAAATCAAAATATGTCATCGGGCCGTCGAATATTCGGATTAATATTTTTGCCGACAAGTTGGAAATATCTCGGCAATTCCTTTCAGATGAGACTATTTTTCTCCCCCCGTTCTTTGGCCTAGGGGGCGGTAGTCGGTTTTGACAGGTCGAAGGCTGAATGTGTTTGAACACTGACAACCAATTTTTTGGGGGCAAGAAATGTGAACAGAAAAATTGTCACCATCCCTCCCACAATCTCGTTAGCAAGTCACGAAACTGCATTACTCAAACGGGGATACGGAGAACGTGCAATTACTAAATCCTGATTAAAGTGGTCGTCCAGGATTCTAAAAAAAGGGGGACAATTATTAAGGTCGGCGTCTTCCCTTTGTGCCAAAATTATATAGAAGTGCAGGCATGGAAAATGATAAATGATAAATGAGTTGGGCTGTCCCCCCCCCCCCCCAAGTGGTTGTGACCTACTGTATTTATGCCCCTTTTGTGGCATAAATAGAGTAGTAAATGTCCCTTAAAGTGTCTTCTTCCATTAAAGGTGTCCTCCAGGATTTAAAAAAAAGGGTCTACTTCCATTTATTCTCTATGGGGCTGCCAGAGATGGACAAGTGCTGTACTTAGACATGAATGAACTAGTGGCACTCTGCTTTTCCATTCATTCTGGCAGCTCAGGAACCTCTTTCTCTTGATTGTTGGTGGTTCCAGTGGTTCGACTTCTACAGATCAGATATCTACTCCCTATCCACATTTTGGGACAAGCCCTTTCATTGACAAAGTTCTGGAGGCCTTCAGCCATCACTAGGTGGTGCCTAAGAGTTAACTGTATACTGTTTATACAAGCTCCTCAGCTCCCCCTAGTGGCCTCTGCAGTTGGAGCTTAATATGATTTTAAAAGATGGACATTTACTTTAAGGGCTGAACTGATCTGATTAAAGGGGTTGACTACTTTTGTATTACTTTCTGTTCCTCGTTATATGTTATGTATTGTTTCTGATAAATGAATTACCATGAATGATTTATTTATTTTTTTCTTGGCCAAGTCTCAGCTCTAATCAGGGGCTGTGCTGGTTTTCGGCATCTTAGCACATTCTTATGATATCATACAGTGGATGGCTAGCCTCACCTACCCGTCCATTCATCAGTGTGCGCTCTCGTACTTCCTTTGACTCTATGGAAGAGTCCTGCGCATGCATCCAGTCTTGCACCATCACTTGCACTGCACAGACGTCAGAGGATCTTGCGTCCTGCACTTGTCCAGTCTACTCCTGCTCTGCTTATTCATATGCAGTCTCCTGTTTTTGTTGTGCTGATCCAACCCCATATGAAGTGTCCAGGGCAGGTGCAGTTGAAATAATATTTTAATTCCTCATTCACACGTCAGTGTTCGGTCAGTGATTTCCATCAGGGATTGTGAGACAAAACCCGGTGCGGCTCTAAACACAGCACAGGTGCAGATCTTTCCCTTATACATGATGTCTGTGGAGGCTCCAATCCTGGTTTTGGCTCAAAATCACTGATGGAAATCACTGACCAAACACTGACGTGTGCGTGAGGTGTAAGACTGCACAGGAATAAGCAGAGCAGGAGTAGACTGGGCATGTGCAGTACAGATCCATAAAGGCTGCGCAGTAGAATAAAGTAAGAGAGCTGGAGTGGGTGGAACGTGCCTTGGCGCAGAAAACCAGCACAGCCACTGTTTACAGCGGGGGGGCTGCGCCAAACCAAAAAAGGAGCAAAACAGGAATCAAGAAGAAAGCTAATTCATACATTAGAAACAGAGATGAGCAAAGTATTCAAAAATTCGATTCGGCTGCTTCGCCAAATTTTGCAAAAACTTTAGCTTTTCTTTGTAAGTAGTGGGTGCAATTAGGGATGAGCAAATTTAATATTTTGGAATTCGGGTTCGGGTTGTGGTATAACCTGAATTGCGTTATGGATTCTGTTACCACGGACCATAACGCAATTCCATGACGCAATACATAACGGAATGCCTTTAGAGGCATTCCGTTATTCATTCCGTCATAATAGAAGTCTATGGGCTGCATAACGGATCCGTCCCATTTCCGTTATGCAGGAGAGGACTTCATAACGGAAACCGGACGGATCCGTCATGCAGGCCATAGACTTCTATCATGACAGAATGAATAACGGAATGTCTCTAAAGGCATTCCATTATGCATTCTGTCATGGAATTGCGTTATGGTCCGTGGTAACCGGACCATAACGCAATTCACATTATAACACAACCCGAACCAGAACTCGAATTTCAAAAAATTTAATTCGCTCAAACCTAGGTGTAATGACAGGGAGTAGCGATTGCACTGCTCCCCGTCATTGTACACCTCAGATGCCGCGTTCATAGCTGATCGCGCCATCTGACAGTAATAACACAGTGTAAAAGTAAAAAAATGTTTTATCATACGTAATCCATTTGCTCGTGAAGAACCGGCAGCCGCTACCTTGATCGAAGATCTATCGAGAAATCTCTTTCGGCCTGTGATGACGTCATCACGATGGCCGGCCTGGTGACATCATACATCACCGCACACGAGATTTTGTGCGAGATCTTCAATCAAGATGGCGGCTGGACCATCGCGAGCAAATGGATGAAGCAAGTATGATTTTTTGTTTTTTTTTACCGCCATTCAGGGAAAATTGATTCGCTATCACGAAGCAGGAGGAAGTTCGGCTTCACAGCTAATCACATTTTTCCTAAAATTCGGATCAATGTCATCACAGGCCGCAAGAGGTTTCTCGCTAGATCTTTAATCAAGATGGCGGCTGCCGGTTCTTCGCTCAACACTAATCAGAAATAACACATAAGACACAGTAAGGAACAGAAAGTGATATAAAAGTGGTCATTTCTCATATAGATCTCATAATGATGTCTAACTTTTCCTTGACAATGTCAAAGGGTCTTTAAAAAATTCCTACAGTCATTGAAGTCATTGGGGAACATTCGGGGATGTCTTCTTAGATGATTTTACAAGGTTCTATGTTCATTTTTTTTCTCCCCCAAGTGGTTATTCTCCTATTGTTGGAGAGTGATTCTGAGGAGTAATGTAGCCCCTGGGAGGAATGGATTCTCCAGCCTAACCATCCGGCTGACAGTATGAGTGATTACCACCCGGCATAAAATGTAATGATATAGCAATGAGAGGAATGACATCTGCATAGCGGGTCCTGGCTGCCTGTCACAAATTCTTCACTGGTGACTACCGCTTGATACATTGCCACGTCTCAGCCTTCCAAAGTGCTTTTACAGCATAAAGACTTTGCCTGTGATCCAACCTCTTCTATCTATATCTCAAGTGCTGTGAAATTCGATTGTCAACATGTAATATAGGTGAGGTATCCACAATGAATCACATTTGTCTCTTGGTTTCACATTGTCAAAGTTTGGTATGGAATTACAACGAGGAGACCGATGACTGTTCTGGCCCCGTGAAACAAAAAGATCAAATAGAACAACTCTATGGACATGTAGGCCTATTCCAGGCTCCTACCACTGGTTTTCTTAAATTATGAAGTGGTTTTGAAGACCCTAATAGAGAGGGGGTCCCCCACGTAGCATCTCCATCAATTATCTAGAGAGAAGAGTGGCTACAAAGGACATCTCCTCCTCTGGAGGACCCAACACATCAATGCATTGTACTGATTTCAGTAAGAACTATGTGATACTTTATTTCCCCTGCGGGGGTGCTGCAGTGAAAACCAATCATTTTTCCGCTTCTGTTCCTTAAAAATACAGGTGATTGCTCATGTTCTAAGCATGAAGATAACCTGTGATCAGCTTATCTCCAGGCATCTAATAAAAGTGGACAACCTATGTAAGTCTTTGGGTTTTTGTATGTGGGCCAATGTCAGGCCATATACAAACACTGATGGACGATATACCAGTAAATTGGTGCTGATTAAAGGGTCTTTTATAACGCCTGATACAAGAGGAAAGGGAGGGGGGGGCTAACATTTGCTATTACAAAAAGTCTTGAGGGTCCTGGTGAGGACCACTTGCAAACCAGCTCCAGATGCATCCACAGTGTGTAGATAAAGCCAAGGCCAGTGCACCTCACTTCATATCACGCATGCAACTGGAGCAGGTTTGCAAACCTGGACTCCATAACTACTCCTGAGTCCAAGACCCCCCACAGGACTATTCACAGAGATGGTACATGACACTTTATTGCTTTCTTTTTTTTTTTTTTGCTTTATTCTGACAAGTCATAAATTATAAAATAGAAGCTTTGAAAACCTATTAACATCCTGTACGACGCTACCCGGGGGGGCTAACTATGATTCATAGCAACCCATAGCAAAATAAGACAGACCCCCATCACCTAGTGTAAGAAACATACATTGTATGCAGTATTAAATAGCGCCAATAGAAAGTGCAACTTGCCCAGCGAAAAAGCAAACCATCGTACATCTATGTGAATGAAAAAATGTTGTGACTCCAGAAAGGCATGGGTAAAACATGAAAAAAAAAAAAAAATTGCGGCAACGGGAAGGGGTTAAATGCTGACTCTAGTATTGATTTATTTATAATATGAATAAGTGTCTAAAATGAGTGTCCATTCAGAGATAGATAGATAGATAGATAGATAGATAGATATGAGATATATAGATAGATAGATAGATAGATAGATAGATAGATAGATAGATATGAGATAGATAGATAGATAGATAGATAGTAGGGCTGCACGATATGGGAATTTTGTGCGATTGTGATTAGGGCCCTAAAAATTGCGATAACGATATGCGATGCGATATTTTAAGGGAATTGTGCTAGAGGTCTATTTGCTTGGATTTTCAAGGCAAAAGCACACAGAAATTACTGATAATGCTCAAATGTAGTTATGCTCAACTCAAGAACTGAAATGCACAGTGTTTTTCAAAATAAAACATCTTTTACTAAATTAAATAACATATTTGCATTAGTACAAAATACAAAACTTGCCATTTTCTTAATAGCGCTGCACAGAACAGATAAATAAAATAGAATAAATAGAAGAACATTTGTTCATTAAAATAACGACTTGCCTCCAGCCCCTCCTCCCTCCCCGCACTGTAACTGATGTATCGCCGGCCGCGCTGTGCAGCATAGTGGCCGGCTAAACATCCGTGTCAACCACGTAAAAGGTCAACCATCGCTTTATAAGACGCACTGCCATTTCCCCCCCAAAAAAGTTTGTCTTATAAAGCGAAAAATATGGTAATACAATTGCAGCATTTTTGGGTCGGCCAATTGGCGATTGCGATATGGCGATTTATTGCGATTGCTTTGGCGATATATTGTGCAGGCCTAATAGATAGCTAGTGTGGTAGTGTGGGGTTTCACTCTGGTAGATAGGGTAAGCGGGCGCAGTACAGAGGCAAAATACAAGTTCTTAACTCAAAACGTCAGTGTTTATTCACACTTGAGGCAATTGCACAAAACACGTAACTTTGCAGTCTTGGTGTTACTTCACACACAATGGAAAGTTCATATAACACAAGTCACCTTGCTGGTAGTTATGCATCCAGTAGACCACAGCAGGCTTTAGGGGGCTTGTTTCCCCAGCATGCGGCTCTCAGCCCTCCAGCACGGCACAAAGCCTCAGATCCCAAACACAGAGAACTCTCTGCTGAGCCCAGCTGCCTATTTAAGGACAGCCAGGTGCTGCCAAAACCCGGACCGGCACTTAAACTCCGGTCCGGTATTTGACCTCACCTGGCTGTAAACCAGCCCAACGCAACATGCTGGGTGGAAAATACCTGCCTTGCCAGACACAACCCCTCACTGTGTCATAATAGATAGATAGATAGATAGATAGATAGATAGATGTAATTGAAGGACCAAGATCCACTAGACATCCACAATAAATTATTGTAAAGGGCTGAAACGTTGCATGGGTGAATAAAGCGGGTACACCACCCTTTTCACACAACTTGGAGTGTTGCCTCTATTTTTGGATTTATTGTGGATAAATGATAGAGATAGATACGGTAGATAGATAATAGATAGATAGATACGGTATGTGATAGATAGATAGATAGACAGACAGATAGATAATAGATAGATAGATAGATAGATAGATATGAAGAAAAAAATTGATGAGCAGCACACACTTTGAGTAGGTGCAATTCCTTGAAGCAGACCACGGACTTGATCCAAATTGAATATGTATAGAAAAAATCCAAGGCAGCACACAGATATCGGTGAAAAACAGGGTGTTTATTCCCCCATGTGAAGACAGCAACGTTTCAGCTCTCTCTATAGAGCCTTTGTCAAGCCATGATAGATAGATAGATAGATATGAGATAGATAGAATATAGATAGATAGATAGATAGATAGATAGGAGATAGATAGATAGATAGATAGATAGATAGATAGATAGATAGATAGATAGATAAAGAGACAGATACTGTAGATAATAGATAGATATGAAATAGATAAAAAGATTATTATGATTATTATTATTATTTGATTTCATCCCAGTGATTTGTCTTGCAGGTCCGCCTGGTTCACCTGGGGTGGTGATTGTGGAAGAAATTACGGAAAGTACGGCCACCTTGTCCTGGAGCCCGGGTGCTGACAACCACAGTCCCATCCTCTATTACAACCTGCAGGCCCGCAGCCCTTTCTCGTTAGGCTGGCAGACCGTGAAAACTGGTGAGCGTCACCTCTGCTCATACAAACAAGCTGGGAGGCAGCACATGTATTACTGGAAGCTTAGAGTAGAGTCTATCTGCTGATGTAGACAGGATATTATAACACAGTCCTGAAAATGAAGCAGCATAGTCACCACCTGTGGGATATTTACTGTGTTTATTACTTTTTGGTCTTTTTTGTTTTGTCTTATTCCATACATTGTAGAAAAAAACATTCTGTGGTTTCTACTGGGAAGCTGTCTACAAGCTGCTGTTGACAGATCTTTCACTTGTATTGTGTGACCATAGTTAGTGCTTTGAGTACATAATGGGGTCCTGATGTGATGACTATTAGCACCGTAATACAGTATTTTACTTGATGACTACCCAGGTCAGATATTCCTGTTAAGACGTTACATGAGACTAGTTTAGTAAATACTTTTATTACCCAAGAATAACAATTTTTTCTTAGACGTCTGTGTTGGGTTGTTCCTCTGTTATTCCTCTTGATTACTTGTGAATAAAACGATAACTGGGGGGTTCCCATTCATCTTGTCATAGAGGCCTGTCGGTACACATTGTGATAGTGTTCGCACTGATTAGACAGTGTCAGATTGAGTAAGGACCCCCCCCCCCAACTGGTAACACCTAGCTGTCAATGGATTCATGCATTTCTAGGAGGGATAACAGAGGAACAGCACAACACACAGCTCTAAGAAAGGAATAGGAGATGTATTAGATTGATGTGTCATGCATGGTGACAGGTCCGCTTAAAGGGGCATTCCAGGATTTTACTATCCCAAGGATAGACCATGAATATCTGTTCGGCAGGAGTACAACACCCCACACCCCTGCCAATCAGCTGTGCCCGAATTGGAGCAGTGCTGCAGTAACCAGTTCTGTCCATAACGCAGTGGATGGCGCCATATGGTTTCAGCACCGGCTTCTGTCGCCAGAGCTACTGCAGAGCAGTTGATTGGTTAGGGGTGCAGGGGGTTGAATCCCCACAATCAGATATTGATGGCATATCATGAGGCCATCAGTAGAAAAATGCTGGAATGCCTCTTTAAGGGGGTATGATCCAATCGCACAAATATAAAAGTCACGTTTTTTTTTTGCATCATTAGGGTGTGTGTCCCTCATCCTCGTATCTACCAGCATTCTTCCGTTCCCATGCCCCTGCCCTTTCTCCGATGGCCGTACGTCTTGTTTTAATCATAACTAATGTTGACTAAAGGTTGAGCATCCCTTTAAATGGAAGGGCGGATGGAGAACAGCGAGCAGACACCTCGGGTGCTGCTTAGAGGGAAAAACAATAGGATCGTGTGTGAACATGAACTAATTTCTCCCATAGGGAATAGGCACAAAACAGTGGAGCGTTCTCCTGGGTCCCCCTGACAGTACCTGTGGGTTCAGTGCATTGTCTGCGCAGGAACAAAGGATCCTCACTCTACTTTTTTCCTATTTTAAAGTCAGCGCTCTAGAGCTTTCCAGCGACCTCATTAAGAGAACTCCACTTTTACTTTAACCCCTTCTTACGTTTTACTACAATTTTTTTTACTAATTAGTTTTTGTGCACTTTTTAAGAACCCTGGCATTTTATTTTTCCACCCACACAGCTTTTTTTTTTTTTTGCAGGACAAGACTCTGTTTTAGGGCAGATAGGACGTATGGAATAATGTCTATTCCTTTTTGGGCGGATGACCAAAAAAACTGCAATTCTTCCTTTTTTTGGTTATGTTCATGTTAATGATATTACAGATGTGCAGATGACAAATATTTTTAATTTTTTTCCTTCTTTTATATAGAATTGTGTAAGAGAAACAAGTGTTTTGTCTTTTTTTCAATTAGATATTTTTTTTCTGTACATTTTATTGAACTTTTTTATTCTTTTTTTTGTCCCACTATGGGGCTTGACAATGTGCTACCTTGATTACATAATACAGTGCAATACTCCTGTATTGTAGTGTATCATACCTGTCAGTATTGCAGGCTCTGCCTTACTCCTATTACTACTATTAGGCCTCATTCACACTTCAGTGTTTGGTCAGTGATTTCCATCAGTGATTTGTGAGCCAAAACCAGGTGCAACTCTAAACACAGAACAGGAGCAGATCTTTCCCTTTTACCTCATGTCTGTGGAGGCTCCACTTCGGGTTTTGGCTCACAAATCACTGATGGAAATCACTGACCAAACACTGAAGTGTGAACGAGGCCTTAAGGGGGCACAATGGTTATTACTACTATTAGGCCCCTTGCAGACGAGCGTGAGCAGATTAGGTCCGGATGCGTTCAGTGAAAAATGCGCGATTTCGCAAGCAAGTTCATTCAGTTTAGTCTGCAATCGCGTTCAGTTGTTAAGTTTTTATCACGCGGGTGCAATGCGATTTAATGCCTTTTGCACCCTCATGATAAAAAACTGAAGGTTTACAAACAACATCTCTTAGCAACCATCCGTGAAAAACGCATCGTATCCGCACTTGTTTGCAGATGCGATGTGATTTTCACGCAGCCCATTCACTTCTATGGGGCCAGCGTTGCGTGAAATCACAGAATATACAACATGCTAATAGGTCCGGATTCAGTGCGGGCGCAATGCGTTCGCATCACGCATTGCACCCGTGCGGAATACTCACTCGTGTGAAAGGGGCCTTAAGGGGCATTAATACTGTGACGGAGGCAGAATGGGGGTTATTTCTGTGAAGGGGGCACAAAGAGTGCATTACAACTGTAAAGGGGCACAGAGAGGACATAACTACTGTGAGGGGGGCACAATGAAGGGATAAGTACTTTAAGAGGGCACAATGTGGGCATAACTACTGTTAGGGGGCACACATCTGTACAAAACTACTGTGAAGGTTGTACAATGAGGGCAATACTACTGTGAGGGGTACAATTTTTTTTAAGTATTGTCGGGGGGGGGGGGGGGTTGGGGTGCCAGAGAAAGGACCCGCTCTGGGTGCCAAACAACCTAGGCACGCCACTGACTGCATTATCTAAGGTGTTAAGAAGCCAGGATCGGAGTTATGTCCAATCCCAGCCATTGCTCTCAGATGTACGTTACAGATGATGCACACTGTGAATGGCGCTGTCATGGCCTCTGAAGCCACTTTATTGCAGTAATGGGTTAACATATTTCCTTAAGTAATTTAAAGGGGATAGCTGGGAATTAATATTGATGATTAAAAATAATAATAATTTGTCGTAAAATATGGGGCTTAGCGTATGTTCTACATGACCTGGCAGTGATTGAGTGTAAATCATACTTACCGCCTCCATTTGCTCGCGATTGGGCCAGCCGCCACCATCTTGATTGAAGATCTCGGCCGAAATCCCGTGCGCGGTGATGTATGACGTCACCACGCCGGCCGCAAAATCTTCAAGCAAGATGGCGGCGGCCAGTCGCGAGCAAGTATGATTTATTTATTTTTTCTGTTAATTTTACACTGTGTTATTACTCTCAGATGCCGCAATCATGTATGAACGCGGCATCTGAGGCGTACAATGGTGGGGGCGGCGCTTTCGCAGCTCCCTGTCATTGCACCCGCTACAAAAAAAAAAATGCGCTTTGTGATAAAGTAATTAGTCATGAAACAAATTTTTGGGTAAAATTTGTTGAAGAAGCCGAATCGAATTTTCCAAAACTTCGCTAAATACGTAAATAGCTAAAATTGCCCGTGTGCTAACGATTACCCGCCTGCACCCCTTTTTCATTAGCATTTATTTTCTAAAGCAATTTTTCATCACGGCCCCGATTCACCCCTCGCGATAGAAGTAGGCCACAGGTAAAAGCACTTTTTTTTTTTTTTTACTTCAATTCATCTTCGATTGTCATCTTGTGGCTAACTTAATGAGGATGAATTGCTCAAGCAAAGCTCAGTACCAGTGCCCGGAAGAAAATTAATTGCGTAACCTCCATACAGTATCTGCAGCTACAATTCTTCCCTGTCTTTTGATAGCATACAATAGCAGATGGTTAACAAGAATCCCCTGTAGGGATATAGAGAAATGTGGCTGGCATGGCTATTTTTTTATTTTTTTTTCTAAAAGTGCCCTGGCAGACATGCATCATTATCGAAGGAATTTCAACGTATCATTAAAATAAAAGCTGCTTCGAGACCCTCCGATAAGCAAAACCCAACCGCTTACCTAATCTCATCAGCTACAATTGCAAAAGTCCGCGTCTAATTCTGCAGTCACACTTTATTATATGGAATTGCGGACATTTAATGGGATGTATAACAATGACATCTATCTGCAACCTTCAAAAATTTCTGCTTTCATCATTTCATATGGGTGGGGGGGGGGCAGGAAACCTGCGGACTTCCGATGTAAATGTAGTAGGTCAAGTCATATTTGAAATTGGAACGGGGGACAGGGACATAGAATGATTTCTCCTTTCTATTCTGGATTTCAATTTGTTTGGCAAAATAGAAGGTGAGCTTGAGAATATGACAAGCCGATTGTCAAAAAAAAAAAAAGGTGTCGGAGAAGGATTTAATGAGCGCTTATTCCCCTTTATTAGAGCAGTGATGTTTGTGACGGGAAGGACAGCATGTTTCCTCAAGACCAGGGATGGTCAACCTGCAGCCCTCCAGCTGTTGCAAAATTACAACTCC
Source organism: Bufo gargarizans (assembly GCF_014858855.1). NCBI lineage: Eukaryota > Metazoa > Chordata > Amphibia > Anura > Bufonidae > Bufo > Bufo gargarizans. Next base: position 22,099,121 of record NC_058082.1, on the reverse strand, counting down.
CAGCATACCCTAAGGCTGGGTTCACACCTGAGCGTTTTACAGCGCGTTCCTACGCGCTGTAAAACTCTCAACAAGGAGAAACCAATGCTTCCCTATCGGCATGGTTCTCACCTGGGCGTTTTACAGCGCGTACAATCGCGCTGTAAAACGCCCGACGCCCTAAGAAGTACATGAGCTTCTTTGGGGCGTCTTGTCGCGCGTTCCCGTACATAGACTTTCGGGAACGCGCGACAATGGGCGTTCGCTTGTCTCTGTATGCGCGATTGCAAACGCCGGTACAATCGCGCATACAGAGCGCTCCTTTCAGAACGCTCAGGTGTGAACCCAGCGTAATAGCCATAGGCTGGGAGTTATAGTTTTGCAACAGCTGGGGGGCCGCAGGGTGACCATCCCTGCTCAAGACAAATCCCTAAAATCAAGGTCTACCCTGTAATATAATGTCAAGGGTAAGACCCAAATTGTCTGCTAATGAATTTCCGAATATGCTGTATATTTATAGTGGTCGATGCTTCCTTTTCTTATATATAGTCCTAAATCTCCTGCATGGACATGGGGGGGACATTTATGAAGACTGGCGTATTCCTTCTGTACTGCCAGAAGACGCGCCAAAGAAGCGCAGACCGAGCAACAGACATTTCTATGCCAGCTCCCTTGCAGGCATAGATTTAAGCCATTTTCCACACCAAAAACTAGTGTGGAGAACGATAAATGAACCACCCTCTTCCCTGCCCACACCACGGCCCCCTTTGTTTGCCACCACGGAAAAGTGGCATGAGTGGGGAAAAGTCACGGATTTTACCGCAATCTGTGGTGTGTGACAAAATCTGCGACTTTAATAAGCCACTATTGTAGAGTATATCATTTCAAAAGTCCCCCATGGACAGGATGTTTTTTTAATTTTATTTCAAAGCGAGCCTGTCACCAGGAGATTCCCGGATAGACCAGGCACCATGCCTCGTAGGGCTAGCTTAGCTGAATGTAATGATGCCTTTCACTTTAGCGAACTGTTGCGTCATTCTGGATAAAAATGTGTTTTTAATCCATAGCAAATGAGCAGTTAAGTGCACTGAGGGCAGGCCCAAGCCACTCTGTGCACCCCTTGCCCCTGCTGCTTCCTCCGCCAGCCCCTCTCCCTCCTTCTTGATTGATAGGGTCAGGTTCCTGCATAGTCATCTTACAAGGCCCTGTCAGTTTGTTATTCCCGTTTTAATGATTACATTTAGTTACTTAGAGAATATGTGCTATTATATAGTTTGTATGCTATGGCCATAGCTACCAGTAGAGAATGGTTGGCAAGGAACAGGGCTAACCACCCAGTTCCTCCCCTCTTGGTAGGACTGGGCTGATCCTGTTTCCTGCCAGGATTGGGAGTTCCTGTGAAACCAGTGAAGGGAGAGGAAGCACGTATTCTCCATATAGATCAACTTAGTTCAGACTTAAGAACAGACTTGAAAGGAATCAGACAGCAGAGTGACCAGCTGAGACCAGCATTTAAAAAGACTGTCGTAATGTTAGGGACTACGACTAAGACACTCATCACTCAGAATAATACTAGGCCAGTACAATACAGGTGCTAAACTGCAGCCAACCATCCTGCCTCCATAATCCTTACTGGTGCCAGAAAAGCTCTTGGAAACTGCTGCTATTGAATGTATATGAAGTTACACTTTCCAGGTAGTAAAAAAGACTATTCTACATTTACTTCTGGACTCATTCTTCAAAACTACATTTCCATTGCACCAATCCTCAGGAAGCAACAGTCCAAGGGAGTACATCGTGACACTACCACTCCCATCCTCTACACAGTCTCCTCCAGAGCTCACTGCATATCCATATAATAGCGTGTCCCTAAAGAAAAAAATGGTACAGCCCATTTTAGTCCTGTAAAATGCATCCATAGGAAAGTTGAATAGGACTAAACATAGTGTCAGTGCACCGTCATGTGACCTGGCTTTCCATTAACTGCCCAGTTATCTAACAGGTAAATAGTAGTGTAATTGTAATAGTAGTAGTAATAGTACTAGTAATAGTAGTGTATTATGGAGCAAAACAAGTATATACAGTATCCCAACCTATAGCAGCACTTTATCATGTTGAAGCATGTGTCTGTGTTGAAGCAGATCTGTATGTTTTTTTTTTTTAAACAAAACTTTTTTAACAACAAGACAAATCACCTAAAGACAGGCAACTATTTTACATCACCTAAAAACAGGTGGCCATGTAACACTGTTGCTTACTGAATCTCAGGGATTATATGATGTGAAGAATGTCACATGAATGATGCCATGTTTCAGGTAGGTCATGGATACATAACACAGGACTGATACATGGGCTATACCATTCTACTGCATATAGGGGTCAACTACAGAATTTTAAATACATGTATGATTTAAATTCATTGTATGATTTCTTATTATATAAACAAATGCCCCTGTATGTTGGAGAGGAAAGAGCTAGCAGAGGAAACAGGAGGAGCAAGGGTCCACAGAGTGGCTTGGAACTACCCTTGGTGCACTTATCTGCTCATTTACTTATGGAGTAAAAGTTCCCCTCCCTCTGTCTAACTGCTCAGATATGGAGATCGCTATTAACCGAGGCATTTCAGAGTTTTAAATGGCCAGGATTGGAGTTATATGAAATCCCGGCCACTGAAGGTGGGAATAAGCGGTGTAACCAGCCAGCACCTGGAGGGGGATCAGCTCCTGAGTCTGCTCCATACTCTTTTTTTACATTTTTGTACATAAGGGTGCTCAAAGGGGTTGCAGTTCAATTCTAGCTACTTGCAGCCATGCACATGAACCCGTCCATGCAGGTAGTTGACAAACGGGGCCGGAAGTCCAATAAGGACAGTCTGGAAGCTATGATGACTGAATGCTTTGTCTACAGGTCCTGATGACTGGGGGACAGAATAAAAAAAATAAAAAAATTGGTCAATTTCTTCTATCACCAATGGTGCCTTTTCATAACCAGAAAGTTTTTCGCATGCAGTCCTCAAATGTTATTTTGCTTTGACAAATATGACTGGATAGAAATGTGAAATTATAACTGATTGGGTGGCTATAATTTATAGAAATTATTCTATATATTTTCTAAGCCTAGACCATGGCTTCCAGACTTGTTTACACAATTTTGTGTAAGGAGGCAAATCCCAATCCTCCAAAGCTGTGAAATACTTGCTGCTCCGCGGTGTGGACACTGTTTTTCCAGTGAAGGGTAAAGTTCTTGATCTCTAGCATACTTTTTATCGCTACCTGAAGCAGTAAATTGCCTATGTATCAACACTTGGAAAATTGGATCACAAACCCAAATGCCTCCAGCCATCAAGCTCTTAAAGAAAAGGAATAATGTTAGGTTCGGGGAACCCGAAAGGCTTTTTATAAATAATGGAATAAGAAAATGACTGCGGCGCTTTCTCACTTTTATTGCTAAAACTAATATAATCTGTCTGAAATGTAATAACATTTTGTATAAAACAACGTATTAGAAGCACCTCACTTCTTGCCCCTGCTAAGCTGTAGTCAGCTGTTTACGGCTTCCTATATTAAAGACATATTTTACAGGTTGGTAATATTTTCATGAATATATTTTAGTTTTGCAAGAGTTGGATCCTGCAAAACTAAAGTTGTCTTTTATTTTATTTTTTTCAGTTTTTAAGGGTACTGTCCACTCTGGAAATCCCTGACCCCTGAAAATAATCTGATCATAGAGTGCAATGTTACTGGGACACCAGCAATTAGATGTAACCTGCAGGATTACCTTACGATTACACGTCGCGCCGACCAATCATTACACGGTGCTACACGCACCGCCCCCACACCTGCGCGTCGGCCAATCACCACCTCCGCTTGCAGGTTATGGTGTGCTCTCCACGTCGGAGCGCCGCCATTACTGTTCGTGCGTCACACAGCCGCACAGTACCAGCACTCTCAGTCACAGACAGCAGCCGCTGCCAACAGTGTCAGCACCACCAGTCAGTGCCAGCCGTCTCAGCTATTAGTCAGTGCCACCAGTCACAGTGCCAGCTGTCTCAGCCATCAGTCACTGCCACCAGTCACAGTGCCAGCAGTCTCAGCCACCAGTCAGTGCCAGCCGTCTCAGCCATCAGTAAGTGCCACCAGACACAGCCACCAGTCACAGTGCTAGCAGTCTCAGCCACCAGTCAGTGCCAGTCGTCTCAGCCATTAGTCAGTGCCACTAGGCACCAGTGACAGTGCCAACAGTCTCAGCCATCAGTCAGTGCCACCAGTTACAGTGCCAGCAGTCTTAGCCACCAGTCAGTGCTAGCCATTTCAGCCACCAGTCAGTGCCAGAAGTCTCAGCCACAGCCAACAGTCTTAACCACCAGCCACAGCCACCAATCTCAGCCACCAGTCAGTGCCAGTGCCATTTAATATAGACTGTTCCTACTAATGTTTTTGCACTACTGTTCTAGCGCCCGTTATTGCATGCAATAAGCATGAACAAGGTGAGTTACAAACTGGTGCAGAAGCAGAGAGGACCCTGCCCACGAGGGCTTACAATCTACAAGGGATGGGGGAAGGATACAGTAGGTGAGGGTAAAGCTGATCATATGGCGGGATAGTGGCAGCAGGGTTACTGTAGGTTGTAGGCTTGTCTGAAGAGGTGGGTTTTCAAGTTTCTTTTGAAGGTTTCTACGGTAGGTGACAGTCTGATGTGTTGGGGTACAGAGTTCCAGAGTATGGGGGATGCACGTGAGAAATCCTGCAGGAGACTGTGGGAAGAACAGATAAGAAGAGATTAAAGAAGGAGGTCTTTTGAGGTTCGGAGATTACATGTGGAAAGGTATCAAGAGATCAGATCACAGATGTATGGAGGGGACAGGTTGTGGACGGCCTTGTGTGTCATAGTTGGTGTTTTCTACAGGATTTTCTGGGCCATGGGGAGCCAGTGAAGGAACTGACAGAAGAGACAGAGGACTAACTGGGAAGGATGGAGATGGATTAGTTAGGCAACAGAGCTGAGAGGAGGAGTACGAGACTGCTAGATGGGAGGCCACAGAGGAGAATGTTACAGTAGTCTAGGCAGGAAATGATGATGAGTTGAGATGTTATTTATAGGTGCTCACTGGACCTCAGCTATAAGGCGTCACATGAGCAATCAGCTGATGGAACTCAGGAGGGACAGTCTTCAGATAGACTGATTTTTATCCATGTGTATCAAAAAAACTGCTGAAAACATTTAATAAAAAACAATTGAAAAATAGATTTTTAGCCCAAAATGAGTAAAATGCAATCGTAAAAAAATTGCTCCAAGGGTGTCCCTAACGTGTAAGGAAACATGTATATTTGGATCAAATGGCATAATAAGTTGAACCATTTCAGGGCCAGTTCTAGGTGAAATGGGACCTGGGGCGAAAAACAATAAGGGGCCCCCCCCATGACACTTGCTGACTTTTACGTCCCATATTGACTCTGGAGATTTAATTTGTGGACGTTCATACAGAAGAAACTGTATATTGTGGGGCACAGTGTATGTTATATGTGTATAACAAACATATTTCACATGAAAACTTACAATTACTTGGCTTGGCCCTTGGGGATCTCGGACACCACTTCCACACTTTGGTCGGGGGCTCGGCGGAGCTGATGTTGTGTTTTATCCTAATGAGAAAGATTTCATAATAAGGATTTGGAGAAGGGGCAGAGGGATAGCAGAGCAGGGAGAGGCTGGCGCTGCTACTAGGGGGTCATACCATGGCGGAGTAATAAAGCCCACCATAATGCCCCCCCAGTAGTAATAATTCTGCTTATAATGTGACAGTGCAAAAAATACCCCCTTGTAATGCCCCCAGTTGAGCTAATGTCCCCATAGTGCCCCCATAATGTGCCAGTATAAAATACCCGTATATAGTGCCCCCAGTAAATGCCCCCATAGTGCTCCTCTCCCCTCTCCCTCCTAGTGCCCCCCATAATGTATCAGAAAAATGCCCCATATATAGTGGCCCAGTAGATGCCCTCAGTGTCCCCCATAATTTGTAAGTATAAAATACCCCTTCTTAGTGCCCCCGTAGATGACCCCATAGTACTCCTCTCCCCCCTTCCCCATAGTACCCACCATAATGTGTCCCAGTATAAAATGCCCTTATACAGAGCCCCCATATAAAATACCCGTTCTTTGTGGCCTCAGTATATGCCCCTATAGTGCCCACCAATAATGTGCCAGTAAGAAGTGCCCCCATAGTACCACCCAATAATGTGCCAGTAAAAATTGCCCCCAATAATGTGCCAGTAAAATGTGCCCCCATAGATGCCTCCCAATCATGTGCCAGTAATAAGAGCCCCCCACCATCATGTGCCAGTAACAAGAGCCCCCCCCATATCATGTGCCAGTGGCCAGAGGCGCCCCCTTTCATGTGCCAGTAGCCAGAGCCCCATGTGCCAGTAGTCAGAGCCCCCCTCATATCATGTACCAGTAGCCAGAGCCCTCCCCCCATCATGTGCCAGTAGCCAGAGCCCCCCATCATGTGCCAGTAGCAAGAGCCCCCCTCATATCATGTACCAGTAGCCAGAGCCCTCCCCCCATCATGTGCCAGTAGCCGCAAGTATTGTACACATATAAAAAAAACTAAAAAAAACACTTATACTTACCTCCATCACACAACGATGCGATGCAGTCAACTGCCGGCCTGTGTCCCGCGCTGTACGGCTCAGGCGGCGCGATGACGTAATTGCGCCGCCTGCACTGGCCTCGGATAGGCTGCCGACCTAGTGCCCGAAGCCTATCAGAGGAACAGGGAAGGGACACACCTCTCCCTCCCCTGCCCCACAGCACAGCATCTGTATCGTCGTCCTCAGGACAGCAATACAGATGACTCTGGAGATAAGCGCTTCCACAATGCGCTCATTTCCCTGTGTGACTGTCCTGCCGCCGCTGCCCCCACTTGCCGCCACGAAAATATAGTTAGTTGTGGGCTGGCGGGGGCCCCTAAGGACTTTGCCTATATGGAAGCGCCGGCCCTGAACCATTTAGACCTTTTTCAACCTTACCAGCTATGAAACAAAGTTGCTATGCAATGAGCATCCTCTTGGGTTGCTAGAAAGGGGAACTGTGGAACAAAAAAATCTGATTTTTATATTTATTTTTCATTGCCTTATCTATAGTATTTTACTGATGTGATTGATAACTTCTGTTTTTACCAGTGCCTGATGTTATAAGTGGAGACATGGAATCAGCCATGGCAGTTGATCTAAATCCCTGGGTGGAATATGAATTTCGAGTGGTAGCTACTAATAGCATTGGAACTGGAGATCCCAGCATACCATCTCGAGTCATCAGGACTAGTGAAGCAGGTAAAGTAAAGCAGTATTTCTACTAATTAGAGAAAAATCTAAATTAACATTTTGTAGTCTACAGGTTTGACAATTATTTTGGGTAGATTAAAGTATTTCTACAAAAATGACCCCTATTTGCTTTTTGGCGCAATTTATTAATCTTAATCTCTGTCTGATCCGCAACACAAGACACTTGCAGGAGCAGAACCTGGAAGAATAAAACTTCATATTCAAACTACTCCAGATTATAAAAGCTCAACAAAACATATGTTTGAGTTGCTCTTTCAGCCCCTACCTAGTATTTTAGCAGGCCTGAAACTTACAGTCATTAAAAGGGTTGTCCGGGTTCATAGCTGAATTTCACCCAGGCAGCTCCCCCTAATATGAGCATCGGTGCATTTCCTGCTCCGATGCTCTCCCTTGCCCTGCGCTGGATAACGCCCAGCAGTGTGTTCGGTGACGTCACCGGCTCTGATAGGCTGGCTTTAGTGCTGCCCTAGCTGTTTTACAGGCTAGGGCAGCGCTAAAGATTGCCCATCAGTGCCAGTGACATCACTGCTGGGCAGAAGCCTCCGCCTAGCTTACCCATAGAGGGCCTGGTATGTCACCAGATCTCCTGAAAATGCCTTTGCCCTGCACGATTCAGCGCAGGGCAAAGGAGAGCATCGGAGCATGAAATGGGGGAAAATATGGGTGTGTCCGGGTTGAGCTGTGAACCTGGACAACCCCTTTAATAAAGAGAATCTATTTATATCTTGTTCAAAGTATAGTACTTCGGGTAGACTTTCTTATCCTTCTAAAATGTAGACAGTGTAAACTTAGATATGGAGTCTAAAAACGGGCCAAATTTATCACAATGGCTCTTGTATGTATAGTTAAACACTGGGGGAACCAAGTGTTACACAGTGTCCATTCATATCAATGATTTGTCTTTGTTGTGGACAGGACAGGTCCTCCAGAGTGAGCGACACTCTTTTTTATTGCTCTCCACTATGGCCAAGAGATGAGGTTGCTGAACAGATAATCCCCTCTATACAATAATAGGGAATTAGGGGCGTACTGGCCATAGACTCTACAGGGAATTTTCCTAGTGGGCCGATGCCCAATAGGGCCATCTGAGCTCTCCTCAGTGTTCCTGGGTGGGCCATACTACTGGGGTAACTGTAGAGGTCATTAATAGAGGACGTTCAAGCAGATTGCTGAAGGTAGGGCTGGTTTGATGTTGTGGCCCACATCACACCTCTTAAGCCCCCCCTACACCATTTCAATATTAGAGACAATTGGAGGAGGAGGACAGAACGTGGCAACTATTGAATGGCCACCACAAAGGGACAGTTTCTGGGGCGATATTTTCTCCTGCACTGTGGTATTTGGTTCGGTAGGATGGTACTCTGTGATGCACTATGGTATTACTGAACCTGCCAACTTGTATTGGCCCCATCTACTTGTGCTGCTCCAGTTTCTGTCAATATGGACCCACCTACAACATTGGGGAAACTTTTTTTTTTTTTTCCAAGGACACTTTAAGTTCTCAGTCCGACCCTGTAGGATAATATTAAAATCGCATTTCTAAGCTGAATTAACCCAATGTTATCAGGAAAGATCCTGAATATACTATTGTAGCACTACAGGACGGAGTGTCATGTGCGCTGTTTAAGCCAATATTATTAGACGGCTTGGCTACGGTCTGAACCCTTGCATCTTGCATGTTTTGACATACTGTTACGGGTGATTACTTCAATGCTTCATCCTGCAGGCACTAAACTTCTTCTGGAAGTAAGAGATAATAGCAATAACCATATGGGAAGCATATAACATTAACATACATTGGTGAAATGGAAGCAGAGTTAGGGATCCGGGGAGGAATCTTAATTGCTATTACCAAAGTCAATATGCAATTTATTTTCCCCTTCTCAGACATAGACATAATTGCCAAATGTTTTACTGGGGATGTGATTGCCTGTCTTCAGGTCAATATAACTATAACTGTAGGACGAGTATTCCAGCCGCTTAGAATTCAATAAAGATTCAACTCCGCAACCCCCCCCCCCCCCAAGTTCTTCTCCCTTTTATGTAAGTACGAGCGCCCTTCACAAAAACAGCATCATGTGAATGGAATGAAGAGTGGAACCACAGTGTGTAGAAGGCAGCGAGGTCAGGGCTCTTCTAAAGACTGCAAACTGTGAAGCTAGCAGAAAGATTCCCTGTTCTTCTGCCATATAATTTTTTTGTTGTGGAGCAGGACTGATAAAAGGGAGAACCATTGTATTCTGTGAAGGAAAAAACAACCAGACTAATCCACTATATATTGGACAGTCAGAGTGATGACAAAGTCTATTTATGGACCAAGTCTGGACACATAAAGACCTAGAGATCGATAGATAGATAGATAGATAGATAGATAGATAGATAGATAGATAGATAGATAGATAGCTAGCCATAAAAACTCCACGGCACTCCCAAAGTCAAAAGTAGAGTTCTTTAATCACCAATGCGACATTTCAGTCCTCTTACTGGGACTTTTCTCAAGTAGATAGATAGGAGATAGATAGATAAATAGATAGATAGATCCTAAAGAGGATAGATTCCCATAGGAAATCCCTTCCCCCATATTACAGAGGAACCACCTAACAAAACGTATACCGATCCCCAGGGACGTAGCTAAAGGCTCATGGGCCCTGGTGCAAGAGTTCATCTTGGGCCCCCCTTCCATCAGTGCTTTGTGGCCATGGACAGGGAAGCATATAGCCTTTGTGCTGCCTAAGTCAAAAATTGAAACAGCAGCCCCTTCATACCAAATTCTTTACCTAACCCCTTCCCTCCAGCCAGAGGTATAACTTGACCTGCATGCACTTTCTATAATACCAGTGTCTTCTTATGAGAGTCTTTGGGCCTCCTCAGGCTCCTGGGTCCGGTAGCGACTTCTACCTCTGCGCTCCCTATAGCTACACCCCTGCCGATCCCCTAATTCCATTTGCTGTTAGCCTACACCATTCCAGAATTGGAGCCATGTTTTCATCCCCAAAGGTGTGATCCTCCCTTGTTTTTGCTTGTGTTGGTTTGAAGGGGGGAAGCCTTGGAGTCAAGCACATGGTACAGTCAAGTTTACAGGATATGCTGTTTTTAGGGTGCGGAAGGAAAATGAGGACCAAGTCAGATTTAAACCAAGGTCTTACATAGAATAGAGGGTACCAAAAGCAAATCTCGAAATGACCCCCAATTATGTTGCTGGGTTTTCCACCTTCACACCATTTGAATAACCCTTTTTGGAAATTCCTCACAATGTAGCTCTTGTTGAGGGGGTCCTTTAGAGGTTCTCACCTCTAGTGTTGAGCGAACCCGAACTGTAAAGTTTGGGTCCGCACCAAACTTTGCAAATTCGGGTACCAGGACCCGAACTTTGCCAGAAAACTTTGTGTTTGAGTTTGGTGTTTGGGCATTTAATAAAGCCTGTTGAAAGGCTGCAGGGTAGCCAATCAACAAGCTTGTGAACTGTAGGCACTTAGAAGCCATCACAGCCATGCCTACTAATGGCATAGCTGTGATTGGCTGGTGCATCATGTGACCCAGCTTCTATAAATGCTGGATCACATGTAGCACCGCCCATCAGCTCTGAGTAGTGCAGGAATAGGAAGCAGGCAGCTGAATTGAGGGAGAGTTAGGGCTCTTTCACACTTGCGTTCTTTTCTTCCGGCATACAGTTCCGTCGTCGGGGCTCTATGCCGGAAGAATCCTGATCAGGATTATCCCCATGCATTCTGAATGGAGTGAAATCCGTTCAGGATGCATCAGGATGTCTTCAGTTCCGGAACGGAACGTTTTTTGGCCGGAGAAAATAGCGCAGCATGCTGCGCTTTTTGCTCCGGCCAAAAAAACTGAAGACTTGCCGCAAGGCCGGATCCGGAATGAATGCCCATTGAAAGGCATTGATCCGGATCCGGCCTTAAGCTAAACGTCGTTTCGGCGCATTGCCGGATGCGACGTTTAGCTTTTTTAGAGTGGTTACCATGGCTGCTGGGACGCTAAAGTCCAGGCAGCCATGGTAAAGTGTAGTGGGGAGCAGCATACTTACCGTCCGTGCGGCTCCCGGGGCGCTCCAGAGTGACGTCAGGGCGCCCCAGACGCATGGATGACGTGATCGCATGGCACGTCATCCATGCGCATGGGGCGCTCTGACGTCACTCTGGAGCGCCCCGGGAGCCGCACGGACTGTAAGTATACCGCTCCCCCGCTCCCCGATCCTACTATGGCAACCAGGACTTTGATAGCGTCCTGGCTGCCATAGTAACACTGAAAGCATTTTGAAGACGGATCCGTCTTCAAATGCTTTCAGTACACTTGCGTTTTTCCGGATCCGGCGTGTAATTCCGGCAAGTGGAGTACACGCCGGATCCGGACAACGCAAGTGTGAAAGAGGCCTTAGGAATCTGGCTATTTGTTTTGTGGGTGACCTACAGTATAAAGATTTTTTGCGGGTGCAATACACCAACTTTGCACCCCTGACATATGTGACAGTGAAATTGACATTTAGTGGGTGAAATATACCCAGTTATTGTGTGAGGTACACCTGTACTGCATACGTGACAGGGAAATAAATATAGTTAATCCGTCTGTTAGTTCAGCGGGTGACCTTAAAGAATGAGGAGAGCATCAAATAAGGGACGTGGCCCTGATAGTGGTGCGGCTGGTGTCGGTGGAGCTCCTGTTGCAGGGAGAGGACGTGGTCAATCTGTGCCAGCTACAAGCCCAAATGATACACCTTCCTCAGGTGCACGTAGACGACAAAAACGTCAGCGTTATTTTGTAGACCCAAATACCGGTGTATGAATGGTGAGGCCAGAACAAGTAGAGGCAATAGTAGATTAGGTGTCTGACAGTGCCTCCAGTTCCTTCACATTGTCTCCCACCTGGTCCCCTGCTGAAAGCGCAGAGTGGACACCTGCAGCCCATGGGCATCTCATCTCTCTTTCACCTCACCCCTATGCAAATCAGCCAAGCAGTCTGAGCCCCAAGTCATGCAGCAGTCTCTTATGCTTTTTGATGACTCTGCTGGCGGGGTTTCCGTGGGCCGTCCACCTAGCCCTGCCCCAGAAGTAGAAGAGATTGAGTGCACCGATGCCCACCACTTATGTTTCAGGATGAGGACATGGGAGGACCACCGCAGCACGTCTTTGATGATGACGAAACACAGGTGCCAACTGCTGCGGCTTTCTGCAGTGTGCAGACCGGCAAGGAGGGCATCGGTGAAGAGAGGGTGGAAGATGATGTGGAGGATGATGAGGTCTTACACCCCACATAGAATCAAGGTCATGCGAGTAATGTGTGCAGTTCGGAGGAAGAGGCGGTGGTCACACAGCGCCAGCCGCACAGCAAAAAAAGGGAGCAGGGTGCAAAAGCCGAACTGGCATGGCAGTTCTTCAGTCAATGTGCTGATAACAAGACGCGAGTGGTTTGCACGCAGGGCCGTCTTTAATATTGATTGGACCCTGGGCAAAAATTTATTTGGGCCCCCTGGATCCCGCCTTCCCACACCTTAGCAGGCAATCACGCCCTCCACCACAACACACACACAAAAGATCCAAGCATCTGGTAGAGTACAGTGAATGACTGTAAATACTTCCAGTTCTGAAGACTCCAGCGGCTCAGGATCAGTGCTCTGGGCAGCTGGGATCAGGCTGGAAGTGGGCACCGCTCTGCAGGAAGGAGACCAGGGCTTGGTTCACCCTAGTGTTACAGTGCACCCCAGCACCCCACAGTATGCAGTATAGCACCCTATAATATACAGCAACCCACAGTATGCAGTATAGCACCCTATAGTATACAGCACCACACAGTATGCAGTATAGCACCCCACACTATACAGTACCCCACAGTATATAGTAGAGCAGTATAGTAGCCCACAGTATACAGCACCCCACATTATACAACACCTCACAGTATACAGTATAGCACCTCACCGTATACAGCACCCCAAACTATGCACGATACAGCCCCTCCACACTATATAGCCCCCCACACTATACAGTACAGCAGTATAGCACTCCACAATATACAGCACCCACAGTATACAGTATACAGCCCCCCACAGTATACAGTACAGCAGTATAGCACTCAACAATATACAGCACCCACAGTATACAGCCCCCCACACTATACAGTACAGCAGTATAGAACTCCACAATATACAGCACCCACAGTATACAGTATACAGCCGCCCACAGTATACAGCCCCCCACAGTATACAGGCCCCCACAGTATACAGCCCCCCACAGTATACAGGCCCCCACACTATACAGCACCCCACAGTATACAGTATACAGCCTCCCACACTATACAGTACAGCAGTATAGCACTCCACAATATACAGCACCCCACAGTATACAGTATACAGGCCCCCACACTATACAGCCCCCCGCACTATACAGCCCCCCACAGTATACAAGCCCCCACACTATACAGCACCCCACTATACAGTAGTTTACAGTATATTAGCATAACAGCCCCTGTCACCTTTTTCTGATGTAATCTAACAAAAAAGCTCCACAGTTAAGGCAAACTTCTACAGCAAGTATACATCACCCCACATATATAGAACACCTCACAGTATGCAGTATAGCAGTATAGCACCTCACCGTATACAACACCTCAAACTATACACGATACAGCCCCCACACTATACAGCCCCCACACTATACAGTACAGCAGTATAGCACTCCACAATTTACAGCACCCACAGTATACAGTATACAGCCCCCCACAGTATATAGCCCCCCACAGTATACAGTACAGCAGTATAGCACTCCACAATATACAGCACCCACAGTATACAGTATCCAGCCCCCCAAACTATACAGTACAGCAGTATAGCACTCCACACTATACAGCACCCCACAGTATACAGTATACAGCCCCTCACACTATACAGTACAGCAGTATAGCACTCCACAATATACAGCACCCCACAGTATACAGTATACAGGCCCCCACACTATACAGCCCCCCACAGTATACAGCCCCCCACAGTATGCAGGCCCCCACAGTATACATGCCCCCACAGTATACAGCCCCCCACAGTATACAGGCCCCCACACTATACAGCACCCCACTATACAGTAGTTTACAGTATATTAGCATAAAGCCTCTGTCCCCTTTTTCTGATGTAATCTTCACAAAAAAAGCTCCACAGTTAAGGCAAACTTCTACAGCAACACTCCTGGTAGAAAGGACCTTGATGACCTCATAGCCATGTGACCAGTAGTATTGCTAGGTTACTGGTCACATGGTGACGATGTCTTCTTAGGTCCTAGAGAATCACAGCTCTCACAGTACGCTGCCTGGAGTGCTATAGGCAGGCACGGCAGGCATGGCATGGCAGCACCCTCTGTGTAGCTGACAGCCTTAAAACCGGGGCAGTGGCTAGCAGGGCTCAAGAGGCAGCTGCCTTGGGCCCCCCAGGAGCAACTGGGCCCAGGGCAGCTGCCCCTTTTGCCCCTTGTTAAAGACGGCTCTGTTTGCACGCTGTGCAATCAGAGCCTGAAGCGAGGCATAAATGTTCTAAACCTGAGCACAACCTGCATGACCAGACATCTAAGTGCAATGCACGAGCTACAGTGGAGTAGACACCTCAAAAAACACAAAAGATCTCAGGCTCTTCCTGCTTTCCCTTCTGCTGCAGTCTCAGCCTCTCCCCCCCCCCCCCCCCCTCTGGAGTGAGAGTGGCACCCAGCAAACAGAGGATGTGGCAGCAACACAACTACCTCCGTCACCATCACCAAGCATCTCCACACTGTCCCATGGAAGCGTTCAGCTGTCCATCTCCCAAACACTGGAAAGAAAGAGGAAGTACCCCCTACCCACCCGCGATCCCTGGCCCTGAATGCCAGAATTTCAAAATTCCTGGCCTTTGAAATGCTGTAATTCTGTCTGGTGGAGACGGAGACTTTAAAAAATCTTATGGCAGTGGCTGTCCCACAGTACATGGTCCCCAGCCGCCCCTACTTTTCCAGGCAAGCCATCCCTGCCCTGCATAACTAAGTGGCGGACAAAATTAGGCGTGCACTGCTCAATACCATCTGTGGCAAGGTCCACATAACCACTGATACGTGGACCAGTAAGCACGGGCAGGGACTTTATATCTCCCTAACTGCACACTGGGTAAAAGCAGTGGCAGCTGGGCCTGAGGCGGATAGTAGTTTGGCGCATGTCCTTCCGCCACCGAGGATTGCAGGACATTTCTCTTTGCATCCTGTTGCCTCCTTCTCCTACTCCACTTCCTCCTCTACCACCTCCTCATCCGGTCAGCGTAACACCTTCACCACCAACTTCAGCACAGCCAGGGGTAAACAACAGCAGGCAGTTTTGAAACTCATCTGTTTGGGGGAAAAAACCCACACCGCGCAGGAGCTGTGGACTGGCATGGAACAACAGACCGATGAGTGGTTGGTGCCACTGAGCCTCAAGCCCGGCCTGGTAGTGTGCGATAACGGGCGAAATCTCGTAGCGGCTCCGGGCCTAGCCGGTTTGACGCACATCCCCTGCCTGGCGCATGTGCTGAATTTGGTAGTGCAGAGGTTCCTTAAAAATTACCCCGATATGTCAGAGCTTCTGCGAAAGTGCGGGGCCGTCTCTGCACGCTTTCGGAGTTCTCACGCTGCTGCTGCTCGCCTGTCAGCGCTGCAGCGTAACTTCGCTTTCCAGCTCACCGCCTCATATGCGATGTACCCACACATGCTGGAGAGACTGTGCGAGCAGCAGCAGGCTATAGTGGAGTTTCAGCTGCAGCACACACAGGTGAGTCGCTCGGCGGAACCACACCACTTCACCACCAACGAGTGGGCCTCCATGCGCCATGTTGTGCTGTTTCGAGTACTGCACCAACATGGCCAGTGCCGATGACGCCGTCCTCAGCGTTACTATGCCACTTCTATGTCTTCTTGAAAAAACACTTTTGGCGATGATGGAAGAGGATGTGGCACAGGAGGAAGAGGAGGAGGAAGAGGGATTATTTCCACGGTTATCAGGCCAGTCATTCACAAGTGGTTCGGAGGGTGGGTTCCTGCACCAACAGAGGCCAGGTACACAACTGTCGAGCCAGGACACAGTTCTGGAGGATGTGGAGGAGGAGGATGATGAGGAGGAGGAACCGTGTTCACAGCACCCAAAGCAGCTCATGGGCATCACTGGAGCATGGCTGGGGGTATACAGAGGACACAGACGATAGACCTCCCACAGAGGACAGCTTGTTGTTGCCTCTTGGCAGCCTGACACACATGAGCGACTACATGTTGCAGTGCCTGTGCAATGACTGCTGAGTTGTCCACATTCTAACCAGTGCTGATTAGTGGGTGGCCAACCTGCTGGATCCGTGCTACAAGGACAACGTGTCATCCTTAATCCTGTCACTGGAGCATGATACAAATATGTGCTAGTACAAGCGCACGCTGGTAGGCGCGCTGCTGATGGCATTGCCACCTGACAGCGGGGGCTCAGTGGAAGCACAAGGCGAAGGCAGAGAAGGAGGAAGAGAACGCCAATGCAGCTGAGGCACCGCCAGCACCTAAGAAGGCAGGGTTAGCATGGCCACAACAACCAGCACCACCAGCTGATAAGGAACGTCTTAGCAGGAGGCAGCATTTCTGCAACATGGTGGAACAGTACGTCTGCACATGCCTACACGTACGGACGGATTGGTCTGCCCCATTCAACTTCTAGGTCTCCGTGGCCTGAGCTTACCCTTTACGCTTTGGAGGTGCTGGCCTGCCCTAGCACGGCAGGGGGGTAATCACAGACAAGAACAGCTGCCTGTCCACAGCCAACGTGGACAAGCTAACATTCATTAAAATTAACTAGGCATGGATACCACAGGACTTGTCTGTACCTTGTGCTGAGTAGACAAGTATACCGGCCACACCCAGCCATTGTCATACTCCAGCGGACTTTTTCTTTGCATTCTCTTTTCTATTTCCCAATGTTTTGGGGTCTTCCCAAATGTAAGCCCTCTAGCCCTTACTATGTCTATTTTACAGTCATTTTAGTGCCCCAAAGTTTGGGTCCCCATTGACTTCAGTGTGGTTCGGGGTCAAGTTCAGGTCCCGAACCTGAACTTTGAGCTGAAGTTCGGCCGAACCCGGCAAACCCAAACTTCCAGGTGTTTGCTCATCCCTACTCACCACGCTTCGGGAAAGTGAAGGACCAACTAGGTCTACACTCCTTCTCCCTACGGCCATATGGTCTGCTTCTATGGTGTGTATGTGTCACGACCATGTTTATGGCCGTGACTCCTTGGGAGCCGCATACAGTTGCCTGCGGTTTGGGTTGTTGTCAACCGCAGCTGGAGGCATAATGTTGTTTGCCTCAGGTGTGGTTGCCGCGGACAACAGGAGTGTGTGCGGTTGCCTTGGAGTTGTGTGCGTGTTTGTATGCACTTTTGTATGTCTGTGTGCACTCTGTTTTATGTTTGGTGTGCACTTAGATCTTTCCTTCACTGTGGTTGCCCGTGGCAACGTTTGGTTGTATGTGTACATGTGGTGGCAATGTCCCGGCCTTCGGGCTGACTCCCAGGACATGGTTGCCACCCATGTCGTTGCCTGCGGCAACAGCCACAGTGTGTTCTTGTGTTGGACACTTTCCCTTTAAGTTGGTGTTTCTCTTCCCTGGTGCTGGAAGGGTTAACTCCCTTCCCAGTGTGTGTGTGTGAGTCACTGGGTGTGTCTGATTGTTGGGTGTGGCTACATGGGCTATAAAGTCTCAGTCCAGATCAGTTCTCTGGTGGGGTACTCCAGGCATGTTGCTGGAGTCGTCCTCCTGGTATCCTGTAACCATCCTTCTAGTAAGGGCCACCCTTCCGGTCATAAATCCATAACCTTGATGTTTTGTTGATGTCCTATGTCTTTGGTTTTTAGTACAGCTATGGATGTCCTGGTTCCTGAGTGTTCTTATGTGTGTGCTGTTTGTCTTATGTTTGTGTGGACAGCGTTTTCTGAGCACGGGTTCCAGTCAGCAAGGCTGTGGCAGGTTAATGTGGAACTGTTGGGTTCACCTGTCATGTCCATAGATCTGTTTATGTTCCCCATCTCCATGCTGCTTGGCCAGTGAGACTCCTGTTCCTCCGTGCCGAGAAGGAACAGGTCGTCTTACCCTGCTCCTTAGTTCAGGGCCATCCTGAGGGCTTGTAGGGACTATTAGGTTCCAGAGTATGAGCCCTCCTACCATCAGGGTCGGCTCATACGGACAGGAGACAGGGTCAGTGTTAGGGACGCAATAGGAGGTGACCTGCTCCCTAATTCTGTTGCCCTGGCCGAGTAGCGACCGGACATCTTCTGGCATCGCACGGCTGAGGATTTTCCCCATCCTCAGGCGTGACAGTATGCCAGAGAAAGTCTTCTCTGTCAACCGATATGCCCTCCGATGCCATAGAAAATAACGGAAAATGTAAATTACAGCTTGACCACAAATACCTTAGACATACATTACTATATATAATGTACATAAAGCACCGAGGAAAGTCCCTCGCTCTCTATGCATAGAGAAAACACACAGCTTTGTGCCTTTATGACTAAGGTCATACCCAAATTACTCCTTGTATCATTACTATTAATCATTTATATAAGCCATCAACAGTTGGGGTGCTATAAATATGCAAATCAAGCATAGATATTTAGACAGATGCAAATAACGAAGATGGTCATATTCATGAATATTCATTGAGCTCCATGTGGTGTAGGTGATAAAAAATAAGTGTTACCAGTCTGCATATATTTCATTTTACAAGTCTCTGTTTGCAGTCTTCAGCAAAGGAGCCCGATCCATTCATGACAGATCCATATGCAACTAGAACAGCTCTTTATCTTCACCGCCTGGGTTATGATGGCTCCCCAACTGTACCTGGACTGGAAAATATGCTGGGAGATTATAAATAAATGGCGGTGATAAGAATGACTGGCGTGTAAAGGATTTGTGTCGTTTGGATGCAGATCTGCAGATGGTGACTACAATAGCATACCAGACACAGAGCTTGACGACATAGACATTAACGGAAGCAAGAGAATTAGGGCAAATAAATCACCAGAAAATTATTAGAGGACTCTGGCTTCATTGTAAACATTTAGGGGGTCATTTACTATGCTGAAATATGCCTAAATTAGGCAACGGTTAGTTGTGCCGCTATCTATGACTTCACCTCGCTGACGCCAGGTCTAAAATTGTGGGCATGGTGTGATTGGGGAAGGTCAGAAGTGGTCTTACATTTAGAACTGGCACTGAATGCGCAGAAGTTATGGAGAGGCCGGCGCCAGGGCCGACTTTACCAAGGGGCAAAAGGGGCAGCTGCCCCGGGCCCAGTTGCTCCTGGGGGGCCCAAGGCAGCTGCCTCTTGAGCCCTGCTAGCCACTGCCCCGGGTGTCAGGCTGTCAGCTACACAGGGGGTGCTGCCATGCCTGCCGGCACTCCAGCCAGCGTACTGTGTCTGTGAGAGCTGTGATCTAGGACCTTAATTACATTATCACCATGTGACCAGTAACCTAGCAATATTACTGGTCACATGGCTATGAGGTCATCACAGGTCCTAGCAGGAGTGTTGCTGCAGGAGAAGTTTGCCTTATCTGTGGAGCTTTTTTTTGTGAAGATTACATCAGAAAAAGGTGACAGGGGCTGTTATGCTAATATACTGTAAACTACTGTATAGTGGGGTGCTGTATACTGTGTGGGGGACTGTATACTGTGGGGGGCTGTATACTGTGTGGGGGGCTGTATACTGTGTGGGGGGCTGTATACTGTGGGGGGATGTATACTGTGGGGGGCCTGTATACTGTGGGGGCCTGTATACTGAGGGGGGCCTGTATACTGTGGGGGGCCTGTATACTGTGGGGGCCTGTATACTGTGGGGGGCCTGTATACTGTGGGGGGGACTGTATACTGTGTGGGGGCCTGTATAGTGTGGGGGGCCTGTATAGTGTGGGGGGCCTGTATAGTGTGGGGGGACCTGTATAGTGTGGGGGGCCTGTATCGTGTGGGGGTCTGTATACTGTATACTGTGGGTGCTGTATAGTGTGGAGTGCTATACTGCTGTACTGTATAGTGTGGGGGGCTGTATCATGTATAGTTTGGGGTGCTGTGTACGGTGAGGTGTTATACTGCTCTACTGTATACTGTGAGGTGTTGTATACTGTGGGGTACTGTATACTGTGGGCTGCTATACTGCTCTACTATATACTGTGGGGTACTGTATAGTGTGGGGTGCTATACTGCATACTGTGTGGTGCTGTATACTATAGGGTGCTATACTGCATACTGTGGGGTGCTGGGGTGCACTGTAACACTAGGGTGAGCCGAGCTCTGGTCTTCTTCCTGCAGAGCGGTGCCCACTTCCAGCCTGAGCCCAGCTGCCCAGAGCACTGATCCTGAGCCGCTGGAGTCTTCAGAAATGGAAGTATTTACAGTCATTCACTGTACTCTACCAGATGTGTGGATTTTTTGTGTGTGTATTGTGGTGGAGGGCGTGATTGCTTGCTAGGGTGTGGGAAGGCGGGATCCAGGGGGCGCAAGTAAATTTTTGCCCAGGGTCCAATCAATATTAAAGACGGCCCTGGCCGGCGCCACTTTAGGGCTAAAACGGTCTTAATAAATGACCCCCTTAGTAACTATCCATTGCAACCGCACTGAATCCGTACCCATTCATTTCTATGGGGCTGTACACATGAGCGGTGATTTTCACGCATCACTTGTGCGTTGCGTGAAAATCCCAGCATGCTCTATATTGTGTGTTTTCCATGCAACGCAGGCCCCATAGAAGTGAATGTGGCTGCGTGAAAATCGCAAGCATCCGCAAGCAAGTGCGGATGCGGTGCGATTTTCACGCACGGTTTCTAGGAGATGATCGGGATGGAGACCCGATCATTATTATTTTCCCTTATAACATGGAAAATAATAGCATTCTGAATACAGAATGCATAGTACAATAGCGCTGGAGGGGTTAAAAAAAAAATATCCATCACATTATCCATCACCATGGTCAAAGATCATGTGATGGACCATGTGATGACCGGAGTGACGTCACCACAGGTCCTTTTCCTGCACAGAAGACAGACAGAAGAGAAGCCGGGCTGCGCGGGCAAGTGGATTAAGGTGAGTTAAATTTATTTTATTTTTTTAACCCCTCCAGCGCTATTGTACTATGCATTCTGTATTCAGAATGCTATTATTTTCCCTTACAACCATGTTATATGGGAAAATAATACAATCTACACAACCCCGATCCCAAGCCCGAACTTCTGTGAAGAAGTTCGGGTTTGGGTACCAAACATGCCGATTTTTCTCACGCGTGTGCAAAACGCATTACAATGTTTTGCACTCGCACGGAAAAATCGCGCATGTTCCCACAACGCACCCGCACCTTTTCCCGCAACACCCGTCTGAAAGAGGCCTTACTGTACAGACTGGGACAGGGTCACCAGAATCATCTCAGTATCAACAAAGGGTGGACGATAAACATGAGTTCTCTTATTACCTCTTATGGTATTGATAGCTCTTAAAAGGTTTTTCCAGTTTCAAGAGAATAAATTTTACTTACCTGCAGTGCCCTGAAGAAGGCAATGATTGGCTGCAGCAGTTACATGTTGTCAACATGACATCACCGCTGCAGTCGGAAAAACTGCCAAATCGAAATTTCTGGAGCAAGGATCTGTCAGGCAAGTAAGCATCTATTCTTTATTACAGGGCGATCCCTTGAATTGTCCGGTTTCCTCTTGTTCCTCTGGTTCTTAAAGTGCCAACACACACACCTTAGTCTTCCCCAGTCAATGGCTGGCCAACTTAGGATATTTAAGCCACTTATCAGTGAGGATTCCTGAACCATAGGTTGTAGCTTTGCAGTGTCCGTCAGTTTGTTTGCCTACCCATGTACCAACCTCTGCCTGTTTCAGAATTTCACCCTTTGCTGCCTGACCTTACTTCTGTTGACTCTTCATATTGACCTGAGCTGCTTGCCCTGACCTTTGGACTGATTATTGGAATGTACAAACTCTGCCTGCCCCGGATTCGGCTTGCCCCTAACTATGGTTTTGCTTCATCCCTCAGTTTTCCCGCATTGAAATCCAGATCCTGTATAGGGGTTTAAGGGTGAAGATCAGATGGGGCAACTTACTGTAGCAAACGCCCATAGGAGTATTCCTCAAGTCAAATCTGTTCATATACCGTACATCTGCTTCCATAACACATAATAAAGCCCATAACTTTCAGTGATCCTCAATTAAGAGATAAAGCTGATGACTTACATCCAGGCAATGGTTTGTGGGAAAAAGTATGTAAATCAGCTCTCCTCCAGAAGGAAAAAAAAAAGGATCTTCTCTAAGCCAAACCAGAGATCACTGCAAAGCCTCTAGTTTGGCTGATATCTGATAATGTCCTTCCTTCTGGAGAGGAGCTAATTTTTCATACTTTTTCCCAAAGACCATTACGTGTAATTAAGTCTCTGTACACCAGCTAGGTCTCTTCAATAAAAGCCAGAACAAAATATATGAAAAGCATCATGTTTAGGCATCCGCATGCTTTTTGCCGTGTAGTGTAGACTCATATTTTAGTTTATTTATGGAGTTAATTCAGCTATATTTATGCAAATTGTCAACACGTACAGATGAAATGTTTGCACAACATACCACATCTGCCAAGTATGAGAGCATTAATGGGTCTTAATTTATAAGCTGGAAATGTTCTTTTTTTTGAGGAGTCACATTCTGCTTTTATTAAACCTTCTAAGGGAAATGCCAATAACAGCCAACAAGTCTGGCTTTCATATAGAGATGTGTTTGAATTATTTGCTGCATCAGATAGCACCTGTTTATTAAGAACAAGAACAATAACTCCACTGTGCTGCTATCCAGGGGGATAATTTCTTATCTTGTCTGGAGAACATCTGTCAAATTGTCCTACTCCCACCCTTACTCCACCCTTATAGTACATCCAGATCTAGTTATCCAAACTGATTTTAAGATCCGTAATCACTCACAATCTCATATTTCATGTGTCTATCGAAAGATAATCCTGGTATCTCCCAGGTCATGATGCCAGAGGTTCAGGTAGCTAAGAGGATCCTCAGAATGTCAAGCTGGTAGTCACTGGTTTAATCAATAACCTTGTAGAGTTTGTGATAGCCCTGGTAAGAAAATAATCAGTGACCACATCTTGTGACTGTGGCGGAATTGCATATTTTATTCCAAATTCCACACCATTTGGATTTTTTTCCAGCTTACCACTACATCATATGAAAAATTAAATGGTGCCATTAGAAAGGACAACTTTTCCCACAAAAAACAATTGGCTATATGAACGGAAAAATAAAAACGTTATGGCTCAGGAAGGGTTTTTTGTTAGCATAACCCCTTTAATGGCCAAAACATATGTTACCTCGGGCAGGGATCAAGTTTTCAGTCTACATGGCAAGAGAGGATTGTTAAATGGTATCTGTATACCCATAGTTCAGACTGCTGTATTAGAGCATGCTCCAGTAGGCTTAGATGCTGACACTATAGAAAGGTCATAACAGGTCTCATCAGGTTCAGTGGAGGACAACCCAACTTGTGGCTCATATGCTGCTGGAACTTAAAATTTTTCAAGAGTTAATTGTCATTTATAGTAACATGAATGAATTAATTTACAAAGCAACTAAACATGCATAGGCACTTCTCATTATACTGGAGTAAACAAATGTGTGGAGCTGCACAATAGCCAACACTTTCACAACTAATGGGAAACACCTCCAAAGGTGAGACTCCTAAACCTGCAATCTATCCCTTTTGCTAATAAGCACAATTCTTAATTTATTTAGCCATGTTCACCAGGCAACATTGCAGCTTCTCCTTGGATATGTTTCCATCTGGCTGAAGGTTGACCCCTCAGAGTAATACAGTTTGCAGAAGGTAGTTGGACGCTGTGCATGATTACTTGCATGCATTTTCTTGGTACCCACAAGAGGTTCCATGATTGTCTTATAGGTGGAAATCCAACCTCTAGGCTCCATATACAGCTGCAGGTTTAATACAGGTGGTGGCAGATGCTTATGGAAGTTAATGAAAGGGCGAGGCAGTCTTGAAGTCTAAAAAACATTAAAGAGATCCACATGTCCATCCACCTCACAATTCTATGTGTCTCATGAACTACTCTCTTCATTCAAGTCTGTGCTCAGCTCCCATAGACTGGTATGGACTGTGCCACACACATGCATGGCCAGCTCAACCTTGCCTGTTTAATTGTTATTAGGAACGCTGTCCTGTTAGGTGAGGTTCTCTGAGGTGTCCCACGATTATGTGCAGCATGCCCTCCCCGAAAAGGAAGGGGCTGGGGGGTGATAGTGGAGATGATGGGTGTCGTTATACTCACAGTCAGGTCATGGCCATCCCTAGGGCAGTGCAGTGATAGGAGGGTGCACCTTTTCTTCCATCAGGAAACACCCTGGTAATGGGACTCCTTCCTGGCAGTAGTTGGATGCTCCTAAAGGAGGATGTTTGGCTGGGTGCAAGGCAGAAGTGTGGATGCAGAGGGCCAGCAGGTGTATGATGGAGTCAATAACCGGGCAGCAGGTTACAATAAATAAAGTCTTTCTAAAATTGACAAAAAAATTGGAGTAGTAGTACATATGGCAGTAAAAGATAGATATTACAGTGTAATTTATTTTCTCCCAATAGCAGCATAGAGGCCGCAACAATGATGATATAGTTGTAGTACTCCCTGTCTCTCTCTAAGGACATCTTGCAGTCTCTCAACAGAACCACAGTCATGCAGTAAGGACCTTATTAACTCCTTCTGTAATTCCCAGGCTGAGATACTTAGATACAGATGGCAAGGTTATCTAAAAGTTTGGTAGATGCCAAAGCAATAATCCTTTCCACAACAGCAAAGTCTATTATGCCATAAACAAGCAATACCTTATTGTCGGAAGCTTTTATAAGATATGGTTCTGGAATTTCCAATCTCCTCCTCTCTGGAGTATCTTGCTAATGAAGCTGCTTCTTTTTCAGTTGTAGTCTCAGAGACAAAGGTTCCCTCAACTTGGGCATAGATAGCAGGATTAAATACATGTGACGGATACTCTCTGAGTCTAACTGAACAGTTTCCCGTTGAAGATATACAAGCTGCACGGCCCCTTTTTGTATAACTTTGGATTTAGTGTGAACTGGAACCTACCTCACCAAAGACCTGCTGCTCTTGGAATAGGATTGCGGTTTGAGCCACTCTTTTTGATTTTTGAATCAATTTGTATAAACATAAATAGCAGGAGTTTGCACATGCAGATATTGTCTCTTGCTCTGCTCAGACTGGACTATACTCTATAACTAACCAGGGGACAGACCTGGTCCATTACCCTGGCAATCTAAACAGTCTGTCAATATTTTAACCATCTGGTTGCTAAAGAGGAGCAAATCTTCTAAGATTCGTTTAGTTTCTGATTTGCCAAATTTTTCAAAAAGTTCGGGTCCGAATCTCTTCGTTCTGAACCAAAGTTGCTCCAATTGCCCTGGAAATTGTTATATAAACCCCACTAGTCTTCTAAAACACTGATTTTTATCTTGTTTTGTTAATTATTTGCACATTTTTTTCATTTTCCTATCCCCTTGGTCTGATACAGTGTCAGGTGTAGCTGTATCTACTTTTATCATTGCTGCAGAAAAATGCGGTTATTTATTGGCCGAAACTGACTGCCATTTCCTCCTGCCTGGTGGTGACAGAACACTATTGAATGCTTATGCGCTAGGCGCCGTTTTACAAGATTCATCTGAACTGAACCAGAAAATATTTGGGTTTGATTTGGTGCCTAAAAAAACTGAGATTCAGAACGAATCTCCGAATCTGCAAATAGAATCCCTCACCTCTACTGGTTGCCTTATACATTGCTATTAAGTACAAAAACATAATAATTCACAACAGTTAACTCAATATTTAACTCAGTAACATTAGATTTACTTTGCTAGCTTTAGTTAACCCTTTGCAGTAGTCCTTCTGGGGTACTGCACATGCTACACATGTCTGTGATGGAACACCTTTATCATTTGTTAAAGTGAATCAGAGTTCCTGTGAGGTTTTATTTACTTTATGTATAAATCATTACCTGGCATGAACTCATCATAAACCACAGAATCTCGAACACGCAGCCAGAATTTATTATTTTTATGTAGAATTGTAGAAGGAAAGTGAGTCACTAATAAATTGGAGCTTTCAAACCGTGTGGATTCCAGTCATGATTAGAAGCGTCACATCTGTTTTCCGAATCACTTTGTTACAAAATAAAATGACACGTAATTTAACCTCCCCCTTGGAGATCTGATGAACTATAGTATGAGTCCCGAGACCCGTGGAAGGCATCAATATGCAGCACAATCCTTCAGACACCCACTGGATGAGGCCGGTGGACGGCGGACAGCATAGCGGAGAGGATGATGTTTTCATTGCTTCACTTGAGAAACCATAGAAGTTGCGAATCATCAATATTTCTGAAGAGTAAATGAATCAACTGCCAGCCATGCTACAAATGTGAATTATCTCCACGAATAAAAGAAGCAGCTGGGATTTTATAGGATCAGAATTCATCAACATTCATAAATGTTTTCTTTGGTATTTTTATGCGACTGGTTTATCTTGAGATAGTCATGGAAAGAGGTAATCGGATGTATCCTTTTAGTCTTTAAAGGAGTTGTCCTATTAGAGGCAATCCCTCTCAAAATGTTACCACTGGGGATGGCAGATGATCCTTCCTGGTCCCGTTCTTGGTACACCCAGCAATCAATTGATGCCTGGGAGAGCCACAACCTGCTGGTATATGTAGTATGATGTGGTGGCCATTCAGATGAATGGTCCTCTAAGGATGTATCCTTTTAGTCTTTAAAGGAGTTGTCTTATTAGAGGCAATCCCTCTCAAAATGTTACCACTGGGGATGGCAGATGATCCTTCCTGGTTCCGTTCTTGGTACACCTAGCAATCAATTGATGCCTGGGAGAGCCACAACCTGCTGGTATATGTAGTATGATGTGGTGGCCATTCAGATGAATGGTCCTCTAAGGATGTATCCTTTTAGTCTTTAAAGGAGTTGTCTTATTAGAGGCAATCCCTCTCAAAATGTTACCACTGGGGATGGCAGATGATCCTTCCTGGTTCCGTTCTTGGTACACCTAGCAATCAATTGATGCCTGGGAGAGCCACAACCTGCTGGTATATGTAGTATGATGTGGTGGCCATTCAGATGATGGTCCTCTAATAGAAGGATGGCTCACTTCTGCCAAAACCAGAGTCACTCATACAAAGTGGCGGTCCATTAGGAGTTGGGGACTACCATGTATGATGTCCATATTCCCTAAAAGCACTTACTTTACATAAATTTCACAAATAGGCCATTGATATCAATAAGAACGGTATAATGCTAACGTTTCGACCCACAACAGGGGTCTTTGTCCAGCATAAAAATGGTATAAACCAGGCCTAAATAGATCCAATGAATTATTGGTGTGCCAATCAAATTCTTGCCCTTTCCCTTCTGTGTATCTCCACAACAATAGACACATTGGGAGAGATTTATCGCAAGTCGCAGGTGCGATATTTTAACTGTGACTTTTTAAAAAATTGTCACGCCTCATCATAATCTAGGCGTCTCCTCCGGCAGCCCAGGGGATATCAAGACAGGAGCAGAATATATCAGAATATATCAAGACAGGTGCAATATATTTATAACATCACAAATAAAGGGCAACATTTATTAAGATAAATGTACCCTGTTGGTGTCAGATTATCCACAGCTATTTAGAAGTGCACCCTTTTTTAATAAATTTGGCACATCTGTGCAGGTTTGTGCACTGAAACGGAAATATACACCAGTAAGGGAGCTGGTGTAGCTTTCTGGTATAACCTATGCTGGAGGGTCTAAACCCCAGTTGTGAAATTTCGCACAAGCATGGCTTGGGCCAAACTTTTTGACGCCAGTTTTCTGGAGAATAGGGGTTTATAAATGTACCCCATAGTGTATATGGTATAGCATCACAAATCTCTGTGACAGATTAGTCATATCTCCTCTGACTACAAACAGCAGGAGCACCTCCTGGTTGTTTTGGCAGTTGTCAGCTTACCACTGCTATCAGGAGATGGAGGCATAAACTACTTATACTAGTGGCTAGTTCAGGCACATATGCAATGAGTTAGTATTCCACTGGATACCTCCCGGTCTGTGTAAAAAAAAATTATAAACAATTTAAGTTTTTTTGTTTCTTTTAAAGGGGTTGTCTGGGCTCATCACTGAACTCGAACATATCCTCATTTTCACCCAGGCAGCCCCTCTGATATAAGCTTTAAAGCACATCATGCTCCAATGCTCTCCCTTGCCCTGCACTGTATCGCACAGATCAGGTTTCGATTTTTACACTGCTAGGCAGGGGCTTCCGCCTAACAGTGTTCCCGGTGATATCACCGGCACTGATGGGCGGGTTTTAGTGCTGCCCTAGCCGTTTTATAGGCTAGGACAGCACTAAAGTCCACCCATTAGTGCCAGTGACGTCACCAAGCTTACTGCTGGGCTGAAGCCTCCGCCTAGATTACCCATGGAGAGCCCGGTACGTCACCAGATCTCCAAAAAAGCCCTTGCCCTGACCAATTCAGCGCAAGGCAAAGGAGAGCATCGGAGCATGATGGGTCAAACAGGGATATGTCCGGTTCAGCTCTGAACCCTGACAACTCCTTTAACTTATAATGGGTTTTGTTCTTCTATTTACACTCTATTTATGATATTATACTATTATTGTACCCTGTTAGAAACCACATGTATATGCTTGAAGAAAGAGAGAAAGGCCCTTGTGAGGGTCAAAATATATTTTTTTATTTTCATGGAAGAGCAAAGATTTACAAGTTTCTGGCATCTCCATGGATTTTGTCCCCTTTTCCTTGTGTGGATTTGATTCTAGGGGGAATTTGGGGCGCTGTGACTTTGTATCTCTTATTAACCTTATTGAGATTTCTTAAGAGCGTGCTATATGCCTCCTTAACTACTGAACACCGACCACTGTGACAAAGAAAATGCCTTTACTCCCAAATGAATCATTTAATATTTACCAGACTTTCCCTTTAAGTGCATTGTCTTATATCTTTTTTCCTTGCATACTTAGATATTTGCTGTTTGTGCTTACTCTTCATTGCATAAAGAAGAACCTAGAGACCAATTTGAAGTTTTAGCAATAAATTAGCATCAACACGAAGAAACTTGTTGCTTAATGGCTGCTCGCTCCACTGTAGCTGTCAATTTACATTTTCCTCTTGGATAAATTATAGACTGCACTGGGTATGCTAATTTCCATCACATTATTCAGACGAAAGGCAGGGATGGGGCACAATGTCTAGCAAACGGCAACATTTTGGGTATGTTTAAGCATTAAAGGTGATCAATAATCCTCTTACATGCCATGTCAATGTAGTCACCCTCTGGGGGGTCGTTTGTGAATGATCAGTTTAGCTCTTCTGGCATCTTTATGGTTTCATGACGTTCCTCAATAGTATTTTGGGACCTTCAAATTGTTTCTTGAAGGTCAGGTATGAAATATGTAACAAGATGGTTCATATAAGCTATGCCTAATCAACTGAGAGAGGAAGAAAGAGTAGAAAATAGATGTTGCCCTACTGAGACTAAGAGTCTGAGACTTTTGCTGGAGCCTAGTAGAATCAGCTGAGCAAGCACTGAAAGGTACCTATCAAAATTAACTGTGATTTCCACCATAGAAAGTAATTACATAAAGCTAGGAAATGCAAACACTTTTGTTTCTGTGAGATGTGCCTACCAAGACCCCAACTAGACCCCAACTAGCATCAAATTGAAGGAGACACAGCACTAGTTAAAGGGGGTTCAACCTGCTTGTTAGTAGTTTTTTTTTTTATCATAATCTGGAACCCCCAGAAACCAGCTGTAATTTGCAGGAAATTGGGTTGTAAGTCACCACAGGAAAAACTAAGAGGGAGATTTATCAAAACTAGTGCTAAGGAAAAGTGGCTTAATTGTCCATTGCAACCAATCAGATTGATCCTTTTTTCAAAGTATCTCTGAAAAATGAAAGGTGGAATCTGACTTTGCTATGGGCAACTAAGTCACTTTTCCTTAGCACCAGTTTTGATAAATCTCCCCCATTCTGTTTACTCTGTCCTCCAGAGCAAATGACTCTTTATAATTGTTCCCCCACTCTGATGGAGAGACACATTGAGCATGTGCCCAGGTGCTTCACTCATTTTCTAAGGAGGGACGACCGGAAATAGGTGAGAGCTGTACTGAGGATCCCAGGGGTCAGATCCCCAATCAGTCAGGTATGCCATATCCTGTGGATAGGGGATAACTTGCAAACTTGAAACAACCACTTTCATTTAGAATTGCCTAATAGGGTGTATGAAAAGGGGTTTTCTAAGCCCCATTCAGCACTTCTTTTTCCCCATCTTTTGCAATTTTCACTTTGAGCAGGGATGTGTTGTAGTTGGCAGAGTTGTGTTGTAGTTGGCAGAGTTGTGTTGTAGTTGGCAGGGTTGTGTTTTATTACAAGTAGGTTACACAAAACAGAGACATACACATAAACGGTAATTAGATGTACTATGTTAAATAGACCTGAAAAGAGTAAGTAAAAACCCACTCAGTGTACATAGATACACCAAACAACGAGAATAAACTGAGAGTAGACGGGTATATCATCAAAAATAAATCCTTTATTGAATAAATAACATATATAGACGAGAACGTGAGACAACAGATAAAAAATGGCTACATCTGAGGAGGCATATCAGCACAGGTGAAACATGATGGGAAGGAATGGAATACAAGAACGGAGGCAGAAAAAGAGAGTAGAATACCTCACTAAATTCTGCATGTACTTCTGTAACCACAATTACTTAGTATATGGGGGCAAAAAAAAAACGTTAAATACTAAGGTGCAAGTGCAAATGATGCAATAAAGGATTTATTTTTGATGATATACCCGTTTAATCTCAGTTCATTCTCGTTGTTTAGGGTTGTGTTTAAGTTGGCAGGGTTGTGTTGTAATTGGCAGGGTTGTGTTGTAGTTGGCAGGGTTGTGTTGTACTTCAAACTTTACCTCTACTTGTTACGGCTCTTGTAATTACCATTACTCATTATATGGATTAGAAATATTTTAAACAGGGTTTCCTCACAAAACTAAAAATTTTAATCTCCTGCCGATCCTGGCCCAACTGTTCCACTGTCCCCAGTCATTCTTGGCTGCAGCCATTACTCCTATAATTGATTACCTCCAAGATGTATTTAGAGTGCCTTCCTACCACATATTGGCCCCTACACACCATTTGCCAGTCTTTCCTGGTGCAGACAGCTGGAGACAGGGTTTGTCATTTTAGGTCTCCGGTTGCAGACAGAGTAGGGGAAAGGCTTCTGCTCCAGCAACTTGCCTCACAGGCAAAGACAGGTCTGGTCTGAAGTTTCTGATTAAAAACAGTGTGTAAATGGCTCCTATTCTAGGGTACATCTAGAAGATTTTTTTAATATTTTTCTCATACTTTTAATTCTAATACTAGACACAAAAGTATCAGTGCACAAGATGAGGAGATTAACATTAACATAAGATTACTACATTTGATATTTAATTGCTATTTATTGGGGTTTCCAAATTTCAAAGTTCCCTTTTTTGTTAGAAGGATTTCTCAAGGATAAGCCTGCTGCTTGTGATCACTTGTGATCGCTGGGGAAATCCGTCTGCAAACATTCAATTTTCTCTACAGCACCACCACAGGTGAAATGAAGCATTACACAATTTCTATTATTAACAAGCGGTCCATGTATTAAGTGGGACCACCCTTCTGTCGTATGGCATTTGAAAATGGGCTTTCTAAACTAGCCAAACATGAGAAGAAGACTGACAATAGTTAGCAAATTATTAAAAGGATGATTTCAGTATATGCAAAATCAAATATTTTTACCCTTTTGATATACAATACTGCATATCCGATAATCCAGCATCGGGTCTCATTATGCCAGATTATAGCAATGTTACTACACATAGAAAATATCTCAGTCCCAGAGCATGTTGTGTGTAAATTAACAGCTGTCAGTGACATGACCTTCTGCGGGAAATGGTGGCTTGCACACTGGAGACAGTTGGGAACAATGGAACCTGGCTTGCCCCTGTTTTCAATTACCAGTTGGGTTCAAATTTCCTTTTAGCTTTCACATCTTAGTTATTGTAATTCAAGTTTCATCCAATATTGCAAAGATTTTCCATCTTTTTCATTTCTAGGCTTTTTATTTGGGCTCGCCATCTGTACATCTGTTCCCAACTGTCAGGACAAGACGATGCAAAATGAAATGTTGTGTCGTTTCAGCTCGTCATTAGAGCAAGGCTGTCTTCTTTATGTGCCTCATTACAAACAATTAATATGCAGAAGACTCTGAATATACTAATTATGTGTCAATATGCAAGTTTTATAACCATGCGAATGCAGTGATAAATTACACTGATAGTTACACATTACACTGAGTGATATGAACTGGAGGTTTGTACAAAATCTAGAGCGTCTGGCGTAGGTAACATGGGACTAGAATCCTCAGGATCAAACTCATTATTAGGAAGAAGTTTTTGTCTTTTATGGGATTTTTTTTCTATAGCATTACACAATAGGATCTAGTGACAGAATTTCTGCTAAAGTTTGTCGCTAAAAAGACCAAAAAATATATAAAACTATTGTGAAATTGGGGATTTTCTGGTTGGAAGGGAATGCCCATCTTTAACACTTTCCAAAACTCTATGCAGAGATATAGGGAGCTTAGGGAGTTAAAGGGGTTGTCTCATCATGGACAATGGGGGCATATTGCTAGGATATGCCTCCATATGCCCCCATTGTCTTATATCACCTATATCAAGAACGGAGCCCCGCAAGTGAAGAAGGGCACACTGCGCATGCGCAGCCACACTCCATTAATTTTCTATGGGGCCAGCGAAAATAGCCAAGAGCTGGCTTGGCTATTTCCGTCGGCCCCAAAGAAATGAATGGGAGCCGGGGCCACGCATGCGCGGTATGCTCCCATTCACTTCTATAGGGGGCCGGTTGGTGGTGGCCTGACCAGAGTCCTTCAGCCACCACCTTGCGGGGTTCCACACCTATAAGACTTTAGTGGCATATCCTAGTGAGATGATACTAATAAGGGGGTAGATAGTGTAGAAAGTGGGCTATAGGAGGGGACAGTGGGGATTTAGTGGGGGCTGGAGTTAGTGAGAAAAGTAGGGAGAAGACTGGGCAGAACTGTACACTGATGAAAAACAGAGCTGCTGGTAACAAGAACCTGTTACATACAAACATCAACCAAGGTAACCCAAAAATCCCAGATATTCACTTTACAGGTAATAGTAATTTAGGGTCCATTCACACGTCCTGTTTTTTTTCATCCTGAAAAACGGTCCGTTTTTTGCGGATCCGTTGTTCCTGAAAATGTTTCTGTATGTCACCCGTATGTCATCCGTTTTTTGCGGATCCGCAAAAAACGGAAACATGTATACATTTCAATAATCAAATAAAGTTGTTTGGATTTCTTTGAAAAAAAATTGAAAAAAAAAAAAAAAATTTGTTATGTGTTTCCAGGAACGGAATCCGCAAAAAACGGATGACATACGGAATGATATCTGAATGTCATCCGTTTTTTGCGGATCCATTGACTTTGTATTGTACCAGGATCCGATTTTTCAGGACAAGAATAGGACATGTTTTATATTTAAACGGACATGCGGAACGGAACAACGGAAACGGACAGCACACATTGTGCTGTCCGATTTTTTCCAGGACCCATTGAAAATGAATGGGTCCAGATCTGGTCCTGATCTGTTCCTGAAAAAACGGAACAGATCAGGAAAGAAAAAACGGACGTGTGAATGGACCCTAAAATGTATTTTCACAAATGCCAGAAGTTTAGATAGCAAAATGGGGGAGCTGGAGGCTATGGTACTAGAAGAACACATGGTTGGCCTCTTCGCATGACTGGGATGTTAATATTGAGGGTTTTACACTATTTAGGAAAGATAGGGTCAATAGAAAAGGTGGTGGTGTGTTCCTGTATGTGAGGAGTGATCTGAAGACAAATGTGAAAGAGGCAATTGTGGGTGAGGAAGGTGAGGATGTGGAAACTTTATGGGTGGAATTTCAAAGTGATATAAAAACTGAAAAAAATAATACTTGGTGTAATCTATAGACCCCCTAACATCACAGAGGAGATAGCAACTGTATAACCAAATAGAGCGGGCGGCACAGGCTGGTACAGTGGTCATAATAGGAGATTTTAACTTCCCAGACATTGACTAGGGGTCAAGATTCTGTCTCAACTGCAAAGGGGAGAAGATTCCTCAACTTACTGCAGGACCACTTTATGGGCCAGTTTGTAGAAGCTCCCACTAGGGGCGATGCTCTGTTGGATGTTACTGTTTGAGAAACACTAGGTAATAGTGACCACAATATAATTATATTTCCCCTAAACTATAAGAAGCAAACTCTGTCAGGCAGAGCAAAGACACTAAATTTTAAAAAGGCTAATTTCCCTGGGTTGAGGGCAGCATTTCAGGGCATAGACTCAGAGCAGCTACTGTCACATAATAATACTGAGGATAAATGGGAGAGCTTTAAATCCACATTGAGTAATTGCACTAAAACATTTATTCCTTTAGGTAACAAGTATAAACGGCTAAAATTAAGCCCCCCATGTCTTACAGCTACTGTAAAAAGGGCAATAAAAGTAAAAAAGGGCAAAAAACATACAAATCTGAGGGGTCAGTTGTGGTATTTGAAGTTTACAAAGGGCTTAATAAAATCTGTAAAAAGATGATAAAATTAGCAAAAATACTAAACAAACAGCAGGTGGCAAAAGAGAGCAAAACAAATCCCCCAAAAATTATTTAAATATATAAATGCTACAAAACCAAGGTCCGAGCAGGTAGGACCCCTAAATAATGGTAAAGGGGGGTTAGATAATGAAAAGGCAGAGTTACTAAATGTTTTTTTTAGCTCTGTATATACAAAAGAAGAGAAAGGAGCTGATATCTGTGGTGCTGGGGCTGTTAGTACATCCAGTAATATACTCAATTGTACAACCAGTAATATACTCAATTGGCTAACTGTAGTTATAGACTAGTTTAACTTCTGTTGTGAGAAAAATGTTTGAAGGACTCTTAAAGGACTATATAAAGGAGTATGTGACAGTAAATAATATCATAAGTGATAACCAACATGGGTTTACCAAGGACAGAAGTTGTCATCAGACTAACCTGATTTGTTTTTATGAGGAGGTGAATAGTAGCCTGGACAGAGGGGCGGCTGTGGATGTAGTGTTTCTTGATTTTGCAAAGGCTTTTGATACTGTCCCTCATAGACGTTTAATAAGTAAAGTAAGGTCTATAGGCATGGAAAGTATAGTCTGTAATTGGATTGAAAACTGGCTGAAGGACCATGTCCAGAGAGTTGTGGTCAATGATTCCTATTCAGAATGGTCCCGGGTTATAAGTGGTGTACCCCAAGGTTCAGTGCTGGGTCCTCTATTCAATAAATTTTTTAATGATATTGAGGAGATTAATAGCACCATTTCTATTTTTGCAGAAGACACCAAGCTATGTAGTACTGTGCAGTCTATGGAAGATGTCCAAAAAACTACAAGCTGACTTGAACACTCTGAGTAATTGGGCATCAACTTGGCAAATGAGGTTCAATATGCATAAATGTAAAGTTATGCATCTTGGTAGTAATAATCTCTGTGCTTCATATGTCCTAGGTGATGTAATACTGGAAGAGTCACTTATAGAGAAGGATTTGGGTGTTCTTGTAGATCATAGATTGAATAACAGCTGCCACCAGAACATTCTCATGCATTAAACGAGGCATGGACTCACGGGGCAGGGATGTAATATAACTACTTTAAGAAAGCGTTGGTGCGGCCTCATATGGAATATGCAGTTCATTTCTGGGCACCAGTACATAGAAAGGATGCACTGCAGCTGGAAAAGTACAGAGGATAGCGACTAAACTGATAAGTGGCATGGAGGGTCTTAGTTATGAAGAAGGATTAAAAGAATTGAATTTATTTAGTCTTGAGATGAGACGTCTAAGAGAGGACATGATTAACCTATAAAAATATTTAAATGGGCCATACAAAAAATACGGAGAAAAACTGTTTCATGTAAAATGCCCTCAAAAGACAAGGGGGCACTGCCTACCACTGGAGAAGAAAAAGTTCAGTCTCCAGAAGCGTCAAAACTTCTTTACCGTAAGAACTGTGAATCTGTGAAATAGACTTCCTCAGGACGTGGTCACAGCAGGAACAGTGGACAGTTTTAAAAAGGGTTTAGATGAATTCTTAAAAGTAAACAACATTAGTGCTTATGAAAACGTGTAGAAATCTGAGTCTCATTTCATTCTGGGATTTGATTCCCCACCTATCCCTTGGTTGAACTTGATGGACTTATGTCTTTTTTCAACCGTATTAACTATGTAACTATGTAAGTTGTCTAGGAGTTAGAACCATGGGTTTTTTGATACTAGTCTCCCTAGTGGAACATCACATGTGACATGACACTAAAATTTGCCAAACGTGTTGGTGGGCAGAAAAAGATGCATCAGGGGGAGCCTTAGGGAGCCTTAGGGAGTTCCCGACATAAGAGACAGAGGACTGGCTGAAACAGGCCCGTGGTTCCTGGTGAGCTGCACGGTGCCCCTTTCCCAATGTGGACCACCAGATTAGCCATTTCCTGGGATGTTTCGTACCACTCTTCAAAATTAACATCATGTCAAGCAATCAGAATGTTGTCCAATAACTTGCATGCCATGTCAAATGTTGTGCCCGCTTAAGGTTTGGGCCTGGCTGATGTGAGTGTTGGTGGCAACAGGGGTGGCACAAGACATAGAGAGATAAACAGAGAAGTGAGCAACTGGTATGACCCTCACTGCAAAAATCCTAAGAGGGCAAAACCATCCTACAGAGAAGCAGGGTTCACTACAGAAGTAAACATTCTGTGATGATCTGGAGTTGTGGGTCGTATTAATCACCTAGGCAGGATAATGATGCAACTGTGTTTATTCTATACAATATATACAATTATACAGAAAATGCAGATAGGTGGCCCAGATGAGCTGCACCCCTGGATACTCAGGCGAACACCCTCCAAGACCCAGTCCACCATATCCCGAGATGGGAACTGTAGTTCCTCTGTCCTGTACCAGGCTGTACCTACTGTCTCCCAATGTTTTAGATTGGCCACAACTTTAGTATGACCCGCTGGTATATTTTGAAGTCACAGCCGGTGCTTATCCAGACAATCAACACCACAACCTAAGCGCGGGATCCAACTCCAACCAGCAACACCACCATCATCCACCAGTATAATAAGTACCACAATGCTGTCCCCAGTTTTGAGCTTGTCTCCTAAGGAAAACCTCCTCCAGTGCTAACTGTGCATTGGTGGATCTACTGTATTTCCCTGAGGCGAGGCACCTCACCTGAGACTACATGTCAGACCCTCTGTGGGGACGGTACCACTAGCTCTACCCATCACCATGCACATAATGAGTGGTGGCTGGTAGAACAATGGCTTATATGAAGCCCCCGAGACACTAACTAGGCTAATGGAATAATTGCTTTACTCTAATTATCAATCTTGTGGACATAAGATCCAGCCAGCATGTCTCACCTCATGGTTCTGGGGTCTGGATAAGCATGGCATGTGTATGTGTGGACTGTGTTTCTCTAGGAGCCTCTCCCAAATTTCACAGTGAAGCCACAGGGTCCGTAGGTTGATGGAGTCAAGACGGGAACCCCTCTAGTCTTCCATTCCTGGTGCGCTTCCTCGATCCATTAACCATAATCTATTAGTTTATATGCTCCTTAAAATACCAGAAAAGGAATACACTTTATAATCCACAACAATAAAGTAACCAGTGCTTTGTGCTGGAAAATGTTTGTATCGCTTAGAGCTGTGGATTCCGCTCTAAGTCCATTGGTCCAGTAATCTTTAGTCCACAGCCAGCTCTTCACACATGCCTTCAGGTGACCAGAAGATGAGGGACCAAGAGCAGGTGTGTGGATTGGCAATCTAAGGAGCTGTGTCGCTGAGAACCAGGTGTACATATAGTGAGTCACTGGCAGCAGAAGCCATGTCCTGAGAGCCAGGGACCATGAGTAAGATCACTGAGAACACCTTCAAGGTGACTAGTATGTGTATAAAAAACCTGAATAGGCAGAACTAGTTGCTGCTCAGGTGTCTCTTGTCGGTCTTTGTTTACGGTGCTGCAACAATGACGTCATGTTGACAGAAATTATTACTGCAGCCAACAACTGACCTCAGCAGTAATACAGTTGAGGCCAGTGGTTAGTCGCATGTGTTGATATAACATCATTGCCGCAGCACAGTAGACATGGACCCGGCACTATAGTTGTGGTGCTGTAGCGCAGAGGTTTAACAGGTATATAATTGTTTGTTTATTTCATTTTATTTCCCCCTTTGGTCTGATTATTTTTTGTTGTTGTTATTCTCGGTCAACCCGATGCATCACAAGCATGCGGCTTCCCTGATACTGAGTCCTGGGCAACTCTTAAGATCCCACCATGATCATATTTACAAGCTGTGCAAGACATATCCTCTTTTATTTTAGTATTATTCTCTTGGTTTGTTTTATGTACTGCTTGTATAAATATACTTGTATATATCTACATTAATTGTTGCTTTGCGGTTGAATTGAGTCATACGGTGTCTGTACTGATATCTATTTCTAGGAAAACTGGGTGACAACCAATACGACCTCTATTATAAGACCTCATGCTCAGCTTTCTTCTACTTCTAAGGGCTCATGCACACGACCGTATGTTTTTTGCGATCCGCAAAACACGGATCTGCAAAAATACAGATGACGTCCGTGTGCATTCCGTATCTTGCGGAATGGAACAGCTGGCCCCTAATAGAACAGTCTGTTCTGTTATGCGGACAATAATAGGACATGTTTTTTTTTTTGCGGAACGGACATGCTGACATACGGAAACGGAATGCACACGGAGTAACTTTTTGCGGTCCCATGGAATTGAATGGTTCCGCATACAGTCCGCCAAAAAAAACTGACACAGAAAGAAAATACACTCGTGTGCATGAGCCCTAAGGCTGGGGCTAAATGGCAGTCTTGGCAGCAAAACCCACCGCATCACCAAGGATCGCCCATTCAGTTCAGTTCAGTGCCTGCACCACTACACAGTGGTCATTGGTGTGGCCAAGATTCCGCGTAGCCCCATCTAATAAGTAATCTTCTATAGTTATGGATTAACATACGCAAGAGAGTAATACTACTGCATTACCAGACAGAATAGCCAGTCAGAGCTCTAGGAAAGCTGGATGCAAAACCCTGTATGTAGAAACATAGAAACATAGAATGTGTCGGCAGATAAGAACCATTTGGCCCATCTAGTCTGCCCAATATACTGAATACTATGAATAGCCCCTGGCCCTATCTTATATGAAGGATGGCCTTATGCCTATCCCATGCATGCTTAAACGCCTTCATTGTATTTGCAGCTACCACTTCTGCAGGAAGGCTATTCCATGCATCCACTACTCTCTCAGTAAAGGAATACTTCCTGATATTACTTTTGAACCTTTGCCCCTCTAATTTAAAACTATGTCCTCTTGTAGCAGTTTTTCTTCTTTTAAATATACTCTCCTCTTTTACCTCTCTGTCATCCAATATTTGCCGCTATAATGTAATCGGGTGGAAAAATGTAATGATTATACTCTTTTCCTCTTAGTGCCGAAAACTCCTCCAGCAAATGTCAGCGGGGGCAGTGGAAGACGCCATGAATTGGTGATAACTTGGGAGGTATGCAAATGTCCTTGTAACTATTTTCTTTTATGTTCCATCAATGCATTAGTATTTGGGAGACAGTCCATAAATAATAGGAGCTCCGATGTAGTCTTTTGTGGCTCATACATCATAGCGGAGACCAGAATGGAGAGCCACTCCAGGCAAAATGCTAAACTGTGTCACAAAAATAATATTTTTTTGATTTTTTTTGAGGTGCACATTGTATATTCATCAAGGATATGTTTCTTGCAGCCTGTCTCAGAAGAGTTTCAGAATGGTGAAGGATTTGGATACATTGTCGCCTTCAGACCTAATGACACCAGAGGATGGAAGGAGAAAATGGTGACCTCTTCTGATGCCTCTAAATTTATCTACAGAGATGAGAGCACCCCACCACTCACCCCTTTTGAGGTTAAAGTTGGGGTATACAATAATAAAGGTGATGGGCCCTTCAGTGACATTGTATTCATCTGCTCTGCTGAAGGAGGTGAGTTGTAATGGGAAAATCACTGTTGAGCAAATGCACATTTAATATACGGTAGGCCACATGTAAACAATCCACCAGCTTCAGGTGTCCATCAATGGTTATGATTACAAGGTTTCAACATTGACTTTAAAAACATATCTTGTGGCTCTGGTGCAACTGCCTGGGCTCACCATCTAACTACTAATGATTTGTGATGTATAGGACCTGTATACCTTATGTGAAAGTGTGAAATATAGTAGTTTTATCTAGTATGGATGGATGCTTTGATCCTGAAATGTCACTAATCCTCTGCCCACTCTTTTTTTGTAATAGTCCTGTTGCTCTTCAGAAATGAGAGGTCAGTTTTGATTGCAGCCTCTGCCTCTCATATTGGCACTGACTGAATCTATTCTGCTCTGTTAGGCCTTCTGTCTGAGAGCAGAAGAGGATAGAAGGACTAACACTAAAATATATAATATTCTACAGAGACAGAGTACTGTTCCTCCACCCCCCCCAACAATTGTGAGTCTCTACCTGTATAGAAAACTGTCAATCACTATGAGTGGTTGGGGGAAGCAGGACTCACAAGCTCTCTTTCAGCGGGTGGGAAAGCAGGACTCACAGGCTTGCTGCATGAATGGATGGGGTAGCAGGACTCACATATTTTCTCTCTGAGTAGGTAGGGGAAGCAAGACTCACAGAGATTCTCTATAAATGGGTAGAGGAAGTAGGACTCACAGGCTCTCTCTATAAGTGGGTGGGGAAGCAGGACTCATAGGCTTTCTCTATAAGTGGGCGGGGAAGCAGGATTCACAGGCTTTCTCTATAAGTGGGTGGGGAAGCAGGACTCATAGGCTTTCTCTATGAATTGGTAGAGTAGCAAGACTCACAGACTTTGTCTATGAGTAGGTGAGTGAAGCAAGACTCAGAGAGTTAAGTGGATGGAGGAAGTAGGGCTGAAAGGCTTTCTCTATAAGTGGGAGGGGGAAGCAGGACTCACAGGCTTTCTCTATAAGTGGGAGGAGGAAGCAGGACTCACAGACTCTACTTTTTTAATGAGTAGGTGGGGAACCAGGACTGACAGGCTTTCTTTATGAGTGGGGTGGGAAAGTAGGACTCCCAGACTTTCTCTGTAAGTGGGTGGGGAACTATGACTCACAGAATTTCTCAATGATTGGACAGGGGAAGTGGGGCTCACAGGTTAGGAAATCTCCAGTTTGCTCTTATTAACTTTTTGGAGGGACACATTGTTGACCCATTATAGTGAATATTCAACCACAAGGAACAACTGTTTGCAAGTAGTTCATTCTAGATGAAAATGTGTCCAATATACAGCATACAGAAGAACGAAAAGTACAATTATAAAATATAACAGATTGAGATAAATGAATCAATTGTAAAAAATTTTAATTTCCACCTGAATTTTCAAAAAAGCTTCCTGAAAGAACCTAAATTTTGTGTGATTCAATGTTGAAGAATAGAAAGAGACGAGAGAGAAAAAGCACACCTTTTTATTTCATTGTTAATTAAAACATGAAATCCATTTTCTTCCCAGCCCAGGAGTTCCGAGTATTGATCCTGGGCTGCTTCCATACTATTTCAACAAATGAAGAGGATTTCTGCCAGAGAGAGAGAGAGAGAGAGAGAGAGAGTATGGTATACTCACTGGAAATTAGCTAATTTTCCAAAACTTGTTTTGTGTGGCAAAATGGCCACCAGATGCCATTAGGTCCAAAATAAATCTGATCCTATTCGAAAGTGCCCCAATTGCCCTGAAAAGTCATGTATGACACTCAAAAGTATACTAGGACGGTATACAACCCCGTTCAAGATCTTTAATGCTAAGACATCATTAGTAATATCAGAATGACAGTGACATACTGTATATGGCTATAGGTAAACTAATGTTAGCCGGTGGTAACACATTTTATGTCAGATTTTTATTTTTAAAAAGTCAAAAAAAAATTATTTTTGGTAGTGAATCCCTCTTTTTCTGTCTGATCTGTAAAATGGTGTCTGGAAGAATAAAAAAAAAGTTTGGGATTTGCCAAAATTAGAATCTTTTGGGAAATTTGTAATTAATTAAATTTGTGTAGATTCACTCATCTCTACTCACCACAGGTTTTTTTGTGGCCCACATATGTTTAAATTTGAACACATGTGCCTGTTCTTACCTTTAGCTATTGGCTTGAGATATCGAAATTTCTAGTCTGAGATGATCTTCTTTGAATAAAAATACTTGTTCAGTACCCCAGACCTGGGGGGTATCTGCAATTGTATATAATTGTGTATTGTAATGTGATTCTATGCCATTTATTCAAGCAAGGGAGGTAATGGTTGACTATGGTTGGCAGTAATAGGGCCAACCACCCTGTTCCTCTCCCCTTGGTAGGAGTGGGCTGGTCCTGCTTCCTGCCAGGAAAGGGAGTTCCAGTCCAGACAAAGGAGAGGAGAAGTAGAGTTCCTGTTGGAATCGTGGGAGAGTGAGGAAGCA
This sequence comes from Bufo gargarizans, assembly GCF_014858855.1. NCBI lineage: Eukaryota > Metazoa > Chordata > Amphibia > Anura > Bufonidae > Bufo > Bufo gargarizans. The sequence goes on along the minus strand of NC_058082.1, from coordinate 22,056,030 downwards.
CAAGTCAGAGCTCCCTCTCCCAGGGAACGTATCTTAATCCAATGTGAGGGGAAACTCAGGAGCCAGATATTATTATTCTCTGAGAACAACTTAATCCTGCCTCAAGAAACTTGAGAGACAAGACAGCAGAGTGATCAGCAATATACAGCTTTACAGACACTGCTGCAAGGTGAGGTACAACAGCTCAGACACCACCACGCACCTTAACCATGGTTATGCCAGACTAATATTAAGCCCTGTACTACAATGGACTCCAATATCCACAAATGCTAGCTAGTGCCAACCTATTGCCACACAACCAGCCACCATACCTCTTCATCGGGTGCCAGAAACTGGACTTTGTATTTATTGCTGCTGGATGTGCCACATGTTATATTTTGCACTAAGAAAAGAGAGACTGTTATACACTCACTTCTGGCCTGATTTTTCAATCTATACTTTCACTGCACCAAACCCCAGGGAGAAATGGCCTGAAGGACTATATTGTGACAATTCATCAGGGCTGCTACTACTCCCATCTTCTGCATCGGCTCCTCATGGGCTCGTTGCACTTGTGTTACTTATAATTCCCAACAGAGTGATGCAAACTTTTTTTCAAAGCAGGTCATCTCACGATCAATATCTTGAGCCAAGAGGAAACGTAAGGAAGGACACAACTGTAGATACTGTAGGTGACAGATGAGAGGAATGAGTTCATAGCAAATTTCTGGGATTTGCCACCCAGGACAGATGGGCCTGGCGTTTATTTCTCCCTCCACATCATTTCCATGATCCTTGAACAAAATTTTAGAGAAAGCCCCTTAATTCAGTCAACGAAATTGTGGCATTATATGGTGGCATTGCAGATGAATGGCCGTCCATGTAATGCATAATAGCTTGAGCCCACCAAAGGGGAAGTTGCTCTCACAATGTAGCTCTTCAATTTGGCTCATAGGGTCTCGTAAGTCATATGGAGCGGGTCATCTTCATAAGACTACCCTTTAAAGTCATTAGGGCTTAGTTTCACCAGAGGAAAAAGGTTGGTGTTTTTAAATATCCTGGTCAAGGCAAAGTTGCTTGTTGGTGCCGCCTGGTAATCTGCAGCTTGGCCACATGTCACTGTAGACCGCCGCCTTACTAGGCCCCTGAGTAAGGTAACTCTATAACTGCTGTTGAATCACAATTTCCCGGATTCAATGAGCTGATTCTGCTAATATAATCCATTTCTAGTGGAGTAGGTATTGTCCCAGTTCTTTTCTAATAACACGGTGTGAAATAGTCCTGCTCTCCTCTCTTCTTTATATTAACATACAGCGGGTTCCCACAAAGACACTGAGCTAATCATAAATCATTTTATCTCTCAGAATTTCTTCCACTTGTTCTTGTCTGCAGCTAGAGAAGGCAAAGAAGACTGGGAAGTGTTCTCTCTGACTGTGTCCTTGGAGCCTGTCAGTCAGTTTATTAAACATAAAAACCTGTCGTTCAGGTCATATATATGATGAAGGGATGAGGGAGAAAAGCAATCTAAAATTTAAACATCACTACCGAGTTTATTGGATGGCGTGTGTGCCGTAAAAGCCCTTGTCACAAGATAGTTCAAGACAGATTCTTATTTGCAGTTTTTATGTAAAGTGTCCTTACTTCTGAGGAGATGACAAGGCCGGTGTGGAAGAATGCATGAAGAAACTGTATAGAGGTTTTCCTGGACTTAAACATCAATGGCCAACATATATAGGTCATGTATATCAGAGGTCCTGCTCCATACAGTATTAGAATGTATTGTCTCCGATGAGCCGAAGTTATTACTTTGCAAAGTCTCACGACTCACGAGACTTCACGTAATAACTTCATAAATTTATTTGTACTATAAAAAAACATTTCCCGGACTCGGGTTCTGTTCAAAGTTTTATGCAAATCGACTTCAGATGTTTCATCCGAAGTCGATTCGCTCATCCCTATTGATGAACTATCCTGAGTCTCCTTTACACACATACACGTGAAAAAAAGACAGGAATTTCAAGTGTTTTTTAATGGTGTTTTTGGCTGAGTTTTTTTCCAGGATCTCACAACTTCCATTCATTGTAACCTTAACACCTGCAAACAGAAGTGCCATAATCTGCCCTATCCTCATTTTAAGGGCACATGGTCATATTAAAGCTCTGTCTTTTACGGGGCCATAATAGGGCTTGCATAGAGGAGTTGGTGGTTCTACTGTACCTACATTGTCTCCAGTTTCATACCTGGACCTATAGAAAGGAGTCTTATTGGACTCCATACTGAAAAAAGGGAGAAAAAAAATGGCACTCTACGTTGGCATATA